>NC_043982.1:10101617-10757867 GCF_902150065.1 Myripristis murdjan
TTCGCCCAGCTGACCAATCGTGCTTAAGACTAATGTAAGAACCGTCCATCTCATTAACATACGACACAGAAATACAGAAATAAATAAATGTGGAAATGTAGGAATACAGAAATGAATATAGGAATAAATAAATAAATGTAGAAATAAATGAAGGAATAAATAAATGAATAAATATATAAATAAATAAAAATATAAATAGATAAATGTAAAAATAAATATGTAAATACACAAATGAATAAATAAATGTATAAATAAATAAATATAGAAATAAATAAATGTAGAAATAAATAAATACATACATACATAAATGTATAAATACACAAATAAATAAATAAATAAATGCATGAATAAAAACAAAAATAATTAAATAATACATGTAGAAATATTTATTAATTAAATTATTTATGCATTTATATATTTATTGTTTTGTCATTTTTTGTCCTTCATATTCACATACTACAGCACAAATGCTGCTTGTCCAACCTAAAAGTCACACAAATTGGTGCTGAGGCTGGGAAAACGCCACATTTCTCACCTCGAGCAGCTTCTACAGGAAAGCGATACCACTGGGCCTGAGTTTCCACGATGAGAACCAGAACAAGTCCTGCAAGCAGCAGCTTCATGGCTGGAGATGTCTGCAAAGGAAAGACAGCAGCTGTAAGCAGCAAACCTTTTCATCAGAACAGCAAAAAAGTGTTCACACATATGCTCCTCATCCCTTTTAAAAGATGAAAGTGAATTTGCACCTTGAGCAGAGTTTGGAGAGAGCCTGATGAGCTGGACTGAATACTGGAGTCTCTTGCCGATGTCACTCCTCTTATATACCATCCTGGAAAGAGTTTCTCAATCCTGGAGAGTCCTCCAGCGCTGAGGAGGGCTCAGTCGTCTGGCATTTTTTGGCAGAAATGTTTCTGGATTTTCCTTGCTTGTTCAACTGCAGTGACAAAGTGAAAGGAGCAGAGTCTGCATTGGAATGATGTAAACAGAGAAACTGCATGGATGCAAGACACTGCTTGGCAGTGACGTCAAAAACAGACTTTCCATTCTTGCTGTCCTGGCCGCTCTGATCATTTGTACTATCCAAACTAAACTTTGGAACAAATGCCTCAGCAATCTTGGAAGCCCTGTTGAAGTCAAAACTAAAAAAAAAAAAAAAAAAAAAAAAAACACATTTCCATACACTCCTGTTTCATTTCTTTGCATTTTCTGCAGTTGTTTTGTTAACTGGTTTGTGGCTGTTTAAAGCCTTTATTCTGGTTGGTTGGTGGTAAGTTGTTTTGTTTTATTTCTTTATTTGTACTGTTGAAATGTTAAGAAGAAGTGCATTACCAAAGTCTTCTTGCTCAGTTATGTTGTGTGTTCAAAGTGTCCAGCAGAGGGGGCTCTCCCATCACCAGCTACATGTTTGTGTTGTTTTAATCTGCTTTCTGAATCCAAAGTGAAAACCAAGCCCTGCTTATTGTAAAAAGGATAAGCTGTCCAGAGGGAAACCCTGTCATGTCCACTGAATGAGAAAGTTGTAATTTCTCAAAGGTCTCAAGCAAGGTTATTATAGTTAACTAAAACTAAACTATAACCTAATACTAGGTGTGGAAAAAAACATTTTAGTTAACCGAAATAAAAATAAAAACTATACTTAAGAAAAAAAGAAAACTAACTGAAACAACAGTATTTTAAAATCAATTAAAAATACCAAACAAATGCTAAATATAAAACTATGATAACTCTGGTTTCAACAAGGTTTAGAAAATATAACCTTTAATTAGATATGAAACATCATCAGTCCTGAGGCCCAGTGTCAAAATGAGCACAAGTGCAGGAAACCCGTCTGTGAAAAGGCCAGATGTTCCCCAGTTGTTCCCAGACGTTGACATGGCAGAGGTCAGCTCACCGCTGTCCATCAGAGTTGGGTCACTGGGGAGAGTTTTACTGTATGATGATATTTTAATTGCTGTTTAAGGCCTTTTCCACTCTGCCAAGTATAAAACGATGCCAGCGCCTCTGCTAACCTGTGATCCAGGCGAACATGTGCCTGTTCAGCCCATCTCATCACACCCTGTGTCCCATAATGCACCTCTTTATCCCAGCAGGTAAGACAAACCCCCCAAGTGGAGAGGCAGCAGCCTGGAGGTGACCATGTGTTTGGCTGTGTGTGTCTGTCTGTGGCTCACCTCAGGAGCTACTCGACCTATCAGGCAACATTTCTTTGTGCACAGTTGTTATGCCTGTATGATGAAGAACCTCTGGTGTTTGCAGTGACTCAAACCTTTGCAAAATGTTTGTATTTGCTATTGCCTCTCTCTCTCTCCCCCTCTCTCTCTCTCCCTCTCTTGTCAGATTGGCACGGTTTGAGGGGATTATTGATGTAAATGAGGTTATTCAGAGGTGTGATCACTGTGGCTCTGACACAGAGCTCAGTCTTCAGGCCTGTTACTGAACTCGCTCTGGATCTGGACTTTGCTCTTGGTGTGTCAGTCTGAACACATGTGGCTGTACTCCTGGATTCAGTTTACACATTTTATTAATTGCACAGCAATGCACAGGGCACAGCTCTAATCAAGATGCTTTATATTAACCTACTGATTATAAGTGCACAAAAAAACAGCAAAGAAAAGAGGCTCTTTTATTCATTTTTATTTTTCCATTTCATGCTGAAGGCAGGAGATTCTGACAGAAGAGCAACAAGAAAATGAGCAAGGCATGGTTTCATTGTGATTTTTTTGATTAATACTGCAACATGTTTCTGGTACTACTGTGTTTGCTAAATGTTATTGTTGTGCAGATGTTTCTGTCTTCAGTATTTGTCAGGAAGTCCCTCTGGTCTGAAATGGTTGGGATCGTTTCCGTCGCGTCCCCAGCGATTAGCCACCTGATCGGCAGCAGAGTCCTCATGACCACGACCGCTGTTTCCCTGAATCCACTCTCTGCCATCGCTGCAGTAGAGAGAGACACTGAATATCAGCACAGTCACAAACACTCATGATGCTGTCAACATCATCAAATGACATTCATCACAGCATTCCCCAGAAATGAAATTCAAAAGAATGAAAGCAAGTCATAAAAGTCTGTTCGACTTAAGAAAAGTCTGTTTGAGATATTGAGATAAAGCACATGTGCATCAACTTCAACTGTATGTTGGGATAAAACATAGTGACAGTGACCTGATCACTTCAGCTGCCCATCTGCCTCCTGGGCCTCTCTGGGCAGCGTCGTAGTTTCCTCTGGCATGAAAGTATTTGTCTGAGTTTTTCCAGTTGGCCTCCCTCATGTCGCTATAGGCTCGCCACATGTCACCAGCTCCTGTGCAGAAGGAGAACAGTGATGCATTTCTGTCACGTGAAACAGCACTTCACATACTACAGCACTAATGCTGCTTGTCCAACCTAAAAGTCACACAAATTGTTGCTGAGGCTGGGAAAACGCCACATTTCTCACCTCGAGCCGCTTCTATAGGAAAGTGGTACCACTGGGCCTGAGTTTCCACGATGAGAACCAGAACAAGTCCTGCAAGCAGCAGCTTCATGGCTGGAGATATCTGCAAAGGAAAGACAGCAGCTGTAAGCAGCAAACCTTTTCATCAGAACAGCAAAAAGTGTTCACACATATGCTCCTCATCCCTTTTAAAAGATGAAAGTGAATTTGCACCTTGAGCAGAGTTTGGAGAGAGCCTGATGAGCTGGACTGGATACTGGAGTCTCTTGCCGATGTCACTCCTCTTATATACCATCCTGGAAAGAGTTTCTCAATCCTGGAGAGTCCTCCAGCGCTGAGGAGGGCTCAAAGGTCTGGCATTTTTTGGCAGAAATGTTTCTGGATTTTCCTTGCTTGTTCAACTGCAGTGACAAAGTGAAAGGAGCAGAGTCAGCCAGTGGCGGTTCTGCCTTTGTTGCCGCCCTAGGCGAAATTACTGTCTTGCACCCTTCCATGTTACTACTCCCACCCCCTTTTTTTTTTTTTTTTTTTTTTTTTTTTTTTGGAGGGCGCTCGTGTGCCCCCAAATAGATTGCGCCCTGGGCGGTTGCCCACATTGCCCATAGCAAAAGTAGATGCTATATTTTCTGTCCCATTTATGTGGAGGCAGGGAGAATGTCCCAGCTGAGACTCAGGGTGCAAGAAAAAAGAGAATCTCCCAATCAGTGGATCAATAGAGTTCATATTTAAAAACCATGCAGTCAGGACAGACAGAGATACATTATAAGGAGGGAGTTTCAGCCAAGAATCCAAGTGTGAAAATCAGGACATTTTGCCTGTGAAAGCTTTAGTGCCCCTGCATGATCTGCAAAATGGTTTGCTGTGATGTAAAATGTGGGTAAATTATAGCAAATGGACCAGACATTCAAAAATCTGTGGAATAGTCCTTTAAGGTGTCCCACTTCTTCAGAGATCAGAGCCTCTAAACTTTGGAAGAAATGCCTCAGCAACTGTGAAGCCCTGTTTAAGACAAAACTGAAAACACATTTTCATAGACTTCTGTGTCACGGTCAGATACTTATTTCTTTACATTTTCTGCAGTTGTTTTGTTCACTGGTTTGTGTTTAAGTCCTTTATTCTGGTTGGTTGTTGATCAGTTGTTTTGTTTAATTTCTTATCAGTACAGCATTTGAAATGTAATGGAGAAGTGCATTACCAAAGTCTTCTTGCTCAGTTATGTTGTGTGTTCAAAGTGTCCAGCAGAGGGGGCTCTCCCATCACCAGCTACATGTTTGTGTTGTTTTAATCTGCTTTCTGAATCCAAAGTGAAAACCAAGCCGTGCTTATTGTAAAAAGGATAAACTGTCCAGTGGGAAACCCTGTCATGTCCACTGAATGAGAAAGTTGTAATTTCTCAAAGGTCTCAAGCAAGGTTATTATAGTTAACTAAAACTAAAGTATAACCTAATACATACAAACTTTATTCCAGACTCAGGTCCATATAAAATACAAACAAAAACACAGACAATACAACAAAAACAACATAACAAATAGATTTAATACTAGGTGTGGGGGGAAACAACATTTTAGTTAACTGAAAAAAAAAAAAAAAAAAAAAAACTAAACAAAACCAGTGCGTGCATTTCTTTTTTTGGGCGAGTTTACACAAAGCAGACACACAGCAAAACAAACAAATAAACAAACAAAAACTCTGTAAGAAATGTCAGAGTGGGGTTTAAAATGGGTTACATATCCAAATGCCTCACAACAGTAAAAAATGACGAATAAAACAGCCACTGCTGGTTCACACATCAGCAGAATACTTACCTATAATCCTAATGGTACTTTGTGTGTGTGTGTGTGTGTGTGTGTGTGTGTGTGTGTGTGTGTGTGTGTGTGTGTGTGTGTGTGTGTGTGTGTGTGATGGTTGGACAGATGGAAAGTGGCCTCCTCACACTGATACTCTGCTGATCTCTACTGTCTTTTTAAGCCCAAAAGGCATGAAGCTTTATTGTGACATGTGGTGACTTCCCTTCTATAGCTGAGATATTTTTACTTTACTACACAATTCACTTTATTATACTCTTTATATATTCTCTATATATTCTTCATGTAACCAGTGTTGATACAAACATACAGATCACTTAGCTTTGATTCATTTCACATCATGACAGTTTTAAAAGAAAAGCTGGAGACTGGAAATTAGCAACTGGATCAAATGTTTTTTATTCTATGTAGAACAAGAGGCAAAATGGAGCATAATGGTATTTTATTCTCTGAAATTAATTTGTCAATACATTCATTTACAGAGGAAAGGGAGAAAATGGATTGCACCTTTACCCTGTTCATCCTCTCTCTGTGGTCAGATTGGCACTGTTTGAGGGGATTATTGATGTAAATGAGGTTATTCAGAGGTGTGATCACTGTGGCTCTGACACAGAGCTCAGTCTTCAGGCCTGTTACTGAACTCGCTCTGGATCTGGACTTTGCTCTTGTTGTGTCGGTCTGAACACATGTGGCTGTACTCCTGGATTCAGTTTACACATTTTATTAATGGCACAGCAATGCACAGGGCACAGCTCTAATCCAGGTGCTTCATATTAACCTACTGATTATAAGTGCACAAAAAAAAAAAAAAAGAAAAAGAAAAAGAGGCTCTTTTAATCATTTTTATTTTTCCATTTCATGCTGAAGGCAGGAGATTCTGACAGAAGAGCAACAAGAAAATGAGCAAGGCATGGTTTCATTGTGATTTTTTTGATTAATACTGCAACATGTTTCTGGTACTACTGTGTTTGCCAAATGTTATTGTTGTGCAGATGTTTCTGTCCTCAGTATTTGTCAGGAAGTCCCTCTGGTCTGAAATGGTTGGGATCGTTTCTGTCGCGTCCCCAGCGATTAGCCACCTGATCGGCAGCAGAGTCCTCATGACCACGACCGCTGTTTCCCTGAATCCACTCTCTGCCATTGCTGCAGTAGAGAGAGACACTGAATATCAGCACAGTCACAAACACTCATGATGCTGTCAACATCATCAAATGACATTCATCACAGCATTCCCCAGAAACGAAATTCAAAAGAATGAAAGCAAGTCATAAAAGTCTGTTTGACTCAAGAAATGTCTGTTTGAGATATTGACATAAAGCACATGTGCATCAACTTCAACTGTATGTTGGGATAAAACATAGTGACAGTGACCTGATCACTTCAGCTGCCCATCTGCCTCCTGGGCCTCTCTGGGCAGCGTCGTAGTTTCCTCTGGCATGAAAGTATTTGTCTGAGTTTTTCCAGTTGGCCTCTCTCATGTCGCTATAGGCTCGCCACATGTCACGAGCTCCTGTGCAGAGGGAGAACAGTGATGCATTTCTGTCACGTGAAACAGCACTTCACATACTACAGCACTAATGCTGCTTGTCCAACCTAAAAGTCACACAAATTGTTGCTGAGGCTGGGAAAATGCCACATTTCTCACCTTGAGCAGCTTCTACAGGAAAGCGGTACCACTGGGCCTGAGTTTCCACGATGAGAACCAGAACAAGTCCTGCAAGCAGCAGCTTCATGGCTGGAGATGTTTGCAAAGGAAAGACAGCAGCTGTAAGCAGCAAACCTTTTCATCAGAACAGCAAAAAGTGTTCACACATATGCTCCTCATCCCTTTTAAAAGATGAAAGTGAATTTGCACCTTGAGCAGAGTTTGGAGGGAGCCTGATGAGCTGGACTGGATACTGGAGTCTCTTGCCGATGTCACTCCTCTTATATACCATCCTGGAAAGAGTTTCGCAATCCTGGAGAGTCCTCCAAAGCTGAGGAGGGCTCAGAAGTCTGGCATTTTTTGGCAGAAATGTTTCTGGATTTTCCTTGCTTGTTCAACTGCAGTGACAAAGTGAAAGGAGCAGAGTCTGCATTGTATTGATGTAAACAGAGAAACTGCATGGATGCAAGACACTGCTTGGCATTTGGTTCTTGCATTTGTCGCATCTCTCCTCGACTTCTGTAATGTCCTGTTCTCTGGTCTGCCTGCCTCTACTACCAAAAGATTTTGTTGTATTCATGGACACTGGCATGCATGTAACACGTCAGATCTGTTATGCTTTAAATATCAAAACAGGCTCTGGTCCTATATTTGTGCTTCAGTAGATGCTATATTTTCTGTCCCATTTATGTGGAGGCAGAGAGAAATGTCCCAGGTGAGACTCAGGGTGCAAGAAAAAAGAGAATCTCCCAATCAGTGGATCAATAGAGTTCATATTTGAAACCCATGCAGTTAGCTGAAAATCAGGACATTTTGCCTGTGAAAGCTTTAGTGCCCCTGCATGATCTGCAAAATGGTTTGCTGTGATGTAAAATGTGGGTAAATTATAGCAAATGGACCAAACATTCAAAAATCTGTGGAATAGTCCTTTAAGGTGTCCCACTTCTTCAGCATGGACTTTGGGTTTCGCTTGTTGAGCTAAAGTTGTATTCACCCTTTTATTATTATTATCATTATTATTATTATTATTATTATTATTATCATTATTACTTTTTGAGTATTTAAAAAAAACTCAAATATTATTTTACAAATTTTGGGCAATTTTATTTCATGTTCTTTTCCTTTTTATGAATATAATTTTCTGGTAATATTTCCCTTTAGATTTCTTTTTATTTATGTATTTATTTATGTATGTATGTATGTATGCATTTATTTATTTATTTATTCATATATTTATTTGCTTGTTTTATTTTGTATTTTTTGATTTTCTGCTAATTTGCTGGTCACTTGTCTTGTAGATTTTTCATTATTCATGAGTAAAACAAAGAAGGACGTCTTGTCTGGGATTTTCCTGCTAGTGTTTTTTCTTTTGCTTTATGACTGTAATGTTTGTCATTTTCTCTTTGGCTCGGCTCCTGTTGCTCACCTGTCTGGTCAGGAAGGCCTCTCCTCTCTGTGCTCCTTCTCTAGATTTATTCCAGTTTTTCCTGTTACAGCTGCTGGGTTTTTTCTTTCCTGTTATGAGGATTAAGTCAGGGGGTGTCGTCCAGTCTGTTGTAAACTTTCTAAAGCCCTTTGAGACTGTAAACACTGATATTGGGTTTTAAATAAACTTCAACTTCAACTTGAACTTTGCATTGCAAAAATGGGCTTTCCATTCTTATCCATCCTGGCCGCTCTAATAATTTGTACCATCCAAAAGTGTTCATCATGTGAGATCAGAGCCACTAAACTTTGGAAGAAATGCCTCAGCAACTTTGAAGCCCTGTTTAAACCTCCTATTATGTTTGGGGTCAATTTGACCCCATTCATTGTTTATTGTCTCTAAATAAATGATTAACATCTTTTGTTGTTGTTGTTGTTGTTGCTGTTTTTGCTTCATATTTAATGACTTTTCCTAATTTAATGGGTACTACCGGGTAAACATGAAATTCACATGATGATATGTTTTCAATGTCCTGTACACACTTTGTACACATCGGTGTTGTTTGGGGTCAATTTGACACCAGGCTGATTTAGTTGTATAAAACACCATTTTACACACATTTGTTTTGGTTGTTTTGGATGATATTGAGGTCAATATAACCTGCAATTTGATAATCTTCAAAAAACCTTCCTCTGCTTTAGTGCCTAACCTAACATAACCATACCTGAAGAAGTCCAGGAACCACTGATATGGCGGGATATGGGGGAGGGGAAAACATAATACCTACGAGAACTTCGATATTACTCGCGCTGTGAGGGAGGGGAAAGATGGTTCCTGCGAGGACACTGATAGTTCCCACCACATGGGGAGGACCAAACATATAAAAGCTTGCACAGCAGCCTTCTAAATAATTTCTCTTGTTGCTCTGTGCACTCTTACTTTATGCTCTCTCTCAGTTGAATATGAGCGCTAAGCAAAGGTTTTCTGCCAGTGAGGTCTTGTCACAGCTGCTTGACAGTGAAAGTGACATAGGAGAATGTGTCTGACAGAGGATAATGTTGAGGAGGTCCCTGATTATGAGGCATCCTCCTCTGATGAGAATGAAACCCTCAGTGTTGACCCTCCTGTAGTCATAGACTTCTGTGTCACGGTCAGATACTTATTTCTTTACATTTTCTGCAGTTGTTTTGTTAACCAGTTTGTGTTTAACTCCTTTATTATGGTTGGTTGTTGATCAGTTGTTTTGTTTAATTTCTTATCAGTACAGCATTTGAAATGTAATGGAGAAGTGCATTACCAAAAAGTCTTCTTGCTCAGTTATGCTGTGTGTTCAAAGTGTCCAGCAGAGGGGGCTCTCCCATCACCAGCTACATGTTTGTGTTGTTTTAATCTGCTTTCTGAATCCAAAGTGAAAACCAAGCTGTGCTTATAGTAAAAAGGATAGACTGTCCAGCGGTAAACCCTGTCATGTCCACTAAATAAGAAAGTTCTAATTTCTCAGAGATCTCAACTGGGTTTAAAAATGCTGAGCTTTTATCAAATATGAAGCATCATCACCCCTTAAGTTAAATTGATTATGTACTTAGTTAAAATCATTGTTTTATTTGATGGTTTTGCTGCCCAGGCATTGGGTCCTTGTGCCATCAAAAAATTGACAACACCAAAGGTCAAGTGGCCTTGCCCCTAAAATAATGAAATTCCAGGCCTGGGTACAAGGAAAGCTCAGTAAGTTTCCCCCGACCTCTCATAGGAAAACACGCCTCTACTTGACATCAGCAAATCAGCTCTTCATATCCCAGATCCACACTGACCCACAGCCAGTCAGCTGGTAGCCTAAATCTGATCAAATCAGTCAACAATCAGCCATGTGTAACGTTAGGTATCTGTTATTGATGAATAGCCAGCAGTGGCCTAATAACGTTACTATAAACATGACATCAACTACAGGGGGGGAAGGCTTTAGGTTAGTAGGTGTGTGTTAAGGAGAACGGGACAGAGGAGTGAGTGTGTGTGCTTGATGAAGAGAGAGAGAAGACTAAAGACAGTTGTGACAGAGGCAAGTGTAAAAAAAAGAAGTAGATCCTGCCATTCTTGGGAATAAACTAAATGCAGAGGTGCCTTAGCATTTCAGGAGCTTTTTTATACCCCAAATGATTAACAGCTAAGACAGACTAGTAGACTCTATCTGCCAAAACCAGGCTCCATATTGGCAGATTGCCTCAATGGCAGATTACAATATACATTCAAATATATCAGAACCTGGCAGCTCAGTTCAAATATATGATTATATCCTTATTTTGGCAGTCCACCAGAACCCACTGAACATGCAGGTATTTGCCCCCTGTCCCTATCTTCTGTGGTTCCTGAAAAAATAGGCAAATTTGCAGATAATTGCCTCAAGTCCTAATTGCCATATACAGGCCGTCCATTCAAATATTGTGGAATCTGGCAGCCAATCAGCAAACTGCTCTGAGATTACAATGTGGGATTAATCATTTTGGTTAAACTGATCACCTCACAGCAGCAACACTCTGTTAGTTGGGAGTGGATCTTACAGTGGATACTAATAACAGGGTAACTGAGCAATTTTTCTCTACAAGTACCTGTTTAGTGGAGTGTCAGGTATGTGTTAAGACATACAGGTGCATAACAGTCTCAACAGGCTGCTTTGGTGTGTAGATTCTGGTTTTGGGAGGCTGTAAATAAACCTTGTCATGTAAAAAGCCAATCTCAGCACCTAGTTGTTCCTCAGTCATATTTACTCCAAAACAATCCAACAACTATCAAACTCTTCAGTTCAAACTAGGGTCAAAGTCGATGATTGATCGATGAGTGGTACTTCACGTTGTATAGTACTGCTTAACCATCTGGTTCTACAGTATATCATGTAAGATGCTCCAGTGGGGCACTTCTTCACATAGCAGAGAGGTGTGGTTCCTCAGACAGTAATTGTTCTTTATTAAAGTACAAAGGAGCCCACAAATAACATCTGAAGAGCCAGCAGTGCTGATGAATGTTTTTCCAGACTCCAGGCAGGGATTGCATTGGCAGTCTTATTTCACACAAAGTGTCTGACATTATGAGGCAGATATAATTTACTAATTTTAACACACTGGGAAGAAAAAAATCGAACTCCAGTCTGTGGCTTTGGCTGCGCTCTAACAGAGCCAGCTGTTCCAGGCTGACATTTCGGACAGGATGCACTTTTCACTCATTAAAGCTATTCTTGGCTCATTATGTGTCTCTGCTGAACTCATATGCTAAAGAAATAACATGATCTCCAGCATCACCTCTGATGTAACCAGTGATCTGTCCACTTATTCTAACATTAAATTGAAGATGGACTTAATTCCTTTGCCAAGTCTGCATAGACTTAGAGGGATTAGATCAAAAACACTCATTCATGTTGCTCTGTTTTTGCAGTGAGCTCACTGTTGTCAATTAGGACTATTACATAAGGCAGCTGGTTATGAGATTTTGTCTACTGTCTGGAGGACACCGACTTTGTTTCTCTTGGTTCAGTGTCCTACTAAACACAGATGCTTCAATTCTCACTGCAAGAGCCTTTAATGATGAAAACAAATTAAAGATAAACTAGTTAACTGTTTATTGTACTGTTACATTAAGGACTTAATGGTATTGAACAGACACACTGGGCAAAAAGAAAATCAAAATTATACTGACTATAGTCCCATTGCATATGCTTGACTTCTTTTATCTTATACTGATGATGATGGTGGTAGTGGAGTGGTGATATTATGCGTGTTGGCATTGATTGTGTGTTGTGTGTTGTTGTTTTCCTGGTGGTAAAGGTACGCGTGGCAGTTGCGGTCCTCACTTTGAATTTGTCGGTGAGATCAGAGTTTCACCTGCTTCACTCTACACCTTTGGTATGCTGTCTGACTGCTTTTCACTGTTTGTAAACCTCCCTTTCTTTCCTTCCTGTCTCTTGTTATCTTTCTGCCTGTGTTTGCTAGGTGGTGAGGTCAGGGATTGAGAGGGACTGCTGAGAGTGTTGTTCAGGACTGGCATAGCTGGCCGATGACTCACAAGACCACTCACATTGCCTCTTATTCAACTGTGGCACTACCTGTTCAAGAACAAAGTCCCTGTGGGATGTGAAAGGGCGTGCTCATTGGCTCACGCCTTGCTGTTTAGTGATATGTAGGTTGGACATAAAGCACGTCAGCGCATACACACCTGTATGAGAGCATGAGAGCACGTCATACAGGTGCACATCTGTGAACTTGAGCCTGTCTGCTGCTGCCGCTCCTCATTACATCAACCTGGTTCATGTGGAGGCAAGTTGCCTCTGACGTTGGAGCCCGTCCAATCTCGTCTTGTGCTTTAATCCCTGCCAGCCTCGCTGCTGGGCCCTTCCCGATCCAACCTCCTGACCAACAGCCGCATTAATATCACATCTAATCTGACTGCTAACATCAAAGTGCTGAAGAAAGCGGCATCCACTTCAGGTTCAATTATTGATGGCTTTATGTGGCGTTTCATTACTACTGGCCGGTTGCTGCTTAGGTGTGATTGGTTTCTTCTACTGTCGTAACACCCTGGTGTAGCAGGGACAGCGGCGTAGCAGAGACAGGGGACACTTCAGGAACGTGTCCCCTCTGTCCCCTGCACTTTTTTCCACCTACAATTTGTTACTGTTAGTCCAGTCATTAAACAGTTAACTCCTGCCTCACCTTTACTGCATTTTTTAACGGCTGTGCTCAGATGCCTTCCACCAGCACTTAACCTTTTGAAAACTGACCAAACTGACTTGAGATCTTGAGAACCAGATGGATGCCTGACCTGGTATCTATTCAAAACCTTAAGTTTGGCAAATCTTTAAATTTAATGTTTGGATATCTATCTATCTATCTATCTATCTATCTATCTATCTATAAGTTAATTTTGTTAAGAGGGTGGAATAAAACCTTTCAAAAATCTCCTGGGTTTCAAAGGGTTGATATATACACTCAATAAAAGTGACATGAATAAGTTAGTACTAGCAGTAGTAGTGGCAGCAGTCGTAGTATTTTAAATCTTTCTCCTGAACATTCCATCCCCCTCACTTTAGATGTGCTGGCTCCACCCTTGGGCAGGAAACCTGCTAATGGCAAATTTTAGATGGGCTATGAATTTCTCTCAGAGGGATTCCCTTCTCCCTAAACCACAGTCATGACAGCACTCTGAAGTCAAGCTTCAGTAAGGGCAGGGCCTAGCAGCAGTTCCATGTAGTCTGTAATCATTTTTACTGTATCTGTCCAGTCCCTGCATGCCAGTGTGGACGAGGAGTAGTCCTGCTGAAGAGTCATGCTTTGAGGAAACAAGCACATCACTCTTTATTCCATCGCTGATTCTCACTCTGACACTCAGTTTGGCTCTTTCCACTGAAACAAAACCCCCTCTGGTGTAATAAACAAAGATGACATAAACCTGCTGTTATCGCTTTTCGTTTCTCATAGTGGAAACACTTGAGTCATTCACTCCCCTCCCCTCAGCCGCAGTTAGCTGCCAGCAGTGCAGAGTTTTTCATGTTTTTTTAAAACAGCAGTTAGGTTCACCGCAGCACTCTGGCACAGGAAACCCAGAGAGGGATGGAGTCACACATTACATCATCTCAGAGGCATGTGCAAACAATCTCAAAAACTGGATCTAATTAAAGGGCGCATACATATGCGCTCATGCACCACCTAGAGAACCTCTCAAGCTGAAAGGTTTGGAGATGTGGTCGTGCTCAGCCAGTGTAAATATGAAGGTCCATATCCATTTTAATTCATACCAACTCACTAACACGGAGGAGCTATGGAATTACTTTTCAATATTCCCGCTCCATTTGTCCTGCTATATTTAAACAATGTGACATTTCCATAATTAGCCAGCATGCAAAAAAGGCAAATGGACTCAGTATTTAAAAACATTTATTGTTGAGGATGTCATATATTCAACAGTGCCTTTTCCCAGTCTTGTGGTTTTACAATAGTACATATTCCCTCTTCCTTGAGCCTAGACCTGGATAGGTTTTTTTTGTTTGTTTTGTTTTTTTAAAGGTACAAAAAGGATTTCAGTGAGTTACTTGCATTTAAGTGACACACATATAAAGTTGTGTGCGTGTATGTGTATTTTAAATCTGAGATGGTATTTTATAATTATACATAGTATGGATCACAGAATATCAACAGGCTCAAGCAAAGAAGCAGTCCACTTTAGTAGACAATCCACCGGCGAGCACAGTCATGTAAAAGCAAAAGCCCACGAGGGGAAATGAGAGAAAACATGATGGTGGAGAATGAATAGACAATAAAACCCAAAGTACTGAACTCAACCATACAACTTTTGTCCAAGGAATGTGAGGTTGTTAAGATGAAAGAACATTTTTTGGTCAGCAGAAACATGATGATCACAAGTGATGATTTCATGCCAACATATTGTTCCTATTAAAAGACATTGACAGTATATACAAGTTTCAAGTAACTCCTGAATTAGTCTTGCTGTGCCCATCTCAGGCAGGTTGGTGTGTACCGAAGGAGGTTCAGTACTCACAGCATTCAATCATCTATTATGAAATAAATGACACGCCGCTGCTGAAAACCTGCTGAGTCCTATACGTTATGTGAATTTATGTGTGTTTGCGTGAGTGAATGGAAACGCTCAAAAGGGCCGGTGGTAGAATCTTTCAATCTGGGGGCTATAGATCATTAAAAGGAGAAAAAAAAGAAAAAGAAAAAACTACAACTAGCTGCAACCTGAGAGGCAAGTAAGGGAAATTCACATAGGAGTTCCACCAACTTTGACACATCTCAGTGAACTCCCTTTGACATTTTGCTCTAAACAATGATGGTCCACAAAAAAGTAATGGCATGGTGCAAGCAAAACAATCAAAAGAATCATGATTTACTAGACATACCCAGATCAGTGCCGTTAAGCCAAATGACTAGCTGATAAAGCAAACACCTAATCTATCAGGAGTCCAATATGGATAAATTAAGCGCTGCATGTGTTGGTCTTTGGCATGGTTAAGCATCAGAGAAGCCCAGTTGGTTGAGCAAACATTTTCAACACAACCATATGTATGTGAGCAGACTAAGTTCCTCGCTGCTTCAGTCTACAACCGTTTACTATCTTGTACCGCTTAAGGTACACACCGGTTTTACTTGGTCCAAAATAAACTCTAGTTACAGGTTCCCATTAAGGGACATAAATGAACAGTAATGACTAACATCAGCATATGAACAGTATCAAAACAAAGATTTCAGCTGGACTAAAACAGCAAAGACATACAGTATAAAATTTTGATGCACTTCATATATATATCTATGGGGGCTGAGCAAAATGTATCAACGTAACTGTGCCTACATGTAGCAGATTTTCACAACAAACTGTCCTCTGTCAAACTGACCACAGCATGAGGCAAGCACCAGCTAAGCAATGCCATGCACGTGCCAATTGTTACACACACACACACACACACTAGCATAGCATAGCAGCTAGCTTTACAAGGCAACTCCAAACAACAAGCCCTGCAAACCACCCTAACTATGAGCTAACGTAACACTATCTTTCTCAGACGAAATGAAGAATATTCATCTGCTCGGTTACAGCAGAGCTACGGATCGTCACCGCCCCACGCTGCTGGTTACATGGTAACACACAGCATCTTGTGTTATCGACAGCTGAACAGTCACACAAGGGTTGCTGGCTAGCAGCCACGGCTAAGTCATTGCCATTCTCTGTGGGTCACCAGGAAGCTGGACTCCCATCAGACCGGTCTGGACAGACGCAAGCATCGATCTCTGAGCTATCTCTATCTTTCTAATGACACTTGAAACTCTGGTGGTTAGTTATAGGGATTTCCTCTGGAATCTTAATACAGGAATGGGATAAAGGGATTCCTGAATGTTATGTTCATGGTTAAAAGCTGATGTTGTTACTTGGTTACGTTCATGTCTTATTTCACATGGTCATCGCACAGTATAAAAGAGAGAAAGAAAAGAAAGATCATACTTAGGCTCAGAAAAAAAGAAGCAACTGAAATGGAATGACTAAAAAACTTAATAGATTTACAGCTTCAATAACAACATAATAAAAAGTATGAACATGTACATGGGAGAGGGCAATTCCAGTTATTTCCCTTCTTCTCAGATGTATGCTCTGGTTGAGGGCGCCTTGCTCCACAGTTTGGCACAAGACTAAGATTCCACACAGTGAGATGAGACCAGGGGATTGGCTGAAATTATTCCACATGGTGAGATGAGACAACGGGATTGGCAGGGAGACTGGATGAGCTCCGCCCCTACAGGTCCCCTTCCACTCGCCTCCTGCGGACTGAACGACAGATACAACAAATGACAAAGTGACAAAAAATGAGTTTTTTTCCGCCCAGGCGGCGGACTAATGAGGAAGGAGCAATTAAGTAGGATCATCTGCAAACATGCGGTACCCCACACAGCCTCTTAACAGTCATCACAGAGACAGTAAGTGACTCCTGAGCTATGCAGTCACACCCATTTTAATGCTGTGCGGCAGTGAACAGAACACAATTAGTGACATATCTTCATTCTCAAAGCTGTAAGATCACGCAGTGTCAACTTTGATTGTGTTAATAGAGTGAACGCTCCATCCCAACACTGTGAAAGTAAACACTGTTATCTGGATGCACTGAAACAAACCGCACAACACCCATGCATCAGACCTGTGCTACCGCCGCTCTGACAGGACGAGAGGCTACAAGAGAGAGCAGAGGTCGTCACTGAAGACTATGTCTTAGACAACACCGAGCACAGACTACAGCAGGGTGGGGCTGTCACAATACTAGAGTTTACAATTTTGACGCAAAATAACTATTTGTACCTGTGTCTTAATTTAATATAGAGGGATATTTTAACAGTAAATTTTAATGTTTCAGTGATGCTGAAACAGGAGCTTTCCCCAACCTCTCCATATTCTTTAAGTTCATTGGGCTATTGGGGTGATGGTCCTTAATCGAGAGATAGATAGATGTACTATATTAATCCCAAATTACAGCAGCAGGTTATCCAGACGCTGCACAAGAACAATAGTAGGCTACACAAAATATACTGTACCTATCAACAATAGAAGAGAAAGGTGTTGGCTCCCTTTGTCACCACCACTTTTTTGTTTGCATATTGGTTCACTGACATCTTTGCCTTTCCATGTTTGTTAGCCTAATATGCGTTTAAAAAAAAAAAAAAAAAATCCACACGGTACTTCTGCTGTTTTCTTTTTCTACAAAAACTGGTCACATCTGCCATGTTTAGCTAGCAATTTTTACTTTAGGAGCGCAGTCCAGACACTAAGAGCAGGACGTTATTAAAGCTAACCTGAAATAAGCTGAGGCAAAGAGACAGCTGAAGGTGAGAGGAAGGGCTGTCCACTTTAATAGACTACATAGGTGAAGCCACACCCACAATGTCTGTTTAAGCGCCCTGGTGAAGAGCTACAGTGGTCGAAACATGTTGGCTTTTTAATGATTTCAATATTTCTTTCATATTTCGTTTACTGGGTGAGTAACTTCTTGCCCAGCTCTTGCCTGGCTCAGCCATTACAAATAAAACATGGGCCACAGAAATACCAAAGTGTGTAGGAGTCATTTGAGATCCTTATCTTTTGGACAAGGATGTGAAAGTGTGTGTGTGTGTGTGTGTGTGTGTGTGTGTGTGTGTGTGTGTGTGTGTGCAAGTCGTACCCAGGTCGTTGTTCTTAGTGATGGCTGCAGCAGCTCTGGAGCGCGGTCCTTGCTGAGTGAAGTGGTAGCCAAACTTCACTATGCTGTTGTTCTCTTCCAACATTTTAGCTATCTCCATCTCTACAGTAGTACCCAGCTGCTGCCTCTGAAACACATGTGCAATACAGCAGTGAGCGGTTTATATTTATACACCAGATTAAGAAATTCACCTTTTCAGTGGCCGTTTTCAGTCATTTTTGTAGGGCCAACAGAGGAAGTATTTTCTTCTGCTGTTGATGACACTCAACCAACTTTTATAATATAATAATTCCCCAGTCACAGGTTCCTAGGACTTCCCTCCAGTGGCCCATAGGGCACAGCATTCAAATTTACAACTAAAAAAAAAAAAAAAAAAAAACCCCAAAAAAACAAAAATGTAAACAGAGTGCAATTTAAAAAGGAGACCACTAATTATCATGGACATTTTTGGCCCCTTCATTTTTCATTTCACAGAGATTCTATAAACTTGCAAGGTAATTTTTGCCCCAAGCGCCAGGTTCTTTCTGACCCTGGTGTGTGCCCACAACTGTGTAAGAGTGTGATACCTGGTTGTCTATCTTGATCTCTGTGAGTGTGTCGTTGTCTCTCAACGCGTCAACCAGGGCCTGCACTCCAGCCCCAGTGATGAAGTTGGACTCCAGGTTCAAGCTACGCAACGTCTTGTTCTCCCTCAGCATTTCACTGAATGCCTAGGATTTAAGGAGGAGGAAAGAGAAAGCAAGGATGTGGAAAAACTTTCTCAGAGTTTCTCAGAGTTTTCCATTTTAAATTAGGATCCTGGCTTCCAATGTTTATGAAAACAAGTTAATTGAGATAAAAGGATTATTGTGCCACATTCTGTTTCATAAAAATGCTCTTGCTTTGTCTTCTGTTTTCTGATTAGCTGTGTGGTCAATAAAACATCAGAAAATGGCTCATGACTCAAAGATATTTTTCATAAAGGACTAAAGAAACCAGAAAATATTCACATTTGAAATGCTGGAACCAGAAACTCTGGAAATTTTCTTCTTATAAAAAAAAAAAAAAGAGGATCAATCGATTATCAAAACAATTAGGGCTTCATTTAATAGCTAGCATCTAATCAATTATTCGACAAATTGTTATCATGTTGAATAACCATGATCTCAATATTGACCAAATAATAATGGTGATAAGTGATTATGATTTTTGCCACATCCAAGCAACTCTAATAGATGCACACACTCACACACACACCCACACACACACTCACCACAGCAATGGGATCGTTACTCCGTGTGGCTGCCAGGCTGAACTTCTTGACATGTGTGTTCCTTTCCATGGCTTTGGCGAAGTCCTTCAGTGTGGGAATTGGAATATTCTAGAAAAACAAAAAAGAAATGCTCCCATTGACACAGTGGAAGACAGGGGGATTATGCCTGTGTTTTGTTTGTTTGTTTGTTTGTGTGTACCTTAATGTTGTTGAGGTTGACCTCTGTTACGGAGCTGTCATTGCTTTTTATCCTCTGCAGGGTTTCTTCTACATTGGTGGGATTGGGAGGCTCATCAAACACTGGGTTCATCTTCTCTCCCTTGATCACATCTAAGGAAAAACATATTTTAGTGGACCCAAACAACTTCTAAATTTCAGTTTTGCAGAACTGTAATTCTGTGAGAGTGTACTTACTGTTGTAACCCTCTTTAGTTGCCGTCCCATCATATGTCTGAGTACTGGTCACCAATGTGTGGACGCCCAGGATCGCTGAAAATACCAGCAAGTGATTATCTGGATGGTGTGGAGTTTGTTTCGGTGTGTGTGTGTGTGTGTGTTCTCCAGGGGGCAAAAAACCATCAGTGAGTGAATGAACAGTAACCAGATCTGCAGACAACAGAGTTATTCTGCCGCTCAGTGAGCTCTTTCTCTCCCATCGACACGCGATAAAGGACAGAGCCATGGGAAAGACGGGCAGAGTAAAAGGAGCCAGTGTTTTACTGTCCCGACACAAACTGAGCACAGGCAAATAAAAGGACATTTCTCACTAGGACAGGACTGTCGTCTTTTTTTTTTTTAATCCATTATACAAAGTCATGTTTCTAGAAGACATTTAACGATGAGGTCCCCCCTTTTCCCTGGGGGATTCACTGACTCTTACCTGCAAGGTCACACAGTTCTGTATCTGTGGCGCTGGACAGGGCTTCCTCTAATTCTGGGTCGAGGGTTGTGACTTCCTCCTGGCGTGTTTCTATGGGTTTCTCCTTGGGAACAAATACTTTACCTATGGAGGGGAGGAGAGGAAAGGAAAGGAAAGAAGGAGGAAGAAAGGGAAGACAATTTAGTTCAAAAGCTAAACTCAATTGGGAGGGATAATTCACTTAACCATCAACAGAAACAGAGGCAGAGAGTATGTGCAGACTGGGTGAAAGTTTTAATAGATCTTACATGACTTCCTGTTTCTGTCAATATTGCAAATGTCAACCTGTTAGCTCAACTTAGTCTGGTTCACTTGACTTATTATTCTTGTTACTCTCCAACAGCCCTTCCTACTCTCCTGTCTTGTGCCCCAGTCAAGGGATCACATGATTGCTAAGCTCTCTCTCTCTCTCTCTCTCTCTGTGTTTGTGTGTGTGTGTGTGTGTGTGTGTTCATGCCAGGGGAGACAATCACAAGTACAACTACCAAATTACAGGTTCAAAATTAATACAAAACACTACATATGCTTACAGCAGAAAAAAACATGAGGAGCCTGCTGCTGGAGTACTCATGGTGGAAAAACATCAAATGATAAAATGGTGCTCTTTGGTAGTGAGTTTACAACTTGAGTCAAAACACACAAAAAGACCGAGGCACTCTTTCTACAAATCAGGCGCATGCCTTCGTCAGGGACTCCCTAACAAAGGCATTTTTCATTTTCTCTTCATCCTCAGGCAGCACAGTTCACAGTCAACATGACCGGTTGCCACTGGCATCCTGTTGTAAGGGTCAACCAGCTGACCATGTTAGGGCTGTCATATTTTCGTCTGTGGTATTAAATTAAAAATGGTATTAAATATCAATATTTCTTCTGGGTATGTTTAGTTAGAAATTCTAGTATTGTGACAACCAACCAACCATGACACCCTCCGCTTCCTGTGATCTCAAATTTGCATTTCATTTTCATGTGGTCAGGAGGAGCACTTCAATGTGAGCTGGACTCTGTCAGCCTACTGGTATGTTTGTACACAATACTGCTGTCACGATACATGATACATGACACCTGTATTGGGAACAATACGTGGGCTGATACTGTGTTCACACAGTGTCAGAGAGATCAGAAGTGTGGCTGGATAACTCGTCCAGATGACATGAGTGTTCATGCGTTTGTTCAAATCGTTGCAGAACTGGTGCAGCTAACAACTTCATAAATTCACCAGCTAGCTAACATTTAGTAGATGAACTGAATAAGTGTGTGTAAAAATGTAGAGAGGCTTATATGGACCTACAACAAATATTACTGCAGAAACTTCCATGAAGAAATCCATGCTTGTCAAAATCTTCCATGTTGATGACATTGTGTAGCAAAGGGGGAGTAATCGTGCCATGAATGTTTTGTCCATGGAGGAAACTCATATTTATGATTCTAATGATACGGCGTGAACGCAGTATAAGACCTCATCAGAGTGCAATTCTGGTGAACATAAAGAGAACCAACTTCTGCTTCAGCTGGTCCACTTTATGGTTCATTAACAAAGGACAGAGTGATTTAGCGATTCCCTTAATCGCAACAACACTATGCTCTTTGGTGCTAGCAGGTGCAGTGGATGTAGTTTCACTTACTCCAGCCATACATAAACCCCTCATTCGAGCACATATGAAATACTAGTACCCTTGTTTTCTCACTTGTCCAATGCACTCTAGTGGTCCCTTTCTCTGATTTTTCCACCTACTAACTATTGCAAAACTCTGAATAACAAGAGAAGCAGGTTTGCATACCTGGCAAATGAGCCACTAGACAGACACAAAGCCTATTTGGCTCACAAGCATGAAAGCAGGCAATTAAACTCTTTTTGAAGCCGGCTTTTCACAATGATTGTTTTCAATGAGGAGATGTGGTCTGAAGAATAGTAATGTGTTGTTTGAGTGAGCGTGAGCCTCCTGTTGTTTTACACAACACAGGTGGGGGACTTTTATAGAGCAAGAGGAGAAGGAGACAAGACAGTCTGTCCACTCTCTCCTCCACCTATCACTGGTTTATACCAAGTTCACACTACACGACCGTCAAAATCGTCAGATCGCTGTAGTGTTCACACTACATGACTGAGCGCTGACAGGGGGTCACACATTACAAGATCTTTCATCAGAAGGAATCCCGGACCAGTCTGTCTCCAATCTACGTTTTGTCACAAAAACTCATGCAAGAAATGACACAGCAAATGAGTGGGTGAGAGAATGGATTGGGATACGCAGGCAGCATAGAGGGTGTGCAGGGACAGTTGGAGGTAAATAAATATTTTTGCAATGAAAACGTAGGGATTAACTGCTTGTATTGTGGTTCATCAAGGACGACAAGGTTGCAAATACTGAAGAGCTTGTGTGTATGCCAACATCATATAGAAACTGTATTATTCTGCCCCCATGCAAAAGATAGAGGGCTAGTGTGTGCATTTGTGTGTGTGTGTGTGTGTGTGTGTGTGTGTGTATGTGAGAGAAAACGAGAGAAACAAATGACTGGACTGGGCTCATGAAGATGCTGTGGATGACAGCAAAGGAGCTCTGTGTCTTGCACTCTCATTGGCTCATTGGCAGTAGCTTGCCACTGATAGATCCAGCTATTTAGCCTGCTAGATATCTGGGATGCGTTGGCGATGCATCTGTGAGCGTCTTTGAACAGTTCACACAGCACTCCAGTGCCGATTTGCAAGCACCAAACAAAGCTGATTTGCCTCTGATCTGGGGCTTTTGTCAGAAAGCTCCAAAAACCGCCGGCAAGTGGAAAAATCAGGGCTAAAATTGTGTAATGTGATCTAGGCATTAGACTTTCTGAACTCAGTCCAGCTATGACTCTCTGTCAGTTTTGGCAGTGCCATGGCAACTGATTCGAAGGAAGAGAAGGAAAGAGGGAGAAGGAAGTCATGCAACAATGACTGGAGTCTAAACTCAGCTGCGCTGCTGGAGCGTCAAACAGACGATCCAGTGGGTGCCGTCAGTCTCTTTACACAGAGGCACCAACACAACAGTCCCTCCCTCTGTCCCTCCATCTAAGCCAGTCAAGCCAGTTAAATTACACTAGTCTCCAGGGGGCTCTGGCACTTCCTGAAAGCCAGTAAACAGTAAATACAGTCATCAGGCAGCATCCTGTGCCAGTCCCTCTGGACTGACATTTAGCTCTTCAGCAGCAAGCAGAGACAGCGCCAGAGAGGTTTAGCTGGCCATATGATCTCACAGGAACATGTGTAATGGAGTAAATGAAGGACAGCGAAGAAACATATTGTTAAAATGATGAGGGGGAAGGGAGGCAGTATCAGTGTGTGTGCCTGTAATGGGAGTATGTGTAAAAGCAGGAAGACAGACACAGGCAGGGAATGCTGGGTGAGAGCGGCTGTGTTTTGACACTTTCACCGGATTTCTAGAGAAACCAGAGCAGAGCATAAGAGGACTACTTGACAGGACAGAGGCGCTGTGTTTGTTTGTGTATTTCCATCACTGCAGAAACCACACCCTCAATTGTTTCTCAACAAAGATGATGCATATCAATCTTCAGTGGAAGCTTGCCTCAAGGCCGTAGAGTGTGACACAGTAATGAACAAGTGATCTGACACAATGGAAAAACTCCATGCATGCTGTCAATGATGTGTGCCTCGCAAACTCTAATGATACTGCATGCATGTCCTCCTCTTCTATAGCTGCAACAGCAAACTATAGAGCTCCTGCTTCAGGAACACGATCCAACCTTATAATTTACAACAAATCTGAATAGACACAATCACATATATAATGAGGAGTGAACATAAAGAAGTACCACTGGGAAGCACTAGCCAAGTACAATGACACATTTAAGGCTTGCGATGGCTGCAACGGTTGCCATGGCATTGAGGCATGGCTGGTTTGTTCTCCAAGAGAGTGTGTGTGTGTGTGTTGCTCTTCTTTGAGAAACACATTATTTATCAGCAGGGGGTGAACGCAACGAGGGTAAAGCGTCTGCTACATTCCACAGAACCACCACGGTGATGTGAGCTTTGCATGTTGTCAGTGAGCGCACATGGACACGCGCATGCACACGCGCATGTACACGCACACAAACAAACAGGGAAGTATGATTTTCAACCGGTCAGGATCAGGGGCAGGGGAATGTCAGTTCCACATTTCCTGTTCAGTGAGGGAGTAATGTTTGGGTCTCCAGAGACTCCACTGAACATAATTTCAACCCGGTAATGTGCATTTCTTTGGAAGTGCTCTGTCATGCCGTCACTTTAAGGATCTCCTTTTTCTCTCTTCTAGAAGGGACTGAGAGGACAACAAACATGTCTTTTCTGAGGCAAAGCTCAGCTCTAGCTCCACCAGCGCCTAACTTTTCTGAGAGGTGAAAATATCAATAAACAGATATCCAGAAATCCAGTACTCAGTGCTCAGCTGTGTGAAATCCAGTGCTCAGCTCAGATCCAAACAGGCCTTAGTAAACAAACCGATTCAAGACACCTTTACAAACGCCTGAATATTTATAAGGGATTTTATCTAAACCTTTCCTTCCTCTCTGACACTCCCCGCCTCCCCCACACTTCTGTATGTTGCATAAGAGCAGACACGTATTACTAATACCCATAAAAACAGCAGAGCAACAAACAGTCACCTATGAAACACACTCCCAGCATGAGCTAACTCTTCACTACCGACATGATGAGTGGGAAGTTGTGCACACTATAGGCCATATAGTAATATTACAAGTAACATCCCTCCTGGTGTG
Source organism: Myripristis murdjan (assembly GCF_902150065.1). Taxonomy (NCBI): domain Eukaryota; kingdom Metazoa; phylum Chordata; class Actinopteri; order Holocentriformes; family Holocentridae; genus Myripristis; species Myripristis murdjan. Next base: position 10,126,565 of record NC_043982.1, read on the forward strand.
TGTTTTTTTCTGTTATTACTGCCACTAAAATGTTTGACTTTGAGGTGTTTGTTTAACTGCTGCTTTTGAAAATAGTGAATATGTGATTTTTCAGTGATGTTCTTCACTGATTTGAGCAGATTGTGGATACTTGTGAGCTATGCAAATGCCACATACTTGCACACAACACACACCTTTTTTCTCCCCAGTGAAGGGTACAATGTCCTCTCTGTCCTTGTACTCCAGGGCCTCTTTCTCCAGGTAGTTGAGTAGGCGATCCCTGTCAAAGGGTCCCGTTGCTGTCTTAGTCGTCTGGTCTTTCTGACGCAAACCCGCTGGAAGAAGAGCATTCTGAGAAGCACAGGGACAGATTAGGCCAGTCAGTTGATCAAGAGGCAAGTATCGGCTGACTGCTCCCTGAGTTCTTTAACATATACACCTTTTACAAAGACCTTTTACAAAATCCAATGCATTTCAGTCCCGCTTTCTTTCCAGGACGGTACAGGACATCCGATACATTTTAGGGATGCAAGCCTAACTTCAGTTTAACTAACCTATGTAATATGATAAATCCTCATCTGTGGATTGGACTCTGACTTTTGTCCATAATATAAAATGGTACTGACTGGGGTGGAATGCCAGAAAAAACAGATTGTGAAACCAAAAAAAAAAAAAAAAAAAAAAAAAGACTGTGATACCAGTTAACCTGGAGGTGAAACATGCAGTCCGGGACATATGCTAATGTAACAGTGTAGTAGGTAGTCCTTGGTGAAAACCCATGTAAAATGCACTTGCTTAATGTGATATTACAATCCTTTTAACTGTTGTAACAAAAGGATTTACATGGACATGAGATGCAGAAATAAACACTATGTCCTGTAGTATAGCATTTCCTGTGGGCTTTGTTTGGTTACCATGTAGGACAATTTGTCTCACTTGGGCTGGCTAGATGGAATTTAAATTAAAATACCCCAGGGCTGGGGGAGATTTCATTATACTCTGCAGCTCCACTCACAAGTAAACACACAAACATTTGGCAGCCTGCTGACTGAAGTCTTGCGGCTCAGACTGCCCCCTCCCAACTTTGCCAACAATGGAGAAATCAAAGCTCACATACTCGCCCTCAGATCCCTCAGATACTTTGGGTGTGTTCACTAATGTAAAAAAGGCAGTTACAGATGGAAAAACCCACAAAAAAACATGATGCGTGTTGACACCCCACTGTAATATATCATCAATCTGTGTTTAATACATTCTAAAAATTATTTCATCATGGAGTTGTTATTTACTTTTTTGGTGTACTCACTTTCAACATGCTTCTACTACTTAGCATTTTCCTACATTTCCCTCAACTCCCAGAGAAAAGGGAAAACATTCCCTGTGAGAAAAAATGTGTTTCTTTCAGGCACAGGCAGATGTATGAGCATTTAAACTGAGCTAGCTAATCAATTAGTTTACTGGCACGACTATGACTGTGGTGGCACTCAAAATGCTATTTGTTTTTTGGCTGCACTGAAGTATGAGTGTTGCTGTTTCTGATTTCTCCCTATGTGATTGCTGAATGTCAAAATGTCCAAAACATGAGGTTTATAATTGATGTTTAAGATGAGAATTGTTTCTGCTATCCATTGATTTAGGTTCTACAGTTGGACAATCATCTGGAGGAGGAGGAAAATATACTAAAAAAAAAAACAAAAAAAAAACATGGACCCTGTAATGCAAGGAAGGCACATCGCTAATTCGCCTTATTCACCTCGGCGCCATGTTTGGTTAAAGACCCCATGAAATAGGTTCTTACTTTACTGATTTTATGCTGTTTCTGTTGAAACAGGATGTTTGGGTAGGACATAGTTCAGGGAAAGATCATTCACAAGTGAAAACCAACAGGATATCAGTTCGGGAGAGAGACAATTTTATTTGAAAGGATGGGTGGATAAGAGAGGATGTTTAAAGATTTGTGCAGGTTTTACTGGTTGAAATTTTATTTCACACCCACTATTCCAGGATGATGTTACCATTTAAGATACTTTGTTTTACAGGAAGTAGAAGTCATGTGAGGTCATTTCATAGGGACTTCAAGTGACATCACTCATGAGAGGGATTCAGTGTAATAGATGCCAATGTTCAGACTCTGCTGTAAAAATACTACTGTAAAAGAAGTATTGCATGAAAATTAAATGATAATTTCAAAGCCTTCAATAAAAGACTTCGGTTTTCATGATATAAAACAAATGAAGCTGAATGGCGACTCTGCTGGTTAACTTTCATTCATTCTAAAGCAATAAAATAAAAGTAAGAAAACACAGCTCAGCCATCTGAAATATTTTATTGTAACTACTGAGGCGATTTCCAGCAGTGACTGTGATAAATACTACTCTTTAAACAGTATTTTTATAGCTAAGCTTTAACATTGGAGTCTATGGCACTTCCACATCTAATCCCCTCATGACGTCAGTTAACCAAACATAGCGGCAAGGTGAATGATGCAAATTGGTGTTTCTAACTCTAATTCTATGTTCAAGTGATTTATGATGTATTTTTCCTCTGTGAATACTAATTTTCTCCCTCTAAGGAGCCATGAAGCTTGAGATGCAAACTCATGATGGGAGAAAAAGGTGACAGTGGTACAGTGGTAGACACAAAACCACTTGTAAAAACCATTCAGATCATGTACCCCAGTTTGGAATAAAACAGGTGACGGTGTCCTAAAAGAGACTAGGTTGCCTGAGCCCTCACCTCAGGGTCCATCTCCTCTAAGGCCGTCTCCAACTGTTTGAGTTCCTCTGCCGACAGTTTGTTGAGGATCTCATCTTCATCGATCTCCTTGTACTTGTCCAGGTCTTTCTTGTATGACAAAGCCATGGTAGCGGCTACAGCTAGCTAGACAGCACACAACACCAGAGCACAGCCACACCGTTCCTCAGGCTCACAGCTCCGGACCAGGGTGAGGCTACCTAAAGACACACACACACAAACACACACATGATGAGAGAAAGAAGGGGGCAGGAAATTCCATTTTATTTGGATGAACAAAACAAACTAATGTAATTGCAGCTTAACAATGGTTGTCGAAGTCTGAAACATCCCAGCGGAACAATAACAGATCTCTGATCACAGCTGGACTGGATAACAGTGCCTTGCACTGACATTACACACACACACACACACACACACACACACACACACACACACACACACACACACACACACACACACACACACACACACACACACACACACACACAGCTGTGACAGGAGAGAAACTTTCTCAAGCTGGAAGGACACGCCGCCAAGTCCCATGAGAACTAACAACAAACTCATGTCATCATGTAAACCAATTCTGTGTGTGCTGAAAACATTACCAACTTAAAAAAAAAAAGAAAAGAAGAAAAGGGAAAACAAGGTTGAGAAAGCTTAGGCTTATGGCTTATCAGAGTGCACTGTAGTAATGAATAGCTGAACTAATGGAAGAAAGTCAAAGATAGATAAGAATGTAAAATAACAGTTAAGATTAAATACAAGTCAGATAAGTAAGTGAGTTAGGGAGTGTGTATGCTGTTAAATGGAGTGAAGAGGCTACAGCCGTTCCCTCTCCCACGCCACCATCCCAACACAAATGACCTCATGATTTCCAGATTCCCTGCAGGACCCCACAGATGGTCTTCATTCCTAATCTCTCTGTCTCTCTCTCTAACACACACACACTCTTTAACCTTCACTCTTGCTTTCCCCATAGTGAAGTGGCATCTATTCTTGGCATGAAGTGCCAAAAGTTTAGGGCTGGCCCTTATTTTCACTGTCAATCAGTCTATCAATTATTGCTTGCTGCAAATCACTTCCTTAGCCTGACCATCAGCAAAAACAAACAAACAAAAAAACCCTACAAATTTTGTGATATAGGGCCTAAACAGAGAAAAGTAACCAAATCTGTGCATACTGGTTATCTTAGTGATGCTTTCCCAGGAAATGTTTGGGATTTTATCTTTTACTTTTTACTTTGTTAAATGACTGAAATGATTAATCAACTACTGAAATTACCTTTGGCTAATTTCTGGTTGATTGACTAATTGATGAATTGACTAATCATTTCACCACTACAAGAGTATGAAGGTTTTTCTTCCAACCAAAACACAACATCAGCTGATTTCAATGATTAGTTGAGCTTCAAGCATGACCCAGGGGAGCAAGTAATCAGTTACATCACCCGGTGTAATAACTGGCTGGACGGAAAACCTGCAGAGTCTCGCCCGCCCACGGCACGACTGGACATCACTACCACACTGCATTCCACCTACCTACATATCCTAAAGCAGCACAAAAAGACCCATGTATTTACAGCCAAGGCAAATTGGGTAATAAAAAACGGGCATGAGCAGTTAGGGTAGCTAAATAGAGCCCGAGGAGCGTGAAAAGTTTAGCCTAACCTTACATAAGGAAACCCCCCTCAACCTAACTTATCTAATCAATGTTACAAAACAGCACTGACTTCTAAAATTATCCTGCATGTCAGCTTTGCTGTTTAGTGAAAGATCCTTCAGATGTTCAGAGCCGCTTTCCCAGAGTTGCCTGAGTTATCATTTAGGCTCAGAGGAGTTCCGTAAAGAGCCTTTGAGTTTCTCTGTGTTTCCCATACTGTTCAGGGCTTCCGTCTCCACAGTCCAGGAACTGCATGACATTAATTCTTCCCCTCAACCCCTCCATTAGACCAACAGTAACTGTTATGAGAGTCACAGCAGAGCCATTAAGGATTGAAGGAGCCTTGGTGCCAGCAGATAAAGTTGGGCTAAAATGTCAGCATTGATAATATTAATCAAGGCATATGATTGTAATGTTGTAAAACAATGAATAACGACTAATGGCTGAATCAGATCATGGAAAATGGAGTAAGGTCAAGTCATGTCCAGTCCACTGAACTGGCAGGATGGAGATCGACCATATAATCTGCAGTGGGGCTAAACTAATGTTGCAGGTCAGTGGGACGCAGGACAAACTGCTATGACAACACAATGAAAACAACCGGCAGCCAAGTAGTGTAAGCAGACATTATTATCAGTAACATGCAGGCTTTGAGAAAAATGTACTGTAAAAATCGCAATTCAATATTTGCTAACATGAACTCCTCCCTCTGACAGCTGGAGGGCAGAGACCTAAAGGCTCTAATCTAACAAGAGGCAAAATCTGGAGCTCTTCAAGTACCAGCACACTTTCAACTTCTGCATCCAACTGAGCTTTATTCACTGTAACAGGCTTAAAATAGCAACTATACCCTTATTGTTTGACAATCATCCTGTCTAGTGTCCACAGATACAGATTCTATTCAGAATACTGAACAGATTTCAGAACACACCGATTAATAAATTGTGATTATGATTGGATTTTCCTCTTCATGTCTGCCAGATTTCCAAGATCGATGCCTAACATCTTTTTTTTTAGTGATTTCCATAATAAGTGTATGTTTGGCAGCCACAAAGACAGGTGGGATTTAGATCATGGCAACTGCCAAGCATAAGTTGATCACCAAGCAGGTAGAGGTAAATAATAGAACAGTGTAATGAGTACAGAAAATTGTAGAAAACTGTAGTGTAAGCCTTATAACCGGGAAAAGACAACAATTATGTTATATCAAGATATTATTCAAAATCCCACACAATATCTAGTCTAATATCACAATATTATAAACCTGATGTATCACCAGGCCTACTGTGTTGGATGATGATGTCACTTCTGGCCAAGACTGGGAAAAGGCATAGAAAGCTGCAAAGAGGCCAGCTTAAGGTTAAGTTACACAAGCGCGCACAAACAAATATAATGCTCTTATGACAAGGTCAGCTCAGAATAATATCATTTACCACATTATCCTTTTTTTCTCCAAACCACCTTCACTTCACTGACACATACAGTAGCTCAACACATCCAAAATAACTATTTCTCTGATACAGACCAAGTACTGGTGATCTAATCCAGACAGGAGTATTGAAGTGTGCAGACAGAGGTACTGAGGGCAACGGGTGGGCTAAGGTGAGGAAGAGACACTGAGAGGATCCATTAGTCCAATCTGATTGACTCCTTTCTCCTTCATCTCACTCCGGCTAATCCTGCCGGGCAACAACAGATGGCTCAGGGCCAATAGTACTATCGACCTTCAGTGCTCTGTTTTCACTCTACATTTTGCAGCACTGACCTGTGCTTGGGCTGCTTTAAGGCACACTCACAGACATGTGCATGACACTGCCAGACTAAGACAGACAACTCAATATGATTCATTTTTACCCCCAACATAAACCAGCAGGATCCAGACTTAAAATGTGGGACATGACAGATGCTAGGTGATGACTACTTCTTGAGTAACAGCAACCCCGCAAAGAACAATCAAATGGGAACAAAGAATTTAAGGGTATGATAGGCCTTCCAAGACAATGATAATGAGGTGTAATGTCATATTTATATAGTTAAAAATGATACTAATGCCGATGATAAACAGTGCAACTTGTTGTAAATTAAGTTTTCGCTGTTGATATGTCACCAAAAGCATATGGAACATTCCAAATGATGATGTAAACCCAGTTTATGATTTTCATTGGATGGACAGCCCAAATAACATACTACCGAAGTGCATGAAAAAGCTTCACATGTGACCTCGGCCTAACACTGACACGAACTTTCCAGCTTTTTGTGTGACTGTAAGGCATCTGGGCCTTAAACTTGTGCAAATAAACACAGAAAATCAGCACCTGTCATACTTACAATAACAGTTATGACCAAAAACCTCAACTTGCTCCTCATGTTTTGAAGATCAGCTTTGGGCTAGGCAAAGTTTTTGATGTGCCGTACTTTACATCATGGCAGATATATTGTCATGTAATGCCAGGGTGTCAAGCTGCAACAAGTCCACAAGGAAAATTTATTGTGAGCTTAGCTATTTGCAAGTTGCATTGGCATGTATCACACATCTACATTTATATTCAGCAGCACTGCTGTTCAATAGGCTGTATTCTGAATTTCACTCATAGTCCTTGGGGTTCTCCATGCTTGCTATCGTGACACCTGATTCCTTAAATCAACACATAAGCAACTGCCTACAAAAAGCCACCACTTTGTATTAACAGGTGATGTTTATCTTTCATGTGCTAGTTTTTTTTTTTTTTTTTTTTTTGCTAGTGTCTATCCAACACATTTGGCATTTTTTACAGGTTTATGTTTGGTCCCCCTTATTGTGACTGTCAGGTTGTCAGTCAAAGCTCTTGCTAATGGTCTTGACACATTCAACAGTATTCAAGACAGGCCCCAGCTGTTATGAAGTTACTGGTGCATAATACCAGTATTTTTCGTGAAAATGAAGGCAAGGTGTTTTTATTAAATTTATTGCATGATTTTTAAAGTAATACGTCAACAGTATACACACAAAATGAATTTAAAGAGACAGATGTGTGTCCTCTAGTTCTCCTAATACGTACAACTGTATTAAATGAGAGCAGTGTAACTCAGAGGACTGAGCATGGTCTTTGATAAGGAGTGGCAAGTTTCATTATACCCAAACTGAAAACCATTAAAAGAGCATAAAAGTAGACTACATTGTATTAAGTATCTCTCCTACAATAATAATTCTTGCGAGTCATGTCTAGGTCTAGGTCATCTGTGTTGTCTTAGATCTCAGGGGCAGAAGCAGAAATACTAGGCCTAATTTACGGCTCAGAAACGAACAGGAAGTGTAGACTGGTTATTATATTATTACAGCACACAGCCCCAGAGTGCAGTACGACTATAGTTAGAATGACCCAGCTCTGCTACCCAGGGGACACAAGTCTGCACTTCCTCCACCCACCTCCTCTCTTCCCTCTCTATTTCTCCCCCACCCACCCTGTTGTTCTTCAGTCCTTTATCGTTCATTAGAGTGCAGCACTCCCAGGGTGGCTGGGAAGCGGCAGAGCATGATTGAAAACACATGGAGAGAGGGTGAGATAGCAAAGGAGGGTCTGATCATGCTGACACTAGGACAGAGTCACTGCAGTACAGTCCATAAATGAGGAAAAATAAAATGAGCATGTGGGTACTCGGGGTGCAGGCCTATGTGTTTGGTGAAATATTAATGATGAAGATGTGTGTGTCAATGAAGGGCAACATCCTGGATTACAATATGTCTCTATAAAATGTATTATTTAAACTGCATTTCCTAATAACCTGTGAATACATCTCAGATAAAAATATCAATTATGGCATTTAAGTTGTTAATTCACTCACACATCCCATTTCCTTCCTGCTTTTTTATAGGCGATTGGAAAAGATGGAAACTGGGGACCTGCAGGGAGTAACTGGCGTTTCTCAAACAAACACACATAACTGTATACTCCCTTTTCCAGCTGCCCCCACCCTCATCCACACAAGACAGACACACCACATTATTACGTAATGAGGACAGATTTCAAGGAGCGCTCTCTTTTGCAGGTCAACAAAAAGGAACAGCTCTAAGGTTTCCACTTTGACACTAGGGCTGAACAATATTCCTTTGTGATTATCTTTTTTTTTTTTTTTTTTTTGATACTGCGATATAATGCACACTTTCAGTACGAATGATCATTTTTGCATTATAATTTTCATTTCCACTAAAAAAGCAATTAAATTGATGATGGTGTGATTTTTTTTCCTGTTTTCTTAGATTGGTAAAACAACAATTAGTGTCATTATCGTTTACTCTGTTGATTATTTCCTCAATTAATCCATTAGTTGTTTATCCCATAAAATTGGAATGTTGTTTGTCCCAAGTAACATTCCACAAACCAGTGATAGTTTACTGTCACAGAGGACTGAAGAACCATAAAATCTTCATATTTGAGAAGCGTAAATCAGAGAATTTGGAAATTTCCTTTCTTAAAAATCTCAAAATGATTAATCAATTATCCAAATCACTGGTGATGAATTTAATAGTTAACTAATCTCTTATTTGACTAGTCCTAGTAGCTCTAAGATACATAATACTTTATTTATAACAACATTTTTAAGATATTTTACCTTTTATCAAAAAAAAAAAAAAAAAAATTGCAGCCTCTGCAGTCTGGATACTGCACTTGGGCATCTTGCGAATTTGATTGAATTTTGATTAATTGCTCAGCCCCATTTCACACCTTTGGCAAACATAATGACAATCATGACTGTGGCTGACTTTAATTTTACAGCATCATTTCCCTCTCCGCAAGAACATTCCAGACGCTCAGCTTTAGCAAAAATCAGGTCTGTAGAACCTGTTTATCAGCAAAACCGTACAACCGGAGGTGGCAGATATGTTAAGTCAGCAGTGACCATGACTTCTACTTAACAACAAGACCTGCTATATAGCTCTGCAAAGCAGTTTGGAAGAAAGGCTACCTGCCTTTCAGGCCTGGGGCAAGTCATGCTTCCCTAAGCAGCTTCCCCCCTTTCTCTTTCTTAAGACTTGAACCACACCCTTCATTCACTGTTAAGCTCTGCTGGACAAGCTACCTTTGTCAACACTGATAAAAACTTGCTTAGGTTCCTGAACAAGACCCTTGTTAAACCAAGAATGACTCAGTAGAGCCACTTACACAGGTACCTTACAACTAACAATAAGAGCAGCACTGCATGAGCCGAAAGCATAGTAAACAACTATGCACGGCAGCCTCACCCAACTGTGCACGTTGGTCTGAGTCATCACGGGGAAAGTATGGCTTTAAAATAAATGTAATTGTTCTCTCAGACAACTATAGGTGCCTTGTCTGCAGTGTGTTTTCTGGATGACAGGGACAGGCTACTGCACTTTAATAGTGGCAGGCTGTACATGAGACACGCAATGGTTTTCCCACAGGGAGGGTTCATGTGCCATTTAACTGTAAATTAATCAGTGTTATCTTCACAAGTGGCATTACATCAGTCTTATAATGGGTCAAAAGTTAACACGGACGCCTCATACACACACATACAGACAAACAGGGACACACACAGCTTGTCAGCTCGGAAGCAAGTGGTGGTACCTCGGGTGGCAAGAGCCTCTCCTCATATGCAGAGATAGCGGGCTGCTGCTGAAGGTTAGCTAAATCGCTCGTGTTTTTTGATGACCCTGATCACACTGACAACAACCGGGCTGGTCATCATCGCCTAGCGGAAGGTAGCTCGCATTAGCTAGGGAACAAGTAGAGCCACATCAAGCTATTGGTAGGAGACACACCTTATCTTAGCTAAGACACCCTACGTTAGCTGTATGCACTAGAACCCCACCGACTCGAGGCGTAATTCCCAGATGAGGTGTAGTTACTAACGCGCTAACATTAGCCCAGTGACTCAAACTGAGGTTTCCGTTAGCCGTTTGGCTAAACCAGCGAGCTAGAAAGCCAGTGACAGCTTGTTAAATGGCACAGCGACCCTTTTAACTTGAACTGAAATACTTTTCGAAGCCAATGACTTACAAAAGCCAGGCCTACCGGTTCCCTTACCTGTAAGTGAAAGGACCTAACTAAAACGTCTCCAAATAATCCCAGTCTTCCCAATGAATGCGATCTTTTCAGTGCTTACTCTCTCACTCACCGCAAGGGCGGTAACACAGGAAGACAGAACCAGCGCATTCACTGACTGACGGCAGATCAAACCAATAGACAGATAGAAATACCGCGTAGGCCCGCCCCTTCTTTTCAGACAACCAATGAGGTGACAACAAGGGTAGAGTTTCGATGTGGGATACTTGTGCCAGGTTAAAAAAAAAAACTGCTAGTTTTGGTTTAATACAGAGATGGTGAGACAAGTTTGCTGAGATCTAAATATGCAGGTTTTCATTTCAGCCAAAAACTACAAAAGATACCCACTCTGGAGCTAGCAATGAATCACTGTGTTAAGCAGTGATTTTCAATCCCAGTACTTTTATTCTCAGTATCTAATCAGGGAGTGTCTCACACCTAGGGTGCACACTAATGTGATTGCAGTTAGCTATTAACTACCTGTTAGAAGAGAAAACCAACAGTATCCTAATCCCTGGAGATTAGGATTGAAAATCCTCGCAGGCATTTTATGGCCTGGTAATTTATTAAAAGCTAAACGGTTACTTAGGGGGGTCCATAGGTGCTGATAGGCACACTCAGAAACACTCCTTGTTTAGTTTTTACTGAATGAATGGTGATGAAATGGAGAGAAAAAAGAGAGATTGCCTTTCCTCTTGTGATATCACACCTGTGCCCGCAGTGCAGTGTAACTGATCCTTTTGCTTAGAGAGAGGGTGAGCCTGAAGGGCAATGCTCTGCCTGTACTTGTAGTATAATGGGCATTACAATCAAAACCATCATCTTTGTGGTCAAGTTACACACACAAAAAGGAAACTGAAATGAAGGCATTACCTTACCCTAGACTGCAAAGATCAAGGGAACCTGGACTTGACCTTTCTTCTACTACACTGTTACACAATATGGAGATAGAATTTCATTTACCCTCTCAGTTCACACAATATATGCGCTGCAATAAGACACCTTGCTCTTAAAGTACAGAGATCTCAAGGACAGTATAAGTGCTGCAACTTACAGCAACATTGCTGAATGAGTTTGGTCACGAAAAGTTGTGCAGTTGGCTGAACCTAGATCCACCTTTCTCTGCCTTCCTCTAGGATGCACACCTTCAGCCATGCGACACAGCAATAGCGCAAGCATCATGGTCAGAAGAGTTTTATTACCGTTTTGAACAGGTAAAAGAATTATTCTGTCTTCATCCACGCTCTCTGAGATACACAAGCACACAGCTCCCTGCCCCCGCATCAATATATGAAAGATGACAGTGGGGTCAGATGCAGGGAAATGGGGCACTTTAGCATTCAGCATCCTTTGTCCTATCAGAGGCCCTACATATTTTTGGTCAGGGGGTTTTAAGTAAACCATTGCAGCACAGACCTCATCTGAGAGAGATCAGTGATTCAGTCAGATGTAACATGGTTTTCTGCTCCTCAGCTGGTGTCATGCAGCCCGCTCAATGGGTTTTTGTGTTTTTCTATGTGTGGGTGGCAGTGTAGTGTACAGGATGCCAGAGAGCAGCCCACTGGTTTTTCAATGACATGCCACTTGAGTAGGAAATCGGAGACTGACCATGAGGAGTGTTTCAGCAGCTGCCAAGCGAAACACCAACACTGAACATTTATAGCAGCGGAGCTCAGGGTTCCCTTCAGCTCTGACCTGTGGCTCGTGGGAGTTATCAACGAAATATCTGCATACTTTTATCTGAGTGCTTTATTCATATTGTATTTAGCCCAGTATGCAGCAAAGGACTCCAGTGAAAGGTGAAATATTCCTACTGGAATTTGTGGTGTGTCTGTGGTACGCAAAAGTCATTTTATAGTGACCTTATCATATTTAATGGTATTTTTAATCTCTTGTGGTATTATGTTAATATTCCTACAGGGAACATCACACACGGATGTTTTATATTTCTCTAAAAATAAACAGACTAGGATAGTTCTAGCCTTTTCTGTCAATAGAAATAATATATGAGGAAATAATTCTGTTTATTGTCAGATATTATTTTGTTTATTCAGTACATGAACAGTTAGATAAGACTCCTGATGAATGCACAGAGTTTGCGTGGTAAACCACATCAAAATCCCTAGTTTTAGTTTTCTTAAGTAACTACTGACCTTTCCAGGGGTAAAATTGATTACATTTACTCATGTTACTTTAATTGAGCTGCTATTTTGTGTACCGTTTTAAGTATTTTTTTTAAGTTATTAATTTTACTACTACTTAAGTGAACTTTTATGTAAATATTGTTCTTCATCGCATTTAAAATCACATCTGCGACAGAGTACACATTTTATAGGCTTTCTGTAATTATCAGAATCTGGACCATCACAAACTGATAAACTGAGGAGCCTTTCACAGTAAGGATCAGTCAGCAGAGATGAAATCTGCCTTTTCTTTCTTGGTGCATCTTTTCTATCATTTCCAAACTGCCAGAAGAATAGAATTGGATTAGAATTAGATTAGAATTGGATATACTCTGAACACATTTCAAGTGAGCTACTTTTTTTACATTAGCCTACAGCAGTACTTCTACACCACTTTATAAAATATAAACAAAGTAACAATACATCTTCTTGAGCACTAGTACAAGTACTCCACCTCCTCCACCACTGGACTTTCCTCCACTTTGAGAAAAAAATAGAACTCAACCCTCCTATTATCTTTGAGGTAAATTTGACCCCATGCAGTGTTTAAAGTCTCGAAATACAGGATTAACATCATTTTTTTTGTTTCATATTTCACTTTTCGTAATTTAATGGGGACAAGTGGGTAAACATGAAATTAACACATTGATATGTTTTTAATGTCCTGTCCTTTTGTATGCATCAGTGTTTCTTTGGGGTCTATTTGACCCCAGGCTTTTTTTTTAGTTGTATGAAACATATAAGAAATATCAACATTTTTAAAAAAAATTGTTTTAGTTGTTTTGCATGACACTGAGCAGCTATGGGGCCCTGTTCAAATATAACAGCACACCTGTAGTAACACAATTAATACCTCTAGTAACATAAAACCACACCCGTAGTAATATAACCACACCTGTAGTAACACAATTAATACCTCTAGTACATAAAACCACACCTGTAGTAACATAATTAACACCTCTAGTAACATAATAGCATACCTGTAATAACATAACAGCACACCTGTAGTGATATAACCACACCTGTAGTAAGATAACATCACACCTGTAACATAACAGCACACCTGTAGTAACATGATAGCATACCTGTAATAACATAACAGCACACCTGTAGTAATACCACACCTGTAGTAACATAGCCTGTAACAGTGGCGCAACCAGTCCACTACATATGACATCTGGGAGGGAAAAACATGATTTGTACAAGAACGCTGATGTATAAGAGGGGGTGCATGTGGCGTGTTATGATTTATTTAAGGAGCTATTGTGAATTTCCCTCGGGATGAATAAAGTATCTGGCTATCTAGGCAGTCAACCAGACACATAAAGTACCTGACACATAAACTTGGGTAACAGTTGTTATTATAATCATTTTTTGGAGGTTTAAATTACTGGGGTCAAATTGAACCCAACTGATATAAAAATGTTAGTAAGTTTAAGGAGACAAGAGAGTTAAATCATCCTGACTGGTATTCTCACTCATATTGTCTTGACTTATATCGCCCCCTTGTGGCTAATAGTGTTCACTGCATCAGACCGAGTTGAACTCGGAAACACAACCCTCCCAGAGGCTCCGCTATCATTTCCTGTAGGTCACGTTTTCATTACATTTGGAAGAAATGGCGGACATGGATGAACTGTTCGGGAGTGATGGGGATAGCGACAATGAACAACGAGGTACTGTTGTATCCGCGGCTCGGAGTCGTGCTTTGTGAAGGGTTTTATAACAATGAGACTCTATAGCATAGCGAAGTGGAGATTAGCTTTAGCCAAAATAAACAACAAGTGTAAACTCAGTCTTGAATGCGTGCAGTCGCAGTATGGTTAAAGCGTTTGTGTTGTAAGCATCATGTATGCAAATGAAATACCTGTGCTCTAACCTAGCTTTCGTTTGAACTAACTGTATACTTTCCTCAGCTGTGACTGGCTGGGAGTCGCTGTAAAATCATGAATGAAATGTTAATGTGCCAACCCAAAGTTAACAAGTCAGGCCGTACTTACATGTGTAGCTGCTGCTGAGGAACGATTCTGCATGGCGGAAGAAGGGCATTTAACCATCATCATGACTGCTGTTTTTCAGAGTCTGGCTCTGGCTCCGGTTCGGACTCGGACCACGACAGACCCCGGTCCGCCAGTATCGCCTCCGGCAGCGGCAGCGACAGTGAGAGGGAGCGGGGTGACGATGATGATGAGGAAGGCCAGGAGGCAGGAAAGCCCAGCATGAATAAGGTGGGTTTTTTTTTTTTTTTTTTTTTTTGTCTGTTTGTTTGTTTTTTTTGTTTTGTAATACTTTATTTGAATTCAAATGTACAATACAAAATGGCATGGTACATTCTCTGTTACAGAATGGAAAAAAAAAAGCAACAGACAGTCCTCAGGTCATTGCACATTAAATTTAAACAAACCACATAAATCAAATTTAAGGGGAGGAGAAAAAACAAATAAACATAAATGAAAAAAATAAAATAAAATAAGGGGTGAGAGCTAGGGCTTTTCAGCAAGGTTAAGCTCCTCTATTAAGCAGCAGAGCTTCACTGCATTTTTCTTCTCCATACATTTCAGGGCTGAGAAGTGATGACAAAGTTATTGATGAAAAATGAAGAAGTTAGGTCTTGTTTTCATGAGTCTGTTTTTATGAATAAAAAACTTCCTGAGAATGATGAATGTGTTGATAGCCAGCTCATGGGACGGATCTTTTATCAATATGCCATACAAGACATTTTATTTTGTTAGAATAGAGAAATTAGCCAATTTGGGACCCAGCATGAATAAGGTGTGTGCTTCCGGTTCCACTGCTGAGGCTCATAACTCTTTCTGCTAGCATGGAGTCTGCCTGAGCATCACTTGTCATCACATTACTTTAATGCCACTTCTACTGCCATAGATGTTCTGTGTAAAGTAAAGCAGAAGACATTCCTGTGCATAAGCCATAATAATCATTTTGCACCACAACTGTTGTGCCACCACTTGTGTATAAAGTTGTATGTGGAAGTTGAATTGGTGGGAAACTGGATTTGAAAAAAAAAAAAAAAAAAAAAAAAAAAACATTTGCTAGGTGCAGTGATACCCCAAATAGAGAAATGGTTCTGATTCAAGCAGTTTAGCAACAAATATTCATCTGTCCATCTGCAGGACATATATATTGCTTGGTATTGAAATGATGACACTCAGTAAGATCATCTGGAATAAAAAAAAAGTCTTTTCTCCTTTCCACTGTGTATTAGGTGAAAAATGAATAAAGAAAGTTTGTGGGAACAGGTTATGATTAATGCTATCCCAGATCCGCTGTGGTATTTTTTACCCACGTCAGCTACAGTATGTAAAACAGCAAGTGTGCAGGTCTCCCTTACATTATTCATGGTGGTGTGTGCACACATAGTTGAAGATATCAGGGCTCTTTTTCCTCAGAATAAGAAGTTGCCATTTATTGTTGTGAAATATGAAAACTACAATAAATAAAACAACAGAGATGGCCTTTTTTGTGCTCTGGTTTCCTCTCACTTCCCACAGACATGAGGAGGATTTGGAGAATCTGAATTGCATGTAAACCAGAATGCGGTGGTCTTTCTGTGTTAGCCCTGTAATGGACTGATGGTCAGGTGGTTTCCCTGCATGGCCCCGTGCATGCTAGCATAGGCTTCAGCCTGTCATGACCCAGAATAGGGATAAATGGGTAAATAAATGACTGAAAGTTTCTCAGTTACATTGTTCTGTGAATGTGCCCAAGTTGTGCCCGAAAGGAGTTTTTCACATCAGTGCATGCATTACTGCTTAATGTCTGTCACTGAGAAGAAGAAAGGGACGTTTTTACTAGAAAACAAACCCTCAAAAATGTAACCTTTCAAACTTACATGTCAGACCCATGTCTTCTTATTTAGGCTATCTTTGTTAAATAAGACAGCAGGTAATTTCAACTTTAACACCATGACTTGTCAACAAAAATATATTTAGAAATCAAAGTGCATACAGCGTGGTTTGCAAAATAACTCTGAATGACACTGGTTTTCTCCTTTGAAGAGACCTCTGATATGTAAATCTGAACAAGACATAGCACAAGATATCATCTTGTCTGTAGTATCCAAACATCATGCCCTTCTTTCACCATATCCAAAGTGACCTCAGCCTCCACTTGTGATGTGATGCTGGGCTGTGATGCTGATCTGACTGGCCTTCTTCCTACCAGGAGCTGTTTGGAGATGACAGCGAAGACGAGCGACACAGTCAACACAGCGGCAGCGACAACCAATCTGAACACTCAGGGAACCAGTCGGATGCCAGCATGCACTCGGAGCAGGAGGACAACGAGCATTCAGATGCAGAGCAGCACAGCGGCTCAGAGCGCGGCCATCGGGACGAAGAGGAGGACGAGGAGGACGGCGGCCACCGGTCAGATGCCGGAAGCCCAGCTGGCAGCGTGGTGTCTGGAGCCGGGAGCCCTCGCTCCGACAGGGGCAGCGTCCGTTCAGACAGAAGGTAGGACGGCACACATGTGACGATGCCTCAGTTTTTACCTCAGATAAGATTAACTTTATTCATTCCAGAGGGGAAATCACATTGTAGTAGCAAATTGTAAAGGTGTAGG
Source organism: Myripristis murdjan (assembly GCF_902150065.1). Classification (NCBI taxonomy): domain Eukaryota; kingdom Metazoa; phylum Chordata; class Actinopteri; order Holocentriformes; family Holocentridae; genus Myripristis; species Myripristis murdjan. Next base: position 10,143,768 of record NC_043982.1, read on the forward strand.
CTTGTGAACAAAGAGGAAAGAGTTCTAAAAGACATTAGTAAAAGATAATTGATGATATCAATAGAATTACACTAAATCAAAGCTACAATATGCATCTTTTTGCCTCAAGGCAGCATAGAGCTCTATGTCCCACCATAATCACTGTGCTGTATTAAATGCAACCAGTTACGCTAATTAAAACTAATGAATGCAGTACTTAGCAAATAATGTTATGTCAGCATTCTTGTCTTCTCATTGCACATTGACCACCATATGAATTCTGTATCTTACAGTGTGAACAAGTCAAAGTTAGAAGAAAATCTTCTTCCCTCAACACCTAAGGAATCGTTAGAGGGCAAAACGCCTCGCTAGCACTACATTTAAACTTTACTCCATCATCTTGGACAGTTTGATTTGCAGCCATGACCGGTTCTCCTTCTGACGGAAAACAAACCCTACAAGTGCAAACAGCACTGTTAAACCTTCAGTGGAAATTAGCACTCAAATTCTGTGTTCATCCTATTGCAGAAGCAGTGGAGTGATTGCAGCTTGGGTGAATAACTGCCTATTTCTGTTTTGCTTTTATGTGAAATTAGTGGTAAAGGCATTTGGGTGGAATTGGACTGAATTTGACTTGTTATATATTCACACACAGCTGCCAAATTGGACACAGTGTGTGTTGTTCTTGGAAGGGACAAGTAAATAGTGTCATTTTATCGGAAGAATAAATAAATCAGTCATTAAAAAGAGATAAAATATAGTTTGGCAGTCTAGACTCTTCTCTGGAGCTGCATGTCTCTATGCCAGTGTCAGTAAAGTCAGTTTGTCATTCATCGTCAGTGGAGCGGCTCTAGGATCAGTCCATCAATGACGTTGTGTCCTTATTTTTACAGAATTAACATGCGACTTTCTGATTGTTTGTGTTTTTCTTGTACATGTTTGTTTGAAACCAGTGTACACAGTGATCCTGGGACTCCTCAGTCAGGGCCAGGCACCCCTCACTCTGACGGAGAAATGTCCGGCAGGGAGAACCAATCCGATGATGAAAAGTGGGAAGGAGGAGCTAAGAGCGACCAGTCAGAGGATGAGGAGGAGAAACGCCATCACTCCGATGAAGACAGAGAGAACTCTGATGACGAGGGGCCCAGGAACAGGAAGTCGGGTACTGCCACAGGAAATCTTGTAGATGAAATGATTGTGAAAGAGCTAGCCTGTTGTGTTGAGATGAGATGTATTCATGCCCAGTAGCTTGGATTTATACCATGTTCAGTCAAGCTGTCATGTTAACAGAAGTGATCACAGTGCTGTTTTATAATGTGTGTTTTTTCAGAGTCTGCCAAGGGGAGTGATAGCGAAGATGATTTCATCTCACAGAAAACCAAAACGAAGATTGCCTCCGATTCCGATTCAGACAGTGATGTCGGACCCAAGAAAAGTATGAAACAGTTTGAGCAAAGTCTCTTTTTACTCCAACCCCAACCCTGCACCTTCATTATAGCATCTTCAATTCAAGACCGAGCTTTAATTCACTTAGATGCAGGTTGAGTTAGGATATTTTTCTAATCCACCTGTATTAGAGCTGCACGATATACCATTTTAGCATTGCGGTGTGCATGTTAAAAGTTGATGCTACAACTTTTATGCTGCTTGATATAAAAAGCAGACCCGCAAGGTTCTCGTTTTCTATGAGTGTGTTGCTAGCGTCGTTGGTGAAGGGGTGCACTTGGGCAAATCACAGGTTTGCTTTGTTAGAAGAGGATATACTTGTATAGTACCCAAATGATGAAAATTATGGTTCTTACTAGTATAGTTGTACATGAATGACACACTGCATGCATTCGGTGAAATCTCCTGTATTTTTTTCATATCATATCATGCAATATCATGCAGCCCTATATTGTAGAGGTTAAAGCAGTTTCTGTCACTTCCTCCCACCCACAGACAAGAAGGCAGCAGCAGACGACCTGTTTGGAGAGGCCGACGACATCTCCTCAGATAGCGATACAGAGAAGCCCCCGACCCCAGGACAGCCCGTGGTACCTGTCTGCCTGTTCATCCATATGCCTGCCTGTCCTGTCTATCTTTCCCTCTTTCTCACTTTCTCTGTTTTGCGCTCATCATCCAGCCACTTTAATTTGGCCATGCAGAATCCTCTCTTAAAGAGTTCCCAAATCCCCTTTTCTCAGAGCTTCTCTCTAATCCTTTCTGCTGATCCCTATTATCATGGGTCATTGAATCATGCAGTGTTGTTTGAACTGTTCTCTCTCTCTCTCTCTCTCTCTCTCTCTCTCTCTCTCTCTCTCTCTCTCTCTCTCTCTCTCTCTCTCTCTCTCTCTCTCTCTCTCCTCTCTCTCTCTCTCTGTGTGTGTGTGTGTGTGTGTGTGTGTGTGTGTGTGTGTGTGTGTGTGTGTGTGTGTGTGTGTGTGTGTGTGTGTGTGTGTGTCCATCGGCAGGACGCAGAGGACGGGATGGAGGGGGAGCAGGCAGAGGAGGAGCCCGTTCCTGAGACCCGTATCGAAGTAGAGATTCCCAAAGTCAGCACTGACCTGGGATCTGATCTTTACTTTGTCAAGTTGCCCAACTTCCTGTCCGTCGAGCCCAGGTCAGACACTTTGCACTCAATAAGACGGGCACGTGGCACTTAAGCAGTTGTTGATAGATTGTAAAAATAAACTTTACAAGCTCTTGTGTCCTGTCTAAACTTATATTGACACAAAAAATTGTTCCAGCTTTCCACCTGGTAAGAAAGCCAGAAGAGAACTGGAAATTATAAAACAGAGTTTGACAAATGCAGTGTCAACTGCTGTGGTAACCATGGTAACCGCTATACACCACCATAACGTTCTGTTGACATCTAAGTTAATATTTCTCACTGTAATCGACAGCGGGAAGCAAACAAACAGACAAACATGACCGAAACAAAAACATAACACTTTCTCAGGTGATTTAAAAAAAAATGTTTTAACACAGTTCTTCTGACCAGGTTAAAGTCCAAATCCCAAATCCCAGCCAGTTGTCCCAACACAGATCTGTATTTTTTTAGCAGCACAGTCATCATAAATATCGCTTGAATGTATTAAAACCGCAGATCAACAAAATGGCCAAACTGAAGATGAGGAAGAGATGAGCAAAGTATTTCAGACATTTGCCACTGACTTTGGTTTGGCTGGGATCTTTTCATCGTGCTGCTCTGTGTTCAATCAACTAAAAAAAACAGCTCTTGGATCTTGCTCATCCTAAGGGGATTTATCTAACTTAAAAAGCGATTACTTTGTTTTTTATTGAATTTGATTTCACAGACCCTTTGATCCTCAGTACTACGAGGATGAATTTGAGGATGAGGAAATGCTGGATGAGGAGGGACGGACCAGGCTCAAACTTAAGGTTTGCAATCTGCTCTGTGTGTGTGTGTGTGTGTGTGTGTTTGTGTGTGTGTGTGTGTGTGTGTGTGTGTGGCGAAGTTGAAATGGAAGTATTATCAGGAAAGCAAAGATGATATTTTTTTCAAGGCTTTGAAAATCACATGGAGCCTCAACAATAACAAACACTGGGTGTTGTGACATGTAGTTCACTCTATGTTGTTATGTCGGGTCAAACTGTGCATATTTATAGTTTTTGTAATTTTTTAAGAAGTAAGTCACATGCAGGCCATCCATAGAATAAAGTTTTCTCATTCATCTTTAGGATTATCACAATCTCAAAATACACTGCAGGCTGTTCCAGATATCTTCTGTCGGAAGATTGTCAGGAAATTTGAACACCAAAAACGAAAGCAACAGACATGCAACTGTTTCGCCAATGAGGGAACAACAAGAGTTAATGTTTTCTCTCTCTCTGCCCGACAGGTGGAGAATACAATTCGGTGGAGAGTGAAGAGAGACGAGGAGGGAAACGAAATGCGTGAGAGCAACGCACGCATTGTCAAATGGTCTGACGGCAGGTTGGTATTTTGAAAGTTGGATGCGGAGGCTCTTGCACTCTGGACACCCTGGAACGACGTGGTCTGTTACTTTCTGAGCTTTTGATCTTGTCGTTGTCTCGCCGCAGCATGTCCCTCCATTTGGGGAATGAGGTGTTTGATGTTTACAAAGCTCCTCTCCAGGGAGACCACAACCACCTGTTCATCCGACAGGGCACTGGACTACAGGGACAGGCTGTGTTCAAAACCAAACTCACCTTCCGGTAAGCCAGTGGCACACCCATTCATGATACTGGGGACAGAGTGTTTTTTAGGCCAGATTCTTGGAAATACACTCGCGCACACACTCTCACTCCAGGCAAGAAAAATCTGAGTTACGGGGGGACTCTTACAATAGCGCCCTTCATCTAAGCTCTATTCAGAAATGTACTGTATGCTCTAAGTCCCTGAACCACCTTGTGCAAGCTTCGCAGGTTTCTCCCAATCAGAACTGTGTAAGCCTCTTACTCCCCCAAGCCCACCTGGATGTTCTGTCTTCTAAGACCACATGGGACTAGTAGGACACCGGCCAAAGCTGCTTTCCCCCTCGGCAGTCAGACAGGACATTGCCACTTGTTCTGATTGAGTATTATAATAAAAGCGGGGTTTTTGATTAGGAATTAGGGCTGAGCCTGCTCAGGGCACAAATGGTTCGGACAGTAGGTTACACAAAGCAGCTTTAGGCAACCTCATTAAATATCGAAACAAAAACACGTCCCAGCAAGTAGCCTGCACTTGGGTTCAGGCAGAGTTTTACTGTGTTGCTACTGTTTAACGAGGCAGTCGGACTGAAGGCAGCAGGCAAGAGTGTTGCACAGTCAAAGTGCTCAAAATTGCCTGCCAATTTTGACCCATGTCAGCATCAAGCGTTGCAGTTCAAGCACTGCAACGCTCCTGTGGCTTCAAATTGTATTGAGACAGGGTTAGACATTTGGCCAATTTGGGCAAAAATACCGTCAAAAGGTCATAAAATGCCTGTTCCGAGTGGGGGGAAAAACACAGTCAGTACTTAGTAGTGCACTTTTTGCATTTTAACCTCATTTATGTGTTATTTATTTCACTCGCGTACTCTTGTGAATTCAGGTACTGTCTTCTGTGGACCCCTGTAGGAGATCTGTAAGAGGCTTTGACAAGGGAAGTCTTTCTTTTGCGAAATGGGCAAGAAAAATGGAGTGGTTTTTGATCAGAAATCAATCGTACACACAGCCTGAGGCAGCAGAAAATACTGGCACCGTGCAGCCAGCAGGGGAAGAAAATGCCAAGCCCACACAAACCACTGTGGCACCAAAAAAAAGACAAATTTTGTGAATAAAAGCCTCAGCAGTTGGACTGGTTGGGAACAGACAGTGAAGAAAATGGCTCATTCCTCTTTAGAGAGGTCTGGCATGATTTTCTAGTATTTGATTTCAGAGTATACAAACCTTCATGGAACAAATTGAGGATTTGTTTGCCAATATGCATTGCAAATATGTATTATTTTATAGTTCATTAACACAAATTCCTCTGAAAATCAGGTCTAGGGGCCAAAAAGTGCCCTCCTAAATAAATGGACTGATGTTTATATTTCCAAACCAAACAAAACCACAGCTTGTCATTGTGACAGCCACCTTAGTCATGTGTTTTTTTTTCCGGTCTTACCAGGCCCCACTCCACAGACAGTGCCACCCACAGGAAGATGACTCTGTCTCTGGCTGATCGCTGTTCCAAAACCCAGAAGATCAGGATCCTTCCCATGGCTGGGCGGGATCCTGAGTCCCAGCGTAATGAAATGATCAAGGTAACAGTCCTCTCACTCTCTGTACACAGAGTCCATCTGGCTGTGTCATCTGGCTCTCCCTCAGCCCGCTCTGAGAAAGCATGCTTTTGTTACCACAGAGACAGAGAGGGTCGCATAAGGCCAGTGGCTATCAGGCACTTTGGGTTACATAAAGACGTAACCTGGCGTGGTTACATAATGAGCTTATGCAGTGGACAGTGAAATGGATGGAAACGGTGTCACAAGTCTAGGCAGCTAATTGTGTATCTACTGTCAACCTCCCGGCTGCTGATAGCTTTGTTTGTAGTCTGACTCTGCTTTGCTCTCACAGAAGACAGTCTAGCATTACTTGGTGAACATACAGTGTGTCCTGTTGTGCTACTTTTTTTTTTTTTACTTTTAAATCCTGCAACACAGTGTGATTCTGACAAACTCGTCTATTTGATTTGATTTACATTTGATTTTAGTCCATCTGCACATAATCTATCATTTGCAAGGGTAGTGAGTGTATAGTTCATTGTGCAGCTGCAGAACAAAGTGAATCTTTGTAATTACCTGTGTGAGCGGCTGACAGACAGCCTGTACCGTGGGTTTCTTTATCTTGTGTTTGCAGTAATAATTGACAGTTGTTATTAGTGCCGGCACTGAAGCACAACAGAAGGTCAAGCGAGTTTTGTTCTTGTTTTTGTTTTCACTGAACAACATCTTGGTTACAGCATTAAAGAGCTAGCAAAGCAGCTTTGTTCTTGAGAAGTGCGGCATTTATTCAGCCCATTGGCAGGCGAGATTGACAGGACGGTGTAAAAAGATTATGAATAATCCCGATTTTTTTTTTTAATCTTTAAAAACAGAACATTCTGTATTCACATTAGGTTTTGATGTGTCACTCGAGTGGAGGTTCCTTCCTTCTTGTATGTTCTGTTAAACTGTCACGTCATTTCCCCCTCTTCCTCTTCCATCTTTTCTGCCTCCATTTTTAACTGTTCAATAAAGGCAAAAAAAAAAAGACAAAAAATCGTCAAACACCTCATTACACGGAACTCATGGGTAAAAATGTAATCATTGACCACTGTGTTGATCAGTTGTACAATACACAAATATTAACTTGGAGTGAATGCGTTTTCTCAGTGCTACATTTGAGCAGTTACCACTCAAAAGAAAAAAATAATAATAATAATAATAAAATAAAAAAAGTAAATGGGACTCATGTGGAAAAGCTACATTTATTTAAATGAAAAATTCCTAACAAAGCCAAGCACATTGCTTTGGTGTCTGATATTTTTTTATTTTTGGTCATTGCATCCGCATACATTTTTCATACTTGGTATTATCGGCTTAAATTAGATGCTTTACAAATGTCAAGAAAAATTACCACCTGACAGCTAATATTAACTAAAAAGCCTAAACAATTTAAAACATGCGTAAACATTTACTACTGGATTATTCATCCAATCACAGGATTTACTTCATGAGATCAGTACAAGGGCAGAGTGTATGTATTTGCCAAGTTTGCCAGCTTTTGGACTACAAGAGTTTTGAGATTTTAAGTCACCAAATTGAAATGTCATGTAGAAGTCGATGCCAGCGATCAAATATTTCCCATTGGTGTGTGATTGCAGAAAGAGGAAGAGCGTCTGCGCGCCTCCATCCGCCGGGAGTCCCAACAGAGGAGAATGAGGGAAAAGCAGCACCAGAGAGGCCTGAGCAGCAGCTACCTGGAGCCTGATCGCTATGACGACGAGGAGGAGGGCGAGGAGGCTATCAGCCTTGCAGCCATCAAGAGCAAATACAAGGGAGGAGGAGGCCTGAGGGGTGAGGGCAAACAACTGGCACATCCAACACATTTAGTCTCTTTTTCTTTCCCTGCTGTGAGTTAGAAAAATGCCTACGATGTCAATCAGGTCTAAAAACAAACTTTTGTTTTTTCTCTCCCTGCTCTCACCCCCATCCCACCCATTGCAGAGGAGCGAGCGAGGATCTACTCGTCCGACAGCGATGAGGGCTCAGATGACGATAAGGCCCAGAGGCTGATGAAGGCCAAGAAGCTTGACAGTGACGAGGTAGGTGTAGTACCCTGCTAGCCAGACGGGGGGCAGTGTGATGCAGGACACTGGGGGGCGGGAGGGGGTGGAAGCCAATTGTGCAAATTCCCTTCAAGCGAAAAAGACAAGACAGGAACCTGTAGTCCTTGTAAGGAACAGGCTGTTCCTGCAGTGGCCGGCAATAATGAGAAATATGCTTTTCTGATGACTTCAAAAAAAAAAACAAAAAAAAACCACTGTAACTGCAACAGGACAAATAAACGAATAGTCCTGAAAACGGTACAGAACGTCTGCTACATTGATGCCGTCTGTGTCTGTCATAACGTAGTGTTCCCTCTCCTTTTCCCCGTCCTGTGCAGGAGGGTGAGGGCTCGGGCAAGAGGAAGGCAGAGGATGACGAGGAGTCATCCACCAAGAAGGCTAAGAAATATGTCATCAGCGATGAAGAGGAGGAGGAAGAGGATGATGAATGATTCAATTTTTTTTTCTACCATTCCACTGTTCAATCAGTGCTCAGTCCACGTGGCATAGAACAGCCACATTTTGCTTTGTATATTTTTTATAGACCTGTGTGTGTGTGTGTGTGTGTGTGTGTGTGTGTGTGTGTGTGTGTGAGAGAGAGAGAGAGACGTGTGTGTTTGCTTGTTTATGTTCTGTACAGCAGAGGTGATGAATAAAGAGGTGGTTGTTTTATGTAACCAAAACTACCCAAGGCTGCCTTTTGTTTTTGGTTTCTGTTGTGAATCATATACATGAATCACACTGTTTAGATAATAGGAAACATATTGTCTTGAATCCTGTTTCCAAACAAAACAAGGTCAACGGGATAGGTGAGTTGATGAGAAATTGCATTTGGTAAAAGGGTGCAAAAGCCATCTCTTGCTTCTTCACTCAACCATCTGGCATAACAAAACCCATAATTGACCTGTGCTTGCTATGTTTTTGCTGTTTTTTTTTTTGTTTGTTTTTTTTGCTTCGAAGGCCATACAGAGGTGGAGAACAAATACACATGAGGGAAATATCTCGAGCAGAGCCACAGGCAAAGGACAGCGAGGGTAGAGGGTAGGGAAGGGACAAATCTCTGCCGCTGAGAGCTTTACCGCTTTAACGCCAAAACAAACTACACCAGACTGGCAAGGCAGTCAAGAGAGGAGGGGATTTGGGAATTTAGACGATGGAGTTAAGGACAGCAAGGTGCAGTGTTGTCTGTAGATCCTCCTGAAGACAGAGACAGAGGGCTGGTAGAGTGAGTAAGGAGTGCCAGACAGCAGGGGAGATGTGCTGATAGTTATAAAGTAAGAGAGGACAGGTGTGGGGTATTGTGCCTCAATCCAGTTTGAGCCACCGGACTCAAGAGGGGAATGTAGGCAACGTCAGTCCTGGTTACTGATTTGTAGTTCATCAGCCACAATGACGCACAAGTGTCTCTCTTACACACAAACACACACACACAAGCGTTCAACTGGGCTCCCAGAGATAACAGCCCTTGGATCCGACCTCTCTGCCAGCCCCATCCACACAGAGCCGGCTGCAGCCAATCAGAATAAAAACCTGGTAAAACACTAACTAAGTGATTAAGGGGAGTTACATAAAATGGCTACATTCTCGCGCCTGACAACAGTCTCTCTGTTTCTCTCTCACACAAACACACACACACTGCTTCCAAGAGACTGCAAACCTCTATAAGCACAGGGCAGATTATCAAAAACCTGAATGTTGGTCATGTAATTTGCGGATGTAACCGACAGAGACAGAGGTGCCGGCGGGACGAGTGTCAGGAATTGGCCAGCTGCCTGTAAATTCATAATGAGGCTGCTTGGTGGGAGTGAGATTAGTGTGTGAGGTCATCAAATGACTCACGGCTGAAGGTTTGGACACAAGCACCCTCATCAGCATTAGCCTTTCCATCAGCTGTTTGGGCTAAAGACAGACATGTTGGTAACACTTCAGCGCCCCTCTACGAGACATTTATAGGCAGTGTGTAAGTGCTTTCTCACACACCATAGCATAGTCATAAGCACCTACAGGCGAGTGGCATAGGCAAAAAAACATGAAGTGTCTTAGCCATGAGAACGGCTTCAGTGCTCCTTGTCAGAGACTCTATAAGTCTCTGGAAATCTAGTGGAGGGTTGGAGCACCAATTTTTTCCAAAAGATACTGTACACAGAGTTATTATTGTAGGGCTGCAGTGCATAAATCAGACAAAGACAAAGTGACAAATTAAAATATGAGAGCTCAGTGGTGCAAAAGCCATAGGCACTGAATGGTTTGGTGAGAATGAAAATGCTATAAATTATTTTGCTGTGGCCTTCGCAGCCACCTCTAAACCCAGTTTCTGGGTTGAGAACCGCCACCATCATCAAAACACCAAATGAGGGAATATCTTATGGAGGAATGATGCTCCGTGCCGCCAGCAGAGCTCCAGAGATCTGGAGAAGCTGCCCTGGTGGCTCGTGGTGAACCAACACCTTCCGATGACACTTTATGTTGGCTTTTCCTTTTATTTGTCAACTATCTGTGTCAGGATGCCATTTTAAATAGTGATTTCACAATTTTGGATCATGTCAATCAGTGCTGTTCAGTAACTGTAACCAGCATGTGCAACGATAACTGCGGCATGTATGTGCTTGCAAGCTACCTTCATGCAACCCTCAGCAGTGAGTGAAAACCACACCACTTCACTATAGTGGATGGGAGGCTATATATAGAGCATGGCATGCATGTTTAATTCTGCTTTGTGGAAATGTGTGTGTGTGTGTGTGTGTGAGTGTGAGTGTGTTGAGAGAAGGTGTCGTGTGCTGCGTTATCTCAGACTGCAGTGGGTTATGTAACCCAGTTCCACACTGTGAGGGCTGAGGGGGGATCAGACAGAAGGGAGGGCTGCAGCGTTTCACCCTCATTCCCATTTTCTCCCTCGCTACACTCTCCTTTCTGCTCCTCTCTCTGTCACTGCAGTCGTTTCTCCGAGACCTCGGCTGGCTGGCTCATTCCATCTTTCCACGACGACTTGGACTCAATTCAAATCAATATGATTCAATTCAGCTCCATTCAAGTCAATTCAAGTCAATGAGCTTGATTAGCATGAAGCACAGATGTATTATGAAAGCCTAGGTCTTAAACAATGTGGATGACTTTAGCAATAACGATAAAAGATGAGAGAATTTAGTAGAATCAAAAGAGAGTATGAGAGAGAATGATAGTCATAACTGTAGCAATACACTAACAGCATATGACAAGTAGAGAACTGATTAAGCGAATTTTGGGGAAATGTATGTCACAAAGAGTATTGTAGGACAGAAAATACAGTCAAATACATCAGATAGAGGAAAATGTTACAGTGGGGCATGTTTATACAGTACAGGCCAAAAGTTTGGACACGCCTTCTCATTCAATGCGTTTTCTTTATTTTCATGACTATTTACATGGTAGATTCTAACTGAAGGAATCCAAACTATGAATGAACACATGTGGAGTTATGTACTTAACAAAAAAAGGTGAAATAACTGGAAACATGGTTTATATTCTAGTTTCTTCCAAATAGCCACCCTTTGCTCTGATTACTGCTTTGCACACTCTTGGCATTCTCTCCATGAGCTTCAAGAGGTAGTCACCTGAAATGGTTTTCCAACAGTCTTGAAGGAGTTCCCAGAGGTGTTTAGCACTTGTTGGCCCCTTTGCCTTCACTCTGCGGTCCAGCTCACCCCAAACCATCTCGATTGGGTTCAGGTCCGGTGACTGTGGAGGCCAGGTCATCTGCCGCAGCACTCCATCACTCTCCTTCTTGGTCAAATAGCCCTTACACAGCCTGGAGATGTGTTTGGGGTCATTGTCCTGTTGAAAAATAAATGATGGTCCAACTAAACACAAACCGGATGAGATGGCATGTCGCTGCAGGATGCTGTGGTAGCCATGCTGGTTCAGTGTGCCTTCAATTTTGAATAAATCCCCAACAGTGTCACCAGCAAAACACCCCCACACCATCACACCTCCTCCTCCATGCTTCACAGTGGGAACCAGGCATGTGGAATCCATCCGTTCACCTTTTCTGCGTCTCACAAAGACACGGCGGTTGGAACCAAAGATCTCAAATTTGGACTCATCAGACCAAAGCACAGATTTCCACTGGTCTAATGTCCATTCCTTGTGTTTCTTGGCCCAAACAAATCTCTTCTGCTTGTTGCCTCTCCTTAGCAGTGGTTTCCTAGCAGCTATTTGACCATGAAGGCCTGATTGGCGCAGTCTCCTCTTAACAGTTGTTCTAGAGATGGGTCTGCTGCTAGAACTCTGTGTGGCATTTATCTGGTCTCTGATCTGAGCTGCTGTTAACTTGTGATTTCTGAGGCTGGTGACTCGGATGAACTTGTCCTCAGAAGCAGAGGTGACTCTTGGTCTTCCTTTCCTGGGTCGGTCCTCATGTGTGCCAGTTTCGTTGTAGCGCTTGATGGTTTTTGCGACTCCACTTGGGGACACATTTAAAGTTTTTGCAATTTTCCGGACTGACTGACCTTCATTTCTTAAAGTAATGATGGTCACTCGTTTTTCTTTAGTTAGCTGATTGGTTCTTGCCATAATATGAATTTAACAGTTGTCCAATAGGGCTGTCGGCTGTGTAGTAACCTGACTTCTGCACAACACAACTGATGGTCCCAACCCCATTGATAAAGCAAGAAATTCCACTAATTAACCCTGATAAGGCACACCTGTGAAGTGAAAACCATTTCAGGTGACTACCTCTTGAAGCTCATCGAGAGAATGCCAAGAGTGTGCAAAGCAGTAATCAGAGCAAAGGGTGGCTATTTTGAAGAAACTAGAATATAAAACATGTTTTCAGTTATTTCACCTTTTTTTGTTAAGTACATAACTCCACATGTGTTCATTCATAGTTTTGATTCCTTCAGTGAGAATCTACAATGTAAATAGTCATGAAAATAAAGAAAACGCATTGAATGAGAAGGTGTGTCCAAACTTTTGGCCTGTACTGTACATAAATTTTAAATAGCTCTCACGATGATTATTATAATTTTTTTGTCAGGGAACAAAGCCAGAGCAGGGTGTGTGTGAAAGGCTGTTTTCTAGCCTCAAAGTGTTGCAGGCAAGTGCACAATACAGGATGGCTGAGTCATCTGGAGCAAATTCAGTGTCACACCGGGGTAACTTGGACATAATTCTGTCCCTATTAAACCCCAGGGGGTGGGGGGAAAGGCGTGGTGGCAGCTTGCATTTGGCCAGGTCTTCTTGAAGTAAACAGATGTATTTTCATTAGGGGGGGGCCCTTTTTTTGCCGGTTGATCGCTTTTTTTTATGTGTGTATGCAGGTGCACATGTACGGTTGGTTTCTGTTTTTTATTTATTTTTATTTTTATTTTTAACATTTTATTTATACTTTTTCAGGAAAGAAAAGGAAAAAACACTCAAGTTAGCAAACAGGAAAATTGCCCGCCTCTTCCCATCCCTCTCTTCAAACGTAGGGGGAGGGGAAAAAAGAACAATAACAATTTGTGTACTCCTCTTCTTCTCCTTCTTCTCTCTGTTTATACGGTTACATTGGATTTTATTTTGTTTTGTTTTTGTCTTTGTTTTTTGTTTTGGCACAAAAGGGGTGAAAGTGATGTTTTGACCATGTGTGAAATGTGTAATACAGTATTTATTTGGAAAGCTACGCTTGAGCTCATGTTTGTAACACATTTATAACCAAAAAAGAAAGCAAAATAAGTTGGAAATAAAATAGGGAGAAGGTCACATGCTTCCCTTGCACCCTAACCAGATATGCTTCAGCATGCTCACGTTTCATAATTTCTTAAAGCCTGCATGGAGTGTCCCTTTTAGTTTTCCAGAATCTGCCAGAGGGCTGCAGACCACGTTGCCCAGCTGAGGTCAGACGAATCATAGCCCTGAGTTTCTGGTGTTCTCTCGCCCTCCTTCTTCCTTTCCCCTGATTTATGTCTCGATTTCTTTCAGTTAATGTCATTCTACTGCTTTTACACTGCATCAACAGCTCTGTAACTGTCTGAGTGTCCTGACTGTATTTCATGAGCTCAGCGCCCTTTCCCCCCTCTCTCAGTGTGTCCGTCTCCCCCTGCTGCTGCTTATATAAGAGGCTAATAAATAAAATAGTAACACAATACTCCACCCTCACACTATACTCACACAAAAAACATGCAACTGACCTAAAGACCAGAGGGTCTTATATTCCCTTACATGTATCCTGGTATATGGATACGCACAGATAGCCTCAGGTCACACACACACACACATTTTTCAGCCCTGTTTTTTCTCCCCCCTCCAACCTTAACAATTTGGGTCAGGCTGTTCTCCGAAAGGAACAGGGCTTAATCTATAAACAACTGGTTACCTTCCGCTGTGAGCTGCTCTGACCAGAGATTACACACAAGCACTTTCCACAAAACAGTGAAAAATACAAACAAGCAACAAGGTGACCCTCCGGCACCGCTTCTCCAGAAGCCGGGGAAGCTCTGCTGCCTCATTAAACACTCACAAAAAGGAGTTTGTCCCCAAATCCACCAGCAATAACTGCTCACTGCTGTACGGGATAAAGTGGAGAGCAATTACAATCTGTTGCAGCTTGCCAAGGTGTTTCGGGTGTCCAAGCATTCTGATTTAACACGGAAAAACAGTCACATAATCTTCTAACTTTCAGGAATGTTTGTCCTCTGTCTGTCAGTCTGTCTGTCAGTGTCCTCAACTGCCTTCTCCTCTCTGAGTGCTTGATACCACCCTCATGTCAGGTTTCCTGTTCTACCAGTATTCCTGTTATGCTGCAAGATCAAGCTGGACTGACCCCGACGCTGACCCCACCGGCCGGAGGGGAGGTTGGAATGGGAGCAGGACTCCCGGTGGGCGGAGGCTGGGGTTTCAGTGTAACACGGCGCAAGAGGGGCGACAAGAAGCACAGGAAAGGTGACATAGCTCCAGAGCTTGGGAGAGGCTGGGCCACACAGAGGCTGGAGGAGTGGAGAGGAGAGGAGAGGAGAGGAGAGGAGAGGAGAGAAGAGGAGAGGAGAGGAGAGGCAGGGAACAGAGTGGAGAGTGGGAAAGAGAGCAAGGTGCCGAGGTCAGGTGTGGGCTGAGAGCTCGCCCCCGGTCTCCCCAGCCTGTGGTATTTCAGAGCCCGCTGTGACTCTGGCCGAATAGTACACTCTGCCTCTGACCTTCAGTTATCTAACCACCCTGCCAGCGCCAAGCAAAGCAAAGCTCATCTCTCTCTCTTTCTCTCTCTCTCTCTCTCTCTCTCTCTCTCTCTCTCCTTCCCTCTCTCTGTGTGTCTTCATTTGTCTGTCTCCCAGCCCTCGCCACCTCCGCCATCTTACCGGTTAGATAACCCAAAAGTACCGAGAGCAAGGAAATAGATGACTAATATGCCATCTTACAGTAACATTTGCACAGACTTTGCTTGGGTGAACAATCCAATTTTTGTATTGACATTCGATTTGCCAAGAAACGAGAAAACAATTTGCCGGCTAATTTTGGAAACAAAATCTCCCGGAGTCATGAAATAACAGCACGGGCGTGCCAGCCAGGATTCGATAGAGATTAATTTGTTTCGTTTTCTTCCTTCTCATGCAACATGTCTCCCACAAGTATTTTGTCTTTAAATGTTTTTAAATATCTTGATGACACAGAAATTTACAGCCTCTGATCTAAGAGCATCTGGGGAACAAATCTGTGAACTAAAATAGTTGGTGTTATTTACTCTTTAAAAAGTTATCAATGCAGTTTTGATTCTACATTTGATTACAGCTGCGAGGTGTTTGACCATTATTTCTCACATGACAGAATGCACAAGAAACATTTTGAATGAGAGGCAGGGATAATATTGACATCCATTGTTCACTGCCATTTTATTATGTCTGACTTGTTTTGTTTATGATTCCTGTAGGGAGCCAAGTCAATACCAAAATTTTGAAAACGATACCCATACTACTGGTTTTCATATCAGTATCCACGCAATTTGATCCCTCAGTCTGAAACTCAGCGTTTTCCAGTGTAGCCTGTATGTTGATATACTGAGACACTTAAAGCTGCAGTCATGCTTATAAGACGGTACATGAAAATGAGAGCATATAACCATTGCAGGACATTTCATATAGTTCCTCTAACCTAAAATGAGCATTTTGTTGTGCTGCTTAGTTTTGTACTTGAAGGCCTCAGGCCGATCATGTAATTCAGTGTTTTTATCATAATGCAGCCTGTATGTTTAAACACTTGAAACATTAAAAGTTTACCTGTTATTGTTCATGCCAAGTTAAGTAAAGGAGTGTGTGCTAAATAGGATTTTTATTGTTGTTGTTTTTTTTTTTGCCGTGGTATTACAGTAAATTAGGCATGGAGAACTGTAGACTTTCACTCATATTGGCATCAGCTACCAAAATTGTAGTTTGGCTCCTAGATTAGTAATATAAGCAGACATGTTTTTTCATCATTTAGTTGTCTGTGTTCCCTGCTTGTTCTGGCTCCCGTTGTCTTTACCTCCCTGTCATAGATCTGGTCTGAACTGCAGCCATGAAATCTCCCTGCAGTGGATTAGCAGAATGTTTTGAGGGAGCGCGCTGCTGCAAGGGAGAGGACAGGAGCTTCTACTGAGGCCAACACCTTTCCCCAGTCAAAACTTTTTTTTTTTCGGGTGGTGTATTACTCACAGGGAATTACAAAAATCTGGCCATGATGGTGTGTGTGTTTGTGTGTGTGTGTGTGTGTGTGTGTGTGTGTGTGTGTGTGTGTGTGTGTGTGTGTGCATTCCTCTCACCGATTCCCATCTGTAGTCACCAGGTAACAGTTGTTTTCTGCTAATTAACTGTTCTCACCCTGTCCCCATTTCTCCTCTCTCTCTGTCTCTCTCTGTCTCTCTCTCTCTCTCACTGTCTTTGAAGTCCCTGTAATGCCTGCTGCTGCAATGTCCCACCAGCAGTAAACCATCAATGGTGCATTTCTCAGCACACAAACATCTATTTTTTTTTTTCTTTTCACTTTTTCACATGATTACCTCCAGCTCTGAGGGAAACAGAGGGGAGTTTTTTAATGCTGCGTTACTGCTGGTAAAACAGCTTTTTCAAATGTTTGTCTCTATAGGATCGGTTTGGACTGTGCAATCCCTTCAGCACTGGGACTGTTACACTGTTTGGTCTTAAGTGCAGTTTGCAGGTCCTGTAAATGGTTATGAGCTGAAGTTGTGTTAGCGCTGTAGGCAGGTGGTTATGTAATACAGAGTGGGAAAGCACAAGGCAGCCGAGCTAGTCATGTTGGGAATGTACAGCGACGTCTCTCCTCCAAAATATGAATTCCCCACAAGGCCCGATCAGCCTCCTCAGTCCCGTCCTAGCTCCTTACGTTCTCCCCTCTGTTTCCCGGACCCTCACCCATCTGTGGCCTCATGACCCTCTTCTGAACAGGGATGTTATTTGCACAGAGGAGAAAGAGATCTCATCCATGTGTCTGTCCCAATGTCCACCCCAATCCCACTCCGCCCCTTTTCCATGACTACAAATCATTATCACCATGGCTACTTTCACAAATAGAGCATCAGCTGAATGAGAACACTGAGTACAATAGACAGAGAACACACACACACACACACACACACACACACACACACACACACATATTACATACCTGTAATACGGGGACATTGGATTCGCCTGCCGGGTAGCCTCGTTTCTAGGCCCCTCACATGCTCAGACTGACCTACTTTGAGTCTCCTTAAGTGTGACATAGCAGATAAGAGCAGACAGAGGGAATAACAGGATGGCAGGGGTGTCCAAACTGGGTCAAATTAAATATAATTTGGAATAAATAAATAAATAAATAAATACAAGAACAGATCTGCAACATGAATTTGGTAATACAGTTGCCATTTACAGTTATAATCATTTGTTCCAACTTTTCAAGACACATTATATACATATATGTACATCCAGTTGAGTGCACCGAGGGCAAAGTTGGCTGGATGATCTATGGTGTGTGATGTAACCAGAGCATTTGTCCTGCATGGTGTCTGTTGAATGATTAGTTACTGCATTGTGGAGAGCGACAGCTGCGATCGGCACCCAACACAATGTATTTCATAACCCACACAGCTGACCTGACCTGCAGATGATCCACAGGGAGTGAAACCGCTGGTGGAGCCTTAATCAGGTAAGAGGATTGATCTGTGAGGTTACATACCGCTGTGGAGGGATTTACTCTTTCAACATCATATTAACAACCACAACTCAGCACATTAGCACATACACACACACACACACACACACACAGTATGGGAAAGGTTAGGGAAGAGAGTGAGGGAGTGAAAGAATGAGTGAGTGAGGAAGGAAATAAGGCAAGGTGCAAGGGAGTGAGTGAGTGATGGATTGAGTGAGGGATGAAGGGAATACGTAAAGGTGTAAGTGAGTGAGTGAATGAGGAGGGGTGTGAGTGAGTGAGTGAGTGAGTGAGCAAAGTGGGAAGAGAATGAATGAGAGTGCAAGTGAGTGAGTGAGTCATAAGTGAGTACGTATGAGGGGGTGGGGGATTAGGGTTGTATGTATTTTAATGTAAAGCACTTTGCGTTGCATTTGTTTTATGTATGAAAGTTGCTATATAAATAAAGTTTGATTTGATGTGAATATTTGAAGTGAATAAGTGATTGAGTGAGTGGGAAGGGAAGAGAACGAATGAGTGAGTGAGTGGGGGAGATAGGGAGTGAATGAGTGAAGATAGAGGGGAATGAAAAAGGTACAACACTTTCATTCTCATTCTCATCCATTGATCAAATGAATGAGTGAGTGAGTTAGTGAATGAGGAGGGAAGTCAGTGAGTGAGTGAGTGAGTGAGTGAGTGAGTGAGCGCTAACAGGCTCAGTTGAGTGCTGTGAGGTTTTGCCCCGGTCTCAGTGATGGATCCCCGTGGTGAGCCTGAGAGGAAGAGCGGCATGAACCTCTTAAGAACTCAGACTCGTTTCTGCAGAAACATCCCCAGCATCTCCTTCACTTATTCACCCTCCTTCTCACCCCATTGTCTCTTTTTTCATTCACTCTGCACTGTTTTTCCTCCTTGAATCTCCGTCTTACACTTGGTGCTTAATTTGCGTCTGGTGCTCTCTGCTCCCTCATGATTATATATTCCAGATTAGATGTTGCCCAACTATTACCCAGCCCCACCTCACACCCCTCCTCTATATTGACTGCATGAAGCAATCGGAAACCAAAGTGTTAAAAATAGACAGCTCCATATATAGTTTCATTTGGTTCTTAGAAAAGATGCTCTGAAATAGACAGCACCGCCATTCATCCCATTCACCCCTCAGACTCTACCAGCCTTTTCCTTTCCTTTCCTTTCCTTTCCTTTCCTTTCCTTTCCTTTCCTTTCCTTTCCTTTCCTTCTCTGCCCCATCCTTGCCTTGTCATATTTCCCTCACAAAATGCCATGCTTTATCTTCACAGCTCAAATATAAACAATTACTTCACTCTTGTAGGTTTTGCAGGACAGATGTGTTTGTTCAGTTCTGTCTTTGAAAAATGCATTTTGTCTTTTTCATGTTTTGTATTCACTGTATCCAGCTGACAGTGCATTGTCTGCTAAAGTTAGAAAAAAAAAGACTCCTAACTCAGCACCTCCTTTCCCTGGCCTGTTACCAGATTAATCAGATAGGCCACATTCCTGGTGGCCATGACATGTCTCCTTGACTAAAACCCTCAGCTCTTCACCAGTTCACCGAAAACCCCTCATTAGTTTCCCCGAGCCATTCTTTTCTCTTTCTCCGCCTGTCTGGATTTCAATTGTGTCAGGTTGTCTGATGGCCGGTTGCTCATTCCGTTTCACTCCACTTCTCAGTTTCTCTCTTCATTCCCAGCCTCGCTCTCCACTGCTTCGTTCTCATGGTATGTAGGCTAAAGGTTCTCGAGCGTTCAGGCTGCCAGCAGATGAAGAGGGAAGGGTTACCGACGAGGTTATGGATTTAGAGGCCACCTAACCCTACGGCACAAGACGTGGCAGCTGTGTCAGCACATGTGGGAATGTGTGAGCTCTTCCAGAGTGTTGTTTTCAGTGAATACGTACCTCCCAGACTCACCGTACATGTCACCAACACCGCTGTCTTTTCAAAACACCTGGAGTTGTTTTATTGTCTGGACCGCTAAAGAGAAAGAGGTCGAAGCAAGACTCAGAAAATATGTGGTTTGCATTAATAAACAATGCTTTCTTTTATTACGCCATGAATTTATGTATTATGTTTTATGTTTTATGTGTGCATGTGTTGCACAATCAGTTTCAACCATTTGTTTTTGTTCCTCTTCAACACATGCACTTTATGTTAATATATGTGCCTCTCTTACTCACAAGCACTGTTCCACTCAAAAAATATGTCAAGTAGAAAGAGATTTATACCGCCAGCTTAAAAGCATATTTCTCTGATAGTCTGATAGGTGTCATTAATTCACCTATGAAAAACAAAACCAAATATCCAGTCTTTTAAATATATAAGAATATGGTGATTTATTTTTTATTAAACTGTTACAAATTTAACACTCCAAAAAAAAATCCAGTAAATCTTCAACCAAACAAAGTTGTGGAAGTTGTCTTCATGGTTTATGAAATGCTCCAGCTAAACAAATCTGGGCATTAGCAGCCTGGCTTTGTGATGAGAGAAGACAAATGGGGAGAGGATGAGATGGAATCAAAAAGATAAAGTCAACGTGGCAATGTGTGGCTCCAATTTCTAAATCTTTATTTATTGTAAAAGGTTGGCTGGGCCCAGGTGCTCTCTCGCCAGTCAAACCAGACACGACTGGCCACTCATGAGCTACACTCTGGGCGTAAAGTGCCTTGCTCAATGGCGCCACAGTCATTTGTTGCCACTTTCCATGCTCAGATTTTTGCAGATGGTTGAGGATTAAAACTGGAGTCACCAGCTCAGTCTGTAAACTTTAACTTTGCTTCAAATGGATGAAAGATGAGAGATGTTTCAGAATTCCTCTTAAAGCAGGCTTACTCTACTGTGAATGAGTGAAATGAAAAATAAAATAAAAACAAAACATTATGTTCCTATAAAAAATAGGTACATAATGACAGCTACTGAGCAAATTTTACTTGCAAATTGAGTTCTGACCTCCCATGTAGTTAAAATTCACACAGCTGAACTACTTTTCAATGCTTCTCATGAGTACAGGGCACTAACAGGTACTTTTCAGCTTTTTCAGGACAAATAAGACTCGAGCACTAAATAGTAGATAAAATGAGTTAAATTAGTTTTTTTTTTTTTTTTGTAGTGACTGTTCACTTGAAGCTCTTCCCGCCACCTTCTACCTCCCTGCATTGTTAACAGCCAGCACAGATTAAAAAGAATTCATGAGAATTTTGTGAAACTTCCAATATTAAAAATTTGTCACGTATGATATCAGACACTACATTAGCCATGGGAAAGTAACATATAAATATAGATATAGATATATAATATTAGTGTTTGCTGGATTAGTTTGTGTCTGTTATGCAATGGTGTTGATGGAAGCTCCAGCGAGCCCATAATCCATTTTCAGAGCTTGATGGTGAAACAAGATGTTCTGTGGCATGTGTATCTGGGAGGTGGGAGGGAGCGGGTGGGGGACATAACAACAACAACAACAACAACAACAACAACAACAACAACAACAACAACAACAAAACTCTGCAGAATAGTTATGCAATTTTTATTGCATTTATAAAGTAAAAATCTACCACACACATAGGTACATGGATTGTGAGAGAGGAGCTCAGTGGTGCTGTTGCATAACTCTCCTCTGAGCCCTTCGGTACAGCTTCAGGACAGCACTATAGGTTTCTCTATATTGCATAAAGGGCAGTGTGTGTCTGTGGATGTGTGTGATAAGTGTGTGTTTGCAAGATGTGTGTTTGTGTGTATGTGGCTCACATAGCCTACACGAGTCCCGGTGTTTGTGGGGGCAGTGTGTCCTGGGTTTAGCGCGTGGTTTCACCATGTGTGAGCAGCATGTGGGAATGCGTGGGGCTGCTTGGATGCCCACAACAGCCTGAATGGCAGAGAGGGTAGCAAGGGCTTACAGAAGCAGATGCCGGGGCTCTGCTGCAACTTCAGCAGCTCTGCCTCCTTATCAGTAAGTGGGTCACATTCGCCAACTTGCTCCCAGTATGTCTACCTATAAAGCCCTAAAGCCCCAAGTCTCACAGCACCAAGCTAATCAGCACACCGGCCAGCCCAGGGGGAGCAGGCTGTTTGTTTGAGTCAACACAGAGGCAGGAGAAGCAAACAGCAACTCTCAGCAGCCCCGCTGTATTCACCACGACCTCCCTCTGTCTCTGGGAGGCTCTGCTGAGCGGCTGCTGCTGTCTCCTGCTGTTTTCTCTGATGGACCCTCAGGTCCTCATTAGGACTCCAGAGGATGAGGCTGTACTCCACACAATACAAAAGTCTGGAGGCACTGTCTATACATCAGCCGGCCTGCATTTGCATCGTTTTAATGTGGGTAGCTACTGTTATACAGTCAAAGTTACATAACCTCTCTAAAGTTGAGTGTTATAACATTATAGATAACAGTGTACTGGGTTATACTTACAAAATAATAATAATAATGATAATAAAACATTTTGCTAAAAACAAATTGCTTTGCAATATCATAGTGACCATTTGTATATTAATTACTGATCACAGAACTTAGCGAATTTTTCATTCTCCATCTTCCAGTTAGCCACACATCCAAGCTTAATCACTGAAAGCATGATCATACTATGATTTAAGCAAATGCACTGAGTTTCAATAGTGGGGTTAGGCAGGAAGGAAAACATGCTCACGTGTTACAGTTGTCCTCTGCTTGCAGATTTATATACAAACCACCCCAACCAGTCAAACCAAACTCAAGTTTCAGATTGTCAGTGATGGTGGCCTGTGTGTTATGAAACATAACATAACCAACTTATCATTTCTTCAAGCCACATTAAACAATATCACATGTATGTTTTATTGTAAATTTGGCCAATTCAATGTGAGAGTCATAACTGTGAGTCTTCTTTCCACCGTATATTTTACAGCCAACCTGTTCTTATTTGCTGGTTTGAGCTTTCTAAATTTCTGTATCAGCCTGAATAAGATCCTCCTCGGCCGTCCAATTTCCATCCCCCTCTCCGCTTCAACTTCACTCCAAACATATTAAATCTCAGATCAGTCGTGCATGTCCCTCTGTTGCTCCAACCGGCACTGCAGTGATACAAAGGTTCATTCAAAGCAGCTTGCCTTGTTGCCAAAAGTTTTCAAATTGGAGCTCAGAAACAAAATAATCCAAGTAAACAAACAAGAGTCTTGTGAGAGTGAGATTTATCCCTCATTTCCTTGACATTGGGCTGCTGTCAACCTGGAGGCAGGATTGACAGCAACCCAGGACTGAAAAGAGAGTTTGACCTCTCACGGCCACTCGTGGTCAGAAATCACTTACGAGGCAATCACGCTGGCAATCAGCAGAGGCATCGACATAATTACCACTGTTTCCTATGACCTCAGTACAGAGTAACAACTCCAGCATTTGACAGCAGAGCTGAGAGCAGTGCATTGATTCTGCGACACTTCCAGTTGAACTTGATTCAGTTTGAAACTGAAATATGATGCCTGTCAATGGCTGTGGTTACACTTGTCTTTTCGGTACAACTTTTGTGATCGGACATGCTAGACTGGAACTCAGTTGATCCAAATATGTGTGTTCAAATATGGCACTTCAATGTGACCTTCCTGATTGGACAGTGATCAGACATATTCCCGTGCAGATATATTCTACTATATACATATTGATAAATTGTCCCGATTGCACACACATGCTGACAACACCTCACTGAGATCCTCCTCGGCATGTGGTCTAGCCAAGCCCAGAGTGGATAATCGGGAGGACTGGGACAATTCCCGGTGGGCCGGTCTGATGTTTGGGCTGCGAGGGCCGGTGTTCACCAGTGGGTTGATCACCTATGCTGCTTACCGCTGTCCCTGGGCCGCCTCCGCCTCCACTGGCAGCTCTTTTTTTTTTTTTTTTTTTTTTGCAGACGCACCCTGACGTAACACGTCCGTGCACCCGGTTAGTGGTGTTAGAAAGATGGAAAATAGAAAGAGCAAGGGTGGCGCGGAGAAGGCAAGAATTAAAAAGAGGAAAGCTCTGGAAACAGACGCAGCCAAATCTGCTAAAATTGGCAACATTTTCACTAAAACGAGCTCGAGGTTTGAAACGACAAATGAGGACGATGAAACGGGTAAGGCAAGATGTTGAACTTTGCCTGCAAACCACCGTTCAAGTTAATTAATTATCAAGTCAATAAACTGTGTGGTGTTGTGGCATATAACATAACGTTATATAATTTAAATAATAGTATGATGCGACGCCACATACCTGGAAAACTTTGTCTTGTAGCCCCTCAGAGTCAGAAGCAAGATCCAGCACCAAGCACCGGCCATGAGCCCACAAGTCCAGAGTGGGCAGGTAGGATTGCTCATTGAGTGAATATTATTAGAATTAATATAATGAAGAGTATGGTTTAGACCTGCTCTATATGAAAAGTGTCCTGAGATGCTAGATGATTCAGCACTACATTAATGAAACTGACCTGAATTGATCAGAGGGCTTTGTAAAAAGGGGAGATTTGTGCTGAGAATTATGACAGTTTTTAAAATGTGATTTGGTGTCAGAAGCAGAGCCAGGAGCCAGTAGTGATGAGGGGATTGCTCCTGTCAGTATGGAAGGAACAGGTGAGCTGTTGTAACAGAGGGTGTGAACAAGCAAGCATTAGTTCCAATATAACCACTTTCTATGCTCAAACGATAGTAGTGACCCGTTGTATTTTAATAATAATAGGTCGTGATCTAAAGTGGGCCCGTTTGAGGCATGAAACTCCAGGGCTGAAAATGAGTCCCACTCCGGCCCTGGGTCTAGCTGATCGGCTCCACATTTGAGCAAGAGCCGATCTCAGAGCGTCCAGACTTGACAGTTAAAGCGTCCTGGCGTTATCGGACGGCATTAAAAACACAAGTGAAACATGTCAGCAACATCTACAGAGGCAGCTCAGTTAAAAGTTGCAGAGCTGGTTGTTACCTAGCAACCAGTCTGAGCGCTACACTGTACAATTTCAGACTGTCTGTCCAAGCAGAACATTAGCCTACGCTTTGACGCTGACACTTTAATGATTACAACATGATCACCGCCTTAGTGCAGATTTAACATGTCATTATGTTAACCGGTGGCAGCTGTTACATATTTCGACATGTCTGCGAAGAAGAAACTGTAAAATGGAAAGAATTATGAACTTTGTAATGAATCCGTGTATCATTCGTTCTTTCTATTTTCAAATGCCAATCAAAAATTTAAAAATGAAAAAGTGACTGGTTATTTTGTTATTTGTTTTTTAATCTAACACCAAAATCCAAAATATGCCTGGTTTTTCATAGTTCAATTTTAGGCTCGGATCAAAAATACAAAATGGAAAAATGGGAATCAGGACTGAATTTGATTTTATTATTTAATTGGTCCGGTTTACGTGACCCAGAAGTTTGGTAATGAGCGGTAGCTCACAGCAGGTCACAGCAGCCAGGTGCATTCAGTCCCGCCACCCTGATCACCGCCACCATGGATAGGCTAGTTATTAGGCTACATGTTGTTTCGAGGACCAAAGCGTATGACTCTAAAAGAAGAGGACATGACAACCGAAAATATCAGCTGAGCTGAGCAGCACCGGACGCTCGCCTGTCAGATCCGGCAGACCTGACCAGGTGGGCCAGCCCGCCTGATGCCGCGGCCGGCTGGCGCCGCAGTAGGAGTAGTAACATGGAAGGGCGCAAGCCAGTAATTTTGCCGAGGGCGGCAACATAGGCAGAACCGCCACTGTGCAATTTCACAGAAAAGGGCCGGGTTTCCCAGATCGGTTAAGAAGGTCTCCGGAGCTACTACCCATCACTGTTAAGAAGCTCAGCTGATTTTTTCTGTTGTCATGTCCTCTTCTTTTAGAGTCACACGCTTTGGTCCCCGAAACAACACGTAATAACTATCCATGGTGGCGGTGATCAGGGTGGCGGGACTGAATGCACTGAATGCACCTGCTGTGATCTGCTGTGAGCTACCGCTCATTACCAAACTTCTGGGTCACGTAAACCAGACCAATTAAATAATAAAATCAAATTCAGTCCTGATTCCCGTTTTTTTCCATTTCGTATTTTTGATCCGAGCCTAAAATTGAACTATGGGTTAGGCTTGATCAACTTACTCTGTATCTTCTCCTGATGTTCTCATCTCATTTTCTCATTCAGTTTATTCATTACCCATGTCTGTAAGAACCGACCTCTATTGTCTCATCACTCGCCCTTTTTCAACTGGAGGATCTTTCTCCAGGGACAGAGAGCCTTTTCAGGAACTGTCTGCATTTCGAGGGCAAAAAAAAGTCCCTACTCGGGGGGTAGAGCTTTCCAATTGCGAAGGAATTTGGGGGTGGGGCTTGCAGGGAAGTCACCTATTTGTCAAACACACCCTGCATGGCTGCTTCATCTTGTGTACCCTTCCGTTCATAAAACAAGTACTCTAGTATCGATATAGGACCAGTGTAAGACAAAGAGACGACATTTCTCTTTGTTTGATAGCAATAAAAGTAGAATTAGGCTTTAATGTCGGCTTCCACTCATTTTAAAAAAGATGGGAGAAAAAAAGAACACAGGTGAGTTTTATTTTCCTCCTCTGCATTTCACTCCCTCTCTCTCATAGGCACACACACACAGCCAAAGGAAGCGGTTTTGCTATAGGCAGGAAAAAAACAGCTGCTTGCCAGAGAAAAAAAACTGTCCACAAGCAGATTAAAATAGTTTAAATAGCTGTTGCTTTTTTATATGTTAGTGCACTAATTTGCCTAAGCTTCGCAGGAAACATAGACAGCAAAGTTAACCTGGTAATTTAAAAAAATTACCTGGGTAATTTGGGTAGAAAAACGCCTATAGGGATTGTGGGGTAATGTTTGCTCATGTAGAGTCAGTGAATGCAGTGTACAAAGAAGCAGAAGGTAGACTAACGCAGCCTCAAGCTCTCATTTACTGGTAAAGAGAGAGAGAAAGAGAGAGTCAAACAGAGAGAGAGAGAATAGGAAGAGGTGACACACACTGGTATCGGCCGTTCAACTTTCAAATTTGCATAGCATGCCTTTAAAAGACAGCATACTGTTTCCTCCTAAAGAGTTGCATAAGCAGCTGAAACTCAATATGTTCCTTCTGACATCCACCTGACAGTTCAGCAGTCAGGGCAGACTTGTACCTGACAGACATCAGTGAGAAACAGAAACAGAGACAGGATGCAGCCAAAGAAGGGGACAGAAAGTGAAACAGGGGGCTACAGAGACGGATCGCAAGACTGTCAATGAAGCTGATCTTTGCGTGCCTCATGAAGACTCACTGAACCTCAGAACATCATGTTAAGTCGTGACGTCACTTGCAGTGCGCTCATAGATGCCTTCACAAATGATGATGATTCTTGACTCGGACTTCCCTCCTGTCTTTCTCCATCAAGCGCAGCTGCCACTCCGCATCACATGTTGCTGTTGCTTTCTTCTCCTCTGCAGTTTGAGCAGGAACACAGCCTACAGACCACAGCTACTCATGCATGACTAAGTCCAGTTATGCAATTAAAAAATAAAATGAAACTGAAGGCACTGATTTGCTTCCTTGACTTGCTGAAGGTAATATTTTGGACTCGAAATCATGTTTTATTTTTCTGTCACACAAAATGATATGAAAGCAATCTTACAAAATCAAAATAAATAAAAGCAGATGTAATTAAATTGACAAGTCCTTGAGGAAAGCATAGAACAAAAGAAGACAAAAGCTTATGAGGCTTTTTATTCAATGTGGAAAAAAGCGGCAACAAGTAACAAGAAGTGTGGGGAAAAAAAAACAAAAACAAACCGTGATTGCTGGTCACTGTGGCCTCTGTGTGTGGCACTGGTTTCATCTGTGAGGACAGGGTCACCCATTTGTGACCAGCTATAAATAGAATACATCGATGTACGTACACCCAAACACACAAAAGCACACACACACACACACACGCACACACATGCACACACACACACACACACACACACACACACACACACACACACACACACACACACACACACATACATACACATAGACTGCATGTGTATGTACCCTCTTTATTGATCTGTCTCATCATTACCGGAACAACGATGCTGTGACATCAGAGGATGTGTGTGCATTCAGACAGAAAGAGAAAAGGTCGGGACAGGGCAGGGATATGGGGGCGTGAGCTCCTCTGTCATCTGACGTTAATCACTGGAGTATGATACAATTTCTCTATCCCAAGATTTGTAGGTGAACTCTCCCCTCCCCAGTCACTCCGTCTAATCCTCACTGATATGAGCTCCGCGAGCCGTGAGGCCGGATTCCACAGAAGCAGATAGCAACCTGCTCCGGGAAAATCTTTCATCCTTTTTCATTTGCATTTCAATTGTGCAATCTCTTCTTCAGCGATGGGACGGGGCAGAGATGCCGCTGCGTGTGAACTGTAATGACCCTGCAACAAAGAACGCTGTTCCAACCTATCAGCCCACACTGGGGCGCACTGTGGAGTGCAGCTGGGAAAACACACACACACGCAAACACACACAAACACACAATCACGCAAGTGCCTGGTGAACACACACCTCAGTTGGTCCAAGGGCTGTAGCATTCCATGGTACAGGATTACTTGTTATTGCAAAACAAACCTGAGCTCACTGTCCCCTGATTGAGGGAGATTGCAGTGCAACCTACCAATATTGTGTTTTTTTCCATCCCATGCTACTTGTACAAGTTAATGATTGACATGTCACACACAGGCCAGTCGATAAGACTGTCACAGGTCTGGTGCAGTATGACTGGAAAATCCCATTCTCAACATCATGTTATGGGCTTGGTTGGACGGGATGCCATATTGATTTTCCAAGTTTGCTGTATGTGTAAGGAGCCAGATTGGGATCCTCATTACTCTTAGGCGGCAGGTGATGTCAGCTCAGAGATCCGTAGATAGCCAATCCAAGCAGAGCCTTGTGGAGGGCTGGGAGGGGAGTGGGTATTAGATCTGCCACTCTGAGGATGGAACTGAACATTGTGTGCTTTTCCCCGGGTCTAGTGCTGCATCGATCTGCAGTGACAGACACACGGGGCTTTAGCAAAGGAAGCTAGGAGGGAGGGCAGCGAGAGCAGCTGCAGTGCCATTTACTGATTGCTGCCACATCTGAAAGACAGGCCTGAACCTGTGTCAGTATTGTTGGCTGTGCTGTACCTTACGTAGGAGAATCACATCACTACGACGTTCACCTTGCAGTCCCGTTGAGTTTTAGTGGAGGGGGCACAGAGGAGGAAAGGCAGACAACATGCTGAACATCTGTGTGACACTGAGTCTCAAGACTGAGCAAAGTGTAGCCGGCCTTTGATTAATGGAGAACGCTGCTGTGACACTCAGGCTAGAGGTGAATCAATCTTTCATGTATCGTTGGCTCGACCTGAGGTGACATAAGAGGCTTGCCTTTAAGATGCCGCTGTTTGGACTGGGGATTGCTGCTGAAGGTCATGGAATGGAAATTTGCCTCTGTGTGAAGAGAGGACAAGTCTGAGATGAGCGATAAGGGGGGTGTTACGTAATTTAGGTTAGGCTAGGCTGGCTCTATTAGTCTCTACAGAGAAATTTGTCCTGGACCGACAGGAGTTGCTGTCTCACACAAAACATGCATGGACATTACGCATGTTGTGTGTGTGAACATGAACATCATGTATATTTTGTGTGTGACAGAACATGTATAATGCATTAACATCATAAACACATATTAACACATACTGCTACAGATCCTAACTGCAACAATTACAGCAATTTGTATGAAAAATAAAAACTGAATAAAAGAGGGAATTATGCAGTGTCGACAACAATAACGCAATAATACACATCCATCAGGATGTGCTTTTCTGTTGTTTATTAAGAGGTACAACAAAAGAAGAAGTCAGAGATCTTCTCTACAGGCAATGCAAATAGGACCATCTCTCCACTGATCACACACACACACACACACGCACACACACACACACAAACACACACTCAGCCTTTCACACAAATACCACCCTGTGCCCATATGTACAAACATACAATTACTCAGCCACTTACACAGACCACCCACGATGACACACGCAGATAATTAACAGGATTGAATCTGGTTCAGGATCAACAGCGAGAACAAAACAAGCGGTGGGAGACAAAAATAGTAGTTATGAAATATGTTCAGACAGCATAACAGAGCTATGGTAATCTTGACACACGATGTCCTCAGTCTTATTTGAAACCCAAATATTATGTGTGCCGGTAATAAGACCTTGTAGACAGTAAAAAGAGAGTGAGAGGCCCGATGTGCCACAGTAATATTTTGACAGATCTGGAAATGAGATATTACATATTTCAGTCTGTACTCCAGATATTATGTATTTGAATCCCTTCCATCTCTCACTCTCACTCCTACTCTCTCTTTCCCTTTTTCTCGGTAATCAGTAATCATTAATCAGAGCTTTATGGCCTGTATCAGATGCAGAGGAGTGAGTGGCTCCAGGATCTGTTCCATCACTATTATGGCAGAAATGGCGAACAGCTTCTAACTTTGAACTTGCTTTTATCTTTATGGTTTTATTTGCTGTGTTGCCCCACAAAAAACTTCCAGTCCAGTGTGTCATATTGGGAAATCACTCCAACACAAGTTAAGCAACAGAGGGTGGTGATTCACCTACTGGAGGTTTTGTTGTTGGAATCAACCTATGTTCAAATATATGCATATATCTCCAGTTTTAGGTTTAAGACGGTTTAGATAACACAGTTGGCTCGTTGATTATAACACAGGATTATCATCACAATCCTCTACATTTGTGAAGGCTGCCCTAACTGGGCTAATTCTGGCCAAATCTAAATTTATTTATTTCCAGGCACACCATCTGAATCCGAAAAACACTGAACGCTCCTAACACCCTAATATAACTCGATTTGGCTGGGACAGCAACACTGATTACAGCACTTTAAAAAACACCCCACTGTGGCTCATCAGAACCTCAAGGTGCTGAGTAGGGTTAAACACACCAGCACCTTAGGGTGAAAGGCTTCTGCATTATCCTTGTTTGGAAAGCTCCTGATCCCAAAGCTACTGATCCCCTTACATCACCGAAAGCCCAGTTCTATCCCTGACCTCATAGAAACACATTCAATCAAATCAAACCAAATACACACACACACACAGACACACAAACATTCTCTTACAGAGGATCATTTTTGTGCACTATATTCAGAGCTGGCGTTCCACCAAAAAGTTTATCCCGGGGCAAGAAGCAGGACAGGTTACATCACATCATAGAGATGACAGCCATTGTCCCACCACATCCCCAAAAACATGCACGCATACACAGACACACACACACACATACACATACACACACACAGCACTGTTGATTTTAGGATGCTCCGTTCACAGATAGTGAGAGGACAAAAAGGCAGATGTTGCACCTATCCTCTCTCTTTAAGGCCTACTGTGTGCTCAGGGAACATATAAAGAAGCGACAGCACATCACTGAAGGGTGTGAGAGCCCAAACTGGTATCAAATGTGAAAAAAAAAAAAAAAAATCAGTACATTGTCATAGTTTTGAATGAGTTTACTCCTTTTCTATCTATGCCTTATGTAAAAGGTTAGTGCCCCTGGCATTGCACGGCTGGTGCTGGGCTTCAGTCTAGGCTATATGCAGCTGCTGGACAGACTGATGTTTTGAGACCAGCAACAAGGACAACTGATGTGCCATTTGTACAAAAAACACCATGCTGCGTTATGTACAGTGTGCTTTTGAGTCACTGTCCTGTCAGAGTTATAGTTCATTACAGTGGGATTTTCCATGCCCCTCCAATGACTTCTATATTAGTGGCACCAAAGTCTGGCATCAGTGCGAGTTTGGAACACTGTTGCCATGACATATTGTTCCCTCCTTCTTTATATGTCCCTTGTGTGCGTTTCCACATAAATAGGTGGAAACGTGATATTTTAAGTTAGGCTTTTGCATCGGTTAACAAGATCGGTCCCAAAATGGCCACATAGCACAATTCAGCAATTTCTAAGTAAAAAGCCCATGCAACAGCACATTTAGATAATATGATTTGTGTGGTGATTTATGGAGGCCTGCTGTTGCTCTCACATCTGCTCAGTGCATTAGTTTGTGGGAATAATGAGCTTGTTTACTCGACAGTTCATCCACACAGAGCAGGAGGAGGTCAGTCTCATCACAGATCTGAGACCAGGTCCATACATTCATACAATACCCCAATTATAGAAAAGAAAATAAACTAGCTGATCTCGTGCCAGTGGCGCTGTTAATGTATGTTATGTAATAAAGCCGTCCCACTAACACCTCCCCCCTGAGTCAGTCAGTATAACAGCTGGAGGGGGATCCCATCTGTGCCGGTCACAGAGATAATTATCATGCATGTGTGTGTGTGGCACTATGTGTGGGTTTGTGTGTGTATTAACTGAGTTTATCCAGAGGCAGTGGTGCATGGTCATCCTTGGTTCTGACGTAAAGGCAGAGAAATATCCTGGAACAGAGAGCAGTCAGATGCCAAGTAACATCCGCAGCACTCCAAGATAATGGACACCTCCAAAACTCTGGCCCAGAAAGGACAAGATTTAGTGAAGCAAAGTGTCTCAACACCATACCTGAATACTGAAAGAAACACTCCACCATGATGAGTCATGTTGCTTCATCCT
Organism: Myripristis murdjan; assembly: GCF_902150065.1. Lineage (NCBI taxonomy): Eukaryota > Metazoa > Chordata > Actinopteri > Holocentriformes > Holocentridae > Myripristis > Myripristis murdjan. Next base: position 10,176,287 of record NC_043982.1, read on the forward strand.
CAGTGTTAAGTTTTTCTTAAAACAAGAGGGAAAAAAATCTGCCAGTAGTCTACAATGAGATAATAACACTTGTTTCCAATGCCAATCGACTTGTCTCCAGATTTTTTTTTTTTTTTTTTTTTTTTTTTTTTAAATACAAGAGTAATTCCGTTGATACTAGTGGGCTGATCTGCCTTATTCTGTCTTGTTTCAACACATTTATACTTTAGACCAATTATGAGACGAAAAGACTTTTTTGAGGTTCTTTGCAGTGAATAGGATAATATACTATCTGAGCAGCTTAAGGTTATAATAAGCCAGTAAGTTAAAGCCTATAGGTGAAAGCAATGAGAATTAATAAAAAAAATGCCATTATGCAAACAGGTGTTGGACACCATGATAAACATGGAAAAGTTTCAACACTTTCACTGCGGAGGTCTCTTCCACGGGCCTGTGAAATACCTGAGTTGTGTGGTATCTGATGTGAACAGGGTGTGTATAGACGACAGAGCTCATGTGAGGGTCAAATAGCTCCTGAAACCAGCGGGAGGGAGAGGATTCATGCTCCGTCTTGATTCACGCTGCCCCCCGTCTACAGACCCAGTGGGACACAACGTTACATAATGCCTCGAACGCTGCATCGCAAAGTTGCAGACGCATCAGAGATCACAATGCAGAGAAGGATGGGATGTTTTGATCTCCTACTTGTCACGGCATTAGAGGGAGCTTGTGTAAGTTGTGTTACGCAATGGTCTATCGCTGCACTCTCTCACAGTAATCATTGGTCAGTCATACTGATTTATTAATCATTAGTGATTATCACCTAATCTAGCACAACACATGCCCTCAGCGGCACACATATGCACACACACAGCAGAGAGAGGAGCTTGGCCGCTGTGTTTTAAAGGGACAGTTCACCAAAAACACACAAAAACAAGATATTCCCCAACTTACTCCTAGTATAATATATGTAGATAGTTTCTATGTGATTTGGTGGGGTTTCCGGTCTGCTGTGATCTCCCCTGTCTCCCCGTACACCAATACAAAAGAGTTGGATGTGTATTCACCAGCAAATTGCAGTTATGCACCCTGAAGTTGCACTTCCTGGGGGCAGACAGACACAGTTTGCCAGTGTTCTGGCAAGCTGGAATATAGGGAAATAGTTCCCAATAAAACCTCTTCACCCCTGAGGGCTGTGGATTGTGCCAGATGTCTGTGTCATGGTTTGCAGGAAGACAGGGAAGATAGCAGCAGATTGGAAACATCAACAAATCACACATTAATTATCTGAACGGATAGACTGCACATTGGGTGGTGACTGTTTCCTTAAGTGAGATTTTTTTTTCTACTCATTTTCAGTGAATCTCTCTCATAGACGGCAAGCCAAGAGTCTGACAAACAACGTGAAGCCCGCAGCTCTGCTCTCTTATATGAGCTCAAATATTTTTATAACATACAGTCAGCCTAGAGCCTGTGGCAGTCATGGTGGTAATATCAAACAAATACAAAAGAGAGCGCGCGCACACACACACATACATTTGCCCACATTCACAGTCCAAACACACCTGTCCCAAGAGATGCCAGTGCTAGCCACAACGAGCAGGCTAAGACAGAGGAGAGACAGTGACAGCAGGAGGGAGAGATAGAGAGAGACCAAGTGGCAGACACATGATAGTGTGAGAAAGAGAGCAGGAGCCACAAGGAAATACATATCTGCTCACAGATTGTGTGATTGAGGGAAACCCAACAACTGCCGTTCTCCTGAGGTGTTGAGGTGTCTGTTAACACAAAGTGAGACTGCAGCGGCCATTCCTCGCTAAACAAGCCATGATGTCTCTGGGATCTAATGATTAATTTAACAGAAACTTAACAAATGAATGCCCTCTCTAAGAAAACCTGTAAACTGAAAGTGAACTTTTCAGGAAAAAAAGAAAAGTAGACTTGCTTTTCGCATGATAACCATGCATTTTTCCAGTTTATCCAAATGGGTTTTAGAGGATTTTCATAAGCCTGAGGATCGTACAACTTTCTCAATCCACCCAAAACTGTGTAATCCTTCAATTTAAGTTAAAACATGAAAATCACCAAAATCGGATTTACAAATTTCTCACCAGGCAATGACAATATATTTCGGTCTGAGCTTGAGCCCCAGGAATGATAGCATTCTTGCATGTGACATACCAGACCAAAACAAGGAGGATGAAAAAAAGAGAATGGATTTGAAAATGAGAAAGACAGGGGAGGAAAGAGAAAGAGAGAGAGAGAGAGAGAGAGAGAGAGAGAAATTAAAATTGAAATTATGGACAATGCAAAGTCTTAACCACACAAAACTAATTTTGCAGGTGCTCAAAAAAACAGCATCATCAGAGCAGACTTAGGTCAACTTGCACTGATATTTGTCACCATGTTGGTCAATTAGGAGAGGCATATCAAAATGGCTCTGTGACCCTGAACTCTGATTTTCATTATTTACACAACAGCATCATGCGCAATAGGTGGACAAATAATGTTAAATGAGGCTCACTCACTGATTCCCTCTACGTTTGTACAAAGCACAGGGAAACACTCTCAGAAACTATCAAACAGGCCCTGTGAGTGTGGGCTGTATCCCAAACCCAGACAGTATTCTCCAGCATGAATGAACAGCTAACATCTCCCTTAGGTCAACTTGCATTGATATTTGTCACCATGTTGGTCAATTAGGAGAGGCATATCTCCAAATCTATTCAGTGGATTGACATAACTTTCGGTGGCACCATTTATGTTGCCTAGAGGATGCAACCTGGCAATTTTGGTGACCCTATGACCTCCCCTCTAGCACTCAGTGGGGCATCTGCGTTAGAAATAATGTGTTTGTTTCAACTAAAAGTCATGCAATACCAAGACTTGAGCGAAGAAATGAGTCCCCTAATGCATTTGGTCCTCAGACTCATAAATACTACTGCTCTGCCTCAGGACCTCAGTCTGCAACAAAACAAATTAGCATAAACCAAATGATCGCACACCAAAAATAAAACTACATCACCCATTAGAACATATACAGAAGCACAAAGATGTTATCTGGCCCTGAAAAGACAGTACACTTAAAAAATAATATCGACCACAGAAATAGTTAGAAAACAGAGAACAATGCTGACAAAGTACAGAGTGCTGCCTCAAGAAGAGTGCATGCACCAACAATGTGATGAAACCACAGTTGCACTTCAAATTCAAGTCTGTGCACAATACTTCAACAATCTACCAAACAATGAAAAACCTTTTCTTTCTAGGAACAAAACAAACAAACAAATAAACAAACAAAAAAATACAATCAAGATTTAGCAGAAAACTATGTGTCTGCTTGTCACAATATGAGGAATAGTAAGTGACAAAACCAAATACAGACACAGCCACAAGGCTAAACACACACACACACACACATACACACAAACACAGGTATTATCCTATTATTGTTCAGCGCGTTAATTTGCCAGCTGTTGTGTCCCTGGCAGTGAGTCTTTTAAATGTTTTGTTGAAGAGTAAGACTGTACTTTGGCAATATTCTACCAGCTTGCCATGCCAATAAAGCCATTTTGAATTAGAATTTGAGAGAGAGAGAGAAGGAGAGAGAGAGAGAGAGAGAGAGAGAGAGATGGATAAAGAGAGAGAGGGAGAGGGAGAGGGAGAGGGGAGTTGGCAGTGGACTGCAATGGCACTGGGTCTGACACACTGACAGGCCAAGCCATACACAGAGCAGTCTCCTCCCCTCTCTGGCCCGGCCTATATTAACTCTCCATGGAGCTCCACCTCACAACCAGAGGCACATGGAGTAGGATAACACATCCCTGAGGCTCTGACAATACATTCACATACCCACTCACTCACACACACTCACACAGGGAGATACCACCTCTGTCTAGTGCTGGACTGCGCTGGTGAGTTTGGCAGTGTTGGATATAAATTCTCCTGCATGGACTAATAACTTGTGTACCATGTTGCTCCGGACACCCTTGGAGGATCCCCGCCATGGTAAGAAGGTTTAACTTTGCACAGAGGAAAGGCTACTGAGGCAGGAATAGATACAAAGTGTTTGCTGCATAGTGATGTTGAGCTTTGCTTGGTTTAAATCTGTGTTTGAACTTACAGTGACATAAGAATAGAAACGCAGGTATGTCATTAGTTTAGTGCTGAGTTTGCGGCTCGCTCTGTTTATGTGTGTACGTGTGTGTGTGTGTGTGTGTGTGTGTGTGTGTGTGTGTGTGTTATGGTTCAGCTACTATCGTCAGCAGATGGACATAGGTAAACATGTGTGTCACTCCGGTCATAACACTGAATGAACATGCTGTGCAGTAAACAAAGAACTTGGAACTGCGGCATTGCAGCTTTTTGTTGTTGTTGTTGCTGTTGTTTGTGTCATGAATAAAAGAGTTAGTAACAAAACAAAAATGATTGTAATCACAGCTACAGGTACAGATGTCATGTCCAATGCAAATAATTAATTATTCAATATTCAATCAATATTTGAGATCAATTTAAAAGAGCAGGTATGTGAGTCTGCTGCAGTTTAATCAGGTTTTTTTTTTTTTTTTTTAATGTGATAGAGTAGAGAAATTTGGTGATGAGAAGTTTGGTTTTCTTTAGATGGTGTGACTTCCTTGTACTCTCTGTTCAGTAACGCTGTGACAGAGCTACATTTCCACTGTTGCGCTCTGAAGCAAGCCACAATTACAACAGAATGACACACCACATCTAGCCTGACTCTTATGTAATGATGACCGGCAGAGGCGGATTTGACAACAGTGGGTCATTCACACGTAGGGAGGGAAGTATCTTTTATTTTATTGCAAGTATAGGGAGAGATAGACAGCTTTCCCTTCTGACCTACATCCACTCCTGCTCAGCAGAGGGCAAAGAGCAGTCACAGTGCCAGCGTGTCCTGACAAAACCTTTTAGCAGCTCTTTTTTTTTTTTTTAATAGTGCAGCTTTAATGACAGGCTATCAATCATCCCTGTGGCTTTTATGAAATTGCTGGGACTGACTTAGCGTAGCGATTTTCTCAGCTGACTTTTAGGAGATTTGAAGTGTTACTCCTTGGCAGTAGAGTCACATGCGGAGAGACTGAGCTCTCTTGTTAGAGAGAGTCTGCCCTGCTGAAGTGCTCTTGAGCAAAGACAACTGACCCTTTTGCCATTTTGACATGAAATAGCAGGTAAACAAAGGTTTTACCCATGACATGAATTAAGGTTCTGGTCTGTTTAGGTCGCACAGAGCCTGGGTCCTGCTGTTGTTCATGTTGGCTCACTGGAAAAACTCTGGTACACTTAAATAGAAGGGAACCTTAATTAACATCATGAGTAACAACTGTGTAATATACCTGCTATTTCATGTCAAAATGGCTCTGTGACCCTGAACTCTGATTTTCATTATTTACACAACAGCATCATGCGCAATAGGTGGACAAATAATGTTAAATGAGGCTCACTCACTGATTCCCTCTACGTTTGTACAAAGCACAGGGAAACACTCTCAGAAACTCTCAAACAGGCCCTGTGAGTGTGGGCTGTATCCCAAACCCAGACAGTATTCTCCAGCATGAATGAACAGCTAACATCTCCCTCAGCAGCCAAATCATGACAGACTGGACCGCTGGGATTGAGCTGCACTGTTATCCAGTTAGCAAAATTTTATAAAATGTCTCTTTCTCTGTGTTTCTCTGTGTTTCCCCCCTGACTTAAAAAGTACTAGCAGGCCTACTTCTGTTTTTATTCTACCAAAATATCACAGCAAAATTATACGTGGCTATAGCAAGGGTTTTCAAGCTTTTTTGATGTTTATGACCCCCAAGTTGACCTCTGTTAGGCAGTTGACCGTGATTATGCCCTTACACCCTGATAGGAAAAGATATTTTGGTTCTTGTTAAGAATTAAATCATACTTCAGTCACACTTTAGCACAGACCGATTCAAAGTGGTGAGATTAAAACATGTTTAAATAATGTTCACTTCACATTCCTGTTTTAGGGTTGTAAATATTCGTAGCAAATTTAATTACTGTAAAATTAAACTAATCCTTATTTTGCTGAGGACACCTTGGAAGTCCCCCAAAGACCCCTGGGGTTCCCCAGACCTAACCCCCACGCCCCCACCCTCTCATGAACACCACTGCCGTTTTATTATAGCGACATATAGATGATTAAATAAGGTCACTGGAGACTCTGAGCACCACACACGCACTTTAAATCCCAATAGAAGTATGATAGGATTAGGCTCTTCGTGATGCCCCCTATGATTTATAACTCATATCCCTCCTCATCAGACTATAGACATTAATTTCGCTCTCTGAGGAAATTCGCTGTGTAAATCATGCAGTTTACTGTCGCACCCCGTTGCCCGCCGCATTTCTCATCCCCATGCCGGACAGCCCATCCCGGCCTGTAGCAGGCATCTGCATTCCCGGGCACATGGATACTCACATGGTCTGCGGATGCTGATGTAGGCTGCTGCGGCTCTCCTGCCTGCAAGCCCATTCATTCAACAGTATGATGCCGCAGTCTGACGGAGCTGAGCTGTGCAAGTGCAAACCTCCGCATCTCTGATGAATTTCATCTAGTGCGCGACTCGGGTGTTTTTTGTTTTTTTTTTTTCCGGAGATGTAATCCTCGAGATGACATCTATGGGAAATGATCCACTAACCATTCACGTGAAACGAAGGAAATAAACAAACCAATCCTGCGCATCTCGATGCCAGATGGACTTTCTAAATCCGCAAGCCGCAGAGAGTGACCTGTCCGAGGGATTTTTCTCACTAACACGACTAATGCAATACTGTGTGCCATAATCTGTAAACAGAATTAATGCCGAGGGGCGAAAACAAGTGGGAAAACAGTCGTTTCCGGGAAACAACAGCCTATCTGCATGGAAGGAGCAAACAACAACAACGCAGTAAACAATTGCTGGGTGAATAAAAATACAGTTTATTTAGAATAATTAAATAGACTTGCTTAGCCTATAGCCTGTGAGGAGACGTTTTCTCAGTACTGGCAGGCCTACAGGCGAGGATGCTCAATCAGACTACGGCAGTTTTACACTGACTGTCTTTTGACGAACATTTTTTTTTTAAAAAAAAGCTGAAAACAGAAAAGAAGAAAAAATAAAACAGGCATAGGCTTATGTCTCAGGTAAGATGAGCTCTCATGGCACCTGTCCTGAACTTAGCTGCATATTTTAAATGTAGGCTATGTATGTATTTATTTAGTGCTTGTAACCAATATTGTATTATTTGCAGCGCTCTTTACTTGCTATACTTTGACATGTTATTAGTCTCTTATGGCCTAAGAAAAGGTATAAAAATATTGGTAATCAGGCTTATTCTCTGTACTCTTTCAGTCTGATCTTGTGGGAGGTGCTGACCAAAAGCACAACCAGCAACAATGATAACTGCATCAATAACAATAACAATAACAATAACAATAATAATAGCAATAGCAATAGCAATAACACTGAGGCAGACATATCATAGTGGTAGCCCAGAAGTAGCCTAGTAGTGTGATTCAGCGGTGTTAGTAGTATTCTTAGCAATATTCTTCTGATTTATGTTGTGAGACTATGGCTGCTGCTGTTCCATATATAGGCCAATAAATTAACTATCGCATTGAGTGGTGTTTTGAATCTACCGCCCGTCTCAAATGATTTCCACCTGCATCATCAGTTTGAATGACTCCTGCTGCCTTCAGGTGCTGCGTGGACGCTCCTACATCTGGAAGCTGTGGGCTAAATATGTCTCGGGCCGCTTTTCGTCCTGTTCGAAATAACAAGATATGCAAAACAGTGACATTTGTCGTTCCCTTGTTTTACTTTAGAAATGTAGTGCAGCCTGAAGAGGTGAAAATGTACATTATGTGCGTGATTCAAAAAATGTATATTATGAAAAACAAAACCGCATTGGAACTAAATAGTAAAATTGAAAACACACAACAGTATCATCAACGCAGAATGCCAATTAACTTATAATACTATACCATCAGTTGGCATGGTCATGTGTGTGTGTGTGTGTGTGTGTGTGTGTGTGTGTGTGTGTGTGTGTGTGTGTGTGTGCGTGCGTGTTGTGACTTAAAATATTATGGATAATAATAATAGGAATATGCAGAAACCTTTGAGCATGGGTGCTCAGGGTAATCAGTGCATTGAAGCAGGTAGAATGCAAGTTTGTGACTTATTTAGACATATAAGTCAAATAACAAATAAAGTGTAAGGGCAACCACGACAGGCATTACTTAAGCCCTGGACAAGGTCGATCTGTGCGCGCCCCCTGTTGCAAAAGATTACCTGGGATCTGAAACATGAGATTAAATCATGTCCCCCCAGTAACAGGACAATACTCCACTCGATTATTACAAAAGGGGGAAACGATGAGATTATGGTTGTGGCTGATTTGTGCAAAGCGTACATTCATAATTTTCTAGGTTGAAAATATGGGTACACAATTCTGTGACACCATAAAACGCGAATTAATTTTAAAGATACCTCTTTGATCACTCGGTATTTACTAAGAAAACACACCCCAAAATGTATCGCCACTGCAGATATTTTCACGGCCTAATTCCTTAATGAGTTTGCTATTACACTCTGACTTTCTAATGTCTGTTCCGTTCAACGTAATAGAGCAAGTGAAGCTGAAACCCGAAATCATTACAGTAATCATACCATCCAGCTGGTGGATTGATACTCTCGGGAATGGCATTGGTAATAGCCTTAAATTCATTAGTTTGATCGGAAATCGACTCCTCCTCCTCGTCGTCGGGGCATTTCCGACAGCCCGTGAAGTAAGCGCGTGACGCAAGCGCTGCCTTTCATGCTGCCCTGCCTGAATGGCGACTGCAACAGATCCGCAGGGCAGGGGGAGCGGAGCGCACTCAAACCTGACCTGGGTTTGATTTAACTAAAACATAATCTGATGCTACGGATGAGAACTGTGAGTCACGTCTTTTACATTACCTTCACTCATTATTTAACTCTGTCACAGTCTTTTTTAGCGCATATTTAACGCCGTCTTGAGCGGTTTGACCGACGTCGGCTTTGTGCTGGGGGAAATACCACGTAGTCAGTAGCTCGCTAGTCCTCGCCAACAACGACTCCTTTGTTCGCGGTAATGGTTGGCTCTCGTTATAGCGCCATGGAAGTTAATTGTTCTTCATCAGACAATGTGTATAGGTGACTGTTGTCGAGGTATGGGTTTGTTTTTGCGTGTGTTACCGGGCGGCTATGGCTGTCTGTTGAATTAAAACCAAGTCGAGGTCAGTTAGCTTGTCAGCTCGCCAGTCAGTTATGCCTCCATTCCGAGCTCGAGCTCTCACTCTCTCTCCGCCGACCATTCACACACTTAGTGGAGGACGAATAAACCGTAGAAAAAAAAATGTAAAATTCAAAATAAAACAATGCTTTTCTCTCTTCGGGTGTCTTCCACCTGAATTTAATTGAAGAGCGCTAATCTTAGCTCTGTTTCCATGGCTTTACGCTATCTCTCAATTTTATCGATACCGTACGAGCCAGAGGAACAAGCGCCTAAAGCGGGCGGGGGAGGGGTTAGTTTCCATATAATTTTCCACATTCATAAAAAATTTCTGATTCAAGCCGGTGGATCAAATGCTTGGTGCTTCCGTCGTTTTGTTGTTGTTTTTCTCGTCTTGCTAAACCCACTGTAAACCCAATATACTTGAGCTGTATTAATCCTAATGGGTGGATTCTGCCTCGTGTGAGCCACAGGAGGAGGGGGCGGGCGGGCGGGGGGGCTTGAATCTCTTACCACATGTCTTCGTTATTAACCATATTTTGTTGTTGTCTGTACTTTTGCAAGATTTTGAAATACAACTTCCCGAATTCATGGGAAATACATTGAGTTTCAGAGAAATGAAGTCATGCGTGGAATGAATACTTAATTAGATGTCAGAATGGGAAATTGCTTTACTTTAAAATCTTTTTCCTGTTATGGCAATGGTTTAATTAAATTTCCTCCTTTTTTATCTTTGTTTCTTTCTTTTCAGGTTTTGCCCAATTAAAATGGAGGATAGTTTCGATTGTGACTGTGGTGAGCTTGAGCCACCCGATCACTGAGGGTGAAAAATCACTTTGAAGACTTAAGGCCAGGCACGTTACAGATTCTTCAGATCAGGTGAATTAACAAGATAAAAACAAGACAAATAAATACATTTTTAAAAAGTGCTTTTTGGCACATTAGTATGAAGCTGCTCAGGACCAGTCATACACTGAATGTATCTGCACTGTGAGGATGCAACTAGATGCTTTTATAGTTTGACACAATTTCAGTGTTGTTTAATTGGCCTCAAAGTTCATTCCAGTTATTGCAGTCTTTAAAACACTAGTCAGTACAAAACAGTTGAGTTAAAGAAGACCACAACTCGGATTGGAGAAAGAATTTCTCTTTGAAAATTGCTCCCTTTAGACAAGATGACAAGAAACTTTGACTACAGATTAGGGCCCCACATCTGACAGTGAGGGCTAGACGGGGGATATCAGTAGCCTTCTGTATAGGGGTCAGTTAGCTCGGCCTCCAAGGCAGTGGTGGAGCCCACCAGATAAACTCCTTTGTCAGTGTCACATTGCACTTGAACAGGACAGATCCCTAAGGTTAGACACAGAAGGCAGGAATCGAAAGCTTGGTGTAGAAGCCAAACCCTCATCATGGCAGAAAAGTTTGAGTCATTGATGAACATCCATGGCTTTGACCTGGGTCCTCGCTACATGGACTTGAAGCCTCTTGGCTACGGAGGGAATGGCCTGGTGTTCTCAGCAGTGGACACGGACTGTGACAAGCGTGTGGCTGTGAAGAAGATTATCCTCACAGACCCCCAAAGTGTGAAGCATGCCCTCCGTGAAATCAAGATTATCAGACGCCTTGACCACGACAACATTGTCAAGGTAAGAAGCTAACTTGCTTTTTAAATTTTTTTTTCATAACTAGCATTCTCAGCATGTCCATTGACTCTCTGTGCTCGATTTGATGTGCTCGATGTCCCACAGGTGTTTGAGACGTTGGGCCCCTGTGGTCGCAGACTAACGGAGGACGTGGTGTCCCTGACAGAGGTCAACTCTGTCTACATTGTGCAGGAGTACATGGAGACAGACCTGTGCCAGCTGCTGGAGCGAGGCCTCCTGTCTGAGGGCCACGCCAGGCTCTTTATGTATCAGCTCCTCAGGGGCCTCAAGTACATCCACTCCGCCAACGTGCTGCACCGCGACCTCAAGCCTGCCAACCTGTTTGTCAACACAGAGGACCTGGTACTGAAGATCGGGGACTTTGGGCTGGCTCGCATCATGGACCCACACTACTCACACAAGGTAGCTATTCAGTCTTGTAATGTACTGGGAATAGATCTGCCATAGCATTATGTGTGGTGGGTGTTGGCAGGGGCCTCACCGTTGAATTAGCCTTGGGCTGTCATCAGATAATATTGCCGTATTTCGCTGCAACAACAACACATATGGAAAAAAAACATCTAGCTGTGTTTTTTTGTTTGTTTGTTTGTTTTGTTTTTTTTATGAGGTTGATCTTTAAAGATGCACTTTCTACAGCCGCCAGGAAGAGCAAACACAACCTTGTTTGCACACTTTATGCCAAAGGATGAACACTTACACGTGATGTTACCCTCACTGCCCAGAGCCACAGTGCTCCCCAGGGTGACGCAATTTCATAGCAGGAAGTAAACAAGTCGAGGGGATGTGGTCCCTTGAAGTCACGCCTCTTTTTCCCATCTTGGGAAAACTGCAGCCAGTAAACTCAGCCCTGGAAACTATTGTTTCCATTTGCAGGAGGCCATCATCCTGCCCTTGTGGCCGTGGCTTGTAGAGTCAAGAGTGCCTTTTAAAAATAGGGCTTGGAGAAGGCTGTTCTACTTGGATTGGGAGTTTGTGGCCGTCTGTGCCATCAGATGAAAATTTAATGACCACATAGGCAAATAATTCCAGATACTAAAGAACCAGATGTTGGACCCAGTTAACCTCCTATGAACTTGAATTTGTGGTTCACCACCATGTGAGATGAAGATGTAAGTAGCAAATATAATGGAAACAATAAAGTAGGGTGCTGTTACCGCTAGTGTTTATGACTCAGTTTAATTGTAGCCAGGTGTGTGTCCTGTATTGCTGCTGTCACCTTATAAAGGCATGTGGAATTTCCATTAAAAGGAGATATGGTGATGTGATTTGTGTATGTTAATCTAGGTTGGGGGATTTTTTTTTTCTCTTTCTTGCTGCTGCTGGATCTCCTTAAAGCAGTCAGATGCCTACACGTGTCTCAGATTAGTCATCGGCAAGTCTGAAGTGGGCTCACGTGATGCAATCCCTCTGGCTGGCACAGCCTCATTCATAGCCTCACAAAACTTTTATCCACATCCACACGCTAAATTCTTATCCTCCCAAAAGAGATCATTTATCGCCTCCCAGTGCCCACCACCTTTATGTTTCAGTACTCACAGGTCACATTTCAAGCATTCACTTGTTACCTCAGTATGACTCATAACATAAGGCGAGCAAACAATATAACTCCCTTCAGCAGGAACAGGAAGAGGAGTGCTCAGCTATGTCGGGAAAGAAGTGACTGGTGGTTTCTCACAGTCAGTGTCCCCGCCCCTTCCACCACTGTTGCTGCACTCCGCCCCGTAGCAGGCTTTACCATGTGGGCCTTTTTCCCTCTATATAAGCAGTTTTTCTGATGAAAAATGAAGGCAAGTGGGTATCAGAAAAGAAAGGCGATTTGGCTGAGGTCAGCTCTTCTCTGTTTGGCAATTCTACCGCTGTGGCAATGGCACAAGCTCTGTGTGTGTGTGTGTGTATGTGTGTGTGTATGTGTGTGTGTGTGTGTGTGTGTGTGTGTGTGTGTGTGTGTGTGTGTGTGTGTGTGTGTGTGTGTGTGTGTGTGTGTGTGTGTGGGAAAGAGAGAGAGTGAGTGTTGGCTGTTTAATGTCTCTGTATAACCATATTCTCATTGTGTGGGTGTGTTTGTTCAGTTTGTCTCAAGGATGGGAATTCTGTTGTCAGGCTCGCTTCAACAGCCTGTGGCTCCTCTCCCCCACCCACCCACAGTGTTGCTATTTATTGTCTTTCTCTCCTGTGATAACCAAATGGGTGTAGCGGGGGAGAGAGCATTCCCACCTCCTCAAGCCTCTTTTCCCTGGCACCAGTGGTCTGTCTGTGTGACCAAATGAGGCTGCTGCTGTTGAATTGCCTGTTTGAAACAAGCATACACACACCCACACAGCTGTAAGGTGTCCATGGTGGTGTAAAAACCCACTTGTGCTGGCTGAACACAAAGCAGAATTGCTCGGGGGCAGATTTGCTCTCACAACCGCTCTCTCTGCGTCTATCAGGCTGGGTGAGCATGAGCAACTGGGTCGTTGGGTGCATACTATTTGAATGGCGCTGTGTCTAAAAAAGAAGAGCTCTTGGCCAGCTAACCTCTGCGTCTGGCACAGTTTCAATAATGTGAAATATAGATTTATGCTTTGATTAGGGCATTTGTTTCAGCTTTTCCCTCCATATTCCTGCTTTTTGCATGTTTCTTGGCTTAATGAAAGTAAAACTGCTAATGATTCAACATTAAGATGTAATCCATCCCTTTTGGCTTCGTCTTGTGTTTATCAATCTCTTTGATAGTTTGTGCGTATTTGTAGTGTTCCCATAGCGCTGAGACTGTGAGCTAGTGCTGCCTATCTGAAAAACCCTTGGTGGCCCACGACCAAGAATGACAGGAATTCACGTGCAGTAATACAACTTCTCTGGCCGCGATGCTCTACCCTGTGGTGGGAGCCTTACTCACAGCTTAGTAAAGCTTGTGTTACTTTATGGTAGGCTTAACCTTCCCTTGGGAAAAACATAGTGGATAAGATGCTAGGTTTAGGTTGAGCACTGGTTATGCTTAAGCATGCTGCTATGGTTTTAAACAGGCCGTGGCCATGGCTGTAACCCACTCTGGGATAGTGTAACAAAGTTAACATGCGCCTCGGATGAGTGTTATTACATCTGCTCGGGGTGGTGCATCTATTTTGAAGGTGAAATCAAATTCGTCATGTGAATGTTGTCAGTGGATTAAATTCTTTTTTGGAAGCTATGGAAATCATTTACTAGCTCTGAGGCATGTCCTGTGAAATAAAGACTAGATATGCACAAGGGAAAGTGTTTGAGGATCACAGAGAATAGCCTATTTTAGATGTCATTATGAACAAAATCAGATGTACTAAATGTAAACATCGCCATTTCTTTGGTTGGGATATGCTCAGTATAATAAGTTGTGGTTTTAGATACTGTAGAAATTGCAGCTGGTGGAAATTTTCTGGAATGTTACAAGGAAAGAGGAGGTGGGGGTTTTGGAGGACCAAGTCATCTCACCACACATGCATCTTGCATACCATACCACTCCAAACCCCCTTTGCAAGAACATACTTAACCTAATTATTCAGCCAGCAACAAGCCCGACTGGCACCAGAGATCAGTAGATCTAGCGAGAAGGGGGTGGCAAAGCACGTCAGAGCTTAATGAATGTCTGAAAGAGCTTTTCCTTACTTTCCTAAGGCTTTTTTCTGAACCCTAACCCAGCAGGTCTACCTGTTTTTGTAAAGTGGTGGTCAGTAACCGTATTTTAACAATGGTTGACTGCAGTGGCTGTGTGTGTGTGTGTGTGTGTGTGTGTGTGTGTGTGTGTGTGTGTGTGTGTGTGTGTGTGTGTGTGTGTGTGTGTGTGTGTGTGTGTGTGTGTGTGTGTGTGTGTGTGTGTGTTTGGAGGTAAATTCTGTGCTTCAAACCAAGGATTTGTTTGAAGCACAGAATTCACTTAAACACACAGAAAGCACTTGAATGTGCAAAAAGTCACATTTACGTCTGACAGGTAAACAAAGGAGCTCACGAAAGTACTTGAAGGCAACAGTACAGCCGATGTCCAGGAGAATAAGCGGTCCATTGTAGCATCATCCCATTCATTTCTACGGTATTATTATTGATGTGCTTAGCAACCTAAAGTACTTATGGTATGGAAAGACTCATTGTTTGCTTTTGTGTGGCAGGAAATTTCTATGGAGAAGATGTAAGTGTTTTCATCATTCTTAACTTGTGCTGAACTTCAGTATCAGAGATCAGATGCATTTGGTGCACAAGATAAAGCAGGGCTCATTGGGTAAGTTAATGTCAGGACCACGCAGACAACCAGTTGGATAGTAAGCTAGTTTTGGTTAGCTAGTGTACATCTTGTTGCTTTAAGTATTGTTTTATCAATTGATTGCAGGTCATATTAACCAGTCGTAACACTACAGCTTGGCATTGTCAGGTCCTTTAGCTTTAAATGCTGCAATCTAGTCAGCACGTTAGCTAATATTAACTGGGTTAGCTTGCTCACTCAAAAGGCAACAGCAGCTCTCTTAATGAATAACTTGACAGAGCATCCAAGGACTAATTAGCCAACTTAACAGCAAATCTGCCCATTCTCACCAATCTTGTTACACTGTTCAATCCTAACACAAGATTAACCCTTGATATCAGTTTTCCTACAGCTCTTAATGTTTTTTGTGTGTCTGTTGTTGGTTTGGATGTGCTTTCTTAGTAGGTTGTAGTCTCTCACTATTCACTGGCAGGTAATGCATGTTTATCCACTCAGTTTCCTTATCAACAGGGCCTCTGGTCTCCTGCATTGTGCAGTTTGCGCAGCTCAGTGTGTCAGCCAGTAGTAAATGCCTCCCAAGGAAAGATCAAGGTATAATTTCACATCCTCGTAGTCTCGGCATTATGCGTTGTAGTCTGTTTTTTTCCATACACCGGGTTGTGGATTTGGCTCAAGGCACTTGTGGTCTGATTAAACATGTACAGGTAATCCAATCCATAGGACATGGCTAATAATTGGTTACTAAAAAGTAACCAGAAATGAGCATGTAAAGCAAATATCTTTTTATTCATTCATTTATTTATTTATTTTATTTTTTAAAGTCTCCCAGGGGTATACCCCTGAACCCCCCTAGCTGTGTCAGTTTTTTTTTTTTCACCTTTTTTTGCGCCCTACCTGTTTGCATCCCTGCCACAGTTGGCAACTCTATAATATCAACAGTTGAAACAAATGTTGCGTTTAGTTGTTGAAGCTTATGTATTGACATCGTCAGCAGTTTTCTTGCACATCAACTCATGCTCTTTTGAAGCTGCTGCCATGTTGCTGTTTTTCTTAGGATATGCTCATATTCTGCACAGGATTGCATAAAAATGTCTAATTCAAAAAGTGTGGAATACGACACTAGTGTTTTCTTGTTATCAGCTGTCATGGTGAATCCTTTTTTCTGCGCTTCACTGACATTGGCTTTTTAAAGGTCACCTATTGTGCTTTTCCTTATTTCCTGTCATATGCGTAATGTTGCAGTGTCAGAGGTTAATATTAAACGTGGCATAAGTTTCAAATAATGGGGTAAACACATGTAAAAGTATTCCTGGTTCAGGCTTCAGACCGCTCTGAATACTAGGTTTTCAACTTTTTTTCTACTTTTGTGACAAGCTGATGTCAGCTCAAAGGATTTCTTTATATGGTCATCTGCTTCAGACACAGCACATGAGTGAGATAACAGCACTGGCGAGAGAGAGAGAGCAGAGGTGGTTGAGTGAGCTAGAGAACGAATTAAGAGAGGGAGCAGTGGTAGCGAGAACAAAGCAGTGAATTAGAAGAATAAAATAATATCTGCTGATTGACATTAATTCTCTACAGCCCCGAAGGTTACCCATAACCAACACGCCCAAGCCTAACCTTAAACTTAACCTAACCCTGACCTTAACCACTGAGCCACTATAACCACCACAAATGTAAAAAATTCCATCACTCTCCCAGGAAAAATAAACAACGCTAGTAGTTCACATTAATTTCAATAACGTGTTATGGTCAGAAAATGAATAACATGTGTTCACACGTTAACTTTGACAGCCCGAGATTGGTCCAAACACAGCTCATTCTTTTGTATTTTCATCTTTGAAAATTTGTTGTTAACACACATCCTTGTCAATAGTGCTTTTATCCATGTGCTATGTTGTGAGCTATTTTAGCTACCATTTAATTTGTCAGTGGCTGTAACTGTATTATCAACAGAAAATAATGAGACAGCTGATCAGCTAGGGAGCCAGAGATCAAATCCACAGCCCACTAATGAAGCCTGTATGTCAACACAAATACACATTAAGCTGTAGAGAAGCTATATTTGTTATCCCTCCATATATAGACCCATGCTTTGCCAGTGAACTAATTCACTCTGTGCGTGTGCGTGTGTGCGTGCGTGCGTGTGATGGGAAGGTGTTACAGCTTTTTATGAATATGCTCAGTACCACAGAGGAAACTTAGCATGTTAGTCTTCATAGTCACCAGCCTCAGTGCAGTGGGTTTTACCCCATAGGTGGAGAAGGTGACTGAAGTGGTTCTAGTCTGCTCCAGCCCCCTTGACTGAGTTCTAGTCAGACTTGCCTCCCTCTGCTAAAGGCTGCTGTCAGTAACCGCAGCAGACACGCGGCAGGGCCCTGTATGAGTCACTAAATGTCAGTCTGGTCTGATCTGGATCAGGTTGGCAAAGTTATTTAGCAACTGTTTGCTGTGCTGAAGCCATTGAAACGACTGCACTTATAAAATGTGTGTGTGTGTGTGTGTGTGTGTGTGTGTGTGTGTGTGTGTGTGTGTCTTTGTGGAAAGAGTGCCCTACTTAGAAATTAGGAAAAGTAGTAGCCCAGCTGGAATGTTCACTTAAAGCAATTAATCCCCTCAGGTAGGCTGGCTCTAATCTTTTCAGAGTCAGTCCTTCGGCTCAGGGTCCATGGTTCGCAGAACTGTCTTTACGCAACGGCCAGACACTTTTAAAGTCTAACCTAATTGCTACATCTGTGTTGCAATGCTGTACTAAGCTGGTTCCTTATATTTCTTCTCTAAACACACTGCATCAACATTTGTCAGGTCATTTGCTGACTGAAAAGGTGTCTGTGCAGCCAGGCAAGAGCCAGAATGAGAAGTGTCAGTCAGCAGGTGTGACCTGCCTACGTGCGGCTCAGAATACCTTTTATTGCCCGTGATCACTTTACCAGCCACTTGGTGCAGGCTGCTGGGCTAGGTTAAGATATATACGCCACCTGGGAGACAGCGGGATACGAATCCACTCTGAATGTCATTTATAGGCTCACCAAGACATGGGCACGTTGAAAAGTGTCATGTTCTTTGTCTGGAAACAGGGATAGCATGACATCAAATATTTTCACAGCTAAATTAGGGCAGAAACAGGAGCCTGTCTGAGAGCACTGAGCTAACCATTTTGGTCTCGACGCAAATTACCGCTGCATGAGCTGTGGGTGAGAGAGGGTAGTGGTGTTGTTTTACCAACTCTCTTCCCCCATTACACACACACACACACACACACACACACACACACACACACACACACAGAGGTCACTTTCCTTTTGTGTTCAGCATGCGTCTGTCCATGAGAGTAGTCAGGCTGGCTGCGTATTGTTACTGACATTAGAGTGGCCCAGAAGTGCAGATTGGTGTCACTGGTGTGTGTATGTGTGTGTGTGGCAGAGGGGGGATTATCCTGCTCTCAGTCTGCTGACAGGGCCTGCACGTGTCTGATCTCTCGCTTTCATCTCCCTCACCCGATGCCTTTTTCTCTCTGGGGTCTTTGTCTCCATGTCAGATCATGTACGTGACCAGGACAGTGCAGGTCCGTCAAGGAGACAGTGTGAGGTTATGGAGCAGGCGCGGCTTGGCCTGTTGCCTCTTGCGGCAGCAGTGTTGTATGGCAAACGGGGAGACGTGCATAGGAACGTGATCAAGCTGATTACGCTGATCCATTACTGGGGGCAGCAGGGCTTTGAGCCTCTTAACAACTGTGAATGAACCAGTCATTATGAAGAGAAAAGTGATGTGCATGCATTGATTGGCTCAGTATTCACAAATTAGGAGTCAGTTTTGGAAACTTGTTATTGCTATATATGTCAGTATGTTGCGACATGCAAAATAACCGGGGGTTGGATACCAGGTTAAAGATGATGATGGTTCCACAGCCCTCTGTGTTTTTTGTGATGTTAAACTTGAATACATTTTATTAATTTTATTACTTATTTAATTATTTTCAGCTGAAAACGGTTACATCAACCTGTTGGGTCTCATTGACCGACATGCATCTGTGTCTTATCTTCTCTCCCAGGGCCATCTCTCCGAAGGTCTTGTCACCAAGTGGTATAGATCTCCTCGCCTGCTGCTCTCTCCCAACAACTACACCAAAGCCATCGATATGTGGGCTGCCGGCTGTATCTTTGCCGAGATGCTCACAGGGAAAACCCTCTTTGCAGGTCAGTGTTACTAGCTCTCTTTCCAATTCACTTGCTGTCTCTCAGAGTCACATGACTTAAACATAAACCCAGAAGCAGTCTGTGAAGCAGGTCAGGTAAATGTGAGGTTGTTAGATGCAGTGCAGGTCTGTGGCACATGGGCATCTGCAAAGCTGACATCTCATCTTCCTAGCTGATATGTTTTGATTCACAATAGACAGGGAAGTCTGGTGTTATTTGGCTTATTACTTTCCTTTGCACATCCAACTGGAACTGTGAGTAGCAATTATATTCACATGAGCAGACTGACTACTCTTGTTTAGTGAAACTGCCTGGGGGCAAACACAAGGCAAATATCAGCTCACTGCTCCTGTGATCTGCTGTACGCAAGTTTAGGCGGGGCTCAACATTGCCATTTACCTACAGATCCTGTGGGATATTTCTGGATGTCTTGGCCAGCAGATTTCAAAGTCCTAAACAGACAGAAAGATATAGCCTAAACTCAAAGAATTGTATTGCAGTAATATGATGACATATTGTTGGAACAATGAGTACGTTTACATGCACACCATATTCCGGTCCGGCTCAATATTCCGGTTAAGGTAACTGCGCTGCGGCAACTGGAATATTCCGTTTACATGTTACTTGGCATGCCCCCGTGTATCGGCGTATTCCACTCTCTGACATAATGCGACACTCACCCGCGATGGGCAGCAGTACGCGTATAGGCGTCTGGTCTGCCGGAAAAACAGACGAAGAAGTCTTCTTCCTCGTCTTCTTCTTTTTTTTCTTCTTCTTTCGTCGCTATTTCTATGTTTTCTCCCATCGATATACTCCGTGATATTTAAGTCTTTCATTAGCTGAAGGTGGACTGCAGTCTCCAGGCTCTTGCTGCTGTTCGCCCTGCCGTTTTCCCCGCTTGCAGGTAACCATAGCAACAAAGACGCCACAGAATTCCTTGTGAGTCGAGCATGCGCAGTCGTGACTGAATATTCCGGTTGGGGGAGTTTTCCGACAAAGGTGTTTACATGCCCCAATATTCCGGTTGGAACAGGAATATTCCAGGGGGCTTATTCGGAATTCTCTCCAACCGGAATATGACCTTAATCGGGTTCGGTGCATGCTTACATGACACGTGCGCAACCGGAATATTGCGAATATTCCAGTTAATACAGGAATAAGGTGTGCATGTAAACGTGCTCAATATACTACAGTAATACAATAGAACAGAACACAATACACATTTGGTTTAATCAGTTTAATAACGCCACACAGTTATTACAAAATTCACTCACTTATGAGAGTTTCAAAAGGTAAAACTCTTGGTACCATAGACATTGAAAGCAGTGAATCAGTTTACCTGTCTGTACAAGTATAGGCTCCTCCTTAAAAAGTGCATGAGTGTTTACAGATTGAATTGTTGCTGTAGTCGATATTATGTGACAAGATTTCACAAAGGTTCCTCTTAACGAAATGTGTGTGCAGCGGGTCAGCAGTTATAGTTGTGTTGTAGTGACTTAAACTTACCTGAACGTCAAGCCCCCTTAGTCAAATGGAAGTGGTTGACCCACAAGAGATTTTGAGAGTTAGGAGTGCCTCACGTTTCTGCCTGGTGTTTCAGGAGCCCATGAACTGGAGCAGATGCAGCTGATCCTCGAGTCCATCCCCGTACTGCGAGAAGAAGACCGTCAGGAGCTCCACAGTGTCATCCCTGTGTTCACCCGGAACGACATGTCCCAGCCCCACACACCGCTGGCCAAGCTGCTGCCTGATGTCAGTCCCCAGGGTAGGTAGCCACACATGATCCAGTCAAATGCATACATAGTTACTCTAAGAAGTAAGAAAGTAAAACAAAAGCAAAATGTGAATCTTCTTTTTTTTCTTCTTCTTCTTTCTCATGGACATGCACTTCCATTTACTCTTCACAGATCTAGCTAAAGATAATCATTGAAATCATATATCATGTGGCTCAGAGAAGTTCCTTCATTTCATAGATCATGTGAGGGGATGTTTCCCACTCTTGAATCTCATCATCAACCCTGTTTCCTTTCTTCTTTTTCTAGCCCTGGATTTCCTGGAGAAGATCCTGACCTTTAACCCCATGGACCGTCTGACTGCGGAGGAGGCCCTGGCACACCCCTATATGGCCGACTACTCATTCCCCCTGGACGAGCCTGTCTCTCTGCACCCCTTTCACATTGAAGATGAGGTTGATGACATTCTACTTATGGACCAGAGTCACAGCCACACCTGGGACAGGTACATTATTTTCTTATTCAAATGTTCTTCAAACTAGACTAGAGAACAGTTAGCTTTGTGCAAGTCAAGTGCTTGGGAAAAGAACAAGTTCCTGTGTTTTGGAAGTAGTTTAATCTGTTTGCATAGTCACAGTAGATCCTGTACTCTGTCTGTTTCTGTAAGTCTAATTCTCCTTCTTTATCAGGTACCATGAGAGCCAGCTGTCAGAGGCTGACTGGCACCTGCACAGCACCCATGACCCCGAAGAAGTTCAAGTTGACCCAAGGGCCCTCTCTGATGTTACAGATGAGGAGGAGGTCCAGGTGTGTTTGAATTTACACACACATATACAAACTTAAGAGTGAATCCTTTGCGTTAAAGGTGGTCTACTGTATATTTCTGAGCATGTTCATAAAATGTAAGTACAGATTTTATGCACTCACACTTTGGAGTCATAATGATTATGAAATTTAGGAAATTCTGCAACTAAGGAAAACAATGTAGAGAAAGCAATTTTTAGTGTTGGACACTGCAGAGTTAGATATACAGGACTGGGGCATGTCTCCCATGACTGGCTGACATGAATGTGCCTCTTGAACCAAATCACAAAGGCTAAATTGCTGCCATTGACTTCTTCCAGGTCGACCCCCGCAAGTATGCTGATGGAGAGCGTGAAAAGTTCTTGGATGAGCCGTCCTTCGACTACTCCAGTCTGTTCCCTCCAGAAAGATCCTGGCAGGATGACCACCATGAGAACAAATACTGTGACCTGGAGTGCAGCCACACCTGTAACTACAAGGCTGTGTCACCCTCCTACCTGGACAACCTCATCTGGAGGGACAGTGAGGTCAACCACTACTATGAACCCAAGCTCATCATTGACCTCTCCAACTGGAAAGAACAGCAGAGCAAGGAGAAGGCCGACCGCAAGGCTAAGAGCAAGTGTGAGAAGAATGGGCTGGTGAAGGCCCAGATAGCACTGCGGGAGGCAGAGAAGACCCAGGGCCCGGCCGAGAAGGACAGAGAGCAGGAGAAACACCAGACACAGACCCAAAGTCAGCAGAACCAAGGCTTTGACTTTGACTCTTTCATCGCCGGCACCATTAAACTGAGCCTGCAGCCAGAGCCCTGTCAGGATGTAACCCTCTTGAACGAGGTGGGCCTCCTCAACGAGCTCAACTCGTCTGTCTCCCAGCTGGAGGCTCCTCGCTCAGGCTCCATGTCAAAGTCCATAAGCCAGGAGAAGGAGGAGAAGTGCCTGGTTAACCTGGCCCAGTTAGGCGGAGGAGGGCTAGGAGTAACTGGTGGGGATGGAGTCAGGCCTGCTCACCCATGGGGGAGCTTTGGCGGTGGGGAGAGAGTCGGGGAGAATGGCTGTTTGATAGATGAAGCATGCTGGGACATTCGCAAAGAGGACCACCTCCAGAAGGAGAGCACTTACACCAGCTACCTGGACCGCCTGTTCAGCCGGAAGGAAGAGGGGGCAGGAGACACCATGGCCAGCCCAGAGCCAGAGCCCCTGGAGGGGAGGGAGCGAGAGCTGGATGAGGGCTTCCTAGGCAGGAACGGAGAGATCATGTTTAATATGCAGCTGGACTCTCTGGCCCTGCCCGGCTTTGACAGTGCAGATGACTTGCCTCTGAAATCCATCCAGGCATCCCTCACCCCGTCTGCTGTCAAATGCTCTCCACAGATCGCCCACAAAACGTACAGCAGCATCTTCAAGCATCTAAATTAAAAAAAAAAAAAAACACAAAAAAAAAACACAAATTAAAAGCCTCCCTCACAGTGCAAAATCTAGGCAGTTCTGTTTTTATGTTTTGTTTTATAATAATGGTATATTATTTTACTTGAATCATTTCATACCTTTTTATGTACGGATACTTTTTAATTTAGATTTTTTTTTTTTTTTGTGGTATAAGAATTTAAAGGGGTGATTTAATATTTTGAAAGAGTGTTGGTCATCACTCTGAGCCTT
Organism: Myripristis murdjan; assembly: GCF_902150065.1. Taxonomy (NCBI): domain Eukaryota; kingdom Metazoa; phylum Chordata; class Actinopteri; order Holocentriformes; family Holocentridae; genus Myripristis; species Myripristis murdjan. The sequence continues at coordinate 10,199,798 of NC_043982.1, forward strand.
GATCACCAGGCCTTCATGGATTAATGTCTACACTCTCATTGCTAAACTGGCATGTCATTCGCACACTTAAGTACTGTAGAATAGCAGAGAGAAGGAGAGAAGTAGCTGGAATTTGGACGATAGATGGGAAGAGAGGTCTAATGATGTCAGAGTTGAAGTGTGGTTAAGTGGGTGTGATCTAGGAGAAGGTGGGAGACATTGTCACTACTATTATTGCTGTCGGCTGTGGAAGTGCTCTCAAACAAGCAGCCTTTACTGGGATGTGGGTGGGGTGGGTTTTTTTTTTTTTTAGTGTTTGTAACTTATTTTGTTTTCCAAAGAAAGCTTCCTTAATAACCCTTTCATACTGTAAATTTATTTGACACATGATGCCAGCAGCAAACCATTATTGTAGACGTTGATGTAAATGTGTTATCTACCTCAAGGTAACAGCCGCGAGAGACACTCGAAGCCGCACTAGTGCTTTACACACGACCATCCTCATACCATGAAATGACTTGGTCACGTAGATTATTCTGTCTCACTTTAGCATTTAACATAGTGAGGTGTTTCAGTAATCATTATTTATTTCTAGCAGACGTGTAATATTTATTTTAACAAAATGTGTTATTTCAATGTGATTATTGGAGATTGAGGGGATGGACAGATTTCCATTTTCATTTCGGCACTATATGGGGCGTGTCAGTGTTCCTTTAGGGAAGGATGCAAATTCATCTGTTTCTACGTTCTAAAAGAAGTTGAAGCTTTCCATTTTCCATCAGTTTTGTTGAATCGGTATCATTCTTTTGTCCAATTTTTTTTTAATTTATAGGTGCATTCTGTCTAGTGGAGAAACTGCTTTATGGTTTAAATAAGCGCCTCAAAGTCTTAATTTTTTATCTAAATGTATTGTAAAAATTGCGTGCATGGAGGCAAGAGAAGGTACATTAAAGCAAAGTTAATGGTGAAGTATATTGTACGTCATTAATTTTATTTTAATTGTATGTTTTTATTAAATTTATATATACTTTTTTCCAAGCAAGCATGATGAATTAGGTTAAGGTGTAGCATGTAGAACATTTATGGGCTTTTTTTTTTCTTTTCTTTTTTGGCCTTCAAAGGCTGAGTCCTTTTGTTTATGTTCCTTTTTCTCTTTTTTGTTTTTGTAATCATTGGTTCCCCTGTTCTACAAAATATCAAAATAAAATTACTGGCAAAGAGTTGATTGCTTCTGTCTTTTCTTTCTCGTCTGGAATGGCGCCCGTGTTTGTCTGATTACACACATATGACAATGCTGAGTTAAAAGGTGTTTTGTCACTTGAATATTATACAGTGATACAACCGCAAGATCCTCGTCTGTGGATGAAATGTGCTGACTGCACTGCTGCCACCTCTGGAGTCCAGTTTTAATGATCACGTAGGCAGATTAAATTACACTGGAGTGTTGAGGAGCCGCAATACAAGCTCTGAATACCCGCTAAATGTAGCTCTGCCTCTGAACATCATGTATCATGTCTATATGAAACACTTAGTCCTACCTGCTTTCAGATGTAACAGCTCAGCAGGCTTTCATGTGCATATGCCCACTTTATTGCCTTTTCTAGCTATGTTGAAATAAAGCCATGTCGTCACATTTCCCTCCAAACAGACAAGATGTGGAAAGACACCCGAGGTTATGACAGCATTTGATGTCCCGCCTATTTCCCAACTTCTTTCAAATCTAAAATGCATTGAGCAAGAAAACCCCAGAGGAGACATTTGATCATGAGGAAACAGTAGTGAATCATACGTTCAGATAGTATGCAGTTAGATATTTCCATCTCAAGATTTTGAATTTCAAGTATATAGATATTTTATTCACCCAAAAGCCTCCAGCTTTCCTCCTGTCACGGCACATTGCTCTTTGTCTCAGTGTGCTTTGCAGTGAGTGGCATTATTAGGAGTTTTCATCTATCTATTTGGGAGCCATTAAGCAACAAGCATGAGCCCTCTGCTGTTTGCACCCTGCAGCTGTGGTGCATGTTGGGGGAATGCAAGTTGTGGGAGAGTGGAGTTTATCCATGTTGGCCTGAGGGTGGCATTAGGGGAAAGATCAAGAGGCCACCAAAATTAACAGGGTTCAACCTGGGGAAAATACATGTCCTAACCACATGTTATGGCAATCTTATCAACAGAATGTGAAATATCAATTTTAACATTTTGGCCTAAGGGTGGTGCTAGAGAAAAGCTGATTGTGGCATCAAAACTGATAGGGTTCATTGCCTGAGTACATTCAGCAAAGTACTTTAAAATCTGACTGCTACAAGTAGAGATACAGTATTTTATGTATAAGTCATATGACCTGAGCATGGTGCTAGAAGAAAGGTCCCAGGGTCACCACAATCAAGAGGATTCTTCCTTTTGGGAACATGAATGTACTCACCAAATAACAAGGCAATTCACGGGTTACACCTTGTTTTATCTTGTGTGCAGTGTTAAATAGTTTGGTCTGAGGTTAGTGCTAGTGGAAAGGTCATTAGGTCACCAATAATTGACAAGGTTCATCCTCTGGAGAGCATGAATGAATTCACCAAAGTTCATGGCACTCTGCCCAGTAGATTTAAAGATTTGTTTCAATGGAATAAAATGGAAGAACGGACCGATGAAGATGGCCGTCCTTTGGCCCTGCCTTGTTGTTTCAAAAATCTTGGTGCATAACACTGAAAACTTACATCAAGCTGCTGAATCTCTCTGGGCCCAGTAGCCTCTGACCAGACCAAGACAGCCTGCATCACACAACCCTGACTTTAGAGGAGGGACAAAAGTTCTGGTCACACAATAACCAGCTGCAGCTGGGCTTTGGTTATTACCAGTATTGCTTCCTGCTGAGAGAAATTAGGCCAACCATGCTGTTTCTCTGCTCACTTAATAATAGAGTCCTAAGCCATAGCGATTAAACGATGCTGGCACATTCGAATGGAAGCAACAGCTCCTCATCTGTGTTAGGCGCTAGAATAGAAGGAGAAGCCTGGCAAGATTATATGTAGGTCAAACACTCAGTAACTTTATCAGGACCAGAATGCCACACACCTTTCACCACAGGTCTGGCATCATGTCCCCACCATCAGTGGCTTATGGTTTTGCTCATGTCCAGCTCTGCAAACCCAGAGTTTCCTCACCCAAACCACGTTCTGCACATCCTTTCAGTTTGATTATCTTCTTGCCTGCCCTTTCTCTATTCAGTCTTTCTGTTCTCTGTCCCAATTTTTCTTCAGCTAAACATTAGACAGTAAAAAACTATGATGGTTCACTGAACTGTGACGTACCTCTTCAGTGCCAACACTACATGTCAACACTACAAAGACCCATTAGGCCCATCACCACACACACAAAGCCTCTGTCGTAAAGTCCTGTAAATGCTTCCCCTCACGACATCAGGACACCATCTGGCACTCTGAGGGATTGCACATTATAAACAGTCTGTCTCTCCCAACCACAGAGATTATTCCCTGACTCTAACACCTACATACCTAGCTTTCTTACATTCCCTCCCACCAGGCCCACTTTCTCTTTCCCTTGCCACTCATCCCACCCTCGGAGGCCTCCCTGAGGTCCTGAGCTGTCAGGTGTTGTCAGGTTAAAAATAAGATCCAGGAACAAAAGGATAAGCTGCTCAACTCACCACCCATCAGCTGACAGGAGCTTTACACATCGCCTACTAATTCAAGGTCACGAATTCTACTCTCTTTCCGGGAAGGCCAATTAAAACCCAATGATGAGGAGTTATCAAGGACTGGGAATAGCCTAAGCTTCTATTTCTTCCTGTGGAAACTACTGAAATGGCTTCTATGCATGTGACAACCTGGACTCACATGTAACCTTTTTTGGCAGAATTCTGCGGTATGGGTATGCAAATGCAGAAACAAAGCACTCACAGATACAGAATGTGCTAAAACTTGAAACTGTTCATGACAGCTACTTAGCGTCACAGGGTGTAGCCATGTATTCAGACCCGAGTCCTGCAGAACGCTGAGTGTTTGGCAGGCTGCTGAAGTTATAACTCATGCCCTTATAAATAGACATAGCCCGTGGGATCCATCAACCACTGCCAAAACTGCAGAGTGTCCTGACTGTTGACATTAGACCAACGTGTCGTACTCTATATGACTTCTGAACAATGTGTGGTTCTGATGTCCAAGGGCACGGGTGTGATTTCCAAATCAGGGTTCTTGACATGCCTTTCATGTTGAGTGTGTTCATGGATAGTAAACACAATAATGTTTTCCACAGCCTTTTCCAAGAAATTTTGCCTTGCGTGACTTGAACTGACTATGCACTCACCTTGATAGAGGAAGAATGATGCTGATATTTCAGTGCATTCCCAACACAACAGTCTGCAGCTAAAACTGTGAGTCTGAGTATTTACAGATAGCCCATTTTGGCTTAACAAGACTTTGCAAATGACTTCAGGGAGAGATAATATAATACCTTTAAGGTGCATTTACTTAGCCTTTGAAAAAGTTTGAGCTAGTTATCAGTTAAATGTGTTACCTCTTTGTTAGCTTATATGCTCATAGATCAATTAGTACAATGTTTTTGGTTTTTCTTATTGGCTGTTTTCCTTTTTGTCTGATTACAAAAATTGTGGTATAGATATCTGCTTTAGTTTAATTGGTTTATGTGTTCCAATTGTTGTTAAATAATTTGACTCATACTAGTGGTGAATTGAATGCAACAGCCATCACAATAGGTTATTAGGACATTGACTGGGCTGTTTTTCTTCTCTTCCATTCCACAATGATGGAGCAATGCATCCCCCACCCCACCTGCCAACCACCCTGGAAAGACCCCATGCCACCCCATATAAAAAAAAAAAAAAAAACTCTAGATCCACCACTGCTTCCAGTTGACGTGGGTCTGGGTGTTGTCAGCCCACAGCCTAGATATGAGGTTGCTGGGTCAGTATAGCAAGCATCACAAGAAACTGACCTTTGCTTATGACCTACCCTGCAAGAGAATGTCAAGCACTGCTAGAAACAATGTTAGCCCATTTGCGAGTCAAGGGCGAACACGTGTGGATATGAGACCTGAACTGGCAAGGGCAGGGACAGTGGCCCGTCCCAGCACAGAGACTAGTCAGTGGTTGCAGGGACAGTCGGTCAAGTGTGGGGAGTGTGATGCTGTGGTCTGTTATTTCCTCCCCTTTACTTTCCTTGTTTTCATTGCAGTTATCTATTATTCATGTTTTATGCTAGTTACTTGTGTTGATTGTGTCATTATACCTACAAGGTCCTGCTTTATGGATAGTTTTACTATTTATTCACTGTGAATTGGATTTCTACTTGGATGATTTGTTGATAAAGTGTTGGGCCATTTTGTTTCCTCTCAGGAACCTTTTCCCGCTCACCCCAGTTAGACAAAAAGAGTCCTCTTTCTCTCTTCTTGATGGATTTGTCGTTACCTTTCCTGGTCACATTTTTAAGGTTGTTCTTGGTAGAGCACATAAACAGAGACATGGCATTTAGAGTTTCTATTTTAAAAAATTACAAATGGATGAGCATCTTTGGGATCAGTGAGGAACTTCAGAGCATGTCACCCAGTGTACTGGCATAGTTGTAATGAAGCAGCCGAGGTCTGCAGGCTGTCGACGGAGCCAGTCTTAAAAGTAAAAAAGAAAAAAAAAGATTAGACCTATCAGCACTCCTTATTTTCCACATTGCGGCTGATTTTTTCCAAGCACTGATCACACGAAAGCCTGCATGCATATCCACTGTAAACACAATTCCTTGTGTTTTCCAAAACAGAGTTGACCTTCTTTTTGCAGGCAGTGGACAGTTATACTGCACAGCCTCACTGGAAAATGCACGACGACTTCAGCTTGCACTCCCCTATGTTCTACATCAGACGTCAGCTGCAGAAACACAGCTGATTTCTATTATCTAACAGGTCCAGGAGACGGTCGCTGGAGCTCAGCCATTGGTTAGGCTAAATTGTATAACCAATCAAATCTATTTTCTGGCAGAGGCTCAGCATAGCCTAACATATTTTTCCACAGAAGTCACAGGGGACTATACAGCCTCATTTCAAAACACATTTTCCCACAAGACATCCATAAATATTCATACTGCTATATGGCCATTCTCTGCTATGAATTTCTCCTGCTCATGAATCAGTCCCTGAACATCCTGGTACCGAAACAGGGCAGCATGGAGGTGTAGATCGTTTGTTCCTCATGAATGGAAAATGTGTAATGCCAATTCGACCAGAGTGCAAGAGAGCTAATGGCATCAGCACTTATGCTGTATAAAAGCATAGCACAATGCAAGGCGAAATGTAAGAATGAGTGCTTGAAGAAAAATATCACTTTTTTTTATTATGAAGCAAAAACAAGAGAGTGAGAGAGACACTTCCTGCTTTAATATGCATGTGTTTTCTGCCTGACTTACTCACACGACCTTTCACAGGTCAGTGGAAAACGAGGAACCGTCAACAGAAACGTGAATGTTTGCCCATGATCACCACACCTCTAGTAACTGGTGTCTACACACAGAAAAACAAACAGTATAAAATGGTTCTTTAAAAGGCTGCCGTGGTTCCATGAAGAACCATCAACAACTGCCTCATTTAGTGGAGTGTTCCTCATTTACAAAAATCAACACATAAATTGAAATTCTTGGAAACACCTTTGGGGAGTCTTTTACAAACCATTTAAAGAAATGGTTTATCAACTACAGTGTAAAAGGTTCTTTGTGGATTGCTATGAATAACTATTTTTTGGTTCCAGCTGATGGCTTTAATGTTCCTTTAACAAATGATAATCTACTAAACTATTTCCATCTCGTTTGTCACTTCAATCTACCTTGAAATTAAAACATTGCTGGTTCCTCAAAGGCCTGAGTGGTTTTCTGGCCCTTTGAGGCACCTTTGAATCCTTTAAAAAAGCTCTGGAGGGCGAGAGAAACAGAGATGCGATGTTAAAGAGAATATGCATCTTAAATGGTTCTTTAAAAGACTGTGTGGATCCATGAAGGACCATCAGCTACTAAAGAGCCACTTTATGCACCATTTAGTGTTTAGGTACTCATTTGCAAATGAAAAAAAAAAAAATTGAAAAAGGTTCTGTGTATAGCTCCACAAGAATTATTTTGATAACAAGTTCTGTAGAGGAGTATTTTTGCATTGAAATTTATGGAAGAGCCCTTTGTTTCTTCTGAAAAACATGGTCTGAGAGGTTATTTGTGGAACCTACAAATAACACTCTGAGGAGACATTTTCGGCTGAAGCACCTGTAATTTCTCTGTGCAGCAGCTGTGATACAAATATGAATCTGAACATTATATACTAGAATTATACGAGCAAAGTGAACCTCCTGATTAAAGGCCTGATCTTACCTTAACCAAACTCTCAAAACAGATGAAACTGCACTGGAAACAAGTAAAATCAGCTCACTCCACTAACCACCTATATATTTTCACTTGTTTAAACCCAACATAATAAAATAAGGATCAATAATATAAATAATTAGTGAAATGGGTATTTTCTGGCCTGCCTGTGGACTGTGAACTGTACACACAAGCCCGGTGTTTCTATGGCACCCATACCCACTCCAGCTTATAAATAGCCAGTCGCCAGCCAGGCAGGTAGAAATATTTGTAGCACAATGACGGAGCTCTGTGCATCTTCATGAAGATATAAACAAACCTGATGGAAATAGAAAGGCAGACAGTGGCTTCAGTGGCAACGAAGGCGTTTTATCCCCCACCACCACACACCACCTCCTGTCTCGTGAGACATATCACACCTGACACACATCAGAGGAAAGTAGCACCATTATTCACGGAGATATGTGTTAAAATATGAAATGATACTTGAAATTAACACAGGCAGTAGATCATATGCTCAACCTGATATATTTATATATCTCTTGGGGAAGGTTGCCGGTTGTGGATGAATATAAATAGCTTGGATTTTTTGATCGATTATCAACTCAGATTTACAGGGCAAATCAAAAAGGTTTGCAAATCAAAAAGACACATAAAAAATAACTTGTCCACAGAAGGCTTCCAAGATGTGTTCTGCAATCCTGTAACACATAAATTATACTACCGGGTCAAATCCACATTGTACTACCTTAAAACCATGACATTCCCTTAACAAACAAGCCCTTAAAGATGCTTGGCAAAAAAACCTTTTGTGCATTTTTGAATAGATATGGCTTTTGAAGTTGGGATAACCTCATTACACTCAACAGTATCTGTGTCATGTACAAAGTCCTACATGGTCTGGCTCCACCTCCACCATGCAGTCTTATCAGTGCATGATCAAATTCCCAACGGGTCAGCAGAAGGGCGACCCCCCACCCCACCCCACGAGGAGGTGCGCGTTCAGCTCACCCGCCTTACATATCACTCCCTCAAACACAATCAGGAAAAGTGGCTTATTGATGATCAAATCTGTGAACACTAATCTTCTCAGGATGTTAAGATATTGTAATTTGCTGTATACTAGCCTGCTGCCCTTGACCTGTATTTCCTGGTAACCTCAGGCTCATTCAGGATCAATAACTGTTACGCCTGAGTTGCTGTCACTTTTTAAGGTGTAATGCACTTTACTTTTACTATTATGTTTTAGGTTGCCATATAAGACCAGGTAAAGGGGTTTCCAATGGAAACTCCTTTTGGCTAAACTGGGTGCATTTACATTGTGTTATGAAATGTTCATTAATGTACACTGTCCCTTTATAAATAAATAAACCTGAAATTTGAAACAGAGAACAGAATGAATGACTGTTACAGGTCAAAAGTATGTATTAAGATTGCTGACAGCAAAAAAAAAAAAAAAAAAATGTATAGATTAACATCGACAAATACATGATTTGTAAGTGGTGCTTTGTAAATCAATATATATGATAATGTAACCATAATGTTTTCATTCAGAAGGCTACCAAATGTACATATATTTTGCTGTTTTTAGGATTCATTTGGAGAGCCATTTCATTTATTGAATCTGCATTTGTGAATTGAATGCTTGCATTTGTATTCTTGTTTTGGATATACTTCAGATTGTGGCTTACAAATATATCTATGTCTCTGCAGCGAGGCACATGCTGAATAAAAGTAGGTCTGCGTGGTTATAATTATTTACAGGGCTTTTTTTTTTGTTAAGTGTGTCTTTGCACCCACAAAAGGAGTCAATACAAACAGCGGCAGAGCTCTGACAGTCTCATCTATCTGCCTTTTCTTCATAATCCCTCTGTTTTGAAGAGAACAGCGGCACTACACAGAAATAGAAGCGAGGAGCCTTCAGATTTGAATGTGATTATTATTTTCCCGAGGCCTCTGTTTTCTGACTCATCATTCACGTCTCTCCGGGTTCACCAGTGCAGCATCGAAAGCAAGAACGTCTTGATAGGATGTGTGCTGGGATAATGTTTTCAAAAGATGGCTTGTGTGCTGCTGTGTTGCAAAATATTGCCTTCTGCTCCTACTTGAAATGAATAAAACCCTCACCATTGAATCTCATCTTATGAAGCTGTCTTAAGCAGCAGCTACTTTAAATCAAGCATCTCCGGTAACAGTGGATACCACGTGTCTTGCTAGAAATGTACCAAAATGAATGTGTTGAAGCAGAAATACACTGCAGTGTCGGTCCTATTTAAAGAAATTACAAGAGGTACAAAGGGCAGGCTGATGGAGAGACGAAAGCCTTTGATGTTAATCGATTAGCATATTCTGAGCATGAAAGTGGATTTGATTTATGTAAGAGAGCTGCTGGGGCCCGCTAGGTAATTGTGTGATTCGTCCACTCCATGACAGAAGAGTGTGGTCATGAGGCTTGATGCTGCTGCTGTACATACATTAACTGTGGCAAGAGGGAAAAAAACACTCTCAAAGAGCTGCTGCTGTGGCACTGCTATTGCCTCTTTCTTTGCTTGTCTTTCCTTTTTCCCCTCTTTTGAAAATTAATTAATAATTTTATTATTTTTCTCATACTAATTCTCAAAATTGTATTTTTCTTACATGTGAAAAAAAGTTTCACTTGTTTCCCATAGAAATCAACAACAGATAAGTGACCTTATCTGCTTTGTTCTGCCCTGTTTAAAGATATACTGACAATTTCTGACAACGGTATTGTAGAGATATGCAGTTTTCTTAGTCTGTTGGCAGAAATGTTCACTCAACTTAGTGAAAATGAGATTTTGAGACTCAAATAAAACTAAGTGATATGTTAAGATAGACTTTTATTGCAATGCAAGTGCAAATGTTACTTCACTGCCATGAATATTTGAGGGCAGATGGATAAATCAGATATTGACAGACAGTAAGATGGATTTCAGAAATGATCAAGGTGGGCTAAGGACGAAAATGTTTGGCTGCAACAGGGTCCAAAGAGAAGTCGACCCGTTCTAAAGAACCAGATTTGTCCCTGTCACATCCCAGGCACAGGAAATGCTCTGTGGTGTTGCTGCTATAAGAAGATACCCAAGAACTTCAGCTTTGAACTATGTAATTTTTATTTATTCTGACATTTTATTATGTTTTATCAAATATACACTAGTCTGTCTTACTGTCTCCAGGAGCAAGACACAAAAGAGAAGAGTTTGTCCCTCCCCCAAGCATGTGATGTCACACACCAAACATGAGAATCAATTTGAATGACTGTGAATAAATATTTAGTGTGAGTCCAGCTCTAGATGAGCTGAATGTTAAAACCAGCTCTGAAAGTGACAGATAAGGATTATGGGTAATGCGGTTCCTACATTCAGGGCCTGACCAAGGCACGAGAGACTTTTATCAACATGGGAGAGGATACACGCATGGATGACCTCCTGGTTGGTAGAGGATGGGAATGGTTTGAATTTAGAGGAGCATCTCAATTTAAATTTATTTTATAGTCAGAGCACATAAAATTTTCTTCACATGAATTATCTGAAAATGAGCAACAACAACAAAAAAATAAGTCGATACAATAGCAAAAGGGGGGTTCAAATCTATATAAGATAATTAGGAATGCAGCCACTACAGATAAACTCTGATTAATAAATTAATTTTTTAAAAAATCCTAAAACCATGTAATGTGTAAGTGAGATTGGCACGCCACTCCAACAACTGGATATGCCAGGACTGCAGCTCTCCAGAGAAAAAGGATTCACAATACTCTGCCAGCGTAAAACATAAGGGGAATAACTTCTCAATTTAGTGAACTCAGTGAACCTAAAGGACAATGTATGTGATTTCGCTGAAGTAAGCAGTCTGCTGAGTGGTTTTCTAAAAACCGAGCCAAACCCTGAAAGTCACACACGGCGGTCAAAACATGTTTGAGAGCTCCACTCAAAGTGTTGTCAGCATTCACGGGTTGCCAAAACACTGTTGTCTAGCTACATTGTCAAAGTGGGTCCCGGGTGATCTACCTCCATAGCGGATCCTCTTGAGTGTCAGAGAATGTGTTTAACCTGCGAGCAGCTCAACACACTCCTACATGCACACACACACACGCGCAGACTTGATAGCACGGGAGCAACCTCCACAGCACAGCTCTGCCGTCTGCCCGGTTCTCCTCCCCTCATCACATCCAACAGGCTGCATGGAGAAATAGACAAGTCACGCAGCAAATGGTGCTTTTCTCGCCGTATCTGCTGCCGTATCGTGAGGATTCATGTCACAGAGGTTTGATTTTGCAAAAGATGAGATGGCTTTTGAAGATGGCCTTTGCTTAGACTGAGGAGAGAGGCTGAGATGAAGGCCAGTGTTTTGACGGTGAAGGAGTGCATCTGGACGTTAAAGGAGTGCCATCTAGTGGATGAGACGAATGTAGCCATCCAGAGGGAGAGCCTGTGTCTACCAAACCTCTTCAAGTCCAAAAAAGTGAAACCTTTCACCAGGATGAGGACGGGCCCCACGTACCAGGTGCACTACACAGCCCTGGAGCTTCTGCTGGAAGTGCTGGACAGAGGGGCCATTCAGGAGCTGGCCAAGAGGGCCGGCCGTGCCTCTTACAGCCCGAGCAGGGAGCAGAGTGCGGAGCTGTCAGAGGGGCAGTACACCGAAGCTTTAACGTGGCTCTCCATTGTCCTGCAGAGCGGCCTGTCCTCAGGAGACGACCCTGGTTCAGGCTCTGACCCGGCCCTCTCCCTGGACAGATGGCAGGGCGTCCTGAAGAGAAGCAGCTTCCAGACCAATCTTCTGTCTCTGTCCAGGCTGGAGGATGGAGACAAGATGGAAGCCCTCTCTGCTTTTTATGGTCACTTAATCAGACGCTGTCAGGCCTTGTACACACCGGGTCAGCGCCTGGCAGTCAAGAAATACCTCCTCTCCTACCAGGCGGTGCCTTGCCCTCTCCACCTTGCCCTCCTCTGCGACATTAGCTCAGGCTTCATCTGTAACATGTACCTGTATTGTCCAGAGCAGCTCCAAAGGCAGAGCAGAACGCCTGTTGTTGAACACGTGATCAGCCAGCTCCTGAGGCCCTACTTCAGCCGTGGGCATCTCGTTGAGCTGCACAGCTCTGCCTGGATGGAAGGCAGACTCGTCGACATCTTCTCCGACTGGGGGGTCAATATCCACTGTGTCCCTTCCATTAAAACGGCAGTAACGGAGGAAGCGTCTTCTTCATTTGCACCGGTCCCGCCACAGCAGCACCACTGGATACCTGCAGACCCGCAGTCCCAACTAGTGGCCCATCTCCAAGGCTGGACTGGGCCCTCTCTGTTTCCTCAGCCAGACCTGAGAGGACAAGCAGTGGATGTGTTTCTCCCAGGCCTCTGGGCGACGCTGCACATGATCTGCATCAACACATTTGTTCTGCACAGTCTGCAGAGCCAGGACTCAGGCAGACAGATCCCCCTGAAAGAGTTCACCAGATCTCTGGCCTCGCAGCTGGCCATGGACAACAGTGTGGCTGTGCCCGTCCTGCCAAGGCCACACACCAGTTCATATCAAGAGACTGTTGTAACTGATCTCTGGGTGCAAAGGTTAAACTCACTGTATACTGTACTGTTTCAGATCCTATTAGATGCTTTGATCAAACAAAATCCTTTTTTTGCACTGGTGTTGCTCAATACGGGGAGCAGAGAGATCCAACTTTCTGTCTGCTGTTGTGTCACTGTTTTTGCAGGACGAACACGAACAGATGTGGCCAGGTGATGCAAACTAAGGAGCAAGGCTGCTGCTCTGCAATGAGGTTGCAGGGGTGGAGGCAGCCAGGAGTGTGTGGTTTGGATAACTCTGGCAACTCTTGCTACTTAAATGCTGTGTTACAGTGTTTATGCTCCACTGTGCCTCTTGTTGAACACCTGCTTCACCAGGGAACACGCAAACAGCTGGCAAGGTAAGACCAGCACTTTATTCTCTCCTAGCGACATGAGAATACAAGTATTTGAATGTGCAACAGTGCTTAAAATGTAAGTATTAAAATGCGTCCGCAGTGGTGTATCATTTAAATCTCCCCTCGTCTAACCTTGAGTCAGGCATAAGTGTCAGGTGGCCGAGGTGTTTGTGCGGCTGCTGGAGGAGATGTGGCTGGGAAGGAGCTCCAGGTGCACCCCGGCGGAGGCGAGGTCTGCGGTGTGCTCAATCCACCCCCAGTTCAACAACTACTCCCAGCAGGACGCCCAGGAACTGCTGCTCTTCCTCCTCAACGCACTCCACGATGACCTCAAAAGGTGCAGCTACTATCCCATCTGCACCGTCAACCCCCCCTCGTTTCTCTCTGTGTTAGATCACTATTCCTACTCTGTCAAATTATTTTAAATTGAATCTGTGTGTGTCTGTGTGCAAGGGTGAGGGGCGCCAGATGTGCTCCTCAGCATGGGAGCCAAGACAGGACCGAAATAGAAAGTGTCCCGCTGCGGAGGGGGAGCCCACCGTTGTGTCACATCTGTTTGAGGGCCAGCTGAGCTACAGGACGCTCTGTACGCACTGCAGCCATCAGGCGCACAGCACGCAGAGCTTCACCGTGCTGTCCCTGCCCATCCCAAAAGACACCACCAAGTGCTCCCTTCAGGTTTTTTATTCATTCATTCATTTATTTATTTTCGTCTCCCTCACAGTCTGTGTGCCAGGGATCTTGACATGATTTTGTCTCATTTTTGACCCTCTCCGTCTCTACCTTGTGCAGGACTGCCTGTCTCTGTTCTTTCAGGCCAGCACGCTGACCGGGGGAGACCAGATGTTGTGTTCAGTGTGTGGGGTGAGGAGAAACACAACAATCCTCACTGCTCTGGATAAACCCCCCGAGATCCTCATGCTGCACCTGAAACGGTGAGTAGGAATCAAACAGCAAGACACCACTGCATCTGTTGTGCTAAAGTAAAAAGTTTTGATGGTCAGATCTTTTTTTTTTTTTTTTTTTTTTTTTGACATGAAAACGGTGCTAACACAATCCCTTTTTGAATTAACAGTGATGGATAGTGCTGATTAACAGTTAGAGTTAAGATAAAGACTAGGGGAACATGAAAATATGTTCTGGTCAACGATGATTCCCTAAATTAATAATTTTACAAAATAAAATTAAATTAAAAAAAAAAAAATTGAGTATTTTTTTTTAAGTCATAACCTTTATATCCATTGCAGTTTTGGCTGTAAAGGGAAGAAAAACATGAAACTGAAGACGAATGTTTTGTTTTCAATGGAGAACCTCGACCTCACCCCATTTCTGTCCAGCCCCTCAGCACAGCACACCTCATACTGTCTCTACGCTGTGGTGGTGAGTAAACATGTACACACACACACACACACACACACACACACACACACACACAGATGTTAGAGGCCCTACTTGCCAAATAACATATTTGTTTCATGTAGAATTATTCATCATCTTTGAAATATCATTTATTCCTGTGTCTCCCATTCTGGTCCATATTAGGGAAACTACTGTCTTCAAAAAAAAAACAAAAAAAAAAAAACAGTTAATTAATAAAACAAACAAACAAACAGGGAAATCAAGGCTGCTGTACCATCTGTAGCACTAGGTACATGGTGAATAATTTGGAAATAGACTAAACAATAGACCAAGATAGATTTTGGGTCATATGGATACATTCCCTTCTTTGAAACATATAATGCTACACTGTAATATATCCGTGTTACAATACAAACACTTGATCTGTGCATGGGTATAACATCACAGTCTCAGCTCTCTGGTTTCTGTCTAGTCTGACGTGCTCACTGGTCTGTAATGTTTTTTTGTATTTTTTTTTTTTTTTTTTTTTTAGGATATGTGACATAGCAGGGCAAAACATTATCCCTTTCACCTTTAGGGTTTTGTTAGCTTTCTACATTTTGTGCTACAGCCAAATGACATCCTCAGAAGACATAAAATGACAAGTTATGGCTTGTTAAATATTGGACTTGTTTGAAACAAAAATGTGAGTATTTTAGTTTGAGCTGGCTTGTTCTGTAGCAGTCACACAGCAGCATGAACACACAGTGCTGTGATGGGGCTTTAACATGGCTTATGACCACTTCCCTCCCCAGAACCACACGGGTCAGCTGGACATGGGCCACTACACAGCGCTCTGCCGCAACGCCCTGACCCGCAGCTGGTACTGTTTTGATGACTCAGTGGTCAGCGAGGTTCAGGACTGCCTCGTCCAGTCTTCCAACGCTTACATATTGCTCTACAGCCGCGGGGCTTTCAACAGGCCTAAGATCAGCGGGCTCTGAGCTCTCCAGCTATCAGTTCTTATCCACAGTGGGACTGACGTTCAGATTCTGTCGCTACAAATGTATTTCAAACATGACGATAGCACAAAACCGCCTTTTCACTGTCCCTGTGTTTGCTACACTTCATTTCTGGTTCTTATTCTCCTGCTGGCTTCATATTTTTTGACCCGAAACTGGTCCTGTCAATTTATTTCCACCACAAAATAAATGAGATGATCTAGCATCAACATGCATGTGCTATTGTCTACAAATACTGGGAAAATGTTTGTGTGCAACACGTGTCTTTCATTGTAAAGGCATGGAGGGATTGGAAGCTAAATGAGGAAGCACTTCATTCAGTGTGACACTTTTCCTTCACCACTCTGCATCTGTCTTTGTCAGTTCGGCAGCATCGACGATGCGGGCTGAAAAAAATCTTTTGCTTGAAAAAAAATCTGTTGGAAAAAACAGACTGCACATTTAATTTGGAAGCAGTTTTAATAAATACATATAGTCATATGAGTTGTTTGAGATTAATATAATTGTTACATCTGAAACAAAAGTTTTTTAGAGCATGAAGAAATAAAATCAACATACACAAGAAAAAGAAATACATTATGATCTCATGCTAGACAAGGAAACTGCACTCAGACAGAAGAGCCATACCCTGTCATCTCACATCTCTCGCCACTTCAGGAATATCAGTACACTTTGTGCTTGCTCGTCAGGGACAGTCAGTCGGTCAGTCTGTAAATGATCAGGCGGACACAGTCATGTAAGTGAATCAGGTCAATTTCTGATGCCTTCCATTTCTATCAGTGCACTGCGAAACCTTGACAGCAATATTAACCCAGATCTAAATCAATCTGATAGTGGAAAAACTACAAGATTAAACTTGTAGCCTCAAGTTTCTGGAAACACTTACTCTAGGATGGCATCCAAGGAAGATACCAAATCAGCCTCAAAATGACAAAATAACTGTTACATTTCTCCTCTAAATAGTTTTGTGTTGGAGATACAGTATAATAATGTACATAGTGAAGAGTATTCAACAGAATAAAATGTACTAAATGTACTCCTTGTGGAGGCAGGGAAGTTTTACTGAAACAGATCATCAGGCTTGTTTAGTCACTGGTTGGACTGAGCCAGAGAGACATGTTCTCAGTATCAAACTCAAAGTCTGCTTCAAAGCGTATGTGTTCTGCTTCAACAACTTAAAATGGTTGCATATTATCAAACTGCATCACATTGCAGATTTTCATAAAGAACGTGGTTAATATGATCAAGCACAAACTAAATTCCCTCCTTGATTAGGGAGCATTAAAAATCAGCTTCACCACTCGGCAGCCTCCTACATCCCCTTTTAAGAGCACATTAAAACATATCAGAAGGCTATAAAGAATACTCCTGAATCAAATGGTTCATCATCATAAACATGGGGATACTATGATGGCTGCTACAATCAAAAGAAAAAAAAAGAAGAAGAATTTGGTCACTTTACAGATAAACACCTTGCCCTCCTATATGTACATGTTGAATGTGCAATATCAGCAATAGTAGGTATGTACATGCCATCTTTTAACCCTGGTGTATTCACAGTACAAGAAAGCTGAAGATCAGTTCTGCAAAAAGGCCGTCCACACTGAGTGCAACAGAAAAAAGAGAGTACAGAGCATCTGAACCAGCTGTCAGTCCTACAACACAACTATCAAAGGTAAATAAGTCAGTAATAGGAACATTGGTTTAGTCTCACAAAGTCTCTAGATGATCAGTAATACGAATAGACAGCATGTTTAACAGCTATGGGATCCTCTAGTAGCTGAAGCATTGCACGGCGCCTGCTGCGCCGCTCCAATCTGAGACAGACTGGATCTCATATCCACTTTGCTCAAGTACACCCTTGCGTGCGCACTCACACACATACACCGCGAACCCTGCAACCTTGTTCAACAGGTCCTCAGAGCTGCTGTAGCCTTGAGCGTCGCTGCACTGCTGTAGTGTCCTCTTGTGTCCTGCAGCTCCATCACAGCGTCGAGTAAAACAGGATGTAGGCAGCTGAGGACTTGACGGAGGAGGTGGACATTTCAGACACCTCGTGGTCATCGAACTTGAACCAGCGCTGTTTGGGGTAATTCTTACAGTAGGCTGTGTAGTGGCCTCCGTCCAAACCCCCGTAGTGGTTCTGGTAGTGGAGAAGAAGAGGGACAGCTGGATATGAGCTACTGGATGATGACTACCAGGGACGGAACGATTACAACAAACCCCAGTAAAATATAAAATGGTTAGGTACACCATTTCACATTTTAACTATCACAAAAACATTTTTGATTAGCATCTTGTTTTTGGCACGTTGTCTGGCTTCAACCAATCAGCTCTCCTTAACCCTGTTGTGTTGCTCTCATATGCACAATGCACATTTGATTTGTTTATTTACGGCTGTGTTCTTTTAAACCTGCACTCAGGGAACTTTGATAATGTGTTTATAGCTGTCTTATCTGCTATGCGCACAAGGTCCACATCTCTCAGGGCCAAGGTGCTAATCATTCATAATGCAACTGATATGCTTGTGTGGTGTATTTCATATTAGGTGGTTCATTATTATAATGCTACAGTTTGTAGCGCTGGTAATTTCAGTGATTTACAGAAGACAGTTTACAGAAAACAGTGAGATAATTTCAGTGTAGATTAGTAATCATCTAATTTTTTTTTTTTTTTTTTGGGATATTTTAGCAATATTGCAATAATACTGAAAAGCATAAAACATTTGTTAATATTAACTGTAAATTTTCCTATCATTTTTTCCCATTTCTAAATCAGTACACTTAGTCATTACTAGCTGTTAATGAGCCCTGCACAGAGTGACTGCTGACAAACAAATTTTTCAAACATGGACGCACCATGTGCTGGGAACAATTTTTGCATTTCTGATTTTCTTTCAGCAGCCTGAGCAGAATATACTCCCCCTGTAATGAAGAATCACTGAAGTGATAACACGAGGCTTTTGACTCTGACCAGGCTGTTACTACATTTATTAGTGGACTATTGGAATCCATGTACATGTAGTCACTGATAAAGCTTTATACAAACACCCAGCCAATCAATTTACATTGCTAGTTGATGTTGCTGTCCTTATTTTGGTGCTTCATTATCAGACAACTCACTACATTATTACTTACAGAAACTCCATAAAGGCTGTATCTCTTGAGGCTCTGCTTGGGTCCGATGACATACTGGGCCAGGTCCAGACTGTCTAGAGGGAAATCTACAGACGTCTGCAGTTTCTGCTTCCATCGGCCCTCGTAGGAGAAGCTGCACAGATGACACACAGAGGAACACACACACATAACATAAATAAATAAAAACAGAGTCAACAGTCAGCACAACAAGTCATGCAACAAGAGGTGAAACTCAATCAAAGCTCCATCTGGGGAAACTACAAGTAGTTTTCTGAACGACAGTAATATGTTGCTGCTGATCAGCAGGCCGTGATGAGGTTGTCACAACACTTGGATGGCTTCTCAATCTATCCAGTTTTATATGTAAGTAAACATGTTACTACAAACCGTTTTAGGTGGACCAGGAGAAGGGGAGGGACCTTCCAGATCTCAAGTTTCTTGGTGGAGTCTCGGTGGGCTTTGCAGTGCCGGCAGAACACCTTGTTGTTGTCGGTGAGCCTCTCTTCCTTAGAGAACAGCTTCAGACAGTCCTGTCACCCAGGAGCAAATGTTCAATTGACTTGAGTCCCACAAAGCATAAAACTGTTGCAGGGTCTACAGATGTAAATCAGTTTCTTTCTGTTGTGATTACAGTTTTTCTTACACAAAGAAACTCCAGAAAAATTGAGATGAGCAAACCAACACAGAAACACAAATTATGGTTTATAAGCTATTACAAGTAGCTGTAGTTTAAAAATTAAAAATTGTGTCAAATGAAAATAATAATGCAAAAAATAAACATTCATATCGTATTTGTCAAATACAATGCAAAATGTAATACAACAATGAAAAATGCTTTTTTGCTTTGTTTCTTTAAACATATTATTCGGCCCTACTAGCCCTAGACAGTAATGGTTTGATGTAAACAGTAATTCAAATTATCTCTGAGATAGTTATAAAGGGGTGCAGGACATCTCTATGTTCTAAATCACGTAAATTATTTTTCTGAACACTACAAGAAATTTGAAGAGACTGACAGAGAATGTGGTTTTGTTTTCAAACAGCTTTTAATGGCCGCTTGCTCTGGTAACAGATATGGCCCTATTTTGGTTTGCCTGACAAACTGATATGCTATCAGAAACCCTGGCACTAATTGTGATACTGGTGGCGTGACTGACCTGCAGGGAGCACTTGCTGGTGGAGGCAAGGGGCAGCGACAGGTACATGAAGGTCTCGAAGGTGCGTGACTTGCGATGGCACGTCAGACACTGCACAGTGGACTTGAACTGTCCCTGGAACAGCGCTACGATTATGGACTCATTGAGCAGCTTGTGTTTGTTCCAGGCCAGGTCTGCTGCCTTCTGATCATCCAGATGGTCATTTTCCTCCTCCTTGTATCGCTTCCTGTTGTCCGCCTGACGCCAGAGATGAAAAAGCAGCATGTTGGTACACTGAAATACCTGTATCTTAGCAAAACCTGCCTCCATGATGCCACTAGTGGTCAGTCAGTGATATAGGTTAAACTATTTGATAAAATATTGCAGACTGAAAACATCTGGAACTTAAGGAGAACTAAAGATTGAATTGCCAGGCGCATCAAAAATCTACAGTAAAATGTTGCTATATTCCACACCAATCTAATGTCTCTCAGTTTCATTCTCATGCAGTTCAGCCATATCCAGCTCACTTCCAGCATGGTAGGAAGGAAGATACAAAAGACATATTAACACTTGCTAATTAATATCTCATTAATTAGTCTGGACTTGGTCAATCTATTAGTCTGGAGAGACAGAGTGAACTGAAACTGCCTGGTGGAAGAAGACAGGTCTGAACATCACACAACAAGGGATGTAATGAAATGGAAACGGTGGCATGAGAAATGCATGGGAAGGCCCCGTATCATTTCATCCCTTACACCCTATAGGGAACCACTTTATTTTAATTGAAAGATTGCAAAGTTTGAAAAGTAAATCAGATTGATGTACTACTTCGATATGGCACCAGGTGGAGACAGTTATCACAGCATTAATTTTTGCCCCAGCCTGGTCTTTTGACAAGCATCTTCATTGAAGACACTAGGAAAAATGTTGTTGGATGGTGTAGAGCAATGTAATCTTTTGTCCATTTTAAATAAACAACTAAACAAATAAATAAATTAAATAAATAAAGGAGATTAAACCATGTTATTTTTAGAAGAAACTATTCTCCTTTGGTCCCAATCCATTTGGTCCTTTCCCCCATTCAAATGAACATGAAGCCAGTACAGGAGAAGTCAGTCAGTACAGGCAATGAGGCATGTCTTGGGTCCACATGCACAAAGGTTCTGACGGAGCATCAGACCAGACAGATGCAGACACACCACACTCACACTGCTGCAGGAGGACCAAGGACACACAACTATTTACTTACTCTCTAATTTGTCATCAAAATGAAACCCAGTGAAAAAAGAAAGAAGGAAAATGATAAAATGGCTAAGTGTTGATTATTAAAGGCAAATGTGCAACAATATACAGGGGCAGTAGAAGGGAGATCACAGTATGATTTGGTTGAAAGATGTACATTACTCAGTATAACAAATATATTTAATCATTGGCTCAAGAACCATTTCAGTATAAAAACTTTTACTATTATTCACTTTCTTTCCCTGCTAGCACACAACCAGAGCATTTTACCTCTGCACTGACACTGTAAAACTGTTAAAATGCCAATCTAATGGCCATTTTCCTGTATCCCTATGCTTGTTTGTCCCCGAGCATGTGGCGTACCTTGTTGAGGTCCTCATGAAGGCCATCCATCAGGAACAACAGCAGCTCCTGGGAGTCCTGCTGCTCGTAGCCAGAGAACTGTTCGTTGATCTTCCCTATGGTGATCTTGAAGTCCCGCGGGCTGATGCATTTGTACAAACCCGCCCACAGGGCCTTCATGATCACACCAAACTCCTCTGCCACTTCTCCCTTGTGGCCCAGGATGTTGGCCCTGGCAGGGCAAGAGAAAAGGTACACGGATGTGACATATATATTAAGAAAGCTGCCTCATCTCCACACACGCACTTCCTGAAAGCGAAAAAGTCAGATTATCAGGCCCTGACCTGTTGATGTCCTCATGGTAGTAGTTCTTGTTGAAGTAGTCAGCCAAAGCAGGAGTGTTACACAGACACTGCAGGATGGAGTTCATGTAGCAGGTGTTGCCCAGGTTGCGCAGGCCTGTCAACGAGGCGCCCAGACCTCCAAAAATAGGGTTCAGGTTGCGGATTTTGGCAGCTGAAGGGCGAGCGATCTCCACTTTATTATAGATTTTAACACTGGCAGGTCTGGGGGATGGAGGGATACAGTTAGATAAAACATATTTAACTTATGAAGAAATATGACCCCAACTCATACTGCATTTTTGAGGCCAGTAGACTTCTGATATAATATACTTGCCAGTATTTTTATACATAAAAATACACTTGTAACAATGAATCATCAACTTTAGGAATAAAACAATTACAATAAAGATATCTACTGGAGGCTTG
The DNA here is from genome assembly GCF_902150065.1 of Myripristis murdjan. Lineage (NCBI taxonomy): Eukaryota > Metazoa > Chordata > Actinopteri > Holocentriformes > Holocentridae > Myripristis > Myripristis murdjan. Next base: position 10,222,069 of record NC_043982.1, read on the forward strand.
ATATTTTGCAATTGAAAAGGGGACTTCTTAACACAATTTGCACCACTATCTGCTCAATTGTGATACAATGCTCTGCCAACTTGTGCTCTACAAAGTGGAGTCTGCTGGACAGACTGGTTAAGGAACAGTTTTTAAATTATTTGAAGTTTTTTTTTTCTGCAATATGTATGGTCTTTTTTTTTTGCATATCAGCCAAAAGATTTGCCAATACCAATATAAATCTGTGATGAGACAGCATCAACTGACAATATCGGTCAGCCTCTAATAGAAATGCGCTATGGAAGCATTTTGTATAGGATATGTAATGGGATGCGACATCTCTTGCATACTGATATTAAAAGTAGGGCACAGTGGCTGGTACATCCCACAATTCACCACTTTAGATGTGAACAAGGTTTTAAAATGACAGCTGGTGATCTGTCCAAGTCACAGATGGAGTAGACAAACTTGCCAGCAACAATCAAAATTTAACAGCACCAGAATCATAAGCCATCTGTGTGTGCCTTACTTGGTCTCTCTGTTGATGGTGGGTATGGTGGCCGTGGTGGGGGCGGTGGCCTTCTTCTGAGCCTCCTCTCTTAGGTCTTGACTGATATCAGGGGAGGAGTAGGAGCGTTTCAGTTTAGACTGCTCCCGGTCTCGGTCACGGTTGGGGTCCGGCTCATTTGGCCTTGACTGTTTCTGTTTGGCTGTTGGTGGCGTGGAGGGTGGAGTCTGGGGAACAGTGACCTCAGGAGGGTACAAGTGGACACGGTTTGTTGGGGAATGGTAATAACGGTAGGTGCCCGTCACTGTGTCGAGGAACTGGCAGAGACAAATTGGAGGAAAAGACACACACACAAATACACAAAAAAATAGTCAAATATAGCCAGAAACAATACAGAAGCAATTATGACAGACTTTAAAAAATCTAGCTATTTCACAGATGTTTTTATAGTTACTTTCATCTTGGCTAACTGTCAGACTAGCTGAGTCACTGCAGCTTTACACTGGCTCATAACGCTACAGGTGTATGTGTCTGGTACCTTCATCCAGCCATCTGGCAGGCCTGGCACACTCCTACCCATCTCCTCACTCCTTGCTCTGGTCAGGGGTTCTCTCTGTGGAAAAACACACACACCCACAACATGATTTATGAAGGGAACTGTGAGGGTAAAAAAAAAAACAGCACACTGGAACAACATGTAATAATACCCTGCACATCACCTGCGTATTTCTGTAAGCAAGTGTATACAAAAATGAGGTAATAGAAAACAATTTCTTTTCTAATCAGATTAGAGAAAACTGAATTATTTCTCAAAAAGTTGCTAAAAAAAAAAAAAAAAAAAAAAGGAGCATTTCCTGTGGTAACTGCCAAACACTTCTTTAAGTTTCGCAAAGAGAGGCATGCACTTAAGTTACATGTACAGTATATTTATGTTTCATTTGCTGAATTATGTAATTATTTCAGACGTCAGTTAGACAGTGCAATAAGTCATTTCTTTGTTCTTGGGGAACATGCTAATGGCCACTTTGTGGCAAACAATTTGTAATTAATCATTTTATGGTTTAGGTTGGAAGGACTTGGTAAGTGGCTTTAGTATTGTGGGTAAAAGCATGCCGTAATCAACACTGTTGGCTGAGTGTTGACATACCTCGGGTCTGTCATATTCACCAGGTGTTTTATCTTTTAAAAAAGTTGCCTTTTGGATTCCACTCTTTACTTCACTACCAGGCTTCATGGGAGCCTGAGGTAGAGGACAAAACAGATTAAAAACAAGTGTGTTATTTCTAGCCCAGATGCTCCTCTGGGCATTCTGGTATAGCTGTCTGGTATAGCAGTTTCATCCTCTGGACAACATGAATGTTGTCACCAAATTTCATGGCAATCCACTGAATAGATCTGGAGATATGCCGCTCTGGACGAAACTGCGGACCAACCAACATGGTGATGTAAAGCCCATCTGTCAGCTTATTAGAATTTGTCAGATTAATTACTTTAGATTGACTGAGTACATCATGAATGTAAAGAAAGTGGAGTGGGTAAATCAATCAGTGATCACTTCCAGCAAGTGTGTGTACTATTACTCCACAGAGCTGGGACCCTACACAATGCCCCCTTCCATAACCACATCAACTGAGGACAAACTAAGGCCTGATCTTAGATATGTGATTTGTGGCAGCCCTCCCCTTTTATAGTGGATGCTTCTGCTGTGATTTTGTAGCTGCAACACAAATTTCCCTCCCTGAACATTCAAATGTAATATGAAGTCCTCCATGGACACAATAACATGATGAAGCTTCAGTATTGTTTTGGTTTAAGACTGACCTTAATTTCACTGACAATGTGGTTGGGAGCAGGCGAGTCCAGAGATGCACTTTTTGAGGGTGTGTCAGAGTTCTGCTCTTTCCCCTTCTTCTCTTTCTCCTCCTCAACCCGGTTTTCCTTCTCTTCCTTTTCTTCTGCCTTCTGCCTTTCCAGTCTCTTTCTCTCCTGTCTTTTATCCTCCTCTTCCTTCTTCTTCTCCCTTTCCTCCTTTTCAAGCCTCTCTTTCATTTCCTTCTCCTGCTGTTCTTTCTCCTGCCTTTCCTCCTCTGCACGGCGCTCCTGAATGCGTTTCTCCTGCTCTTGCCTGGCCCTTTCCATCACTGCAGCCGCCTCCGAGTGTATCCGGCTTTGCTGCTCTTCAGACAAAGAGGTGCTGGAAGTGAAGGGTGGCTTGGCTGAGCGGTCAGGGATGACCGGGCCGTTCTGGGTCAGATCCTTGGCCGAGCCATTTTGGCTAGGCTTGGCCTCGTCCGATACTAGTACAGAGGGCTTCTTGGAACGGTCGACCTGGATGAGGAGGACAGGATAAAAAACATGAGGTAGAGAAATTTTAGTGATCAACTAAGATGTCCTAGTATCACTATATTCTTGTCATCATGACAGATTTGACAGATCTTCAGTTCAGTTACCTGTGGGATGGTCTTGGCTGTGGCAGCTGATTGGCTGGGTGTACCTGCTCCAGGGACTGTGTGACTGAGGTCCATCCCAGAGTTTGTGGCGCCTGTTTTTGGGGAATCTACAGTGTCTGGCAACACGTCAGCAACCAGGGAGGTTTCAGGGATGGAGTGCTCCCCGTTCACCTGCAGAGAGGCTGGTGGGACCTCAGGCTCAGGGTTGGTCTCAGGTTCTGGTGGAGGTGGGTTTGGAGGCTTTGGTTCCTCTAAAGATGGGTAGCTGAAGTTCACTGTTGAATGCATCAGAGTACATGAAGCATCTGAAAATATCATAGCTTAGCAACACAAGATGGAAAAATCAAGCGAGAATGAAATTATAATCACAAAACATCACATTGGTCATGTCACACTGGGAGAACTGTAAAGTCTGAACAGATTTTGTTTATCTCTCCACTTGTCTAAGACCAGAAACTTCCTCTCACATCAGATTTCTGTCAGATACTCTGAACACAGATTTCTGAGAGAGGCATGAGAAATAAATAGTTGGGCTCTATGTCTACCAGGAGCATCCCTTTACAAAGCTGGCCTCTTCTTGTTACTGGCTCCAGACAGTGCTGAGACCTTCCAGCTTGTTTTTGCATGCAAATTACTGAGCATGACACTGAAAATCACTTCATAATATACTATACTGAATGACAGAAGAAGAATAAGACTATCAAAATTAAGCATACTGACCTTTTACTATTAAAATATATATTTATTATATGATGTGTAAATTCATGCATTTTAATAAATATAATAATTAATAATGCTAATGGAGCAATGTTTGTTTTTATAACTATTTTAGGTTGGGAACCACATTCACATGATGCACTGTGTTTCTTTGCTGTACATCTACCCATCATGTTCACTTCCTTTGCTTCTAATAACATTTCAATGCTTACTTAAAAACAACGGAAACATATCCAGTGCTAATCCCAGCAGCTCAGCTAACGTTTGTCCCTCGAACACAGCGTGTGATAGATACTGAGAACTGGTGCTGTGAGATGAATGCAGTGCTGGCAGGATGGTGATACTCACACTGAGGGAAAGTGTTGATGATATTCTGTCGAGGGGGACGAACTTTAGCATTGGTTGTGTACATAGGGAAGAACAGGAGCCAGTTCTCATAGCCGCCCTCCAGAACCAGAGGCTCACTGCGCAGGATGGTGATGCTGTCCCACTGTGGAGAGTACAAATAGGTTCAAAAACAGTTCTTATTATACATCCTCACCGACACTTACACAGACAAAAGGTCATACATTTGTCCCTGAGGACTGTTACCTTATAGAGGGCGTCTTTGAGGCTCTGCAAGGTGGTGCCCAGTTTGAGGTCAGTGACAGAGCTGAACCAGTCCAGTAGGACTATGTAGTCCACAAAGCCCCGCCGCCTCCATTGTTCTTTGGACACATCTGGCAGCTTCGCCTCAATCTGATTCACAGTGATTCTGAAAATACAATTAGAATCCAGTTAACAACATCTCACTGAATGACGTTTTATCAGTTTAAAGCTTGAATAGGCAGCTTTTTGCCTTCATAACTCTGGCATACCAGCATTATACAGAGGGTCCGAGTCAAATAAATGCACTGAGAAAAATATCCAGATATCTTATTACCATGCAAATAGAAAGTTATTTGAATAATGAGAGATCTCCAACAGCAGTGATTAGTTTTAATTATGATTTCATTAACACAGAGATTATACATGGAGTTGTTTTGTTTTTGTTGTCAGCTGTCACATGTTCAAATCAAATCACCTGGTTTGAGGCCTAATGCCCAAAATCTTTTCCCTGCTGTCTTACCCTGGGCTGATGGCCTCCTCAGGCACACTAATGCAGGTCTGAGCTGGGACCTGAATATGGGAGTCCTCAAAGTCCGTCTGGCTGCGGGCATCCATGACAATGACTGTAATAGTCTGATCCTTCATCATATGGAACAGCTTCTCTGCTGTGATCCCTCCAGCAGGCTCTGCTGCTGCAAGAATTTTTCAACAAACCAAAGTTTGTATAGAATTTTGGAGTGACCACTAACCATAACTGGTCGCTGTGAAATTCTAAGGAAAAGTAAGACTTCAAGGACATCAGCCTTGATCATAAATATCACATTAGCAAATCTCTGCAATGATTTCTACAATGTCTTAAAACTACACATTTTTATGGTGCGATTATGGTTACCTTTTAGTGGTGCGTTCTTCATCTCATTCTGCTCCCCTTTCACCTGACATGCAGAGACACAAAACTAAAGATGAAACAAAAACCTTGTTGACAATACTGGTCTGACCTGCGCATGGCAACTGCCGAAATTTTATTGATATAAATGCCATCAATGATTGTGCTTATCAGTGTTTCCCCTAAGATTCTAGCTTTGGCGATTGTGTGATTAGAGCGGAGCCCCGCCCTGCCTTCTCACAAGACATCAGAGCGCATTCTGACCAGATAGGCCCTATACTGAAATTATATAAATTAGATTAATAACCAACCTGAACGTATTTAGTTTATTTGATAAAAACACGGTCTAGACATATTCTATAGAAATGTGACGTTAAATTATTTCTGTTGTGATTTTATTTTTTAAATTTGAAAATTAATTAAATTAAATTAAATTCATTTAGCGTGACTTTCAGGCAAGGTGGGAGGCTCCGTTGGCGAGGCACTGCGCCCTGCTGGCTTATTCTTTATCGATTCCAGATCAATTTTCTGAGTGGAAAAATAGTAGGCCTCCAAAGGTTTCCAGCATCAGTGCAACTAAAGATAAGCAGGCAGCGCCTCCACACTTTATACTTGGTTATTAATTATGGGCCCTTGCCAGGTTGAACCCTATCTATGATTGTGTTTACCCTTGCCAAAACATCCAGACTGGTTTACTGTGACTGTGAAATAATTTTGGTGTAATAACTTTCCCTCAACCAGTACAGCCAGTACACGTATACCAAGACAGGAAGCCATCTTAGTCTAAACTTCTTACCAAATACCACATGTACTTATGGTTTATTATTCCTTTACCAAGGCCAGATATTGATATTTGGAATTTGTACCCTCTTGCTGTCCTTTTTGTTAGCTTGTGCTGCTTTGGGAGAGGTTCGAACCCCATCTTTCTCAGTTATTTCCTCCCTCTTTTTCTTCTCTTCTTCTCTCTCCTTCTCCTCAAGTTTTTTCCGAACTTCAACTTCCTCATACCTGTTAGAAAATCAAACAAACTGAAAAATCAGCTGTATAAATCAGAAAAAAAAATTACAATGTCTTTTATATACAACTCAATAATAACACAAATTACAGTAAATATTGACTGCTTTTTTCATGCACTGTATTCACAATGTAGACAACCACAACCTCTAACCTGAGTTTAAGGCTTTCTGAGAGCTTCTCAGCTTCTTCAATGGCTTTCTTAAAGCTGGTTGGACCAAGCATAGACAGGAAATACTCCTTTGGAATAGACGATAATTCAGAAATGAGTCACTGTATTCTTGACACATTTCCATCAGTCAGCATTTCTTTTTTCTCCATAAACAGGAAGTATCACATTTTGTTCACATTAAAAAACAAAATTTCCTGTACTTTTAAATGTATTATTGTTAATTATACCTGTTGCTGCTTGAAGTCTGGTCTCTTCTTGATGAGATCATATACCGTTAGGTATTTCATGTACAGAACATAAGCCTTCTCTTCATCTCTGTCCAGACGACACTCTTCGGCCGCCTTGAATATTTTACAAGCGCTCTGAACATAACTGTGACATTAAGTGAGAGACAGAGGTTACCTTGATTTACTAACAATTAGTAACAAGTCTTACATGTATTCTAACAGTTCCTTTGACTAATCATATTATGATAAAATTACATTGTTTTTAAATTACAGAATCGATTTAAAGTAAAGCTACTGGTATCATAAGGACCTAGGTCATCATCAAGGGAGCTTAGGATCACTCCAAAGTAAGGCTAAATTTTGGTCAGGGAAAAACTTACAAACCATTTTCAAAGAGGTCCCTTGACCTCTGACCTCAGGACATCTGAATTCAAATGGGTTCAATGGTCTCCATGCCTTATGCTAATCCCATTCAGTTTGGGCCACAAACCATGCAGGTTTTGCTTGCAGTACAATTGTGTGATTTTGGCCTACTCTAAAATGATGAATTTCTGTATAATGGGATCTAAACAGTCTTGGATTAGTATATATTAGGTTTGACTGGAAATCTGAGACTCTTCTGGATTCAATGAGCCCAATTTGAATCATGTGTGATGATGTTAGCCTCCATAGTAACCATTTCATTGTAATGGACCATTTATCACTGTGTAATATGACCCAATGTGACCTCAAGGATAATAACAGCCTAATGAATCTTTACAATCACAAACTAGAGGATAATTCAAATAACAAAAATCACAATAAATCTTAATATTGAATAGCAATACTTGGGAGATAAACATAGCATCCCAGCCCTACTATCATTGGAGGATGATCATACTGACTTTTTGCCTGCCTAAATTCTGTTAAATGAAGTTCAGTTTCTTGATATTTACATTGCCTTTAGAGGATTATTATCACTTTTATGACTGCTCAAAGTAAACCTATGGCATGAGTGTATGAACATACCTTCTGGTGCTGATCTTGGCTGGCTTGATCTCAGCCTTTTTATTGAGGTCACCCAGAGATGTGGAGAGATACAGCTCCTTGACCCCAGTGGATACTGCAGGCATCGTCACGGGTGTGTTGTGTCACAGCTCACAAGCAGACATTCACTGCTCTGGACATTTCTGAAAAAAGCAGGTGGTGACAACAGACACAAAGCAAAACATGAATGCCTTTGACAAACCAAAGACCATGGCCTATTCCCATCCCAAAACCTGAAACACAGCTGGGGCACAGAGAAGTTAGACTGCTGGACCAGAGCAAAGCTTTAACGTTGGAGTAACATTTTATCAAGATAAATCATGTAAATTATCACACAAGCTATCATATAACTTTTCATACAGTTAATACATAACGAGATAACGGGGTAAAATTTGCCTGAAATAAGCTAACGCTAGGTTGAAGTAATGTTTGGATGTTAGTGTTAGCATGCTATGATAGCGCGTCAGCTAACAGCTAGCTAGCGCACAGTCTGTCAACAACCCGACACTTTCCTGGCAGCCTGTGAGCCTCCGCGTTGACACGGTACATGTTAGTAAATAAAACAAGCAACATGTTTACCAATGGGAACTAGCCAGTAAGACAATGTTTACGTTACTTAGTTAACGTTAATGTTGTCTTAGCGTCAGTTACCTCCCGACTTCATCTTGCTAGCCAGCTGCCCAGGTAGCTAAGTTATTTAGCGAGCTGCGATGCGAGCTCGCGCAGGTTAGCTAACGCTAGCTACTTAGCAACAGTCCAGGAAGCCACGGCCTTAGTCACAGCCAGCAGTAACCGAACAGATGGCAGACATTCACTGGCTGACTCTTTCATTAGTCGACGTTAAATTCACAAAGTACCTTTTTCCTGCTGCGTCGCTTACTCTTGTTTTAGCTACTTTTTTTGACAGCTGATTCCTGATTCCGAGCTTTCCCGGAACCAATGGGAGAAGGCTTGTCCGATGATGTCATCACATGACGGTTCCGGGATGGGATTTGTCTTTTCGATTATTTATTTATTTATTTATTTATTTATTTATTTATGTATTATTTATTTATTATTTATTATTTATTTATTTATCTTATTTATTTACTACCATCATTTTATTGTAATTGCATGACACTGAGTATTACTCTATATTTTTGTCTGTTTGTTTTTGTTGTTGTTGTTGTTGTTGTTGTTTGTTTGTTTCTATCCAAACGTGTTTGTATTAATCTGAATTGTCAATAAAGATTGGTGGAAAAAAAATTGTCTTTTCGATCCCTCTCCTATCTAACACAACATGGCACTTAAAGCGGCCAGGACACCGTCTGTGGGCCTTTACAGTGTTGGTGTGTCAGAGAGGATTCCTGATCTGCGCACGCTGGGTCACACTCGCGGTGTTTACAGTTAATGTAGCGGCTCTGCTCTGAACAACACACACTGGCTAGACTGGGCCTGCGTGACAGCCACAGCGCAGCTTTTGTGACTGTCTTGTTGTGTCATGTGTTATTACTGTGTTGTGGCAATGCCCTCTATGGACTGCAATAGGCATCATACACTGACCACAATGACCAGTGCCTATTTCACACAAAACGAAACAACGATGCGGTCCTACTATTTTTCCTACTGCAGCTTGCCGTCCACAGGGGAGGAGCTCCTACCGAAGATCGTATATCCTGAAGAAGACACGCCACTCACTAGTTAAAAAAAAATAAAATCCAACCAATCCCGCCTGCGTGTGTTTCTAGCACAGGGGTCACCAATCATGTGCCATGGAGGGCCGAGAGGCTGCAGGTTTTCATTCCAACCAAGACCTCCACCAGGTGATTTCACTGATCACCTCACCTTGTATCAGAAAGGAGGAGCTAATCAGTGAAATCACCTGGTGGAGGTCTTGGTTGGAATGAAAACCTGCAGCCTCTTGGCCCTCCATGGCACATGATTGGTGACCCCTGTTCTAGCAGATGGCACGAGAACAGTTAATGTGAATTTTGGTCAGCATTCAGAAATACAGGCTACTGTATAATATCCAATTGAAGACATAAAAATGCAAACAAATATTTCTGTGTGCCATCCACATATGCTTCCTTTCTTCTTAAAGAAAATTTCAACACATTGTGAAACAATACAAAAATGGAGCAACTGGGGGTAAATAGGCTCCAACACAAAATACATAATATCTAATAGTATATGTCCTATTTATTAAAAGACAGTGTGCAGTATCAAATAACATGGATTCATTATTAATATATGTGGGTGGCAGGGGGCATGAGAGGGTCTGATGAATTCTTTAATGAAGTTAATCATTCTTGTTTTTGATTAGATAGATGGATCATTTGTTGACAATTTCTGAGGAAGTAACTAAGTGTCAGAAATGCTGCTCAAGTAGCCTGCAGCAATAACACTGAAACCCCGCAGTGCTGCAGCTGTGTAGGTGACCCTGTCCTTTGACCTCCCTGTGGAGGGGGGCAGCAGCACTTTGTGTAGTGACACAACTCAGCCAGGAAAAACCGGATCTGAAATCTGTTTTGTAGACAGGTCAAATGTAGGCTGGTTGATGCAGTTGTGAGCAGTGTTGGGACCAATTACTCACAAAAGTAATAAGTTACAATTACTAATTACTTCTGTAAAAAAGTAATTTTGATTACTACTCAATTACTTCTTCAGAAGAGTAATTCAATTACTCGGGATTCGGGAAAGTAATTTTTATGATTACTTTTTTCTTTTCTTAAATCCTTTTATTAATGCACATATTTTTGCATTACTGTTGCAGTGTGGACATTGCTGTCAAATTTCATCTATCATTGTCAGTGTTCGGCACGTTACTTTGAAAAAGTAATTCATTATAGTTTAAAGTAGTGATGACAGCTTGTCCAGGTGGGGAATTGAGCCCCCGGGTCTTCTGTATGGTAAGCGGAGATACTATCCGCCCTGCCGTCAGGAAACACATACGTTCTTTGTAATTTGTGCTCATTCCCCATGCATGTTGATAAGTTACGAAAAACTGCAAAGTCCGACCGGTTTGAAAATTGACACACCGCTTTTCCTCCACAAGACGCACATTTTTTTGAATAGGATAATAACATAATAATAACTATTAGTAGTAAGTAACGGCTAGTAAAGGCGCATTTTATTGTCAGTAACGGTAACGGCGTTACAACGGGGGAAACAGTAATTTCTTTGATTACTCGTTACTGATTAAAGTAACGCTGTTAGTAACGCCGTTTCTTTGTAACGCCGTTACTCCCATCACTGGTTGTGAGGCTGTAATATGAAAAACTGATAGCGATAGACCTCATTTGTGTTTGTTTCCGTTCTTGACAAAATGAAATGACAGTGATTATCCTTATCAAAGCGTAATTGTTTTGGCTGAAAAGGCAGTTCCATATAAGTTAATCTGTGAAATTTCATCATGGGAGGAGAAATCTGTGAGCCATCCCAGCAACAGATAGGCAAGCAGTTTTACATTTTATGTCTTATATGATATAGTGCATTGTATTTCAATGCTCTGTATTACATAATATTAATGTTAACAATTAACGAGCCCCTCCAGTGATTTCTTGACCTCAGTTAGTTTCAAAACTCTCTAAATCAGGTCAATGATTTATGATTATCTCCACAAAGGGCAATCACAATCAAAATCTGACCTGTGCAATGGGTGTAACCACACATCTTCCAGTGATTTCAAACACACCTAGCAAGTAAATCATTTGTTTGCCTGGTAAACTAGTTACAGAAAGACAGTACAGGGCCAGTGCAGGCCCTAATTAACCTGCTGCACATGTGAGACCCATTGTGATTGGTGAGATAATCATACATCACTTCTTAAGATGAACTGTTTCATGAAGAGTTTTGAAAACAGTCCAAGTCATTAAATCACTGCAGGGGGCCTTCAGTTTCATGTGGACTGTCATGTGTGTTGTACAGACTCTTGACTTGAAAGTTTGTTTTGTCATGACATTCAAAGTCATCTTATTTGAATAAAAGCGTTTGACTGTGATAGATCTCTGATGAAACACATTGGCTTTGATGTCACTAGGCTGCACTTGACCTTCAATTACAGAGAACTCATTGCACAATTACCCTTAAACCTGCTTTCATCAGGCACTTCCCTCCGGCCGTATAGACACACAAGGAGCACAATAGTCACACTGTGCTCTGCTCCATATCGCATAACACTGTTTTTTGTATTTTGACAGTAGTTTGTGACTACACTTGGCATTATTCTTGTCATTGCCGCATGTTGTCTCCCTCCTTCCAATGGGATCAAATGTGTAGCATTTTTTGTTTAGATTTAGAGAACTAGTGAGAATAAACTCAATGTGACAGACATTCAGAGTACCTAAGAATAAGAATAAGATGTCTGTAGCATTTTGTAGTGTATCCACAAAAAACAAGAAAGCTTTATGAATTGTTGTTATATTAGTTTTGCACATGTGAGAAATATACATTGGGCTTAGACCATATAAGTTAATGTTTGTTTGATTATCCAACATCACTCGGTGTATTTGTATGTTTTAGGCTGATGAAACAAAGGGAGGATAATGGCAGCATCATATTTTTTAAGTAGAGAAAAGGTTGCTGGTCTGCTTTAACATTTTAAATATTCAAATTGTCCTAAGTTTTTGTGAAAAATGTTAAGTGAATAATATTTGCTCAGGTGTTCGAAAGAGCAAAAGCAAATTCATTTTTGTTTCAGGTCACATTCATATAAATGAGAGCAGGATTACAGCCAGGTACGTCTACTAGTCTTGAGCCAGAAACACAAGGCTTATTCTTGAAAACCAGTAAAAGAAATACAGTAAATTCAAATACAGGTGTGTTCATTTATTATTTAAAATGACACTGGCTAAAATAAAACACAAGCATGCTAAATTTGCTTTAACGAACAGGAGTACCGATCAACAGTGCCGCTGATCTCAAAGATCACATAACCACATAAAACTTTACAATCTGGTTTCTAAAGGCTCAGGTACACATCCTCTATCGCTCCATTAGTGTCATTGTAGGAATTAGCAAAATAAATTAATCGGCCCCAGTCATGCTTTCAGCGGTATAACATTCATGTTTGCTTAGTGCGCTTGTATTACGGCAGGATTTACATTCTACAAATGGCTTCCCCAAAGACGAGAGCTTGGACAATACACAGTAAATACCAGGGATGTGTGAACAGTCCAGGTGCTGCTTGAGCTTTTGTCAGAGGTTCAAAGGCATCGATAAGCCATTACATAAATGGTTTTGCCCTCATCATACTAGTATCTCTTACTGTGTATTCATTCATTGTTCGTTTTCAAAATGTCCTTTCCCCCATCATCCAATACAAATACCACCGGTAGCCCTGCCAGAACAGCCATCCTTTGTGATACTTTTCAGGCAATCTCGTAATGAGATATAGCTATGAATTTTAATTTTACCAAATTATGAGACTGGTATCATTGCTTTGTCTGCAGGCTGAGAGGCTGTATTGTGTTCATGACGCACAAACACTTCTTATCATATGATCACCTGGCATTGTTTGGCTGGGTCTAAGAAAAGTCAAATGCAATTGTTACTCTGACTACACCTTGATCTTTTCAAAATCAAGTGCACATTGAAGAATATTATGTTGAGTTTGTAAGGCAGATCAAAGTCTGCAGCTTCCAATTCATGATGAGCACTTTTAGTTATGCACATTCGTGAATGGCAGTAACAGGTATAACAACTATTAATTGATGATATGCTCTCCTTTTTCCTAATTTTATATATGCACTGCACCATTGCACACAAAATATTATTCCGCTTTGTCTACTGATATAATGCACTACACAGTGAGTGAGACATCACTGTTTTTGCACACATAACTGTAAATATTTAGTGAAAAAAAGAACAAAGGGGTGATGCAGACTATGATGGAAAGAGTGTATGAAGGGGATTTATGAAGTGGTTCATATGCGTCACTAATACTGGGCGTGTCCTTCGCAGTGGGATCTATATAGTTCTGTGGTCTTTCCTATTGAATACAGCATCACTGCAGCCACCTGTAGCACACAGCAACTTGCCAGTATCTCTCTGCGGACAGAGCCTTCTCCATCTCAAGGATGCAAGCTGAGGAGTACAATCGCAGAGGTAATCATTTTGCTGTACCGGACAACACTATACTACTTAGTTATTATGTTCTTTTCACATAACACACAATACAGTAAGTAAAGTAAAGTTAACAATAAATTCAAGTCACTCCAGCCATTACAGTGTTCGTTACTGACCAGGTAAGGAGTTGGTGGACTACATCACAGAGTACCTGGGCTCTATCAGGGAGAGGAAGGTGATTCCAGATGTGAAGCCGGGCTACATGAAGGAGCTGCTGCCTGACAGTGCTCCTACAGAGCCAGAGGAGTGGGAGACTATTTTCAAGGACATTGAGAGAGTCATCATGCCTGGAGTAAGCTCCCATGTCACTTATTATCATTTCAGTAATTTGTAATGTAAGTTGAACGTGCTTAATTCCCTGAAATCATTATGACTTGCTGCTGCAGTGGTGGATCAAGTGTTTTGTTGATGTGACAATTCCCCAGGTGGTTCACTGGCAGAGCCCTCACATGCACGCCTACTATCCCAGTCTGACCTCATGGCCCTCGATGTTGGGAGACATGCTAGCTGATGCCATCAACTGCATTGGATTCACCTGGGTAACAGGAGTATCTTTGTTTATCAATCAGTCTTCACTGCGCTGCATAAAACAACAAAAACACCATCAATGTCACTAACTGTAACTGTGAGGTCAGCTTCATTTCGACTGACAGTGGATTGTGGTGATTCTGGACAGGCCTCCAGTCCTGCATGTACAGAGCTGGAGATGAATGTGATGGACTGGCTATGTAAAGCCCTGGGGCTCCCCTCCTTCTTCCTGCATCATCACCCTGACAGCAGAGGAGGAGGCATACTACAGGTAGGCTACACCTTGGACCTGTATAGCTATTACAGTATATGGTGGCACTTAGAAGGTGGTTAGTTTTTTAAAGATATTTTTATTCAGGCAATTTTTTTTTAAATATACAAATACATGTAGGATGGTGGAAAGTTCTCACTTGTTCACAGTTGAAAAATATCAAAAACAATATACAGTCAAGTAAGAAGTCCTAACATATATTAATAATATTAATAATGTTTATAATGTCACTTTAAGCTGGGGAACAGGAGAGCAAGTTTCCACAGTAATTCACCAGCTGAGAAGATGTACTGATGGAAGTAAGGCTAGAGGAAAGTCTCATATTTTTTTCATATGTTGTTGGTTTCCTCCTCACACTATACAAGATCATTTCAGGCGAACTATAGGATTAACTAATTTAACCATTGCCTCTGTGAAGGAGGAAGAGATTTCCACTTTTGCTCTTTTTTTTGCAGGTGCCTGAAAGTATTATAAAGTAATTTTATTATGGCTCACATTAAGTCCTTGTACATCACCTAAAATCCAGACTCTAGGGCCAGATGAAATTTCAGTTTTTGTAATATCTGAGGTTATTCTCCTCCAAAAGTCTTCCAGTTAAGAGCAATTCCAAAGCATATGAAGTCACTCTCCATCACAGGTTTTGGGAGAGACATTATGATATATTTTATGTAGTCTAGGTGGAGTGTAATCGGTTCTGTTAAAGATGGTAAACTGTATTTGTCCATGTTAAGTTGAGATTAACAGTCTGAGACATTTCAAGGATGTTACACCAGTTGGATCTCTGTTTAATTAAAACTACCTCTCTCTCTCTTCTGCCTGACTCTGCTGTCAGGGCACAGTCAGTGAGAGTACACTGGTGGCTCTGCTGGCTGCCAGGAAAGACAAAATCCTGCAGCTGCGAGCTGAGCTGGACCAAGACGTGGACGACTCAGTCCTCAACTCACGACTGGTGGCCTACGCCTCAGACCAGGTCAGTCTCACCACTTCTGTTACCGCTTTCTATCAATCAAATAACATCAAGTTGACAGTGTGTGGCTGTGTGTCCACTGTCCATCAGGCCCATTCCTCAGTGGAGAAGGCAGGGCTGATCTCTTTAGTGAAGATCAGGTTTCTGCCCACTGACGAGCAGTTTTCCCTGAGAGGAGACACTTTAAAACAAGCCATCCAGGAAGACAGGAGCAACGGATTGGTCCCTGTTATGGTAGGTACCAGGTGCTGAAGGGGAAAATACACTGATGTGCAGACTTAAAGGAATATTCCACCCTTTTCTGACTTACCCAGACAGAGAAAAGGGTTAGATACAATTTTCACTTCCGTACACCCAGTGGTTTGGTTGTATAAATTGGGTAGCATTTCATATTAGCAGACATCATGGAATTGAAAAAAAAAAAAAAAAAGAAGAAGTTAAATGGAGGAACTATAGTCTGGGTTTGTTGGAAAAAGGATATTTTGCCCACAACATTGGAGCTTTCATTTCATTTAAGGAATAAAGTACAAACACTTTTGTACAAAATACTGAGATTAATTGTTCAGTTATATCTGAGCTTTTGTTGTTGTGTTGTGTAGCTGTGCGCCACCTTGGGAACTACAGGAGTATGTGCCTTTGACAAGATATCTGAACTGGGGCCAGTGTGTAGGTCTTCATTTACTTACTTTTTTTTTTTTTTTTTTTACCATTAATATTGTTCATTCAGTAAATTATCACATCAAATATGTGATATTTAACATACTGGCATAGTTACACAGTAACTTAATAATAATGATAATAATAATAATAATAATAATGAATAATCTGAGATCTGCACTGTGTTTTGTTTCCCAGGTGCAGAGGAGGGCCTGTGGCTCCATGTTGATGCTGCGTATGCTGGCTCTGCCTACTTCTGTCCGGAGCTGCGCTGGTCCCTCGAGGGCATCGAGTATGCACACTCGTTTGTCTTCAACCCCTCCAAGTGGATGATGGTCCACTTTGACTGCACAGCCTTCTGGTGAGCAAGAGCATCACATTATCTCGCTTCTATAGACAGTTAAGTAGGGGATAAAAGTCAAGCTAGACTAAATGCATTTAGGTCTTCCACATATAGACTGTGTGCAGGTGAACAGAGGGTAGATAACATGGTGTGTCTCTGTTGCTTCAGGGTCAAGGACAAATATAAGCTCCAACAAACCTTCAGTGTTGATCCTGTTTACCTCAGACACGAGAACTCACAGGCGGCCACTGACTTTATGGTATGATTCCTATCTGTTTCCATCTATTTGAAGATTTGGCTGTGATAATAAATCATTTCATAATATAAAACTTTTTTTTTTTCAGCACTGGCAGATTCCCCTGAGCCGACGTTTCCGTTCTCTCAAGCTCTGGTTTGTCATGCGCGCGTTTGGTCTGAAAAACCTCCAGGCTCACATCAGACATGTAAGTGGCATTCAGTTTCCATTATGTAAATTATCATTAAATTATTAAACATTATCAACTCACGACCTAATAATGGAAGGGGGAATTTAGGCTAATGCAGAGGTGTTTATTGTGTACGTCACAGCATTTAAAATGGTTTTCAAATGTAAATATTTCCTGTGGTTTCAGGGTGTTGAGATGGCAAAGCTCCTGGAATCTCAGATAAGGCGAGACCCAATTTTCGAGGTTCCTGCTGAGCGGCACCTTGGCCTCGTGGTCTTCTGTCTGAAAGTATGCAGCGCTCACATTGTACAAGTCTCATCACGCAAATTCAGAGCTGATGATTGAAATGGTTTTCACTATGAATGTCAGTCAGGCAATCCAGTTTTCTCTGTGTAAAGTTCAGCAACTTGTCTCTTACTGGCTTAATGATTTAACTTTCCAATCACACCTGGTTCAAAGGTAGATGACTGTGATTGGTTAACTGTCAGACACATGTTGAGGTCATGCCATATTCAAAAAATAGCTGTAACCTCTGACCAATTTAGCTTATCCAAATTTACAGTCTGTCTAATGTGTTTTTGTTTTGTTTGAAGGCACTGCAGTTTCAAAGCTCTCCAATGCGTAATGAAACCTTGATGTAATAACATGCACAGTATTCATTCTGTCCCTCCAGGAAGGAAATGATTTGACCCAGGAGCTGCTCAGGAGACTGACACGGTCCGGCACCATGTACCTCATCCCTGCAGACCTCCACACCAAACGCATCATCCGATTCACGGTGACCTCGCAGTTCACCACCTCAGATGACATCCTCAAGGACTGGGGCATTATCTCCAAGATGGCTGCCAATCTTTTGGCTGAGATGAGGCCTCTGAGTAAGACAGAAGAGCCACAAGCTGGGGAGTATGAGGCAAAGAGAGCAAATGAGACCGACACAGGCAGAGTTAACCCCAACTCAGAGACAGAGCCAGAGTGTCCTGCTGCCAGGCTTGACAAGGCTCAGGTGGAGCTGTGGATAGACAAGGCCTGGAACCGATCAAGGAGGCCAATTCGCTCCCTTAGCTGCAACAGTGAGCCTCTGCCTTACACTAACACTGGGCCGTTGTCCGTCTATGACTTTGAACCAAGATGTGGCACTAAAGACCCCACACCATCCCCCTCCATGATGGATGTCAAGTCAAGGCCGCTGCCTTCACCCACAGCGTCGGGCCCCCTCTTCAAGATCCCAGAGATGCCTTCAAGTCTCCTGGGTAAACAGGTCCTCAAAAAGCTGACCAAGTTCTACAGCGTCCCCAGTTTCTACAATCAGTGGGTGCAGTGCAGTAGGTACCAACTGTGCTGCCCACTGAGGGCTCCCGAAGTTGCTCAGCAACATTTCTCTTCCACCTGCAGAAGAATGAGCTGCATGTCTTCCTCCCCTGTTACGAGTACAGCTCCCTCCCCCACTCCCCTGGAAGCCACCAATGTGCATAAACTTCTGTGACGATCCTGTGCATACACACGTCAGCCATTAATCAAAAACCTAATTGTTAAAGTACTAGATATTTTAGAGATGGACTAGAGCAAAAGCCAGCAAAGTCTCAGATCTTAGCAAGCAAAAGATCATTTTCTAATCTTGTCAGTGTAACATCACATAAATTTTCACTTGGAGGTTAAAGAGCTTCCTTCCTTATTCACTGCTAGATAAACACACTGGGCATGCGGGTCAGGCACACTGGTGCGGTTATGTTCAATCCAAGATATTTTATTATCCAGACGGATGATATTAACAGGAAAAGATCACAGATAGGACTTTACTACTGACTGGTCTCGATCATAGCAAAAAGGTGTTAAAACTGGAAAAACACATGGTTTGGATTATGCACATAGTGATTGCTAAATATTCAGAGTTCATCACAGTTCTTTTATTTGGGATGAAAAATTTTCAAGTCCTACGCTTATTTACAGTCGTTTTTCTTTGTTTACTGAAATGTATTTTTTAACAAAATTATTTCACTTTAAAAAATTGATAAAATACAATATTGATTACATAACATAAAAATAAACGTCTTGAAATAGGTCATGATATTAGCTGTATATTAATGCTCAAAGCACAGGTTCAAGACAATACACCATGTATCATATAAAACCTAAAATCAGTTGTACCATTTTATGTAGATAAATCTTAAACAACTTTTGCAACAATAAACACAAACTTCATGCATTTCATTCAGAGTCTGATCCTTCCCTCTGTGATGGCGCTGAATATCTCCTGGGTCATGGGGATGTAGCCCTTAGCATCGTCCAGGTAGAGCAAGCGCTCTGTGATGACGGCTGGGTCGAAGCCCTCCTCTGCAAGCCTCCCCTTCATTTGCTTAAACGTACCTGTCACCTCCACTGAGCTCTGACAGAGTGGTTTTGAAAAATAAAAATAAAATTAAGTTAAACACATGATTCTGAATGCTGTTATTGTCATACTCCTGAAACAGAGTTTAGCAGGAGTTACCTGTATGCGAATAAAGCGGGGCCTTGCATAGCTGGGGAGGTAATTTTTGACATGCTGGTATGTAGCTTGGCCATCAAAGTCCACGCCTTCTTTCAGCTTGATGGCTGCCATGCCAGTTCTTCCCTCATGTCCTGATTGGTCAAAGTCAAAGATAAGAGGTCATGGGATGTAAACTGTTTACATGTCTTGTTTTCAACTGTAATAAATTAGGAACTCTTTGGTTCCATATGATTCGTAACTCATTAGATAGTAATGAAATTATTACCTGGAACCTTCACACCATAGACATTAGCTTCTTCAATGCAGTCTACCATGATCAAGTGATCAGCCACTTCAGTTGTTGCCACATTCTCTCCTTTCCACCTGCAAATGATGGCAACATCATGGCAGTTCTTTATCATTTGACAATGGGGCCGTTTTTACTAAACTCAGCCACTCTTTTAATTTGGGGAAAGCATTTACCCACTCTTTTAGTCTGTCATAAATTGTAATCATATAATCATCATATTCAAAGTATGCATCATTATAAGGAATACGACACTAATGTAAGTTAAATGATTATGTTTACTTTATGTCTTTATGTCTTATGTCCTGAAAATATAATTGACTTTTTTTGGTTAAATTGTAAAGCTTTGCATCATGATGGCCGCTCTTTACTCACAGCTAACATCACTGAGGAGATGTTTTTGTTTTGTAATAGAGTATTTGTTGGATCCCCTGACCTGAAGGTGTCTCCAATACGATCTTGAAAGTAGACAAAGCCCTCGTGGTCTATCTTCAGCAGGTCCCCACTGTTAAAGTAGATGTCTCCTTTCACAAACACATCCCTCAGCCTCTTCTTCTCTGTCTGCTGGTTGTTCTTGGCGTAGCCAGCGAACGGTGTCCTCACTCCAATCTTAGCAACCAGCAAGCCTGTCTCTCCTGTAGTTGCAACAAGAACACAAAATGTAGCAGTAAGACATGAAAGGTCATTTGAGAGTCCTGTTATTTGAGTGATAAAGAGCTGATGCTGTCTCACCTCTGGGGACTTGGATACAAAATCCTCTGGAGTCTCTGACTGCTTCCTCTTTCTCAGTGTCGTACCTTATGAGTGCATATGGACTTGCAGCCTGATAAGTAGTTCAGGAAAAAAAATATACAGTTGAATAAAAAGTCACATATACAATGACTTATTTTGCATACTCTATTTCATACTAACATATTACACTTTAAATATACTGTTTAAAGTGTAACAATAGGGTCAGGATAATGAAAGTGCCACCACTATGATAATCAATTCAGTATCCTGAAAAAAATATATCCAAAGGCCCTTGAAACCTGGGGATCATGCCCATGTGAAATGCTGTAATAACTGTGCTAGGGCCCACCTGGACAAGCTGGACCTCCTCCACTGATATACTTTGTAATGTGATATACTTTAAAATGCTGAAATGTTCCTTGTACAGTGTGTTTTCAACCTTTCCAGAGGATCCTTCGCTGAGGAAGTATATCCTCATAATATGGCCTCCACTATCAAACAAAATAAGGACCATGCTCTTGTGGCCTGAGACCCAAAACACAAATGCAGAATAACCTAATAGCTTGCATGTCCTGAAGAGAAATATGCCAGTGTGTGTTGCTGTAGACAACTTATACAGCGTTAAAATAAAATTGTGGAATGAAACATAAGGGACCAGCGTACCCTGTGAGTTTATTTTATGATGTAAAGTAGCGACATCCCACAGGGGGTGGAGGTAATTTTTCCTCATTTTTTCCCCTCACTTACTTTGTGGAGAAAATGCTCTTTGCCAATAGCTCCGACCTTCCCGACATAGTTGACAAAGCCAATATTTCCTTCTGTAGCTCCATAGCATTCACAAATACGAATGTACCCAAAACGCTGCAGAAACTCAGCCCAGGTGTCAGATCTTATCCCGTTCCCTATACCCAGTCGCACTTTATGATCTCTCTCATTGTCTTTCTGAAAAGTGAAGAGGGAGAAAGCAGTGAAAGCTGGACATGATAAGACAGGACAATAAAAGTTATATGTCCATCTTCAGTTGACAGCACAAACCTCTGATAGTCCGGCGGCTATGCGAAAAATCGTGCACTTTACGATACAAGCATGAAATTTGACACACTGTTAGAGCATGCCCTAAGGATCATTTTTGGTTATAGGGCCATCACAGATTTGTCCCGTGGTAACCGTGGCAACCATTTTTCAAAATGGCTGCCATCTACTGTGATTTTACCTGTAACTCAGGTTCTAGACCACCTAGGATCTTGATCCTGGTGGCTAATCCTACTTTTTCAAGGATGAGGAATACAGTGGTACTATTTACAATATGCTAGCAACTACCTAACTACATATTTCTGGCATTCAGTTAATCAAATAATAGTAAAAACCATCAAAATATGTATTTCGGTAGAGTATACTGTACATGTTTTCTAAAATGTTGACAGATATGCCATAAAATGCATGTGTGCTATGGCAATGGCCAAAGTGGAATTATACAGCAGTACAGAGACAGGATACCATTTAGCCTAAAGGCATTTTTAATAAAGCCAAAGAGGAAAGAAAGTGTGACAACACAAAGTTACGTATGATGACATAGTCCACCACAGTAGCAAAGGGCAGTGCACTGAAGTGCTGCCTCGGCACATTTACATCTTCCACAACACCCCTTTTTGCAACCACAGCGGAGGAGGTCGCGACATGCCAGGCTTGCTTCTGGTGGTGTGGTCCAGTGAACTTCCCATCCACCTGACAGAATCAGAATCAACTTTGTTGTCACATGACACATTTTACAGGTGTAAAAAAGTGGGTTCAATTATCCATTCATTCATTCATTCATTCATTCATTCTGTGTCCTTCCTCTTCCACCCCCAGTCACCTGGGGAGGGGAGTTCAGGGACTGCAACCATGGCCTGTCCCCAGCAGTGACCAGCTTGGTAGGCTACCCTCTTTGTATGTTGTGCTGCTTGTGTTGGGGGGGGGGGTCCACCAATCATTCTACCTTTTTGGGTGAACAGCTGCTTCCATGATTCCTGGCTGCTAGTGCGGTCATTCAGGAATACCACAAATCACTCAAGAGGCTCCATCCAGTCATCTACAGCGTCTGGTGTGGTAACAGGCACAGAAGGCACGAGTCACATCACTGAAGTTCTCCCATGTATCCCATGTCATCTTCTTGCCGCTGCCTCCAAATGATGACACATTGTCAAAACCAGTAAAGGCAAGCAGCATGATGAGTGCTGATTACCTGTTTTTCAGTGGCAAGGGATGTAACACAAGTTACCAGGAAGGAGAACAGCTCAGCTTTGTTCTCATCAATACGTAGATACTCTGGCCAATTCCCAGGAATGGCACTGGATGGCTCAATGAGTCAGCGAATTCCCTTCCCTCTCTTGCTGCATGTTTCAGCCTTCAGCTTTTCAGGGAGAAATTCATCCCACACAACATCGACTCTGCAGACACGCCCCAGCTGAGACTGGATGTATGGCAAGAACACTTGCTGTGCATAATCTGAAAATGTCTTTGCAGCACCAGGTCGCAGCATGTTCATGATAGCAGCCCCATCAGGAATGATGACCTGGACAGTGGGAATGGATGCATTTTCATGTGAAGGAACCAGGTCCATCAAACAGCCCACCAAGTCCGACTTGGTACCAGTTCTCAGCTTGCCCATTTGTGACAGTGCTGGTGGGCATGCCTGGTTTTCATGCTCAAAGAATTCATCCAGATTTCCATCACATGTCTGTGATTCAATGTAGAGCCCTGAGAACAGAGAACAGTGATTCTTCAGGGATGATATTTTCTTGTTGAGACTTGTGGGGTATTGTCTGGTTAACTGGAAACGCTGAAGGCTGAAACATGCAGCAAGAGAGGGAAGGGAATTCGTTGACACATTGAGCCATCCAGTGCCATTCCTGGGAATTGGCCAGAGTATCTACGTATTGATGAGAACAAAGCTGAGCTGTTCTCCTTCCTGGCAACTTGTGTTACATCCCTTGCCACTGAGAAACAGGTAATCAGCACTCATCATGCTGCTTGCCTTTACTGGTTTTGACACTGTGTCATCATTTGGAGGCAGGGGCAAGAAGATGACATGGGATACATGGGAGAACTTCAGTGATGTGACTCGTGCCTTCTGTGCCTGGGTTACCACACCAGACGCTGTAGATGACTGGATGGAGCCTCTTGAGTGATTTGTGGTATTGCTGAATGACCGCACTAGCAGCCAGGAATCATGGAAGCAGCTGTTCACCCAAAAAGGTAGAATGATTGGTGGACTCCCCCCCAACACAAGCAGCACAACATACAAAGAGGGTAGCCTACCAAGCTGGTCACTGCTGGGGACAGGCCATGGTTGCAGTCCCTGAACTCCCCTCCCCAGGTGACTGGGGGTGGAAGAGGAAGAACACAGAATGAATGAATGAATGAATGAATGGATAATTTAACCCACTTTTTTACACCTGTAAAATGTGTCATGTGACAACAAAGTTGATTCTGATTCTGACAGGTGGATGGGAAGTTCACTGAACCACACCACCAGAAGCAAGCCTGGCATGTCGTGACCTCCTCCGCTGTGGTTGCAAAAAGGGGTGTTGTGGAAGATGCAAAGGCAGCACTACACTGCACTGCCCTTTGCTACTGTGGTGGACTGTGTCATCATACGTAACTTTGTGTTGTCACACTTTCTTTCCTCTTTGGCTTTATTAAAAATGCCTTTAGGCTAAATGGTATCCTGTCTCTGTACTGCTGTATAATTCCACTTTGGCCATTGCCATAGCACACATGCATTTCATGGCATATCTGTCAACTTCTTAGAAAACATGTACAGTATACTCTACCGAAATACAAATTTTGATGGTTTTTACTATTATTTGATTAACTGCATGCCAGAAATATGTAGTTAGGTAGTTGCTAGCATGTTGTAAATAGTACCACTGTATTCCTCATCCTTGAAAAAGTAGGATTAGCCACCAGGATCAAGATCCTAGGTGGTCTAGAACCTGAGATACAGGTAAAATCACAGCAGATGGCAGCCATTTTGAAAAATGGTTGGACAAATTTGTGATGGCCCTCTATAGCCAAAAAAAGATCCTTAGGGCATGCTCTAACAGTGTGTCAAATTTCATGCTTGTATCGTAAAGTGCACGATTCCATCAAAATATTGCGCGTAGCCGCTGGACTATGATTGTTTTAACAGGACTTGGTGTTAGGTGTACATAAGCAATGTCATGAAAAACTATGTGCTACTAAAATACTTCTATTGTTATTAAAGTTAGGCTGGAGAAATAGTTTACCTTTGGTGTGCTGCAGAGGTAGCGCATAATCTCTCCTATGTACTGAAAAACAGTCACATTGTGCTTTCTACAATCGTCCCAGAAGTTGGAGGCAGAGAATTTACGCCTCAAAATAATTGTGATACCTAGAAACGAAGGGGTACATATTTCAGCAACATGTCATTTCCTTACTGAGGAGTACTGCTCAATAAAGTGACACAAAGGTTTGAACATTAGACTATGTGATACAAGTAATGGTCCTGAGATAAAACTTTGCCTATTTTACCTTTATTAAACTCATATATCATTTATCAACACCATTAGAATACTCCAACATTTTGGGCAAAATACCCTTTTTCTGAATTATCCAGACTGAGACAAGAAGTTTGATACTATTTTCACCTCTGTACATCCAGCGTTTCAGTTCCTATTGGTAGCATCTGATGTTAGCTTAGCATAAAGACTTGATGTCTATGGGAGTCATTAGCCTAGCTCTGTCAAAGTTAAAAGAATAAACCTTATAGGAACTCTGAAGCTGTTTTTGTTGTTGTTGTTGTTGTTGTTTTATACAATGTATCTTGTGATTTCAATCAATGTGTCTTGTATTTTTTTTTAATGAGTGTCCTTTCAGAAGTTATATGGTGGAACTGTAACTGCTGAACATATTTATTCTTTCATCTAGCACACCACACATCGCTGAAGGTAAAGGAAGATCCGGCACAAATTGACATCTCCTTTTTTTTTTTTAATAAGTTAGTAAGTTGGAAAAAAAGTATTTTGCGTATTCCTTTTAAGTATTCTTTTAAGAACCATGTTTTACGGTTTGATGATATTTGTGACCATACAATATATACTAGGCAAAAAAAGTTCTGCACCGCTTTTTCAATCTATAATTTCTCCCCTTTATTTATACCCAATAGTGTTGCATCTTATACCGTTGTAAAGCCTCATTCATCCTCTTTCCAATGAGATACAACTTGTAAGGATCCTGCATTTCTGGGATGAGTGACACCGGTAATTGTGTGGGAAGTGACCAATTTTTTTTTGACAAAATCAGTCGATCATTTCTCCCATTTAACAATACGGATTGGTGTTGTCTTTCATACCATTAGAAAGCCTGATTAGTCCCATTTTCAATGAAAAATAAGTTGTAAGGATTATCAATCGATTGGTATGACCAACATGGCTAAACATGTCCCCTCCCCCCCTTTATGAGGGGAGCAAAATCCCATTCAGTGTGTTTTCAGTTGATCATTTCTCCCCTGTGATCAGACCAGTTGGATTTGTGAGTTATACTGTTGGAATGCCAGTCCCCTTTACAATAGGGTATAACTGTAAGGATGAGGCAACCCAGCTAAACAGGTGGGAAGCACAATATTTTACTCATTTTCTACTGGACCTCAGCAGTGTGTGGAACAGCTTCACACCTCCTCCTCATGCTGATCCACTGAAAACACATTGAATGGGATTTTGCCCCCCTCAAAAAGGGGGTGAGGGGACATGTTTAGCCATGTTGGTCATACCAATCGATTGACAATCCTTACAACTTATTTCTCATTGAAAAGGGGACTAATCAGGCTTTCTAATGGTATGAAAGACAACACCAATTGGTATTGTTACAGTTTTTTTCAATCGCTTTTTCCAGTATAATGAAACTAGGATCCACTTTGTCGTCATTTTCACCTCCAAACCACAGCAGAAGTTTTCTTTTGCAAATGTGTTCATACCTTTTCATTGTATTCATACATTTTTCAGGCTCTTTTGCACAAAACTTCTCACATATGTCATTTACATGGCCCTGACTCCATTGACTTCACTATGGTAGTCAAAAGCAAAACATCTGCTCACAGCTGATAGAAATGAGCTGCATCACTGTGAAATCACTAGTGCACCTGCATCACTACCCTTTCCACGAATCACCATTCACCAATCTATCAGAATGCACCTACAAAAAAGGGGCCTATAAATTGTATTCTGTACTTTTTTTTCCAACTCCTTTGAGTTTTTCTGTGTAATACTGTATGTGAATTACAGTATTTCAGTTTTTCCATCAATACAGTAAAATTTCACCTCAAAGTCTTTCTGAGTTTGGATGCAGTTCTTTACTGTAAGTTCACATTTGAATGTGCAGCTCACAGGAGAACCTTGCTCAAACTGACAGCTGTACTTTGTATTCTGTTGTGAGCTGTGTTACTGTACAGTAAAGCTGATTGAAGGAATCTACTCATTTGGGCATAAGTTGAGTTGTTTGAGGGAAATATTGGCTTATTCTACTTGCTTTACAAAATGTAACAATGTAAATTGTCAAAAAAAAAAAATATGACTGCAATACACAGGAAAAAGTCAGGTTGACCCTGCTCAGACTGAAAAGGGTATGTTGCATTTTGGTGTTGAGTATGAAGTGAGTGAGTGGCTGGATTTTTTCGCTTGACTGCAAGTTGTATTGGGTGGTGACAAAATGTGCTTTTGCTGCATGTTTGAAATGTTTTGTCATGGTAAGAGCCTTTTGCAAACAAAATGTGTTATTTTGGGAAGAGCACCTCTCATTAGGCCTATGTATTAGCTGTTTTGATATCATGGTTTCTGAGTTGACAGAGGAGGTAAAGCGATTGAAAAAAACTGTAAATGGGAGAAATGATCGACTGAAAAAATATTGCAGGGGATTTTGTCAAAAAAAAAATTGGTCACTTCCCACACAATTACCGGTGTCACTCATTCGAGAAATGCAGGATCCTTACAGGGGGGGGACATGTTTAGCCATGTTGGTCATACCAATCGATTGATAATCCTTACAACTTATTTTTCATTGAAAATGGGACTAATCAGGCTTTCTAATGGTATGAAAGACAACACCAATCAGTATTGTTAAATGGGAGAAATGATCGACTGATTTTGTCAAAAAAAAATTGGTCACTTCCCACACAATTACCGGTGTCACTCATCCCAGAAATGCAGGATCCTTATAAGTTGTATCTCATTGGAAAGAGGACGAATCAGACTTTACAACGGTATAAGATACAACACTATTGGGTATAAATAAAGGGGAGAAATTATAGATTGAAAAAGCGGTGCAGAACTTTTTTTGCCTAGTGTAGTTCATGTTATAGGTCATGTTATATATATTATTTGGGAAATGCTCAGGCAGGCTCACTGCTTTACCTTTCTCTATGCCTCCACAAAGTCCCATCAGAAAGCCAGCACTGTGATAGAGGGGCAAGTACAAATAGAGGATATCGTCTGAGCGTACGCCGGCAACAGATTGAAGAAAGGTTGCCATCCATACCCTCTCTTGGTTAATGACAGCTGCCTTGGGAAGCCCTACAATACAACATTTAGATTAGAAACTGAGGTAATATTTCTGCTGTCCTACCTCTGAACAAATCACATGATGCAGCAAAAGCTTGAGTGTGTTTTCAGAAGGTGCACAGCAATGGGGTTACTCAGGTTAAATCAGATAGTCCGATGCCTAAGGAGCCAGCTGGGATTACCTGTGGTTCCAGAGGTGTAGATATACACGGCAGGGCTCTTCAGGTTAGTGTTGGCCCTCAGGTGAGGTGACAGAGGTTGGTCTGAGGCTTGCTGGATCTTGTCACAGAGACTTTCGATGCCCTCAGTGTCACACTCCTCACTGAAGATAAACACACGGACCCCTTGCTGTCGCAAGGAAGGCAGCACCTCCTCCACAGCACTCCGTAAATCTGAGTGAGACAGGCAAACAGAGGTAGTAAGGCTTCAAGGTAGACAAAAAATTGAAATGGCAAAGCAATGAGGAGACAGATATGGATCAACCTGGAAAACTAGGGCTGGGTGATATATTGGTACATATTGATATCATGATATAAGAGAGAGAGAGGCTGGGCCCCATCGCAACCATGAACTGGCCTTTACAGCCTGTTTACAGCCTGTTGCTTGGCTGTGCATACATTGCATGTAGACATGTGTGTGTTTGCATTCAATTTTTATCATTTGCACACATGATAAGCACATTACTATTATGTTACTGTTGTATTGCAACTTTTAGTACCATTTTTTATTATTCATGCCCTCATTATTTTATTTAGCACCATTTAAGTGCTTCTTCTATCATTTCTATTATTGACTATTATGACAACTATTAACCAAAAAAAAAATTGCTGTCATATATCTCTATAATGGGATGTAACAATAAAGGAATCTTGAATCTTGGATGCAAGTGTCTGATGTTATTTGACTGCTCTAGTTATTCTGTTATTTCCCTCTTCCTGTTGTCATGTGGAAATATCTAATGAAAGCACCCAGAGTCATCCATACAATATCATCACAACATGGTCAAGGTATCCAGTCAGTGATGATTTTTTGATTTTGACTGTATCGCCTAGCCCTGTGGGAAATATTTGGCAAGGAAAATTTAGCATTTTAACAGGTGCCACATTATTCACCTTTTGTGATTTTGTTTTCAAATGTGTGAGAATAATATAAAATCATTAAACTGTGCAGTTACTGCATCCTATTCAAATGATGAATTTCAAATGTTCAAAGGCAAAGTTTAAGAGTAAGTAAAGGGAGCCATTCATATTCAAGTCAAACTGTGATGTGGTGACAGGAGTTGGTGTAAAACTGCCTGCAGCAATGGAATAACTTGAACAGCTAAAGAAAATCTCATTTGAAGGATGATTTGCATTACTAAACTATGTTCCTATTTCATAACCTTGTATGATCAAAAGCCAATTTCAGACAAAGTGCACATTGTGCATTAGAAATGGACCTGCAATCAAAATGCATTTCAGCCTGTACAGTAAAATCACTGAAATGAACTGTATGTGACTTTACATTTATGTTGCACTGTAGTATAAACAACCTGATGGCCAAGAGAAATAAAGTAAGCTTGACCCCAAAGTTTCGGCACTCCAGGTATTTTGCCAGCTTACCAGCACCAACCACAAGAGCCTTTGCCTCACAGCAGGAGAAACAGTGCAGCAAGGATTTGGATCTGATGTTGCAGTTGAGGAGAGCAGCCGTGCATCCCAGCTTGGCCAGAGCGAGCCAGCTCCACACATACAGAGGCTCGTTGCCCAGGAACAGAGCCACGGTGTCTCCCTCCTTCAGCTTGGCATGCGTGGACAGTGCCCGGGCTAACCTGTTGCTCTCCTGATCAGCCTCTCTGTAAGTGTAGGAGCTCTTCTCGAAAATGATGAACGGCTTGTGTGGGTGCCTCGCAACTTTGTCGAGGAAAGAGTCCAAAACGCTGTAGAGCGGTTTTCTCCTGCCGTATTTGGCCAGTCGAAACCCAATTTGAACTGCAGTGACTGCATAACTCAGGTCCTGCAAAACATATGGATTCCGTATATACAGCAACAATGGCAGAATTGCCAAACCTGCAAGTAGAGTATATAGAATATATGCATACATTATTTAGTCAAAGTATGCAGTCCCGTAACTAAAGATAGGCAATGGATTTGCCAAAGTTCAAGATTCCTGAACTTTGTTCCTGTTTTTCAGTGGTAGGTGTATCAGCCGGAGCAATCCAATCCGTCCTCGGGCGATAACATGAATCATTCACATGGGGCGGTTTCCGGGTCTGCAGACATATACTATTGGACTGTAGCAGCCTACCTTTTACTGCACCCAGTATGGCTTTTAGAGATGGGATTTATGGCTCTTTGAAGGGAGCCAGATTTTGAGGATCCGTTCCTTTCAAAGAGCCGTTCAAAAGACTGGCTCATTTTTATATTTATTTTTAACCCATTAAGACCTAAAAATTACACGAGACTAACAGGGTGGTATCAGACTATACTGGATCCTAAGAGGGTGTGGGTTAATATTTCGATCAGAATCATTAAAACTTTGACATCCCATATTGTTACAATTGGCCTTATAGTTCCATGTTTCTTGCATTGCATGTTACTTGTATTACATAATTCAGGGCAGCTTGGCTGCTAAGCAGAGGATAGACACAGCAGGAGCCAGATGTACTTTCTCTATCTTGTTATTTAGGTCTGTTGCATTAGATACACGCCCAGTCAACATTCACACACATAGCATCACACATTCCGGGAGCAAGGCATGGACAGTGTTTGGCCTATCCATGTCCGGGTAACTGGCCAATTATTCTTGGTTGCGTTTACAGTTTTTTTTCAATCGCTTTACCTCCTTTGTCAGCTCAGAAATGCTGGTATCAAAACAGTTAATCCATAGGCCTAATGAGAGGCGCTCTTCCCAAAATAACACATTTTGTTTGCAAAAGGCTCTTACCATGACAAAACATTTCAGACATGCAGCAAAAGCACATTTTGTCACCGCCCAATACAACTCGCAGTCAAGCGACATAATCCAGCCACTCACTCACTTTATACTCAACACCAAAATGCAACACACCTTTTTTAGTCTGAGCAGGTTCAACCTCCTGTGTGTATTGCAGTCATATTTTTGACAATTTACATATTTACATATTGTAAAGCAAGTAGCAAAATCCAATATTTCCCTCAAACAACTCAACTTATGCCCAAATGAGTAGATTCCTTCAATCAGCTTTACTGTACAGTAACACAGCTGACAGCAGAATACAAAATACAGCTGTCAGTTTGAACCAGGTTCTCCTGTGAGCTGCACATTCAAATGTGAACTTACAATAAAAACTCAGAGAGACTTTGAAGTGAAATTATACTGTATTGATGGGAAAAACTGAAATACTGTAATTCACATACAGTATTACACAGAAAAACTCAAAGGAGTTGAGAAAAAAATATACAGAATACAATTTATAGGCCCCTTTTTTGTAGGTGCATCCTGATTGATTGGTGAATGGTGATTTGTGGAACGGGTAGTGATGCAGGTGCACTAGTGATTTCACAGTGATGCAGGTCATTTCTATCAGCTGTGAGCAGATGTTTTGCTTTTGACGACCACAGTGAAGTCAATGGAGTCAGGGCCATGTAAATGACACATGTGAGAAGTGTTGTGCAAAAGAGCCTGAAAAATGTGTGAATCCAATGAAAAGGTATGAACACATTTGCAAAAGAAAACTTCTGTTGTGGTTTGGAGGTGAAGATGACAACAAAGTGGATCCCAGTTTCATTATACTGGAAAAAGCGAATGAAAAAAACTGTAAGTCCAACCTCTGTACGGGGCAGGCCCAAGCCCAAGAACATAAATGTGTATCATTTCCTGATATCGGGACTCATTCTGACGGAGATCCTGCGGGAGCTCTGTCACACTGAGACCAGCACTGCCTTGCTTTATATGTGACCATAATAAATATTGCATCAGAAAATCAAAGACTGACTCCGGTCTGTCCTTGGGCTTTCAACAAAAGAATTGGGAGCTAACAATATATATTCTATTGGTGGGATATCTGAGACTGAATTATCCTGAAATGATGATAATTTCATTTGGCAATGGTCTGTGTGGCGTCCTCCAAAAAAAAAAAAAAAAAAAAAAAATTGACCCGCATAAAAGACGACCCTGATTTTAAGATGACCTCTCTTTTTCAAGACCCCTTTTTGGAAAAATACTTTTTATATGGACAAAATCTTGTTTGAATAAAAAAGCCACTGGCTGGCATCAGGTGAGCCAGCCGCGGCACCGGCCGGCTTGCGGGGCAGCGGTAGGAGTAGTAACATGGAAGGGCGCAAGCCAGTAATATGTTGCCGCCTAGGGCGGCAACATAGGTAGAGCCGCCACTGCTGGCCAAACAAGTCACACATGACTCCTTCTTTCTTTTTGTTCACAACATTAAAAAATGACTCACTGAAATTAATGGATAAAGAGTGAATTAAAGCTAAAAACAAAGAAATTGGGAACTGGCTCGTTCATTTCAAAGAGCCGGTTCACTCGTTCATTTCAAAGTGCCGGTTCACTCGTTCATTTCAAAGAGCCGTTCAAAAGAATCGTCTCGTTCGCCAACGACCCATCACTAGTGCTGAGTTCACTTTAGTTAGTGACAATGAGACATCTCGGTAAAGTTAGATATTCACAGATTCGTGCGTATACAGTGGGTCTCAAACGAAACATGCCATAAAAAGAAAGATCTACCATCTCTCTTGCACTGATAGTAAACTAGACCTACATCATTTTTTTCATGAATGACCTCTCAAAGGTGCGCTGCTAAAATAAAGTATAAAAACTGAGAAATCAATAGCATAAATGACAGTGTGGATACCTGACAGAAAATGACACTGAATCCACATTTTTGCATAGATTTGGGCTTTTAAAGGCTGTGGTCTTAAACTTTTGATCAGCTGATGAACAGCCTATTTCAGTTTAATGGTTGTTTGCAATAAATTGCTTCCTCCAATTTTTTTTTTGTCTCACTCCCATTTCTTCTTTTTGCATTTTGAAGCGCTACTTAGAACCTTCTTAAGATCCAACAGTGCAAAATGTAAATTTTTGCAATTTCTCAACTGGTCTTAAGATTTTGATCAGGAGTGTAGTGCTTCAAGAATCGCTGGTAGAGTGTCAGCATTTAGGAAAAAACTGTAAAGTAAAACATACACAGAGAGGAAGAAACCACTAAACTTCAGAGGCTTTGGCAGTTTTATGGTATATTTTCCAGACTGTTCTGTATTATATTTAAATCACACAGTAATTCAGTTTGTTATTTGAAAAGTGTTTGACAATACAATAGGGTGCTGTGTCTCTCCTGAGTTTTGCTCAGCACATCAGGTAGCCTGCTGTCCAGTCAAGAGGAGATAGGCCTGGCACACATCTGCACTGCACTGAGTTCACTTTTCTAGTTTTTCATTCATTACCAATGACAATGAACAATGTTAGCTGAACAACAGATTATAATATTTAAATCAAACATTAACCTTGTTTCTGTCTCTCAAACTTTATTGTAAAACAGCAAACAGAGCCCATAAACAAGGGATCCACCTTTGCACTGTGTCAGGAAGGTCAAGATACAGTTCCTCTATTTCCACTCTTTACCTTACAATGCCTGCCTTTCTGAGATAAAAGCCTTCTAACAGCTGCCTGGAGGGAAATATTACTCATGACATTACACTGTCAGCTCTTCTCTTTTTCTATTGCCCTTTAAATCCACCATTGCAGCCAGCAGCATGGTAGCGGAGGAGAAATGTAGATCATCTTCTGTGAAGTGACACTAACTACAGAGGGGAAGAAGACCGCACCCCGAGGCTCTATCTTGAGACCTTAGACCTTAGATAGCAAAAGTCATATATTGTGTTGAAAGGATTCTTTTTAGCCTGTGACTTTTTTATCCAAATACCTATTCCTGTCGGTGTGCCTACAATAATGTGCAAGTTTCACCTTTTTTGAAAAAACAAATATTACATGATTTTGTAAGTTTATTCTTCATCATACTTATGACAGAAATTTTTAACATGAATTTGTAATGACTTTACAACTTAACATGAAGTTCTGCGGTTCAGTGAGTCTTCTTGAGGCACACAAAAATCAGTTTCATTGACAGTCTCACAGTCTGTCCCTGTCCCCGTCTCACTTTCTGCCTTCTGCCTCTTTGTACCCTGCAGTCACAGACTGTACATGAACATGAACAAATATTAATAATATTAACCCACAAAGTCTGTAGCTAGCCTGGAGTCTGGAGTTGTTGCACAGCTGGCTGCTGCTGCTGCTGCTGCTGCTGCTGCTGACAGACAGATTTCTGTAGTTTAGCAGAGGTTCAGTGTTTTGCTCCAGGAAACTTCAGGAGTCACATGGCTTTTGTCCTGTAACTGCAGGGTCACAGGTTCACGCTCCAGTTCACTTGTAATGCTGCAATATTAACATGTGATTTACAGTTTCCACACAATTTTTCATGTTATTATTAGTCTTTATTTGAGGACGCAAGATAAACAACTTCATATTGTACATAATATGTATGGTAATTAATGATTTTAATATCATTCTCTACTTCTGTGTCAGTTAATGAAATACCACAGATTATTCAATTATATATCAACATACTTTATTTAAATTATAATATATATGATTTAATATACCTGAATACACCTGTACACTGTATACCTAAAATATATCTGTCTTTGTGTTTTCTAAATGACCCTCTGGCACACTGTTGCCATAGCAACAAAGCTCTCACCTCAGGTTTAGCCCCAGGTGACGAGGTGTCTAACTTTCCTACCTCAAAAGAAGTCAGTCTTAATATTTCTGCAACAGACAGTCTAAGTCAATGGAACTGGCCCCAGGTCCTATTTTCACATCAAGGTGCAGGCTGTGATTGTGTCACAGCATCAACTATTGAGTTGAACTACTGAGTTGGTCTCTATTTGTAAAAGCATGTCAGTCCTCTGTGACTCTAAGGACTTTGGCTCTTACGAGAAACACATTGCAGCAGGGATCTGGATTTGATTTTATGTTGTTGCTGAAAACAGCACCAGCACAGCCAGGGTAACAAAAGTTCAGCCACAATCTGAGTGCCCAGTGAAAAGAGCCAAAGTCTTGCTCCTGTTGTTCCAACCCAGTACACTCCAACTGAACTGTGGCCATTTTGGTGGTGTTTCCCCTCCATCCTGGAAGGTGGTCAGTTCAATCTCAAAGGTGAGACATCTGTCATGATGGGTGGTCATCAGATGCAAGAACTGATCAATAACATGACAGATTTTCTCTTGCTGATTTTTTTTTTTCTTTTTTTGGTCTTCAAATTTGTGGACATACTTGAAATGAAAGTAACAAAAACTGATGTTAAGTTATAATAGAAGTATACCCTCCCTAGAGAATAAACTGAAAGGAGTCTGAAACCTGTCTTACCACTAGATGAAATAGCACAGTGAAGATCAAACTGGATTTTGTATTATCATGACATGCATTCAGGGACTGAACAGCTATGTGTTTCATTGTCTATACAGAGTCAAAGAAGAAAAAAAAACATCAGGCTGTCAAATCCTGACTTACATCAAACTTTTTAGTGTATATTTGCCACCACCTTGTGAACATATGCAGTACTAAGTTGTTGGAATAACTGCGCTCTTATACTTTGTTCTCTGTGAGGACTGCCATGAAATATAAATATTCATATGATAACTGGTCAATGTCTTTTCCATACACATCTATAAACAGTTCTTATAATCCCATTGTACATTTGATTCCCATGTGTTGCTTTCTACAAACACAACATTATGTTATTCTGTCGCATTTCTATTACTACACATGCATTGAATGATTAGTATCAAAAAGATTAGATTATCAGTGATTATCACTGGTAATAGTAGAATAGTAGACGTCTTCAACAGTGTTGCTGACTATGAGGAGCGAGTCTTCTCATAGTTTCATGCCTCCTGTCACGATGGAGTTGTAGATCTGAGCTGTCATCGGCGTGTAGCTCTTCACCTGGTCATCAAGGATGTAGAGGGGGTCCTGGATGCAGCCCGGATCAAAGCCTTCCTTCACCAACTGCACCTTCAGCTGCTTGAAAGTCCCCGTCACCTCCACAGCGTTCTAGAGGAAAAGTAAAGTACACATTATCAGCCACCTGTAGATGGATAAATGCGGCCAGTGTACAATGTAAAGGCTTATCATCATGAGAAGTTACCTGTAATCGTATAAAGCGCGGGCGGGCGTACGAGGGTAGGTAGCTGACCACGTGGCTAAATATTTTGCTTGGATCAAACTGGGCACCTTCTTTTACAGCGACGGCTGCCATTCCTACCCTCCCCTCATGGCCTTAGAGGAGAGAAGGCAAAAACACATGAAGCCAGACAAAGAGAAAGGCAAATTAAGCTCGGACAAACAACCGATTACCAAATAAAAGTGTCTCCTCATTCTTCTCATGCCGTGAATCCAAGATATAATGAAAAGTAAAACAGAGGAAGGAAACGTCCATCACCTGGTATTTGAACTCCATAGACATTGGCTTCTTTGATGCAATCAGCAAGAGTGAGGATGTCAGCTACTTCGGTTGTGGCCACATTCTCGCCTTTCCACCTGTGGGTGCAAATAAGTCTCCAACTTTATATCTGTGTGTGTGTATTTGGACCCGAGGCAAAAACACACTTCAAGGAGAAATGTTTTGAGTAATTTTGAGTAGTGAATGCAACTTTTGATCACTTTATTCAACCGCAATCAATCAAAACTGGCTCAAAAAGGATGTGTTCTGCAAGGTGGATATTTTATAAGAATCTCGGCTTATTAAATTTTAGTTATTAGCTCTAAAAATGCAATTGTATGGCATGAGAGTTGTATGGCTGAAGATGGTTGAGAGAAATGGCATTAACAGGAAATTTCCTTTATCTGTCATTTGTTTGAGGGGATTTATAATGAAATATTGATTGAACACAAGTCAAGACGACAAGATGGTACAATTTGAGCCACTTCAGCCAATGCAATGACTTGGGAGTCCTGGACTGCAATTTCCTCTGCCTTGAGAGTAAATAACCTCATGTCTCTTGTGTAAATGTTAGGAGAATTATTAAATTAAACTAATTTCCGTTCAAACATGCATGAGTTGACAAAAAAAAGTGCCCTTGTAATGAAACTGTTTCAAGTGATTTTTTTTTTGGTCTGCCTCAACCAAATCCTTCTTCTGTTTTCCAGTTTTTGAAATCTGTATGTCACGAACCCGACATGCAGGTGGGTTACTGTGCTCATCAGACAATTAAGTAAAATAAATAAAAGTTTAAATAAAAGTCTTCACAATTTCTGTTTTCTGAACGGTGAAGTCCCCATCAAGTTGTCTATTGTCACAAAGGAATCAACTACTGGAAACTGAAAGTTCATTTTTTTTTAATACTACATGTAATGTGTCTTTATTTGTGAAAGGCACCTCAGTTGCATTGCATTAGAAGAGTGTTAGAGCTCATTCACATTCAAAAAATTATGGGAATCGCTATACCCTTAGAGCCAGTGTTCGTATTGCCAGGAAGTGTACCTAAAGATATCTGTGGAGAAGATGAAAGATACGTGTTACACAGACTCCGGCTGAGTGCAATGACAACAATGACTGTGGTGACTGTAAACTGGAAGAAGGAACACATGAGGAACACGACCACGAGTCGGTGGCTGCAGAGACTCAAACATGTTTACACACTGAAGTGTATGGCTGCAGCTCTGCGACTAAAGATGGACATTTTTTTACAAAGATGGACTCCTCATATACTGAATCTTGAAGTGTAAATGATGAGACAATGTGACTTGCAGACAAGACGTGCACGTTTTGATTATGATATAATCTGCCATGTCAACTGCTTAATTATAACTCCTTTTTCCTTTCTGTTTTTGTTTTTGTTTGTTTGCCTTTGTTTTATTTCTTTGTTGTTGTATCTTTCTTTTGGATTGCTTACTCAAGAGTGAGGCCTTATGTCATGTGATATTCTTAGTTAAACCCAAAATACTATACTTTAATTAAAACAAACAAAAAATGTTGTCCTATGGATGTCTGTGTTTGTTTCATTCTGTCACATTTGAGTATTTACAATATTAACAGTATTAACATTTACAGTATTAACTACTGATGTATATTTAGACATTTTATGATGTGTATTTAGACATGGGTCGTTTCAAGCGGAAATGCCACATTCAAATGGGATATTGCAAAAATAACATTATTCTTTTTTTTTTTTCTTGAGTTAAAAATGTAACAACAATTCTATCCTCTTTGTTGGAATATAGTATTTATTGGCTCTCCACCCTAGAGAGATGGAGTTTAAAATTTTGTAACCTTACTAGTTACTGACCTCTAGATGGCAGAATTTCATTGGTATCACTGACCAGAGAGGGTTCAGCCTAGAATCTAGACATGAGGTCAAAGTTTTTCTTTATAATATCTTTAAGTGAGAACTATTCTCCTTTAACTACTTTTTAAATTAGTCTTTAATTAGAGTCTTAATGGTAGAAAGGTAAGAGAAGATTTTCAAAGCTTGCGAGCACATATTGCTTTAATTATCGTTAATTTTGGTTTTACATTTGAGGTTGGAGGACATAGACATCCCTAAAACATATTTACTGGGAAAAATGTATTTTGAATTTAAAGTGCTTAAAACAATGTACTTAAAAAATCAGCAGCCTGAAATGGCAAAGGAATTATGTACCTGAATGTGTCCCCTACACGATCCTGGAAGT
The DNA here is from genome assembly GCF_902150065.1 of Myripristis murdjan. Classification (NCBI taxonomy): domain Eukaryota; kingdom Metazoa; phylum Chordata; class Actinopteri; order Holocentriformes; family Holocentridae; genus Myripristis; species Myripristis murdjan. The sequence goes on from NC_043982.1 coordinate 10,260,698, forward strand.
AAATGAAGTTGTCTTTGTCAATCCTGAGCAGGTCTCCGCTGTTGAAGTATAGATCTCCTTTCTTGAGAACATTTCGCAGTCTCTTCTTCTCCGTTTGCTGTTCGTTTTGGGCATAGCCAACAAAAGGGGCAAGGTCGGTGATCTTTGACACCAGCAGGCCTGTCTCACCTTCAGAAAAAGCCCAACAGATATGTTTGTTATCCTGTTCCTACCTTTCTTTATCAATGATCTTGTGTCTTCATTTAGAGAGAGAGAAAAGGAAGTTCCCTCACCTTTGGCTGACTCTATGCAGAAGCCGTTTGCATCTCTAACTGGTTCATCTCTCTCTGTGTCATATTTAATGAGAGTGTAGGGAAACAGCTTCTACAGGAGGAAATAACATATGTACAGATATCAATATTGCATTATTGCGCCTCAGACTCAAACAGAAGTTGGTGTGGTGGTGTAACTTCATTGCACCATGCTAGGTGTCATGATGTAATGAGGAAGATATATTAGTATAGGATGTTTTGGAATGGCATGTTTCATTGAAAGGAAAAAAGAAACATGAAAAGCTCTTACCCGATGTATAAAATTCACTCGTCCAACTGCTCCGATCTTCCCTACATAGTTGACAAATCCAACATTTCCCTCAGTAGAGGCATAAAACTCTCGAACCTCAATGTTCCCAAAGCGATGGAGAAACTCTCTCCAGATCTCCGCTCTGACGCCGTTGCCAAAGGCTAGTCGAACTTTGTGGTCCTTGTCATTGTCTCTCTGTGTTGTACGAAGAAGAAAAAACAAACTGAAAAAGCACATTGAAAATGTTACGGAAATGAATTATTGCATATCTGATTTAATTCAAAACATCTGAATGTACTAGAAGGAGATACCTATAAATAATTAATTATATAAATGATAATAAACACACATATGAAGTAATTTCACTTTAACAGGACCGTAACAGACAGAGTGAGAGTTCCTTGTGTCAGTTTGATGGCTGGTTGACAGGATGTTTGAGAAGATGGCTTATTATCAGACAGGATACTGGTTTGATCCCCAGACCCAAAAGGGCCAAACAGATATTTACCCTGAGCAACACAGTGCCTAATCTCCATTAATGATTGAGTTTATTTGACTAATTAAAAACACGCCATAAAGTCCACGACTTATTTCCATAGTGGTCCTTGAAATTCATGGCTGGTGGGCAGGCAAGAATTGGTAATAGCAAGAAACTGCAACTGACATATTTTACCCTAAAACACACAGATAAATAATTAAATAAATTAAGAAAAAAGAAAAAAAAAAATCACAAAATAACAAGTAAAAAAAAAAGACAAAAAAAGACATAAGACAAATAAAACCCACAGGTTCAGAAACCCAACCTAAACACCTCAGTTGTTTTTTTTTTTTTTTTTTTTTAAATTGTTCAAAGTATGAGCAGAATTAATTTCATTTGGGATTTTGTACCATTCCTCCACCCCCGTATAGAGGAAAGTACCTCTCCCTGCTTTACTTTTGAGAAGGGGTTGCTTCAGGTTTATACACTGGCTCTTGTATTCAGGTCATGGGAATCCCAAACAAACTTGTTGAACTCTACCTTCCAGAGAGAGCCAGTTGAACAACTTCAAATGTTTTGGACCAATGTGTGTATGAGGACTAAGATTAAGGACAGTGCTCATTGATTTATTCTGGGCTTTTTGAGGAGTTTCCATTGTTTTGTTTTTTTTTTTAGTTATACCACTATACTACGTTATGCAGGTGTAATCATAGTGGCACTGGACTGATCATAGAGCCAGTGTCCTCATGGTTTCTTTATTGAGGTATTTGGATATTCCTGCCAAAAATTATGTCTTTCAATGGGCCTTCCCAATGAGAGAGCAGGCCATAGTCTCAACAGCCTCAACACTGGTCCAATTCACATCGAAGATAAGAAACAGAGCACTTTTCAGATTTGCCGAAGTGCAGGAGTTCTTGACTAAGTGATATTCTGACTGTTTCTAAACATTCTCCAGTTACCAGCTGAGCTAAACCACTGCCTATAAAATAAAGAACACAAACAAGCTACCTCCATGTCATTTATATATAATAAAAACAATAAAGGACCAAGTATATTTCCTTGTGTAACTCCACAGGTAAGGTTTTTGAGCTCCAAGAGCATACCTCCTACATCTACAATTTGAACTCTATCAGAAAGATATGACTAATTTAAAGCTGCCCAATTAAAGCCTATTGCCTTTAATTTCTACAGCAATATCTGATGGTTCACTGTGTCACACGCTTTTTGCAAGTCAAGCAAAATCAACCTGGTCCAGGCATTCGAAATAAGCTCATACACACAAGAAAAACCACTGAAACAAGTGTTAGTGTACCCATCACTGTAATAAAGTGTGCCTCTCACATCATAAATACACTCCATCACAGAGGGAGATGTGGCTGCCAAGGCACTTGATATGGTAATCCTAAGTAAAGGCCAGCGTCTATTCCTAGAGGAGACCAGATACAGACAAACGCACCTCCTCTGACTGGTGGCAAGTCACGCAGTAATATGAGACTGCACTCCATGTGATGCCATTAGCTACTGTTTCAATGGCCATAGACAGAATGTGTACACTACTCCTAAAACACACCATACCATAACTACAGTCTTTAAGGTACACTATCAGAACCCCTGCATAAATAACTTGTCGTATGCATCTTGCAGTGATACTTGATCTCAAGTCGTTCAAACCCCTACAGATTACAGGCAGTGATGGCTGAAACGTCACTGCCAAGATTTTAACGATTTCTATTTCTGTAAACCAGCTGTGGGAATGTACAGATTTGGAAAGTATCTGTGACTGGATCTATATCAATGGCAGCTTCAAGGCTGTGTTTTGGCAGCTGCCTTGAGCCAAGGGCCTTTCAAAGCGCATGGTCAAGATGATAGTGAGTAACTACAGTGTTATATATCTATATATATATATATATATATATATATATATATATAAAGAAAATGCTGGATGGAATTTGCTGTGTGTTTAGGGTGTGTTGTGTAACCATGACTTTGATATTAAAAAAAAAAAAAAAAAAAAAAAAAAAACATATTTCAGTAAATAGATAATTGATACAGAATGATATTAATAATAATAATTAAAGTAAAAAAAAATGTCTAGAAAAGCATAAGTTTGCTGGTAGATCAATTACCAGCAACATCAGTCTAAAAACTACAGTATTGGTATCACAGCAATAACACAGGGTACTCCAGTATACCATAATAATGTTCAAATGATACAGATGTGTTATTGCTTAGTTTATAATCTTATATTCCACAGTTTTGGATGGCAAAATATGAAAAGTTGTGAATGGTAATGATGCATGTAATGATCCCATTTACCTTGGGGGTGCTGCAGAGGTAACGCAGAACCTCTCCAATGTACTGAACTACAGTCACGTTGTATTTCCTGCAGTCGTCCCAGAACTGAGAGGCAGAGAACTTCCTCCTCAGAATGATAGTGGAACCTTCAATGTCAGAGACCAAAAACGGAAGAAAACTTATCACAGGCTGCCCAGTAAAAATCTGCTGGTGCCATAGATCAACTCAATTTGCTTTTCACTGTCATCACCTCATCAAGTGTTTTTTCAACATTTCAAAAACGAAAATCCTCTGTTATAAAGGCGTACATCCAATTCACTAAGAGTTTCATTCCAAAACTAGAAAGATGGAACTCAGTGGAGTGATTACCTCTGCCCATGCAATTCTCAAGATATGGAATTGCCACATAGTTGACCACATTAAACCTTTTATCAATTCATACCTTTTATCAATTAAAACAGTTATGTGCATGTGATTGGTTTATGTGTTTTGGTCAGTCGGTGTGAAAGGCTAATCAGCTCTTTCTTGCCTCATGATCAAGCGTCCCACAAAGTTTGTCATGTCATTTGAATCCATTTTGATGATATGCACCTTATTGTGATGGGCCATGCTCACTGCCGCGCCTTATTTTAGCCAGTTGTTACTCTGCAAGTTACTCTGCTCTTCCGTGACCCATAACCAACCTTTCCACAAAGTCTTGCAATTTCACCATGCTCTAACCAATCCCTCAAACCACCAAACTACACATTGAATCTGAATCTGAATCTTATATCAGTCCATTCAGAAGTTATGCACCCTGTTGTAATAGGCAACGCCCACTGCCACACCCCCATTTTAGCCAATCAGCACAATAAGGTCTCTCTCGCCTTCTTGCCTTTCTTGCCTCTTCTTTTCCAGCTTTGTGCAAATCCATTCATAACTTTTCGAGATATCCTGCTACCAAACAGACAGAATGGGGAAAAACATAACTCTTTGGTCATGTTTTAGGTTTCATAGTGTCCTAGACTCTGGTGGAGAAATATCCTCATTAGTTGCTCCATGCTCCCCTGGGCTGCAAATTCACATTACTGTATTTGTATCTCTCCATTCACTGCCATGGCAGCAAACCAGCTCCTAAAATAACACTTTTAGGACATGACTCAATGCCAAAAAGCAGATTATGTGCATGTACAAAACAAGTTGTAGTACCCATTTTTTTGTGTGACTGCAATTATTTGTGAAAGTACTATTAGGTTGTTTCCGTCAGACGCTACCTGCCAGATCTACTTTCCAGTTCCTCAAAAAATGGGTACCCGGACTTGTTTGTTTATGATGTTGAGGTAAGAGCACGTCTGTGTATGGCCTAACCCTGGAATGGAGAAATTCTAAAAGTACATAAACACCATTTTTGATATACTTTCTACAGTCTATTTGTATGCTGTATAAACCACTGATTTCAACTGGCTGCTTACAGAAGACACTTGTAGATGTATGTATTGACAAGATAATTGGATAGTCAAAACTCTACTGTACTTGCTTGAAATTCTTATCTTAAGCATGTATTTAGTCTCATGAAAACAATAAATACAATATGCTGTTTAACATCATGTGTAAAAGTAATAGGGCAAAGACTGTTTTGATTTGGAGCAGTATTGAATATCTTTTAACATACACTACTCACAAAAAGTTAGGGATATTTGGCTTTCGGGTGAAATTTACGGAAAATGTAAAAAGTTCACGCTACAGTGATATTATATCATGAAAGTAGGGCATTTAAGTAGAAGCATGCACTGGTGATTTCCTCATCTCAAACAATTTATTGAAACAAAAGCCAACAACAGTGGTGGGTATACCACAACAAAAAATGTCAATGTCTCAATAACTTGTCATGTGCCCTTGAGCATCAATTACAGCTTGACAACGACGTCTCATGCTGTTCACAAGTCGAGTTATTGTCTGCTGAGGCATGGCATCCCACTCTTCTTGAAGGGCGGCCCTCAGGACATTGAGGTTCTGGGGTACAGAGCTCCGAGCCTCTACATGGCGACTCAGCTGATCCCATAGGTTTTCTATGGGATTCAGGTCTGGAGAAAGTGCAGGCCACTCTATTTGAGGTACCCCAGTCTCCAGCAGCCGTTTCCTAATGATGCGACCTCGATGAGCTGGAGCATTGTCGTCCATGAAGATGAAATTAGGCCTGTGTTGTTCATGCAGGGGCACAATGACTGGATTAATGATGTTATTCAGGTAGTATGGGCTTGTCACTGTACCATTAGGGCAGTTCTGTATTGACTAGACACACCTGCCCACACAGTAACACCACCACCACCAAAGGCTCGTCTGGTGACAACAGTGGCTGATGCATAGGGCTCTCCTTGATGTCTCCAACATCGTTGGCGGCCATCATTTCTGCTCAGCATGAATCGGCTTTCATCAGAGAACAGCACTGAGGCCCACTGGTCCCTCATCCAGCGTAAATGCTCCCTGGCCCATGCAAGACGATGACACCTGTGCCTGGTGGTGTGGTCAGGTACCCTTGCAGGTCGTCTAGCACGCAGACCATGCTGATGTAAATGGTTTCGAATGGTCTGACGTGACACTTGGGTGCCTCTCACCTCCCTTAAACGTGCCTGGAGTTGGGTGGCATTCATCATCCGGTTCCTCAGGGCACTGTTCATAATGAAGCGGTCATCAGTGTGGGATGTGGCCAAAGGACGTCCACTTCTATGCCTTTCTGTGACTCTTCCAGTCTCTCTGTATCTCTGTTGCAACCTGCTGATGACACTCTGTGACACTCTAAGCTCAGTGGCCACTTCCGTCTGAGAACATCCTGTTTGAAGCCTCGCAATGGCGAGGTGCTGCTAATCAATTGTTAGGTGTCATCTTGGTCTCATGATGTCAAAATGTGAACAGCATGATGAGGAGGACTGTTTAAATACCAATTCTAATTGAACCAGGAAATTTATTGGTCGATTCATGGATCAAACACCTGATGTGAATTTTGCCGTTAAACTCCTTGTTAGAGAACAGCAACTTGTGCAAAAAGTACTGAAACACTGAACAGTTGGACATGTGCATTCAAAAGTTTACAGAAGGTCACATTAAGTTCACCTGTAAAGGTTATAATGCATTTTAGGTTCATCCTGAAATTTCACCTGAAAGCCGAATATCCCTAACTTTTTGTGAGTAGTGTATGTGCAAGTCAGAACTTTCCCTTACAAAAAATGGTGTGAACTTTAGCCTATTTGGATAAAGCATTTTGAAAGTACAAATGATCCGGTCTTGGTGACCTGGCTGTGTTCAGATTACTGGTATACAGTGACAAAGGGGTCTTTCACGCGGTTTCTCAGGAGGTGGGGGTTAAGGGGTTGAGTCAGACACATCAAAACTAGGGAAAGGGGGGAGGGGGTCAAAGGGGTCACTTTTTATTCTGTGCCAGTGGGAAATGAGCTCAACTCTGTTTACAACCTTGCAGTAATAACCACAGGATGGAGTTGTGTGTGTGAAACTAAAGGTATTAAAGTCTTACGGCAGGATGCTACACTGATGAGCCTGCACACTAAGTCTGGGATGTGTGAAATGGCCTCACAACTGTTTGTTAGCTCAGACTCATCTGTCTGTAAGAAATCTCACATACTGAATTCTTATGTACTTCTCTCTTGAAATAGCACCTGACCATAGGAAGAAATCCTGAGGAGGGGCACAGGGGGCACGTAGGTAACACCACCCCTTTTCCCCCGATCCTGGGAAAAGTCATAGTTACCACCCCCAGAAAATCACTGGAAAGAAAACTATATAATTCTAAATAATACATTTATTTTGGAGCACTTGTGCTAATTATAGACAGAAAACAATGTGTTTTAAGTTTAGAAAGATTGCATGCTACATAGTGGTTTGGTCCACTGCACTTCCTGTTTTGATTCAGACTCTCTCTCTCTCTGTGTGTGTGTGTGTGTGTGTGTGTGCATGTGTGGAGCAGATTCTACTTGCTCAGAGTTTGTGGTGGCTTGGAAGGAACTGGAATTAGAATAGCCACCCTTGCAACTGACTTGAGCTTATGACTGTCTACCTACATCTGAACTGCCTCACCTGTTTCAATGGGGCCGATGAAGCCGACAATGAATCCAGCCGTGTGGTAGAGAGGTAAGTTGAGATAGAGGTTGTCATCGGAGGTAACGCCATTGGAAGACAGCACAGCCAGAGCTATTAAAAGACGATTATGGTTGACCACAGCCGCCTTAGGGAGACCTGAAATACAGCGCAGACACAAACAGCACAAACCTTGAAAATGTGGAGAAAGCTCATCATAACTGGAGCAAACTGGCTAACATATCATACGCTGTTGTGTTTCTCCTGTACAGGTTTTTTATACTGTATATTATGACTTTATGTCAAAACATGTGATCACATCTGACAGTAGCAAATATTGATTACATAAGTGTGAACAGACCGGGGAGAGACTAAATTAACATTGTGGATGTGCATACCCGCTCTATCCACCTCTGATTAGTGAGTAATTGCTGCTGTCATTGGTTAAGGTTAGAGTTAGGGTTTGGAGACCAAAATGAATGGCTTAATATATGGAAGTCGGAACACCCAAATTCAGATGTTTTGGCACCCCTCCAGTGTAAAAGCTATACAATGGAGTATATAGGGGAGTCGGAAATTGGAAGTTGGAAGGTTTCATTTGGAAGAAAACCCTGATACAGCTAGGGCTTTAGGGGGCAATAAGAAGTCAAACCCTTTCATTCAAATTTTGGTATTAGTGGTTCATTGAATTTGGAAGTGTATTCAAATCCATGAGGTGGCAGGGTTGAGTTAGGGCTAGGGTTATCCAATCAAAGACAGAGTAGGGCTGGGTCTTCCCATGACATGCATCCAGTATGTCAATTTATTCTCTCCTTTATAGAATATGCTGTGGTAGTTGAGAAACCAATGCAAATGATCATAAATTATCCCTTGACTTCTAAGCTATGTAAACACACGGTCAGGTACAATTTTAACTGCTGACGAGATGTCAAAGTAGGACCAGTATGATCCTTTAAAATCTCTACTCCTCCACTGTCCAGCCTCTGTAATACCTGTAGTTCCTGATGTATAAATGTAGACGGCAGGAGTTTTGAATGTGATGTGTGATCTGAGAGAGTGAGGCAGTGGGGAGTCTGAGGCCTTTTCCACTTGATCAGTCAGGCTGTCAATCCCAGGTGTGTCACATTCCTTGGCCATTAGAAAGATGCTCACGCCCTGCTCTCTCAGTGAGGGTAGCACCTCCTCCACTGCTCCCTTCAGCTCTGCAAAGAAGTGGCCACACAGAGTTAGATACGCTCTGATACATTGATATTGGTCATTTCCTACGTAGTTTAGTGAACAAACACATTCTGAAGTCTGTTATTTCTGCATGACAAACTGCTGTTTTCACATGTAGGACTCCATTTTAACAATCTAAGCGCGCGGTCTGAAAAACATGGTGCAAGTGCATTTAGGGTGTGTCCAAGCCTACTTTTGCTACTGTAAAGTTGGAAAAAAAAGGGCCGTTGCACCAGGCTCAAACTTCAAGTTGCACTTAGTCTCTAAATAAATCATGGGTGTATTTTGGGCATAACATGCCATAAACCAATCAGAGTGCCATCTCCTATTCCCTTTAATGGCTTGGTGTGCTTGCACCTTGGAGGGTTGCTAGTATAATGACACATTTACAGGTAAGAAGGAACTCTATGCAGAAGCAAGGGACCTGCTCATGAATGAAGTAAAAGTACACAATCAGACCATCTTCAGCAACAGCAGGATTCCAGGCCTCCCTGTTTGCATAGCAGGCAGAGTGTACGTGCATTGGCACCCGCATTACTATCTTGATAATGTGTCCCTAAAATAACAGTGAAAGCTGCACCACTGACTTCAGACTTGTTTTTTGTTGTTAATGTGCACATGGTTGGTCACTATTGCTCCCTCTGCTTAATGTTGATGTCTTGATTCACTACCATCAGCACTTATTTTGCAATAATGACCTTGTCACTTGTAGTCAAACTTGTAGTCAGGTCCAGAGCGCCATATCTCCAAATCTATCTGGTGGATTGCCTTGAAATTTGGTGACGATATTTAAGTTGCCAAAAGAATGAAATCATTCAACACATCCTTTGACCGGCATGGTGCTGAATTTGTTTGTAATCAAGTGTCTACTGTTACTGAAGTATTTAGAGTACATTATCCATGCTTTTATTACATTACACCTGCATTATGAAATGCTTTTCTTTTCCTGCCTCAAGCAAAATTTTGGCACAGCTTCAACTAGTGCCACAATTTAAATGCTTGTGAGAGAACTTTCCCAAGCATGTAAAGACAAGAAATACAAAGTGGATCCAGGTTTCAAAGGGTTGACAAAGACAAAGATCTGCTGCTCTTTTCATGAAGCACTTTGTAACTTTGGTTCCAAAAGTTATGCTGTCCTATTCTACAGAGCAGTATAGAGGTCAGCCCAAAAATGAATCCACAGTATCTTGAAATTCAGTGCATTCCTGTGATTGCTTTATAAGATTTAGTCATCCTGCCACATGTACAACCAAAGCACAGATTGTATTGCTTTACTTCTTGTTATTATGCTCATTGAAATACAAATGTTGTGGCATTGTTTTTCCATCCAGAGCACTGCCTTTCCTAAATGAACTGCAGTAGTTAAAACCAGTTTAACGCAGAGTCCTGTTTTCTTTGTATTTGTAAGATTAGAGCAATAGTAATAGGGCAATAATACTAACACTAATGCTACTAATAATAACCTTGTTAGGCTTGTGATGAACTGGTGTTTCCCTGCCCTATTCCCAGTGCATGCTGGGGTAGGCTGTGCCTCCTGCAGCCCTGATTAGAGGTAATAACAGTGGAATGTGGACAAAGTTCTGCTGAAACCAAGCAGGTGTTTTGAAGTAGAAAGCAGAAACAGGAATGTAGAGAAAGAGAGAGCTAACTAAATAACTAAACAAATCGTGTGTGAATCAACATGAAGAAATAAGTTTAATCTGAGTATTATTGCCCTTTTATGGTCTGCTGTTTCAGAGGCTTTTTAATCCCAAAAATTCAATTCAGGGAAAGGACTTGTCACACTTTGGCATGAGAAAAAAAAATGTCTATACCATTCACATCCTACATTAGATCATGCTTAAATGTAAACAGCATCAGCCTTCAACAAATACATATAGGTCGAAGGAGATACATGATCCTAAGGGTGAAGATACAGCCTACAGGTAAAGTAAGTGCTCATGAGAACAGCTACCTCTATCTGAATGGTGGTGGTTTTGTTTTGTGCAGGATCTGATGATTTAATGATGTCTGACATAATTAAATACATGAATAATAGAATTTTGCTTCATATTTCACGACTTTCCATAATTTAACGGGCACAAGTGGGTGAACATGAAATTAACATGATGATGTGTTTTCAATGTCCTGATCACAGTTTGTACGCATTGGTGTTTCTCTGGGGTCGATTTTAGCTGTATAAAACCTACCAGAAATATCAACATTTTACACACATTTGCCTTAGTTGTTTTGGGTGACACTGAGGAACTATTTTGTAATTTGTGATTCTGGGCTATATAAATAAAATTGAATTGACCCTTGCTTGTCCCCCTGCTTCAGGGACAACAGCTGTAGTAGTGTGAGAAGCAGTCCAGTTCATATGCATATGCTGCATCAAAAGCCAGATAAACAGGCTTCAGAACAGTTTCTTACCCTTTTTATAGTATTTATTTTAGTTTCATTTTGACTGGATGTGTACCTTTTGTCTGATTTGGTGAGTAAGTAGTGGTCCAATAAAGGCTCTCTAATTTCTAATTCTGATGACATTTGGGAGGAAAAAACATGATTCCCATAAGACCTTTGATGTACAAGGGGGATGGGGTTGAGTGGGGGAGTTTATGTACCAAACACATACACTTGGGTATCAATTTCTTAAAACTCACTTTTACCGTATGGCCTTTTCTTAGTTGCTGGTTCTGTCTTTTATGGTCTTTTACTATTTTATGGGGACCACTTCTGGTTTTACTGTAATTTCATTTTTGTTTTATCCTCACTTTTATTTAAATTTTTAAAATTTTTTATTGTCTTTTATTTTATTATTTTTATGTTGTTATTTTATTGTGAAGCACTTTGTAACTGCGTGTTTTGAAAAGTGCTATACAAATAAAGGTATTATTAATTTATTATAATCATTTTCTGGAGGTTTAAGTCACTGAGGTCAAATTGATCCCAGTTGATTAAAATAAATTTGATGCTAAGAGGGAGGTTCAAACTCACTGAGAGGGAGTCAGTGCACACTGATACCTACCTGCAGCTGCAATCAGCACTTGGGCATTGCAGCAGCTGAAGCAGTGCAGCAGGGACTTGGAGCGGATGTTGTGATTGAGCAGAGCCACGGGGGAGCCTAACTTGGCCAGCGCCAGCCAGGTAAACATGTACGCGGGCTCATTGCCCATGAAGAGCGCAACGGTGCAGCCGGGTTCATACTTGGAGGATGCCTGCAGAGCATTGGCGATCTTGTTGCTCCTTCTGTCTGCATCCATGAACGAGTAGCTTTCATTTTCGAAAACAATGAAGCGTTTGTCCGGATGCGCGGCGGTCTGCTCCAAGAAGCGGTCCAGGACGAAGAATAGCGGTCTTCTCCTTCGCCGCGACACAAACTTCACCATAATCCGCACCAGATCTGCTATATAGAGGATATCCATCCAGAGATACGGGGAGAAAGTTTTCAGTGCGAATGGTATGATGACCAAACTGGCTAGAAAAACAGAAAGGACGAACATCTCGACTCAGTGTCCTTGTTTTTGAGCTGCTCTTTAAGTCTTTGTGAACGCCTGCTGCAAAAATGTTTCAATTACCACCATATGTGTTTTTCTCTCCCTCTTTCTTGCGTGTTGGGGGCGGAACACAGAGTGAGAGCGTTTCAATTGTACAAGCTGTAGTCAGCAGAGGGTGCAGACATACCAGCAGTCACCTCCGCTACAAGCTACTTTTCTCCATGTCAGGCTCCTCCAACAAAACCACTGAAATCCACATTAGGTCATAGACCCAGCACTGGGCTACTTGTAAACAGAACTGAACATTTACAAGACACAACGTTGAAAGAGATTTGTATTGTGAAATGCTGAACATTTGTGATGCATCTCTGATGTGTGGTTTAGGATACACGCATTGTCACTATTAAGGCTTATTATTGAGATTTACTGTGGTGGAAAAAGTTTGTTTAGCACAGCACGCTGGTGGAGATGCTTTTGTGGTGAAAATGCATGGAAAGGTGGCTTCAGATCAACAGTTTTTCCACAGACGGATGAACAGATGTATGCCCTCGGTGAAAACTTTGTCCTATTTATGTATTTATTTTTCATTGCCTCTCTCCCTTTTTCTTACCCATTTTTGTCACTACTCATGGTCCTTTATAATATAACAGATAGGGTAGACTATCTGTTTTATTTTTACTTTATTTTGTTTTTCCCCTCCTTATCTGATTTCAACCTCACCCAGACTGTCGCCACAGTCTTCACCTTGAATGATGCCATCCTTCCATCTATCCTCGAGCTCTCATGTCAACAAAGTCTTGTGACTGGCATGACTGTCCTGTCCCAGGTTGTACGGGACACAAAAAGGCTCACGGATCACATTAAAGCCTTGGGGTAAGTATGAAAAAGAGCCATCTTGAACCAGCACGGCACATGGTGTTTGTAGGTCTATGCCTAAATTCCCTCGCAATGTCAACTTCCGTCACACATCTGAGGGCTGTGAAACTGTCAACTTTGTTAGAACGGTTTTGTCTTGGCAGGCAGCTGGAAATGGCTCAGTTTCAGAGACTGCTTGATATGATTTCAGCAGCAGAGGCGGTGGTGCCCCTGGACCTTTCCAGGGCTTGGCCGCTGCTGAAACTCAAAGTGACGCAGCCATTCATGTAGGCACTGTGCCCTTTTAACTCTTACAGCTCCATTAGGGAACATTGTGCCATCAAGGACAGTGGTATCTACAGATGCTTCCCTGACAGGCTGGGGGGACGTTTGCGAGGGGAGATAGGCGTGTTGAATCCCCCTTGGAGTGGCGACCATATCTGTGTATTGGAGCTGAGAGCAGTCCACTCCTTTATCAAAGGCAGACATGTACCAGTGACAACAGACAGCTCCTCCACTGTGTACCACATAAATCACCAGGGGGGCATCATACTATGAAGAGGGTCAAATTTAACACCCCAAACCTGCAACTCTACAGCTGTGGGCCTAGCACTATTAAGATGCATGCAGTAGCCATTTCCTGCTTTCATGAGCCAGTTAGGTAGGAAGTTAAGGGTTCCATCATGGCATCTCCCATTGGTGCTGCAATTGTTGACTCAAGCCCTTAATGAGCCCACTGAACATGCAGAACTTAGGTTCCTCTCTCATAAAATATTGTTCCTCTTGGCAGTATGCTAAACCAAGAGAGTCAGCGAGTTACATGCTTTGTCTATCAGTTAGCAGTAGATAGTAAACTGCCACACAGTAAACCAAGTAACTGAAATCAGCTCATTTCATCCAGAGTCGGCCTCTGATGCGGATGACACAGACCTGCAAACACTGTGTCCAGTAAGGGTGTTACGGGCTTACTTGACACACACTCAGGCTCTGAGATGCTCACACTCATGGTCGTTTGTCAGTTATGGTGTTAACAAAAAGTGTCTGCCCCCCTGGTGGTTGACACCATATCTCGTGCCTATGACAGGCAGCACCTTCCTGTCCCTAACAATCTGTTGGCACACACCACTAGAAGTATGGCCACTTCCTGGGTATCTATCACAGAGATCTGTGCAGCAGCATCATGAAGGGCTCCATGATTCAACAGGGTCAATGTAGCAGCACCGGCACCACTGGGCTCTGCTGTGCTCTCAGCTGCTGGGCAGAAAAGTGACTTTGTGGAGTCCTCGACTCCTCGTGACCTTGATTGTACGACTCATCCAAGGTCTTAAGGATAGGTAGATGGATGACATCATTCAAGTTGAAGACCGTGGTAACAGTCATCGTTTAGTGTCAAGATTCATAGTTCATCCATAGGCATAACTTACGTTTTTATTACTGGAATTTATTTATTTATTTATTTATTTCCCCTCATTTTGTGTTAATGGTATTGCCATTTTGAATGTGTGTGTTTGTTACTGAAACTGAAAATTTCAAGACATTTTTAGTCATGAACAAAATAAAGCATGTTGTTCAGACTCAGAAATTGCCTTCATCAGTTTTTATTCATGACACTATCAGGCAGTGTGGCTTCAGACACTGTTCCTCTTTTAGCTGAACCCTCTCTATTTTCAAAACTATATGTCATATTAGGACATGATGAGCAGATACATGACAAAAATTAAAGTTTCCAAAACACATCTCTGTCCATACCTGATAACACACTCCAGAAATATGCATCATGTAGTTTTATATGACACATATTTCTGCTCCTCTTGTCCAAGGAAAAACACAAGAGTAGCTAAGTTAAAGGGACACCTCTGCACGTCATTTAAGGGGCAGTTACGACAAAAATGGCCCAGGGTTTCAAGTGTATGAGGGGTTAGGGAGCAGACCTTATCAAAACTTAAAATCTTGAAGGTATTGTCTTTAGATACACATTTGTATGTGTGACTGCCTCTAGTGAGAAAGTGTAAGAGACTAGTCTTTTTGTTAAACAGACCTTGATCAGCAGGTTGGATGTTTGTTTTATGATACTGGGGCTGTGCTCGTAATATGGAAGACACCTCCCGCATGGCTGAGGATGATTAAAAAAAAAAAAAAAAAAAAAAAAAAAAATCAGCATTAAAGACTAGCAATAAGCAGATATGCCGGTAGGATGAAAGTGAAGATAGATCTGAACACTGCAGGTGCTCATTATATTAGGGTATGCTCACAATTTACTTACTCGCCTTTTAGTCCCTTTGTTTACTGTTGAGTGATTAAGTTTTGCTGCCAACAGGACATTAAACCCCAAATCAACCCCAATTCAGGTGTAATTTACCAGAAAAACAACCTGTATTCTCAATTTTTTCTCTAATGATGCCAAGGCTCTGTTATTGGTGGGTGATCAAATTTTCTTCAGTCACGTGGTGTCACTCACATTATGAGTAATCTCAGCTCTGGAGTTATCTACAGTTAGGTCACATAATTTCCATTCAGATAATGTCAGATAATATAATTCAACTTGAACTTTATATCACCAATATCAGGTGACAGTATCAAGTAGCAAATTACTTACGGAAAAAAAAAAATCATAAAAAGGCAACTAACCCCAATATTCCAAGAGTATCCATGCACATAGCATTTTAATTAGAGATTGAAATGCTATAACCGCTAACTGGCAAGATGTTACCTGAACAGGTCGCCAGCTTAATGAACTCTTTATACAGAGGCTAGCAGTTTGTAAATAAATTTAAGTCATTTCTGTGAACATTAAATAGGATGAGAGTAAAGTTAGATCTGATCCTATGTGTATATGTACAAGTATTTTACGTGCTGCTGGTAATCAGATGCATTATTTTGCTGGTGCCTGATCCTTGAACACTATTCATCTTTCTCTTCACATCCAGAACTTTACAGTTTTCCAGAAACATCTAATAATCCAATCTCAACACGGTGACAGCTACCCCTTCATTTGGATTGGTCATCCTGCCTAACCTGAAGCTGGATTTTGCCTCTTTTCTCATATGTCTTTGATGTCTGTACTCCTGACTGTTGTATTTTGTCCGGGTCCCCCTCAGGAAAGAGATTTCAGTCTCAAGGGACATCTGGTTAAACAAAGGTTAAATAATGAATTAATTAATGAATTAATGAAATGAAAGGTCTGGATGACAAATACAATCCATCACATCAATACTTCAGTAGCTGAGTCTGCGCTGAACAGCTGATCCAAATGTGCAGATCCTTTAAAAGGCACCTGATTTGGCAACATCCACTTTTATATGTTTCAGTTTATCATAATGCTGCACCACTCAAATGGACAGGTTGTCAAAAAATGCAGGTTGGACAGGTTGTCAAAAAATGCAGCATGTGAGGTATTTCAATAACCCAGTATTCTCCAAAAGACTTGATTTGATTAACTGAGACTTCAGCAATCTCACCTGCAGTTTCATTTGATTTAAAACATGACAGTGACTGTTCTCACTGGGGAGGAAAAAAAAAAAAAACAGAATGTTTTTAATTTTGTTTTTGAGAAAAAAAATTTAGAGGATGTTCTCCCTACATAAGGTAGTGAGTGCTGTTGATCCTGTGCCTTCTTTCTCTTGCTGAGAAGCAGAAGCCTTTCCTTGTTGTAGGCCAATGTCAGACATTTTGTCAATACACTCCCTTGGGTTAAGAAGCACCCCAATATTACCCAGACCGCTGGGTCTGATGATGGGTTTGATGATGGGTTTTATCATTCAGCCAAGACTGCAGGGTTGTTCATTTGACCCATGTGAGTTAAAATAACTACTTGCCACTGATACATTAGGTTATTTTCTATGTTACTGCATTGCAACCTTTATATAAATATTTTTTATATGGTAAATGGAATGCATTCCTGTAGTTCTTTTCTAACCTACCAGCCTCTGAAAGCACTCACTGATGGCGGAAGAGCAAGGTGCTCATCATGGGTGGTCTGGGGTTCAGCATCTTGCTCAAAGACACTTTGACATGCTCTACAGATGAGCTGGGATTCAAACCAGGAACCTGCCAATTACCAGGTGACCGCTCTACCCGCTACCATCTTGACTGCTCCACCATGTTTGATCGAACCTGTCAAAAAAACATAAAGAGGAGGAGTGCTGAGAAAATACTGGGGGAGAAATATTTGCTGCTTTGGGAAATGCATACTTAAAGATTAAAGGTCAGTGAAGGACCTTTTTGTCTTGCCTGTATCAAGGGAACATGAGAGAAAAAACTGAAGTTTGCTCAACAAGCACAGGGCAAGAGATGTTATGCTCAGACTATGCTTTCAATGCTAAAAATGCGGGAACCGTGAAAGAAATTATGTATTCATCCTTGGCAATCATATATTTGCTTGTGTTTATCATTAAAGTCATGGAGACAATTCTATTGCACATTCTTCATGTTCTTTTGTTTTTATGAATTCTGCATGTGTTAAACCAAGTGTGACTGTTACTGTGCAGATAACAGAAGAGCATTCACACTTGTGGTCTCAAGCTGTAACAAAACTGCTGAGTAATGTTTCTGAAAGAGAAACTCCTTTTTTCCTCATTAGGTCACAGAAGGTCACATACAATTGCATTGATAAGGAGATAGTGAGATTTTTTGTCCAGCAACAACCTTAATCATTCAGAATGTAACCAAATCAAAATAAAATGTAACTAGAAGGTATAAAGAAGTGCGTCTTTTTCCCAAAATGCTTTGAATAACCCTACACTGAGCAACTCTGACATTTCTAGCATATGCTTTTTCCATATTGCAATATAATTAAAGTTTAAAGAAAGATTGTTCTCTCTTTTATTAAAGAATTTCCACGACAGCAACACGGCATGAAGCCGAATGCAGCCAAACTGTTCTTCCATTTAGTCCAGCTGTTGGAAATGTAAAGCACACCACACACCACTTCCTGTGCTTGGGCAGAGCAGCTTATATAAACACTGTCTTGAACTGGGTATAGATTGTTACATCAATAAGCAATAGAGAGTACCAAAACAGATCTCTCATTAGACAGCATAGTTACATCTTCATTGGTGTCACATACAGTTCAAAGGGTTCATTTAAACATGTTTTATAGTCTACAGAGATTATAAAAGAAATGTATTCAAGCACTGTCTATATCAGTGAATATCTACATCAGTATCTGCCCATTAGTGTGTGTATCAGTGATATCCTTGCAAACATGTTCATACACAGCAGACATTTTCCCCCATAAGAAGATGGTGAATACTACCCTGAGATCAAAGCAATTGACTAATTTAGGTGTAATAAAATTGAGAGAGATAAATAAATAAATAAATAAAACCTCCTTTTCGCTCTGTGTCCTTTGAACCACTAGATGATGCTTGGGAGCTGAACATATTTTCAGTCCATATCCTTTGAACCCTGGGCATCAGCCAGTGATTTTTTTAGAGGGCAAAGTAATCTCAGCGGTCACAGAGGTCTTTGGGTTGTGAAACTCTGTGAGCACAGTCCAGTGAAGCATGTGGTGACACAGCCTCACAGTGCTATCTCTTTGATTATGTCAACTCCTTTTTTGCACCCAATCTTGCTCTGCTGTCCAAAACGGACCCAAGAGGGTTATCTAACTGCATTCCAAAGGGTCTTGCAGGCTTGAAAAATCCAATCCTGACACTTTACACTGAACTTTGTAAAAGCCTACTCTTGCAGATGCGGGGCTTTGTTCCTGCTTGCTGAACCAAAAGTTTATTAACTGGGTCACAAAGGAGGACAGAAAGGCTTCCACAGGTTTCAAAGGCACACTTTTCAATTCTGGTGTGATTATTTGCATGAATGACTGAAGCCAATCAATGATCAATGAAGTGAAGTGGCCGTCATTTCGCACTTGTGAGCAAAATATCTGCCTTTTTTTTTTTTTTTTTTTTTTTGCTTTAATGTGTAATGCCAGCATGATTTTTGAACAATTTAGTCTTCATTTCTGTTATTATTGTCGCTATTCTGAAACATGACACTATCCACTCAAAGAATTGTGTCTATATTAGAAATAAGAAAATAGAGGTATTTTCACATTATCCTTGGGAGCTTTTAACGCTTGTGGGGTAGATGATAAGAATTTGCTGGCGTCAGGGATAGTGTTTCAAGATGCATTTTTCTGAGGTCACGTTGCCCAACAGCCTGCAAGCGACCAATGGTTTGAGAGACACGTAGCGCCTCGTCTATAAATTTGAGAGTCAGCAGGAGCGTCTTCGTTCATGTGCACAGAGAGTGGTGGACTGCTGTGTGACTTCACTTACATCCTAAATATTACATCGGACGATGCTGCGAGTAAGGTGTCTCAGAGGAGGTAGCAGGGGGGCCGAGGCAGCCCATCTGATCGGAGCCATGGTTGGTATTGTGGTGTGTTTTTTTTCCCCCAAAATTTTACATAATTTAAAGACACATTTCAATTAAAAAAAAAAAAAAAAAACATAATAAAGAGAATCTGCTTGATTAAAACATTCGTGCACTACATTCACTTGATATTTATTTATTTAGTGAGCAATTATATATTTATTATTATTATTTATTTTATTATTGTTATTTATTTTTTTATTTTGTTCATTTTTCTAGACCTAGATGGAAAAAAATGGTTAAAAAAAAAAAAAAGAATGACAAAATCGAAAAATTTCACACACTGATTTAGATGAAAAGTCTGCATGCTTATAATTGATTGATTTCAAAGTGCTGACTGGGGGGATTGCTGGCCTCTGAGTGACAGTGAGCAGGTGTTTGGCGCAGATGCGCTCCCAACCTGCGACACTGGAGCCGCTCCTGAGCCAGCAGAGTCGATACAGAGACGCCCTCACTATCTCTGTACTTTAGCTCCAACCAACAGACGGATTTGATATTTAAGGCCGCTTGTGTTACTTGAACCCGCTTATTATCTGCACTGTTTGGCTGTATATCAGTGTCTTTTTGTCTGGGACTTTTTTAAATGATGACACAAAGAGCTAAAATTATCTGTCTCGGCACAAACTTAGTAGAACACGACCAAATTAATAAGAGAGGAAATTAGTGTCTGCTGTTTTCATTTCGTTTGTTAAAATAATTAATTTGAAAGTTTGATGTAATTTAGGCCTGTCCTCTGCCATGCTAATGGAAACCAAAGGCAAAGCAGCTTGAGTCGGAGGTGGGCCTACAGTTTCGTTTGAGGTGCATTTCTTGTGAGAAAATGATGCACCCTGTCCTGTGTCCTCCAGCTCGGCAGGGCAGCGACTGGATGGGTGCAGAGGGCATTCCAGAGCACCTCGAGTTCTGCAGCTGCACAGCCGCGCCCTGCGCTCGCAGAGGAACATGTTACTGAGCCCGTGCTGCAGGAATGTCCTGTCTGCGCCTACAATGAATGGGACCCACTCGAGGAGGTGATCGTGGGCCGTGCTGAAAATGCCCGAGTGCCTCCCTTCACTGTGGAAGTCAAAGTAAGAAACTGTGATACCTGTTGTGAAGCATAGGCCTTTAAGACAGTTACAAAACCCCTGTCAAAGGGAGCAGGAAATCTATAGTCAAATGTATTGTGAGTAAAAGAAGCTGACTGCTTTTGCCCTCTTGGTTGGTCCACTGTTGACAGGCTAACACATATGAGAAGTATTGGCCCTTCTACCAGAAGTATGGGGGCGAAGCTTTTCCTAAGGACCATTTAAAGAAAGCTGTTGCTGAGATTGAGGAAATGTGCAATATTCTACATCACGAGGGTGTTACTGTTCGGAGGCCTGAGCCTATCGACTGGTCCTTTGAATACACAACTCCAGACTTCAAATCATCAGGTAAACACCAGCACTAGACAGAAATAGAAATTATATGCAAGTTAACATTATCCAGTTGCCAAACATCTAAAACTGGAAGTCAGTTTTCATGTAATCACAATGTATAATGTAAGACCTCAAAATGTCAATATAGGTGTGAATAGAAAGTAGTGTAATCTCAGCTCGTATCTTTGCAAATAACCCACCACTCAGGTGAGACAACTGAATGATCAAGCCATTTCTGCACTGATAACTGAATTAACACATTTACTGGGTTTGCCTACCTGCTTCCCTGGTGATGCATTGCCCTCCATGGCACCAGTTTGACACGTGCTTTATCTATGTAACCCATCACTGTGAAGTGTTTCAGACTAATGACATGAATTGTAACTGCTTGCAGGCATGTATGCTGCCATGCCCAGGGACATCCTTATGGTCGTGGGAAATGAGATTATTGAGGCTCCTATGGCCTGGAGGGCTCGCTTCTTTGAATACCGGGCCTACAGACCTTTGATCAAGGAGTACTTCAAAAAAGGTGCAAAATGGACCACTGCTCCCAAACCCACTATGGCAGATGAGCTGTATGATCAGGTGAGGCTTTATCTGGTGGAATGAACTCTCTCATACTTTTCATAGCTACACAGTTAGCAGTAACTTGAATTTCTGGAAACTGTACATGCTAAAAGATTTTACAAGAGTTGTGTTTGACTGACTTCTTCAGGTCTCCTTTGAGCTGAATTTTTGTGAACTTCACCCTGCATGTAAATACCCTCTTCAGGTTCACTATACCACATGTGAACCCTCCGGTGTCCATTATATGTGCCTTACAGCTTGATTGCCAAAGAGATAACCCGTCAAACCCTCTTATACAGGACTATCCCATCCGCACAGTGGAGGACAGACACAAGCTGGCTGCCGAGGGCAAGTTTGTGACCACAGAGCATGAGCCTTGCTTTGATGCTGCTGATTTCATCAGAGCTGGGAGAGACCTTTTTGTCCAGAGGAGTCAGGTATGTTGGCTGATAAAGTAAAGTTTAAGATTGTAATTTCATACTGAGGAGACGTTTTTTTCAGTTTTGTATCATTCAAGCACCAGCTTAAGGACAAATTCTTCAGCCTTATGAGACACAGCATTGTCTGAGCTACAGCATTTTGCTGAATCTTTGTGGAAAAAAAGAAACAATAAAGATGAAGCATAAAGTATGATAAGATGAAGCAAAGGTTTGCTATAACTGTAGCAGCCAGTCATGAACTGTAGATGGCATGAAGCACACAAGAGAGCAAACATGACGTCATTGGCCTGGAAGATGGTCCACTCCTCTCTGTCTATGTCGATGAAAGCCTTAGAATGCCTTCTAAAATTTACGAGACCCACATTCTTACATCAAAAGTAGAAATCTGCTTTTGAGCATTTCCGAAAAAAAGAAAGCGTCTGTCTGTGTGAAGAGGCTCACTTCCTCAACACCAGTTCTGTTGTGTCATTTGTAGGTTACAAATTTCCTGGGAATCGAGTGGATGCGTCGTCATCTGGCCCCAGACTACAAGGTCCACATCATATCATTCAAGGACCCCAATCCCATGCACATTGATGCCACTTTTAACATCATCGGGCCAGGACTGGTGCTGTCAAACCCCGATCGTCCATGTCACCAGGTAGAGTGTTACTCGCTCTCTCGCCTAACTTTTTTCACAGCGTCTTGTGCTGCCCTCTTGTGAGGTAATACTGCGACAAGTTTGACAACACCAAGTGCCCTGCGTTCACCACCGCTCTGTCTCACGGTTTCACAGATTGAGATGTTTAAGAAAGCTGGTTGGACTATTGTGAAACCTCCAACACCTCTGATTCCCGATGGTGGGTATTGCAACTAATACATCTGCCTTCCTTGAGTTGAGTTGTTGTGTGGAATTTCAGTGGGAAAAAGCCCCTATTCTTTTACCCTCTGTTTAGACCACCCACTGTGGATGTCCTCCAAGTGGCTATCCATGAATGTCCTGATGCTGGATGAGAAGCGTGTTATGGTTGACGCCAATGAAACCAGCATTCATAAAATGTTTGAGAATCTTGGTGAGTTCCCATACATCCTTAACAAGTCACCTCAGCTGATATTTGGTTTATGCTTTTAAATGAGGAGGAGGTTCTGTATTTCAAAAGGAATTTGCAGATGTCATTTGTTACCTAGTTTGAAGGGAAAAAAAATAACCCTCAACTATGCTGTCTAAGATCCTTATATAAAGATAACAGTTATTAATGGGTGAATGTGTTTTTACTGCAGGTATCAAGACCATAAAGGTGAGCATTCGCCATGCCAACTCCCTGGGTGGCGGCTTCCACTGCTGGACAACCGATGTCCGCCGCCGTGGTACCCTGCAGTCCTACTTCCACTAGCCATGCCAGAAATAGGCAGTTTTTATTGAGCTGTTAAATTTAAAGCCTCAATCCAAACTTTATTTTGTAATCAGTTTCTTGATTCTTTGCAATAGATTCATGAAGAGTAGAGCTGAAAACTCTGGTATTCCAAACTTTAAGATACCACTCAAAATACAAGATGTCCAATGTTTACAAACAATATAAAGGTAAATAAATCATCGATCACCTGACTATTTGTTTAAATTTGTCATACACTGCAACCCTTTGCATAAAAAACAGTTTGAGAGTGGATATAAGAGCAAACTAAAAGCTAGCAGTGGGATACTGGTGTCATTAATGGAGGCACCGTATTCCAGTTTTGGATTGGGTCTTTAAGTTAACATGTATGAATTGTGTGGATTGATCATTTCTGTACTTTACAATGCCATTGCAAACAGCTTTGTTTAGACTATTATAGCAACAAATGAACACAATTTCGCTATCTTTTTGCAAATGAACAAATAAATAAATACTTCTGTCAGTCTTGCAAAAAGCAGCTCAGTAATCTCAATATTAACTGCATTTCTGGCCTGGCTATTGTGAACCTGAATTTCTAATGGCTTTAACATCTGAAAGCCATAACAAAGAGGACAGGGTACAATTTGGTATGTGAATGTCATCAGACTTGGGCACAGGAGGAGAGAAGCTATCTCCTCATGAAAACACAGACACAACATTTCTATTCTCTGTATTATCAGTTCATATTGATTTTTCCAAAGATTTTTTTTTTTTATCTTGAAGAATGTACAAAGGTTGTTATGTAGGTCATAAAACAATTTTGATTTCTTATCTCTGGTATAGTATTTTGTAAAGAATAGACCTGATTAAACAAAGCAAATTTATATTTATATTTTTCATACATTTTATTGGACTTATATATGTTTTCATAGTTTCCCGACAATTAGTATTTTTATATATTTACTTAAAAATTATGAGGTCCATATCAGATATTGTATACCTTTTTCCTCTGCTGTTTTTTTTTTTTTTTTTTTCATGTTTGCAAACCTGGGCCAGTTATATGCTAAATGTCATTTTCACTGAACTGCTTGGCTTTTATGTGCATGGCATAAATGCTCACAGAATGAAAGTGTTTTTTGTTGTTTTTGTTGATACAAATTATGTTGCATGATGTCCATGGTGCATATACTATATAATGTAAGCATGGAGATATTTAACTCTTGAAGTCTTGATTGAAACAAAAGACAGCTCCACAGAGGCACACTGTGCCAATGCTTTGTATTGTGCAACATCATTAAATATATATTAAAAAAAAAAAAGAGAGAGAGATGTGTCATGTGAGTGTGGTTATACTTACACTGGCCCATAACACATGGGAAAGTATGACTTATTGTGTTTGATGTATTTAGCCTGTGCTGGTAAGTGACACTGGTTAACACCTGACATTGGCTGATATTTGCACTATTTGCAGCGTAATCAAAAACCTATCATGTTAACGTCATTAGCAACAAAAATAATCCAGGGGACTGAATGTAGTACTCCTCAGTCCCAACACTGTAACACTGTACTGTAAATGTTACAAATGGTGAACTATAGCACGCTTGAAAATCCTGAAACTACTTCAACCTAAAGTTTGAGGATTGTATTATTCACAAACAACAAGTAATCACAAGTCTACTATTTGAAACAAGAAGTGAGAGCAGAGAAAATTTGCGACACATGGCCAACATCTGCGAAAATCTACCAAGAAAATCTGACCCAAAACCCTTTTTGAGAAAATCAGCTTCTTAAAAACTTGCATCAGTATTTCAAAAATCGTATATAGACCCCTAACAGCTCTGGAGGCCAGGCATCAGTGGGACCCACCTCGGTGGTTTCAGCTGATAGTCTGAATAGTAAGATGTGTGCAATAGGAAACCCCCTCCTCAGGAGAAGGGAGAGTAAAATGACTGGAGGGTTGTGGTCTTCTCTGATCATTTTTTCCACAAATGTGTTTGTGAGTCATGCTGTATATATGTAAATGTCTTTGTGTTTGTTTATCAGACTTTATGGATGGTGCACACGCAGCAGAGTTAAACATCAAAAAGGCAGTTACACTTTTAGTTGCATAGATGAGGTCACTGGGAGTGACTGTATGTCAGCCTGGGAAACAGCAATCCATTCACACAGCTGATAAATGGTATCACAGTTTGCACTCACTGCGGCACCATATTTAACACCTTTATGTCAGTGAAACATTAACGGGACTCTCTGTGGGGGGAATATTGCATCATATGTTACAGTAGAAAACTTACTGTACATATGTTGTAAATCAACCTACTGCAGAGAAGTAGTAATGGTCAATTGGTAATTGCATTGTAAAGATTTGAAAAAACAAAATGGTTTGAATACTAGTGAAAAAGTTAAAAGTGCAGTCTTGATTAATGTATTGCTTGGTAGCTCTTTGGACCCATGAAATCTATGGGCCTCTAAATGTTTATCAGGTTAGCTCACAGCAAGCAGTAACCTTTGGTTTGAATTAGGAATGCCTTACAATGCTCACAAGCTGGTTTTTGGTTCACTGAAGTACCCATGCAGTTTTTTGTAAACAATATGACATATTCTATAGATCCCTGAAGGAATAAGTTCACTCCTCTGCCTCTGTGAAGGGTCACAGTTCCAGTCTGTATCTTAAACATACAAAGGCAGGTGGGGCCACGTGCAGGTTGGAGACTCTCCTCGATCTGGCTAACCACCTGGTCATTCTGCTCCCAGCAGTTTTGATAACAATGTGAGAAGTGCCTGGTCAACAAAGTATTCCAAGAATCAAAGTTATTTTTAGGACAGCTGTGCAGCTTAAATTTTTCTCTCATAGGTAGCCACTTATTTTCCATGAAGATCTCAAAAATAATACTTCAAAGTTTTAATAAACTTGACAAAAATTTCACTGATACTTACCTATTCAGATTTGAGTATAATAAATGATGTCAGAGCTGTAAGCAATTGATAAATCATCATAGTTTTAAAATAAATAATATGTAAATCACAAAATAATGTCAAAAAGTTATTGTGAACCAGCAGCAGAGGCAGTAAAGCACTTTGTTCTGTATTCTGCTGCCACCTGCTGGTGAAGAGTACACACGACACTTTGAAGTTTGCATGTGGTATAGAACAGCACACAGAGCTGGTGAATTACTAAGTCTTACTAAATCTAAATTATTAAGTCATGTGGTTGATTTTAGAACAAACTAATTGGATGTGGAATTATGTTCTTTTCAGCATGTGAGTTATTTAACAGTTGAAATTGACATTGTAATAACAATATGCTGAAGATACACTATATTGCCAAAAGTATTCGCTCATCTATCCAAATCATTGAATTCAGGTGTTCCAATCACTTCCATGACCACAGGTGTATAAAATCAAGCACCTAGGCATGCAGACTACTTCTACAAACATTTGTGAAAGAATGGGTCGCTCTCAGGAGCTCAGTGAATTCCAGCATGGTGCTGTAATAGTAATGTAATAGGATGTCACCTGTGCAGTAAGTCCAGTTGTGAAACTTCCTCGCTACTAAATATTCCACAATCAACTGTTAGTGGTACTATAACAAAGTAGAAGCGATTGGGAACGACAGCAACTCAGCCACGGAGTGGTAGGCCACATAAAATCACAGAGCGGGGTCAGCGGATGCTGAGGCGCATAGTGCGCAGAGGACGCCAACTTTCTGCAGAGTCAATAGCTTGAGACCTTTAAACTTCATGTGATCTTCAGATTAGCTCAAGAGCAGTGCGTAGAGAGCTTCATGGAATGGGTTTCCATGGCCGAGCAGCTGCATCCAAGCCTTACATCACCAAGCACAATGCAAAGCATCGGATGCAGCGGTGTAAAGCACACCGCCACTGGACTCTAGAGCAGTGGACACGTGTTCTCTGCAGTGACGAGTCACGCTTCTCCGTCTGGCAATCTGATGGACGAGTCTGGGTTTGGTGGTTGCCAAGAGAACGGTACTTGTCTGACTGCATTGTGCCAAGTGTAAAGTTTGGTGGAGGGGGGATTATGGTGTGGGGTTGTTTTTCGGACGTTGGGCTCGGCCCCTTAGTTCCAGTGAAAGGAACTCTTAATGCTTCAGCATACAAAGACATTTTGGACAATTTCATGCTCCCAACTTTGTGGGAACAGTTTGGAGATGGCCCTTCCTGTTCCAACACGACTGCGCACCAGTGCACAAAGCAAGGTCCATAAAGACATGGATAAGCGAGTTTGGTGTGGAAGAACTTGACTGGCCTGCACAGAGTCCTGACCTCAACCCGAGAGAACACCTTTGGGATGAATTAGAGCGGAGACTGCGAGCCAGGCCTTCTTGTCCAACATCAGTGTGTGACCTCACCAATGCACTTCTGGAAGAATGGTCAAAAATTCCCATAAACACACTCCTAAACTTTGTGGAAAGCCTTCCTAGAAGAGTTGAAGCTGTTATAGCTGCAAAGGATGGGCCCACATCATATTAAATCCTATGGTTTAAGAATGGGATGTCACTCATGTTCATATGTGTGTGAAGGCAGCCGAGCGAATACTTTTGGCAATATAGTGTAGATAGATAGATAGATAGATAGATAGATAGATAGATAGATAGATAGTCACGCCTAGAATGCTGTTTGATTGTAGGTTAAATTTTAGTTTTTTTCACTATTCTGACAAAATTTTAAAAAATTAACTCATGCAAACAGACACACACCCACACAGTAACACCTCACATACATGTAAAAGTGCTCACATGATGACATCCATGTATGCATACACAAACACAAAAACTGTCTGGACTACATAATATGACATTTTCATGGGACTGGACCTGCATGCAGAATCCTTTATTTATTAGAGAGAGGGCAGTTTTAGTGAGAATAAAGAGGAAAAATATGAACTAAAAGAGTACATGACAGCACATATATTACAGAGTGTTATCATATATTAGCCATTAGAGTACAGTAAAAGTCTAAAGATGCTAATGTGAACATTTCAAAAAGAAATCAGCATATCTTCTCAATATATTTCACAATACATACAATTCACAATAAATAAAGTTTTTGGTAGAAACTGTCAGCTCAGGGTTTATTGACAAAAGGATGCATTCAGTTTTTCACTTTCATCATTATTGATAATAGGGATAAAAATGGCACAGGTAACTTTGCGCACACACGCTTCATGCATTTCTCATGTCAGTCAGCACAGATAGCTGTTTTTGTGTCACATTTCAGTGGAACCACCCAGTACTTGATCTGGCAATGTTCATCGCCACAGGCAGGTCATGACTTTGTTGAGCTGGCCAAGCACTTATTCGATTTACTTTTTCCCCCCGCTCTCTAACATTCAGGTTGACGTGCACATCTCTGCTTGCATCAGCGACACCTCCAGGGGGACGTCTGCCCACCGGCTCAGTCTCAACAAGACTGTGCAGCTCTTTTTCCCAACAAAATTCTGCCCTCTGCAAGACCTTCCTACATCACTACCTACGAGGCCACAGAGATTTCTGCCTAGATTGCCAAAAACTTCAGAGTGACTCTAGACCGCCAGCTGACATAGAAGAGCCACATGGCAGCGACCAGCTGATCCTGCAGGCCTGCACTCTACAAGATCCATCAAACCTCCAACCCTCTCCAGCCCCTTCCACTCACCCAGCCCCCTTTGTCATCAACTTCCCCTAACTCATCCTGGCATTCTGCTGCTACTGGCCACCGGGGTCCCCTCACTCTTTGGTTCAGTCGTAGCTCTGGCCAGTCTTCTCCATCCTCACTCCGTGAAGGTGGAATGACCTTACTCTTCCAGCAAAGAGGGCTTTCTATTGATTATTCTAAACCAAGAAAGAAAAACCTAAGAAAAACCTCCCCTTGCTGTCTTCCCTTTCTACTCGGCCTTTCTACTCACATTTGCACTCTAACAAAAACCTCTCTTCTCAGCTGTGTTTTTATTTCTTTTTCTTACACTTTGTTATTACATGATCTGTCTTTGGCTATGGGACTCTTTGCACCCTTTAGTTTTGATTCCTTGTAATTTTTGGAGATATAGGAATTGAATTTTTTTTTTTTACTGCTGTTGCAACAGCTCAGGATAAGCCTGACAAGTAAATGCTTAAAATGTAAAATGCAAATCAATTTGAAGCCAAATATTGTCTTATGAAGTGTAACCAAAGGTGGACAGCCATGACCTTGAATCTTAAATCTTCAGCAGACAAGGAGCTCTGACTTGTACTAAACTACTCAAGGAAAGAAGTGGTGACAGGATCAGGTGACAGTAATTCAGAAACTCCTCAGTGTCAGTGAATTTCTTCAGACCTTGATGTGCCTCTTTCTGGGCCTGATGTTTCTCACAGTGGCAGCCTATGACATGGATGGGACCAAAACAGCTGAAATCCATTGAAATAGGTGACTCAAACAGGAGAAGATGACTTACCACTGCGTCTGGCATCCTGGGTAAGGTTGGCTTGACCATCTAGCTTTGACATTTATCACAGGAATCTTGCTCATTTAACTGCTCCCCCCCTTTCTCACGGTGGCTTGGGCCAAACCCCATAGGGTGGTTGCTGTCAGGGGCCTGCCTCCTGTGCTGATAAATCACAGTTCAGAATTGTACTCCAGAGCTAAGGTGATAATATGTCTTGTGGCAGGGATAAGTTTACCTGAGGGGACTGATGTCCTCTACAAAATGTTGAGCTGTAGCTTTATTTTGCTTTTGTATCTAACGCAGATGGACTGCATATTTGTGCAGCTGGCTAATAAGCACAAGGCTGCAGCTGCCTCAACAACTGCCCTCAAACTGGAAAACTGATTGGGATCTGGGTGTCTGCAGAAAAATGGTAGTCAGCCTCTGCAGCTCCTCTGGGCTGTGGGCGTGTTTGATAGGCGCAATTATGTGTACTTCCGTCCAGTCAGCCAGAGTGGATGCAAACGCTCATTTCTGGAATGGGCACTGGACATTCATACAAAACACACACATACAGTTTATCAGGAGAGGTTGGCATTCATGTCATATTGCAGCTTGCATAGTAATCTGGCCACATGAGAATAAGATGAAATTGTCCATTGTTTCCTTGGTATGGCCAAGGGATGTATAAAGAAAGAAGAGACAATATGACATAGCAACAGCATTTCAAACTTGGTGCCAAACTTTGGTGCCACTACTATTGAAGTCAATGGGACAGGCATGGAAAATCCCACTATATCTCTACTGTAAAACTGGTGTTTTTGGCCCAATGTGTGCATCAGTTGTCCTTGTTACAGGTCTCAAAACATCAAGTTTAAAATGTACAATCTGATATATATAATATGAGCTAGTTAGCAACAGACAAACTCATAATCCTGACACCTGGTGGGGGCACTAACGTTTTATATGAGACATGAACAGAGCAAACTATTCAGAACAATGTCAGCGGAGCCTCAGAAAGGCCACAGATTTTTTTTCATGCACACCATGTACTAGATCATGCCCATAAAATATTACATCAAGGTCACAAAAACCTAATTTGTGGGCACAATATATTTATTTTGCTTTGCTAAAATTTATTTAATTGTACCCACTTTTTACATAATTTGTGCTGCCCCAGGTTGCCCAAAAATTCACAAGAGCTTATTATAATTATTTATTCATCGAACTAGGTGACTAGAATAGGTGAAGATGATTGATAATTAATTAATTAATAATTATAATTCGTAACACATTCAAAATTCAGATGCCCTCCTGTAAACTCTGTGTACATCCATGCATAGTCATGCAATCTGCCATTGTCTTGCAGTTGGTTTACATGGAATTCGACAACTTAATCCAAATCAGTATACTGATGACAGTAGATTTCATACACCTCACAGAACCCCAACTACACAGATGCTGCTGTAAACCATGCACACAAATTAGGATTTTATGGGCATGATTTGGGATTTTGTGCACACAAAATAAAAATACAAAGTTTCCATGGCCTCTCCACAGCCAACCATCATGCTTTTTAATCGCAGTGTGAACTTCTTAAATCTTCGAGTGTATTCTGTGTATAAAGAAGCTGGATATTCCCGTCTTGCATCAATTATCTTGATTAGAACTGCTGTTTTTCCAGCACTCGCTCTCAGTCCTGGTCACTGACACCCAGAGCCCTGCTGGTTTTCATTCTGGCTATCCACAGTGACTGATTAAGACCTGGGATGCAAGGTGAATGCAATTATCTCCCTGATTGGATAGAAACCCAGTGGGTCTCAGTGTCCCAAAGACCAGGATTTAAAACCACTGATCTACAGCAGCTAGTGGTGAGAAGGCTTAAAATCACTGTCCCAGTGCTACTTGATG
Organism: Myripristis murdjan; assembly: GCF_902150065.1. Taxonomy (NCBI): domain Eukaryota; kingdom Metazoa; phylum Chordata; class Actinopteri; order Holocentriformes; family Holocentridae; genus Myripristis; species Myripristis murdjan. The sequence goes on from NC_043982.1 coordinate 10,292,087, forward strand.
CCATAATTACTGTAGTCATGCAAATGTATGCTTTCTGTACATGTAATGATGTTTTTTTTTTTTTTACTATTATACTAAAACCAATTTGCACAATTGTAAGTTCATGTTCTGTTTGTATGTATTTTCTTGTTTAATCAGTTTCTTCTTCTATAACCATAAATTAAAATAGTGTTTATCTCACCTCATCTACCTGAAATGCATGTAAGTTTTATGTATGATGGAATGACCAGCATATTAAAACTGATACTTGATACTGTAGCCTAAATATAGACTCATGGTGCTCTATAAAGGGAGTCTTAACGTGTGTGTTTTTCTATCAACTGTTAAGATAAACAGTTCAAAATTTTGTGTTTAAAAATTGCAAATGCTGAGAAAGCATCATCAGCACTATGGACACCTCACTATCATTTTATACACCTGCATGACTCACAATAAACTGCTGAGTTTCGCATTTTTTTTTCCTTCTTCTGATTAGAGCAGGGGTGGGCAATCATGTGCCATGGAGGGCTGAGAGGCTGCAGGTTTTCTTTCCAACCAAAAACCACACCAGCTGATTTCACTGATTAGTCCCTGCCCTCTGCTTGAAGGTGAGGTAATCAGTGAAATCACCTGGTGGAGTTTTTGGTTGGAAAGAAAACCTGCAGCCTCTCGGCCCCCCATGACACATGACTGCCCACCCCTGGATTAGAGGATTCAAAGTTTCCCACTGACATCATCGCCTGAAACCGGGCTCTGATGAACAAGGAGATCCACGTTGTTAGAATAACAATTTTTCTATATATCTTTTTTCTATGCATCTTTATACTTTGTTTTATTTATTTGTCAGTTCTTTGGGTCTTTTTAACAGTTCTTTTTTTTTTTTTTTTTTTAATTTTACCTTGTAATTATGTTTAATTATGTATGTGCACCTTGCTGTGAGGTACTTTGTAACTTTGGTTTTGAAAAGTGCCGTAGAAATACAGCTTATTATCATGTTTGATGCACTGGACTTCACTGAATGAGCCCAGGCATTGATTCACCAGTGTGTTGCTGACTCAGAGCAGAGAGGCTCCAAACAGGGTTCATTCACATCAATAAGGCTGCCTGCATCAGCCTTATACGTTGTGCAGAGGTCCTGCAACTTGCCCGTGGTGGACTGAATAGCAGCTCTGCCCAGGATCATGCTCAGGGACTGTGCACTGATCACAGTGTGTGTAGACAACACATGGCACCGCAATGTTGTTGCTTTACAGAGGAGCGCAGTTTTGGCTGTTTTGTCTGGAGGGCCTCCGAGACCTTGAGCCACTGACTTGTTTAGAATCTGGAGCGTACCAAACACACTGACATGAACCCTGGTGTGATAAACTGGCTGTCAGCTGGTACACTGTCTTGTTTACACCGCTGTCTCTTGCGATGTTTTCTGTCAGGTTTAAATTCAGTTTCATCTTTATAACCACATAAAGTAACAAATACTTTATATATCATCATATAAACTTTTACACTGAACAAAGACACAAAGAACAAAGACACTCATTATCTCAGCACATTTCAGTCACATACATAGAGTGTCTTCTGGTCATGCCTCATCAGAGGATAGAGGGAGGACATGTGAGGACTGGACAGTTATTATTCATTTGCTTTCATTTTGTTTTGGTGCCCCCTGCTGGACATTACTTTTTACTTATTAGATTGTTAGATTGATAGATTGCTCAATGCCCCTTTAAGAAACAAGTTCTGAGAGGATTTGTTTTTTGCATTTTAGAACAGTGGAGCTCAAACTGTTAGTTGTTTGATTATGTAATAAAAATAAAGCCTTTATTTTCAAAAGATGAAAATTAATTAAAGGCAGACTATACAGTTTCAAATGGGATGGTGAACCATGAGACTAATTAACCTATAGACTAATTATCCATAGAATTAATGGAACACTTTTTAAATGCCTGTCTTAAATGTGATGTTTTGAGATGTACACAAAAAACATAAACAATGGAGCGAAATCCTCTTGTAATTGAGGTTATAATGGAGAAAAGGAGCTGTCCTGTGCACCTGATGTATTTCTAAGTTCTATTCTTTTGAGAACTGAGTGGGATTCATCGTTCTCTCCCACATCACAACAAAGTGGGATGCCCTCCTCTTTGAAACTGAATAGTCTGCCTCTTCCATCCCCATTTCATTAGACCTATTTCAGACAGGGACAGGGGAACTTCAGGAGGAGATTTAGGTTTAGGCCCCAGTATGCAATAATGCACTATTTCAAAAATAACACATTTGTACTGCATGGTTTTTACACCAAACTGCATGGGATTAGCATAAAGTGGGCATATCTGCAAAGAGGAGACCTTTGGGTGCCCATGGAACCCATTTTAGTTCAGACATCTTGAGGTCAAAGGTCAAGGGACCCCTTTGAAAATGGCTATGTCATTTTCCCCTCGCCAAAATGTAGCCAGATTTGGAGAATTGTTTAGCCTCCTTGCTGACCAACATGACATGCTTGGTCCCAGTGGATTCCTTAGGCCACAGAGTTTCATATGATACCAGTATTAGTTTTAAAACTGCAATACAGCCTCAGCCATCCCAGAGTTGAAGATGTTAGCATACTGTAGTTAAAGCTGAGTGTGAGAGAGTGTGAGGACTGCAAGGTGTTTCAGATGGTGAGATTCCTCTGTTACTGGTTCTCAGTGCTGCAGTTTGTGTTTCAACATGAGGAAAAAAAAACAAACAAAAAAAACGTGACCTGTGCGATGACAGCCACATCCAGTCAACTGGTGCTGTCCATTTTAATGTCATTTTTGAAAGTCCTCAGCTCTTGACCACAACATCTGAGAGTGGTTGATTACATTTGTAAACTAGGATATTTTAAGTATAATGAGTAGACATGGTGGAGTTTTGTGTTGTGTTTGTGTGAAGACAGATCATTTCTCCAGTTATGCATGTGACTGATTTTGTGTTTACATAATGTCAGCTTGATAGTTATCCATAACCGTTAACAGCTGTAATGGATAACGATCGCGATCTTGTTTGCACATGTCAGTTGTCCAATAACTACTATCATGATAGTCGTATCATCATTTGTTTTAGCATTGTACTATCAGTAATATTGAAAGCAGGTGTCAGTGTCTTTCAAATGGTAGATATTTTTTCAGTGGTGTCCACAGACCTATTTCCATATTACATTATGTATCTGATATAGGCCTATAGGCAGAAGTTACCCGGTCATCTATTCACGTGGATTCAAACAACACTGTTTAAGAGACCCTTTAAAAAACAATGTAATTTTGCAAGGAAGCACTTTTGAGGCTGTTTAATTGTTTAATTGTCACAGAAGAATCACTGATTGCACCTTGTTTAGTCCTCACTGATTCTTGGGAATTTGGATAAAACAGGTTTTAATTTTGAAAAAAAAAAAAGTGTGTTAAATTACAAAATCTGAAGGTATATCCTTATAGGCCAAGGTCTTGGCTGTTCAGCAATGTACCAGTGCAACCTCCTCATTTTGCATTTTTTTCATAAAATAGGTTTTTCCAGTTATTAGGCTACTTTGTTTTTGTCAACACCGTCACCGTAATGAATTTTTTAAAATTTGAAAAACATATTTTTGTATTAAAGAGACTATTACTTTAATAACTCAACAGCACCAAAGAAGCATATTGTAAGCATATTAATTTAAAACAAATATAACTGCCTCTGACGGTGGTGACAGTCACCTCATACCAACATACATTTCCAAAATTTATACCACTCAAGTCAATGGCTTCTTGCTTAACAACTTTATTTAACTATTTGGTTCAAAAAATAACAGTCCTGAGCGCTGTTATAAGCATTTTGTCAGACTTCAGTCATCACCGTCAGACAGAAAACCTGACGGTGGTGATGTCTGACGGTGGTGACAAAAACCTACTCTTTCACATGATAAGCATGAGTTGTTCACATTAGCCAGCTTGTTTTTGCCCTGTTGCTACCTGCATCAGACCTCTTCTTAAAAAGTATACATTTATTTCATAATCTAATTTAATATTTTTTATACAGAAGTGACGGTGTTGACAATTTATGGTTGTGACAGTAGCAGTGTCCAAAAATATGAAGAGATTTAAGAGAAAATAGCAAACTTCCAGGAGCCTGAGTGGTCTTGAAGCATGCAGTAGAGCTGAAGGTTTGAAAAGGGCTCCTCAGGAATGTAATTGACCTTGTAGTTTTTTTATTATTATTTTTTAAATAAATATCTGACGGTGGTGACGAATATCTGGGACACATTTTGAGCAACCACAAAATAATAGTAAATATTGTTCAGAACCCATCGTTTGTAGTTTTTAATACATACTATGATGTACTCTTTCATGTGGTAAAGATATTATTCAATGAAATTATTACTTTTTGTTGTTTTAATCAAGTTGAAATGATTATCTCCTGTCCGAGGACAACTGGTTTTGCAGGGCATGGGCCACCATATAATCATTAAATTAATACAAATTAAAAATAAACCTATGAAAAAACCTTACAAATGTGCAAAGGACCCCCTGATTATGCCCTTGATTCTTTTTATTCATTAAAATGCTGTAAATTTCCAGCAGAAATAGCATTTTTCTTAGTGGGACATGATTCATCCAAATTCTCAAGAATCAGTCTCCTATAACAGTGAGACGGTAAGTAAGTGAACATTTCCACCAATACAAACTTAGTACACTCTGTGATAGTTCAGAAAATTCATTGCACTTGACTGAATAACCTCTTAAGGGAAACGTATTTTGTCATGAATTACATTTGTTTCTGATGTATCACAAATATGTTTCTAATGAACATAGCTGGGTCCCATACAACTAAACTCCGTTCTTAAATGAGATGCACCAGGCCCTCGGAGCGTGTCAGTGTCACATGGTTAGGTTTAGGCACCAAAACCACTCGGTTATGGTTTGTTAAGGTTAGGTTCAGGGAAACTTTAGGTTATATTATGGAAAGGTTAGGTTTGTCTTGCTTCAACAAAACTGTCTGACTTTGTAACGCAATGTAACAATACCTAAAAAGCTTAACACGGTAATAAACTCGGGTAATCTGCAACAAAATGTTTTTCCCTCAAAATGGAACTGAGAATGCAGTTTAGTTGTATGATAACATATTTTTTATGACAGGTTTACATCAAAATAGCATAGTGTGATATAGAGAGAAGGCTGTCATCGTGTTATGAAATACCCCTCACCAAAAGCAGTGCAGTGACGGAGCGGAGTGAATGCTGCTGAGAAGAGCACCGGGTCTACAAAAGAAAAGAGAGAAATGATCATTACATCAGTGTGTATGAGTGAGTAAGTTCATACAGTGAACAGTTAACGTTTGTACAGAAAACATAATACTCACACTCAAAATAGCTACTGTAGCCTCTTGAGCCGGGAAATCTTGACTCTGATGCTGTGATCAATTAGCGAGATTATCAAACTTGTCAGACTATTGTCACTCTGAAATTAAAATCCATAGAACAAAATCCATTTTCTTACCTTATTTTGCACCCAAGATGACCAGATAATAACCATATGTACTTAATATCATTCTCCTGGCCCTTGCTCCTCAGGTTGCTATTCTGTTGATTGCTCCGCTACTAGTTTTGTAGTAGTGGAGCACTTTAACTTGTTGCGTTTGGTCTTTATTTTATTAGATCTTGTCCAGCCTCGCCCAGTTAGCGCATATAAATTCATATAGGCAAAGCATATAATAGTTCTGAGTTTAGTTTAGTGGTGAGTGTGGATTAGGAACTGAATATGCAAGTATACAGTGATTTTCCCTGTCATGTTTTATGGCTATGCATGTTTATTAAAGCCATAAACCACAATAAGAGTACTTAATTAGTTGATTAAAGAACAATTAGGCTCCAGCTAATGCATGAATATCCTATCCCCAAAAAATGTTTTGTTGTTTGTTTCGGAGGTTTTCAGAGTCCCACCCATTTAAAATCAAGCCACACCTATTTCCATTTTTATGTGCATAAATAACTTTGCTGTCACAACAAATACAGATACAAGTACAAGTAGCGTCCTTTCTGCACATCCCTACGACCCAGGCGATTTTAGTGTTCAGGGCTGACTTAACTCTAATGAGCTGCCGCAACGCAGAAGGTAGGACGCATAGATCAACAGACGTCCAGCAGATGTAACACTCTGTTTTCTCATGACATCTCCAATGACACAATTCAGATGATGCTTGTTGTGTTCACAAGACAGCAAACGGGTGTGCGAGGTCAGACGCTGCTACTGATGCCAACAAACATGAGGATTTGGTGGAAGAGCGAACCACAGTGCTCCCTGCAGAAGATGTAAAACTTGAGAGCAAGCTGGCCAAAGGATGAGACACCTTTCAGTTTCTTGAGAAAGGTGAATGTGGACTTGGAGCGGTGAACGATGCTTGTCTAAATAAAAACCAGTACCTGGAGGAGGGCTCAGCTGAACATAATCTGATGGACGAAAACCACAAGTGAGTCGGTATGGAGAGAGAGAGAGAGAGAGAGACAGATATCAGGCACAGGAGAGAGAAACAGAGACACCACTGACTTAGCAGCAGAAACAAGACACTCTGAATAACACTGATAGACCAAAAAAGGAGGAAATGGAAAAACAAAGCCAAACATGGAGAGAGATAATCCAGGAGGAAAAACACATAGCATTTGACACAACTGCAGATGAAACAGAAGGAAAGGAGCTGGAAAAATGTCTGGAGAAACTAATTGGCTCATAAAAAAACTCGAGGCGTGAGTAACTACGTACGCCGGTGACGCGGTTAGCAGTGGATTAGTAGCAACGTGGATACAGTTCAGCTGCTCTGATGCACTTCCATCACTCTGGATTTGATGTTGTGGTTGTGCGTCGCGCAGCAAGTGACGCAAAAGAGCATTTGAAATCCTATTTGTGCGGCTAGAGCGGCCAGACTGAGACACATGCGTAGAAATCCAGATGGAATCACATTTCAGACCACCTCCAAATGTGGCTTGGATTTGATTTGCAAAAATATCTCTTTTTTTTTTGCCAAAACTTTCTAAAGTCAATCTGGTTATATATGCCAAAAAACGGATTTGGCTTGGCAGTCTGAACTGGGCCCAACTGATGTCGTTTGCAAACAACACAACACTAATCGAAAATTTGATCAAAAAGAACAAATCTTTTGGGTGAATGAACTGAACTGAAATGATCCGCTCATTACTTAGATCAGTTGAGGGCCGGTTTGTTTTCAAAACAGCAAACACACAGCTGATTCAAGTCGCTAACATTTAGCTGCAGTGATTCGACACCATTGGTCCTGTACCGCAGTCCAGATATGTGGCATTATCTAGATTGATATTATATGCACAGACTAACATTTAACATTTCTGTGCTCTGAGATTGTATCATCAAGTGCATAAAAAAATTGCTGCACCAGTGCACTTGAGATTTCAAATAAATTTAAAACGAACTGGGTCATGTTTGACAATCCCTGAATTAATAAAAAACTCACCACCTTTCGTAGTTTATGGGTTTACTGGTAGTTGCATAATGCATGATGAAATCTGCATTATGATAAAACGGGTGGCTAAGCCTGAGATGTGTATCAAATCCTTTCAGTGTGAGGGAGCGGTGCATGAACCAATCACTGAGTGAGCCGATCACTGTGTGTGTTCAGTGATTGGCTCACTGAACGTACACAGTGAACATGAGCCCTGAGTGACACACAGTGGCCAAGTCACTCAAGCCCACCCCTCTCCCTCTCTCTCTCTCATTTAATAATTAGGTCTTTTGAAAATATTCATGTTGTACATAATAGGCTAGGCCTTTTGTTATACTAGCTTTCAGTTTGCAGACAGTATCTTTATCCAAATAAATTCTGAGCTCACTGGCTTATCCTTCACCAACGGCTGCTTTCACTTCGCCAGTTAGTGAGCTGAGCTGAGTATTCGTCTGTGTTGCAGTTCAGTGAGTGGGACTGCGCAATCTGAGAACGAATGTTGTGAACAAATCTTCTTAATGAACTGATTCTAATGATTCAGTACACTGAAAAGAACTGCTTTGCCCATCGCTAATGCAATGCCTGAAAGCTCGTTCACTCTCTTAAAGCAACAGCACTCAGTCATGAGATATTACGGAGGGCTGTTCTGAACACACGATAACATTTGTCAACACCATACCAAACTTCACTCTTTCAAGGTAAATGCATTTGTCTCTGATTAACATAAATACTAAAGACCACCTTATAATGCAAGCAAATGAATCTTCAATTTAAGATGAAAACCGCTGCTGAAAAAGTAAGTATATGGCATAAGAAATATATGATAACAAATATACAACACTTGGCTCAAACACTTATGATCCTGTTTTTTTTTTTTTTTTTTTCCCCCCCATAGTGAAAAGCTTCTTCACTTGAACCAACTTTCTCCATGCCTCTTCCAGTTCCACACAAGTGATTGTTTTGCATTCAGTGTCTTTTTGGCCTTGATTAATGTTTCAGATGACAATGATGATGGCCATCACCACCTCTAGCTATTTTTTAGACCCTATAAAGAAAGTCATGTGATCAACCTCAGGAGGCTGGGCTCACTGTCTATGCAGCATGAGGATGAGGTGAGTAAGCCACTCATTTGGAACGCAGATGATCCAAGACCGGGGCCTTCACTCGTGTCTCAGGATGACTTGGATGTGAGCTTCACGACCAGTGCTGGGCGTTGTGGCCCCATGGAGGAAACACACAATGCGGTTGACACCTCCATATCTGGCGCTGACTCAACTACAGAGCCAGAAACAGACACCCAGGCCGGACTATTAGTTTTTGACTGACAGACTATTATTTTTGGATCCCTCTAGATAATGGATCTCTTCAAATTTTGCCATACTTTTAGCAAGTCTGCAGCTTAATTTGTGTCCTCCATCACTGTACCTGGACAGGTTTGTGACAAGTATAGCATGGCCTGCAATTCCCACTGTGAGCATGAACTGATATGGTGTCATAAACAATATGGCTTTGAGACCGTCACATTGAAGCACGCAGCAACAATACACTTGAAACTCGATGGACTGATGACCTGCAGGGTGGGTCGCCATCAATCCCCCTAGTATTTTCTACAAGGATCCCTTCTTCATGCCTCATAAACAACGCGCCCTAGTAGCTCACCTGGTAGAGCGCGCACCACTTCTTAAGGCCAAGTCCTGATCGCAGCGTCCAAGGTTCGAATCTGAGCTCAAGCCATTTGCTGCATCTCCTCTCTCTCTCTCCCCTGCCATTCCTGTCCCTCTCTACTGTGCCTGTCAAATAAAGCAGAAATGCCAATAAATAAATAACCTTTAAGCTTCAGAAAGTACACATTCCAGCAACTACTGACAGTGTCCCCAAGCTGAAGCCATCAATAAGAACAAAACTTTTTTTCTGCAAGACTTACATTTGATAGATAAATAGATAGATAGATAGATAGATACACTTTATTGATCCCAAACTGGGAAATTCCCATTTGGTAATATCTTGTGTGCAAAGTTGACATTTTGGCCTGGAGGTAGCGTTATAGAACAGGTCATGAGGTCACCAAATGGATTTGCTTACCAACTCTCATGGCAATCTGTAGATTTCGATTTGTTGCCTTGGAGCAAAGTGTTGAACAGACAGATGGACGGATGGACATATGGACGGACTTGCATGGCTATCCTATACCCTGCCTGCCCGCGGGGCAACATGTCACGCTAACAGTAGGCTGTAGTGTACATGCACCAAATAAAACAGAATATTAGACAAAAATTTCTCATAATCTAACAGCATTTTTTCACAGCATGACCTTTTCAAAAAAACTTCCCCATATCCAAAAAGCAGCTAAATCTGATCCTAATCATTTTTTTTTAGAGAGCATGTATACATTGTGACTGTTTAGTCCTATAGCAGTCACTAACTCAGTCACTAACTATGGCTTTTGTCTTAGTATAAACTTACTGCACAGGAGGAGCTACTTATAGCCCATTTGCAAGCCTTATCGTGATCAGCGGAAAACCCTTCACCCAAACCTAACCCTAACTTTACCCTTGTGGGCATATCTTACCCAGAACTGCATTTGGATTCATAACAGGACAGTTGTAATATACAAAATTTTCATGGAAATAAATTTGCTATTTGTTTGCATTGTGTGAATTAAATGTTTTAATCAGGAAACTGAGTACCTGGATAACAGGAAGTTGTGGAACATGTGTATGTCCACACAACAAGTTAGGCAGCACAGTAAACCAAACGTCTGGGATATCATTTATAGGCTGATTTTAGTAACATAGAGGCAAATGTGTAGAATTGATTTTGTTTTTGTTTGGTTTTGTTTGCATGCTGTGGTCACTTACTATTTTGTACTGGATTTAAAAACATTTGGTTGGTTTGACATGGTCTCCAGTTACACCTGTGTGACAGTCTGAGGAGGCATGGTGAGACATGAGTACAAGTCAAGGCAGGCGAGTCTCAAGTCAAGTCCCAAGTCCTAAACTTTGAGTTTTAAGTCCCAATTAAGTCATAATGCGCTCTTTACCAAAGTTAATTTAATAATTGATTTTTACCTCTGTCTGCCCTGTATATGCAAATTTCTGCACATGGCCAGTTAGCCCAGTGCTGAACTGACAAAGCAACCCTGCTTTTAGTGGCAGGGCCTCCTCCTTGTGCAAGTATTTATTTTTTCCTCATTTGCTCCTCTCACAGCCGACGTTCGCCTTCTTTCTCTCTCTTACAGTGCACACACACCACGCATGCACACATGAATACCTCTGTCCCTGTGTATATATGGAAACATTGATAAGCTACTACTGGCTATTCATCAATAACAGATACCTAACATTACACATGGCTGATTGTTGATTGGTTTGATGAGATTTATGCTACCAGCTGACTGGCTGTGGGTCAGTGTGGATCTGGGATATGAAGAGCTGATTTGCTGATGTCAAGTAAAGTCATGTTTTCCTATGAGAAGACGAGGTTAACTTCCTTAGCTTTCCTTACAACACAAAGGGAGCTGTAATCATGGGTTAGTTGCATAATTTTTATTCTTTGCTTTTGGGAAGATAGATTGCCAAGTCTGTCCAAGTCGGACTCAAGACTCAAAGTCAAGGTGAAGTCAGGTCTCACTGGTGTTAAAGTCAAAGTCAAATTGTAAGTCTTTCTTGGTTTGGTTCTAAAGTCAACTTTGTCACTCGAGTCCAAGTCGATCAAAGTCACGTGACTCGTGTCCACGTCCTTGCCTGAAAGCTAGATGAAACGTGTGCTACAGAGGGCAGCAGAGGGGAGCCACAACAGTACTTGCCAGCTATCTTACAGGACTCCAGCGAAATTTCTTATTTTTTGTCCTTCAACATGCATACATGTGTTCAGTCTAGAAAACAAACAATAGCAAAGTCAGTAAATTTACCTCTGTCTCTGTGGTGTCTAACTGGTGTGGAGGGCTACAGGAGGCGCAAAAGTTACCGGGCCTTTCTGGATGTTGCTAATAGGAAAATACAGTTATAAACAGTAACCTGAGCAAAACTATCATTTGTAGGCTATACAGCTTACAGCTGCTCATTGCAGACTGTGTGCATTTAAGTTTTGGAAAATGACATTTATAAAATGATGTTCAGTCCTCTTTAAGTGGATCAAGACAGTTATTTTAAGTATGTTAGCTGGGGGGAATCTCAATGGCAGGAGGCTAACAGTGAGCATCCAGCCAGTATCCAGCAATCAGTAACAATGAGAGGAAGATAGCACCACTACTGTCCTACATAACAGCTAGGAGGGAAGTGAAATAATATCACATTTTTCAGTGGATGTACTATCCTTTTAATATGTGGGAGGACCATGCAGGTCATGCCCCTCAAAATGCTGCAATAAAGTGGATTGTGTCCCAGAGACTGTGCTTCAATTACTATCTGGTCAGCCCTATTTGGAAATACATAATTATTTGTCCTTATTGATGGAACAAGTTCTTCAAACCACTTTAACCTCAACTAAAACTGTGCCTGGCAGCACAGGGACCATGGCCGCTTCATGCCGGGAATGCTAAATTAAAAGTATGAATCAGCTAATCTAATTAAAGCGAGGAGAAGCATCTAATAAATATGTTTGCAACATGATGCAAGATATAATGAAAGTCATCTGTCTTTTCAGCTTGAGGACAAAGTGACTTACAACTGTGGGCAGCTGAAAACGGCAGGGCGGGGGGTTGTTATTGTTCCAAAACAGCACTGATGGATGTCAGCATTGAAATCCAAAAATATAAGCACCTGGGGAGGAAAATCACAATTGGAATAAGTTTATTAACACCTCCCTTCACGCACACTACCGCAGTTTTATGCTCTATGTGATGGTAAAAAACTGACTTAGTGCTCCTTTAAGTCTTTACCCGGTTTGCTCGGTGGCATTTGCACAAAATGTGCTGCTCGGTCCGTGCAGCTCTCTGCGGTCTCTTTCCTGTTTTCAAAGTTCCCACGGAAAGCAGGGGACCACCCAGCAGCGCCGAGCACGACGCTGATTAGCCGGCTTGAGCTCATTTGCATTAACGTCAGTAAAGGCTGTAGGTCAATCCTTGCGGGTGCTTTTATTGGATGTGCCGCTGTCAAGCAGTGCTGAAGAATTGGAAGGGCAAACGCTAGAAAAGGCAGGGAAAAGACAAACAAAAAAAAAAAAATCAGCATTATGTAGCTCGTTTCTGCCTTATCGCTTCGCTGGTAAACCTTGAATCATTCTGCCTTCCCCTCTTTCATACCCGAAACTTGTGGACGCGGAGCGGTCTTTTTTTTTAATATATATATATATATATATGTGTGTGTGTGTGTCTGTGTGTATATATATATATTTATATATATATATATATATATAATTTTTTATTTTTTCTCTCTCTCCCTCTCTCTCTCTCTCTCCCTCACACACATACACACACACACAAGCGATTGCATTCTCCAGAGGTGGTACCTCCACATAGGCTGTTACAAATTGACAGCCTCTACATCTTTTTTTTTCCTCCAGAATGAGAGAAAATCGTGGATCCTGACAGTGTAGAAGCCTACATTGTAGCCGGGGTTTGTGTCTCTCTATCAGGCGGATCATCTTCAATCGGGCAGCGGATGTCTGAATGGAGATTGCAAGCCATCCTCAAGATTTCTCCGTTGCCTAAATTGGTGAATTTGGGCTGATAAATGGAGCGTTTGGTCGGACTACATGACATTATGTTGCAAGCGGGAGACTTGACATCGGAGCGACTGGCCAGAATAATACTCTGCAGTGTGAATATTTCAGCCTGTTGATGATGAACGGCTCAGGACTGGAGCAAAGTGTCGTGAGAACCGGTTTGTGGCCCATGCCTTGAATTGAAGTGGGGTAGCCAGATTGTTAAAGGAGAGAAAAAAAGATTACATATATATTTTTTGATGGCTCTAGGGTGGGGAGGACGACAACAAATGAATCCACGGACACAAAAAATGGATAAAACTATTGCTTGAGCCGGCGGGGGGACTGGTGTTCTAGGGCCTACTTGATAACAGTGAAGTTGAAAAAAAATGAGAAAATGATGATGTGGTACGAAGAAGGCGAGAAGAGGAGCCAGAGTGAGGGATAAATCGTCCATGGGGATCTGAACAGCCCAGTTGAAGAATAACGGAATCCAAGTTTTCGAGGATAAGACAGCTGCTGTGATTAAAAGATCTATCCAATTAACTTCATGTGAAAAACAGAGGGAGGAAATCAGCTTCCTGGTCGGGGGGTGGGGGATAGAAAGATAGATATATTATTCATGCTTTGTTTTAGAGCAATTGGAGATCCCCGCTTTGTATTGGCCTACTTAATATATAGCCTAGATTAATACAAAAAAAAAAAAAAAATGAAGTAGTTTAGAAAGAAGATTGGACCTTCCAAACACAAGGAGACAGCGAATGACACTTGGGTAGCCTCTAAGTAAAGCACTTGCGCAAAAGAAAAAAGGCTGAAGTGGGTTGAAGCATGGGCTGTGCTTCAAGTATTCATATCTCTGATAGGGTGGTCTACCACAGTGGAAAAGAGTCCGAGGATTCCCACTCACCCCAGCAGACTAATACCACTCAGCATCAAGGAAATCCTGCCTCGGGACTACCCATAAAACCCCTGAGTTGCAAGGTGAGGGAACCTACATTCATTACATTTACACAGCCCAGAGAAAGAAATCTGTGTGTGTTTGTGCATGTGTGTGTGTGTGTGTGAGAGAGAGAGAGAGAGAGAGAGTTTGTGTGTGTGTGTGTGTGTTTTCTTTCACAGAGTTAAAAACCACACATACTATTTAATTCAAGTTTTTCAGCAAACGGCCTGTGTTCCATTACAGAAAAGAAATCTAATAACCCCCATAATCGAAAGAAATCTAATAATCCCATAATCAATTTTAGGAGGATACTGTAGAAATATCACCCCAAAAAGTACAGTTGGAATATTATAGGAAAATTATCATACTACCCTCAGGGGGGAGAAAAACAAGTAAAAGTAAAGAGAGGTAAAAGTAAAGAGTATTGAATTCCACAGGTGCAGTTCATATAGAAATCTGGGCATATACTTTTTCTAGGCCATAATGTGACAGACACACACACACACACACAGTGGAAGGTCGCAGGGTCGCAGGCCTCCACTTTAACATCAGGTATTGTTTTCTCCATAGGATTCAAGAGTTTATGGGCCCAGCAAAACAGTCAGGATGTAGTACATATTATATATTTTTTTATCAGCTCTGAGGTATTTGAGGTGATATGTATAATCCGGCTGCTAGAGTTGTAGACCGCAACCATCATCAAAGCTCTACACATCCACTCGTATGATTAATTAAATCTAGTTCTGTTAAAGTGGCCACAGTGGCTTCAGCAGCATCGCTCTGTTGCTTTTTAGTTTTTCAGTGAGTTGCCCCCTTTTCTCAAAGCCCAGAATTGCTGTTTCAGGTTTTGATTGAATTTAGTCACACTAGTCACATTGTCTGTCAATGCAGTGAAAACGCCTGAATGGAGCAGTAGATGTGATATTGATTTAGTGACATAATCACAATTAGGTCCTCATCAGTATGTTACATCATGTCAAAAAGAACAGTCCCATTTGTGTGTTGGACCATAAGTGATTAACAGTGGCGTAATGAAATGCACTCTGTGTAAACAAGAGCTAAAAAAAGACTTGTTTCTCATTAAGACTTGTCTCTTTCAGTATTATTGTTGTTCTTATAATTGTTATGATTATTATTATTGTTAGTAATTCTATGTCATGCTGTAGCTCATGTGACAAGAAGTGCAGCAGGTCAGAGGTGTGTCAGAAGTCAGCGACAGGCCGAGGCGTGCGCTTGGTGGTGAGGAGGATGTGCTTTTTGTGACAAACTAAGAAGATCCCTGTTTCCATGTGGTGTTGGCAAACAGCCTCATTCCCTTTGCAAAGTATTACCCACAAATCTCAGCAGCTATGTTAAGCAAATGTTGAGTTCAGACCCATTTTTTCCCCCTGAATGACGAATAGTGACAAAAACGATGTACTTTGTGCACATGTGGCGACATGTAGATATACACAACTGTATGTAAATTTGCGATCTTATGAGATCAGCGCGCAAGTGGCTATGTGCGGTGGTGTACTTTTTCATGAGTATGTGTGCATTTGTTTGACACACCGCAGGCTATTTGAGTACCTCTGTCAAGCTGAGTTTTGTGGCCAAATGTCACCACAGGATCCAGTGAGAAGTCAGTGTGACAGATGCCCCCATGTCAAGACCACCGCCGTGCCTCTGATTGAATTAGTCCCCTGATTGAGTTAGACTAATGGCATACAAATCTCCTTCAGCCAGAGACGGTTAAACCTTGTTCTGTAAGGTGTCATCATCAACATTCCCTGTAGTCACAGCCAATGAGCAGCCACGTTAAATGTTACTGTGATCTACACCTTACAGCGGAAGTGGAGATGTAACAATTATCAGAAAAAAACTGAATGTGTGTCACCACCAGATTGCTCGAGGTGCATGTCACCGTTGCTTGTTGTAGCTCTCCTGAAATGTTCTGCTTATAGGAGATCAGCGTTGGTCACTGATTGCTCCGGGAGTGTGTTAGTGTTCACCACTCTGGTTTTATCAGATCTTTGCATTGCAATGCCATTACAAAAAGCACCATGTCCTGCATTTTCTTCCAGAAGATGTTTGGGAATAGAGTTTTTTTTTTTTTTTTTTTTTTTTTTTTTTCAGCGATATCAGTGTTCCCACAATGAGGACAGTGGCAGTGATGTACCATACCTCAGCAAGTGTCACCATAAGGAAACATTATCTCTAATTGCTGGTGTGTCCAATTACAGGTGTTTTTATTTTTTTGTCTCTGTGTGCATGTGTTTGTGCCCATCCCAGTGTGGCCGTGATTCTGCGGCACACTGAGGGGACGTGCACACGCCGCACTTAAAGAGATAATAATCATCCACATCTGTGCACAGCTCTCACTCGCTAAATCAAAGTACACATTTTTTTAAACACAATTCAGTGAAGTGGAGTTTGTGCCGTTTCCTAGATTTTTCATACAGAGAGAGAGAGAGAGAGAGAGAGAGAGAGAGAGAAAGGGAGCATGTGCGGGCGGCGAGTGTGAGAAAGATTGAATACAAGTTTGGGAGCAGGATGGGAGGTTTTGTCAAGGGTACGTTACCATCTGGGCTGCTCTGGCAATGATAAGGCTCAAGTACAAGGTCTTGTGATAGTGGGCATTTTTTGCTGTGTGCAGGGGCAAACAGACAGAGCAAGACCTCAGCCAAACTCAACACCATTTATCTGGCCTTGACTTTCACAGTCTGATGCCCCCACTAAAGCAAATCAAGTAGTTCTCCCCAGGATGGCAAATCTACACTAAATTTGACCCATAACCTCTTAGCATGAAGGGGAAAGGGCAGTTATGATGCAGAGAGCAAACCTTCCTGCTTGTCTCTGTGTACCTCAACATCTGTGGTGGAGTCACTCACTCACACCTCAGACTTTCCCCATTAAACTCTTCTATCCCCAGAAGTGACGAGGCGCACAAGGCCGATCTCTGAAGCAAAGCACTTAACCGCACATTTAGGAGCACGCAACGCAAAACTTTTAACGTTTCTGAGCCAGAGATGAGCATCTCAAATTGATGCACACTTTCTTCCCATCCATTTTAAAGAGTGTATAGTGCTACATCTGGGACCTGGACAGCCTCTTTCCAGTTGTCAGTTTTCTGTCCCTCTCGTTTCTGGTGTGTGCTCTTTCGAGCCCTCTCTGGCCAGTGGAGTAGAGATTGTGTGTGTTTAGTCTAAGTTGAGAGCCATTGGGTAATTTATTCCAGAGGAAGGCAAAGGCTTAGCATGGTGATGAATTAATCCACTGTGCTTTTTCTGCT
The DNA here is from genome assembly GCF_902150065.1 of Myripristis murdjan. Taxonomy (NCBI): domain Eukaryota; kingdom Metazoa; phylum Chordata; class Actinopteri; order Holocentriformes; family Holocentridae; genus Myripristis; species Myripristis murdjan. Next base: position 10,309,375 of record NC_043982.1, read on the forward strand.
GGCTGAGAGGAGGGAGACTGATATTGGCTTGTTCTTTCTCTCTGTCTTTCTCGCTCTCTTTCTTTCACTATCACACTTTCTCTGTTTCCATGCTTCTCCTCTTGTCTTGTTTCATTTACAGTTTTTTTTCGTAGCCATTGCGCTCAGATAGTGCTAAGTTAAAGGAGCTCAAAGTGATTTTTAGATTATAAAAACATTCACATGTAGGAGGAATATATATTTACTTTTTGTTTTAAATTTTAAAGTAAATGGTTAAAGGAAGTTTCAGCCCTCATAGTTTTGGAGGCTTAGGCAGATGGAACTATATATACAGATTATAATTAGTTCAGCCAATGCAAAAAATCACAGTCTAACAATTTAATAAGATAAAGGGAAGAGACAGAATTTTGTTTTTCAGAAACTGGAAAAAAAAAACATTTCCCAAGATCCTCCATTGCGTCGGTGGCTGAAAAGGCGTAAACTCGAGCGGTGACCTCTGTGGCTGCATATTTTGTTTGAGAGGTCAGGGCGACAACACAACAAAACACAACAAGGGCAACCGAAATTTGTGTATCCTTCTGTCCTTCTCTTCCCCTCCATCCCCCCAAAAATCTCTCGAGATTCTACCTCTGCAGAATGCTGTCATAACTCTGGCACGCCAACAGGAATCTATGCTGTAAGGAAATCAACCAGAAAACAACAAAACAGCAACACACCCGCAAGCTAAAATGGACCTATGGACATAAGTGTTAATGTGCTTTACGGTTGAATCTTCCTTTAACCCAAAACACAAAAAAAGATATTTTTTCACCTACTCCTAGTGTGATATGTCATCATAGATTTGTGTGATTTGGCGACGTTTCCATTACAATGGAATCCTTAACAAATCTCACACAAACTATCCTCCTTCGACCCATGAAACAAAAAACTTTTTTTTTTCACTTACCCCTAGCGTTATCTGTCATCCGGAGAGTTAATATGGGATTTGGCAAGGTTTCTCTTGTGTTGGAAACTTTGCCAAATCACACAGAAGCCATCTTCCTTTAACCCAAAATACAAAAAAATATTTTTTCTCATACCCCTTGTGCATTTTATCATCCAAATTGTTTCTGTGTGATTTGGCCAGGTTTCCAATTCAACTGGGCTGGATGGGTATTCATTTATCTAGCTCAAACGGTTAAAAACTACATGTGAAAACTCAGCAGAAGCAGCAGCTCTTTCTAAATAACAATGACGCACATGCCCGGCTTAATCCACAGCCCTCAGGGGCGAGAAGTTTTTTTGGGGAACTTTTTTTCCTGCCTAGGAACACCTGCAAACTGCATCTGTCTGCCCCTAATTCATACTCCTTGGGTATGAATAGATTGCACTAAGTGTAAGTGGGACAATATCTTTATTTTGTGTTTTGGGTGAAGTGTTCCTTTTACATAATGTAAGTCTCACATCAGATGAACATTCAAAGTCCTTGTACTTTTTAGAATGAGCTACTTTGAGCTACTTTTATCACGGCAGTGTCAATGACAAGGGTCCCGCCGCCGCGTTCATGCGCTCATGTCGGTGTGAATGACCTTTGACTGCAGAAGAAGAGGAGCTTCACGAACGGCGGTGACTGACAACAGCACATTTGTTGTTACGGAGCTGTGAAGCATAAAAGTTTATCTCGTTACGAGTAACTTACCTCTGATTCTGACATCTCTTCGGCATCGGAGGTGATGACTGACAGCTTCACCAACAAATGAGCAGGATTGGTTCTGCAGCACTGGTGAGGGCCGTATTGAGACTCACACAGCGATAAGGGCAGAACACAAAGGAGAAACTTAGTTGGCGATATACTTAGTGCTCGTTCAACGCATTTCTGTCTTATTGACCACTGTCAGTATGATTACAATGTTGTATATAATTTACAATAGGAGCAGTCTCCCTCTGTGCGCCAGTAGAAATGCTAACGCTCAGTTGACTTCAATGTTCGTGCTGTTGTCTTTGTCTTTAGAGCTGCTGATAGGATCAAGTGATGGACTGTGCTTATCTATGTCCATCTAGGATGTCGTGTACACACAGCGGGCCTTTATTGTTCCATGGCTACAGCATGGCACTAACCCCTGTCACTCTGCCAGGGTCAGGAGTTCAGCTGGGGCCAAGTTGTGTCATACTCTAAGGCACTTTGCATATACATGTCGGCTCAAATGGCACGTGTATGTAAACATTGGCACAGTTTTCCATCACTACTAGATAACGAAGGAGTTGCTGTGTTAACGTGACCATTCACTGAATTAAAAAAAGGACACTCAGGCTCCTTGAATACAGCATACCAATATCACTTTAGCTGTACATGTGACTGTGTTTCCCTTTCTGTCAGGGGTATCTCCAGTGGCAGTGAGAGGGCAATTTTTTTTTGCCATGTCATGCTTGGCTCTTTATCTGTGCTGGCACATGAACTGGAGGCCTTGTGGAGAGGATGCAAAATGGGGCCGATAAAGCACCCATAGTCTACTTATTGATGCATTGGCAGTGCTAGAGCTCATCACCTCACATGACTTTTGTATAAAGGCAGCAGTAGAAGTTGTCAAAAGAGTTTTACCCTCTTCATACTGTATAGTTGATGATAAACCTGTATCCAAACAAAAAGATGACTTGTTTGTTATTTGTCTAATTAGTGTTGTTGTGTTGTCTGAATGGCTCTAATAGGCAGTGACAGAATGAAAAGATACAAATAGGCCATTTTGGTGATAGGGCCACTGCTGGTGTTTAAACCATTTCCTACTCATTACAATCCTTGTTAGTGAAGTATAGAACAGACGCAGTTGTTTTTAATGATTATGTATGGAATTACACTGAAATTAAGGACCACTTAGCAGAACAGGCTTGGATTTCAGTTTTATATTTAACATCTCAAAGGTGTCTCCATGTGCAATCCTTTGCTTTGATTTCATATCACACCGCCCAGTGCTTAGTACAGAGCCTGGTAGGGCTGGGAGACAAATCGATTAAATTGATTGATTTGAATTTATGTTTTAAATTGATGCAACAAAATGGCAGAATTATAAATTTGAGATTTTTGACTGCATATGTTAGAACGTGGAGAAACACACCCGCTGAGCGCTCTGTACAACGAGCCCCAACCCCTATCTGCAGAGAACCTGCACGCCCAGAAGCACATGCGTGAATCACCACACACATGATCATGCCAGCAAAGATTCCCATCACATAGTAGTAGTAGTAGTTAGTGGAAAAACAAGGAAAAAAAACGTGAATTGTGAAAAGTTAGAAAAAAATTGAGATTGAGCTTTGTTTTTTGGCCCTATCGCCCAGCCCTAGAGCCAGGCAGTGGTCCTCCTGTGGGGGGAAAAATGTATTTCTTGGTTATGAGGTATTAATTTGTGTGCACAGCATGCTCTTGTTATGTGAGACACGCACCCAAGTTGCATTAACAGCAGGGAAATAGACACAAAACAGTAGGAAATTAATACAGGGCCAGTGCAAATTTTTTTTCTGAGATATGATGTTGGAGATTTATTCTCTAAAAGTTACAGTTCCTTGCTATTGATCAACTCCAGACTGTGGCATTCCTCAAGTCTGCTTTATGACAAGAGTGACGCTTATTAGCTCTTAATATCCTTGACACCTGTCTCTTGCAGTAATATCTTACAATCTTGCAATATCTTACTTTGCAAGCAGGAAATGGCTTAATTATCTCCTAAGCAATTCATCTGAAGTAAAATTAATTAACAAATATCTATTTATTGAACCTTATGTAAAGTCTGACTAAGCGAAATGTATTGTTGTCCAACAAAATATATATAATCAGGGAAATTCAGCTGAATAAATATGACATTGAGCACACACACTGTATAAAACATTGTAGGTACATGGTAGTTTGTCTTGTCTTGAATACAACTATATGTGAGACATTATATGTCTTGTGAACAATCTCTTGCCATCAAAGCAATAAGTAATCATCCCCCAAAATATATTGTTTTCTCCTGTAGCCACTCCTGATCATTTTTATTGTGGCAATTTTGCATCCCTCCTCACGTTTGATTGTATTTAATTAGGGATGGGGAATGGTGTGACTGACAGCAAAATATTGTTACCACAACTGAATTGGTATGAGATCATATGTTGCTACATTACTCCTGTAATGACTAAATTAATGACGGTCTTGAGTCGAAATCAAATTAGGATAATATAATAAACAGCTTTGTCACCTTGGGTGTGGACCGAGCTCAGTCAGTCTCTTTAGCTCCAAGAGTTTGTTCACTTATGTTGTATCAGCTAAGGTGCATGTACTTTTGAAACAGACCCTCCCATTGTTTTGGAAATAGTCTTAACAAATACACATTCAAAGCTTGTTCTATCCCCCCTCAAGGTTAAGAACTTAGTATCATAAGGTCAGCATGTGATAGTTTCATAAGATTATGGAAATGGTATTCTTCCAAAGCAAGGCACTGCAAGTGTTTACTTTGTGGCTATGCTCTCTGTTCTGTTTCAGAAGCTCCCAAGAATGTAGGTGTGAGTGGGCCCGGTGTGTTTAAAGCATTGTAGAGCTCCAACCATTTTCCAGTACCTTCCATACTGGTTCAGACGTTCGAATGCATTTTCCCCTGATTTGAGATGGCAATTTATTTCAGTACCATGAAAATGCAGAGGCTTGAAACTTTCTTGAAATAGATAATGTATACCATGAACATCGTGCCAGGGCTTTCTTCTATCAAAGTCGCTTGTGTCTTCTAGTGTATTCACATACAGATGGGAAGCACCAAGGTTCAGCACTAAAAAAGTCTGTCGTGCTATTTGGTCGTAAAATCAAATCCAGAAGACAATCGGTAGGCGAGAGATGAGCTGCGACTTTCCATGACTAAAAAGTTGGCAGGTAGCAGCTGGCCAGCGTGTCATCAGAGGGCGTCACTGATTGGCTGTCCATTGTGTTGTCTGCGCTGCTTGGCCTCAAAAGTTGAACGATCTTCAAGTTCTTTCAGCCCGTGCTCTACCACGAAAAACAAAGTGGCGTCACATTGCAAATGGACATCAAAGTTTGTCAGATCAGATGCATCTCTGTCTGAAAAGCCCCCTGTCATAGTTATCATGGCTGTGAAACAGGACATTTGTTTTTCTCATGTATCCAATAGCACATGAATGCACTATTCCCGTCTGTGTAACTTGGGAATGTTTTCCATGCAAAGACACCGCTATAGCAGAATGCACAGCAGAAAGTCCATAAAGAGAAAAAAATGTTTTATTCACTGAGTTTTAAAAAAAAGTCTTTTAAACATTGACCCAAATGTTAGACAAAGCAACAGAAAATTTTCAGTTAGGTGCCACCGCTGTATGTTTTGAAGTAATAATAATAAAAGAAAAAAAAAATCAAGTAAATATTAAAAAATCTAAAAAGTATGGTGTGTTTTGGAAAGTGTTTGTTTGTGATGTCACGTGTACATGCGCAAAAAAAAAAAAAAAAAAAAAAAGAAATATTAGTAAGGTCCCCTATGACTGCATCACTACAATATTTTAGGCTCACACTCGAACATCAGCAGGGGTCACGGCGTTCTGCTGCAGAGACATGTGCTTTGAATGTGGCTTCCAGCGCCATGCACCTGGACCGACAGGGCACAGAGTGCACTGTTTCATGACAAGAGAGAGTGGCAAAGTGGATGGGAACTTGCTCTTGTTGTGTGAGACGCTTATAGAAAACAGTCCCGTGTCAAAGGCCCGCTAGGCGTGTAGTTCTACAGAATTTTTATTTTGTCTGCTGACTGCTGGAATGTGCCACAGCCACCGTCAGTGCGCTAAGCTCTCCCAAGGTCGTAATCCCACAGTTGACTTTAAAGTGGTTTTTGAAATGTACACCATGTACACAACACATAATCACTGTTCAACCAGAGGAAGAGTTCATGTGAGATTCATACTCCTCTTGTCCATAGGCGTATTTATTCTCCCCCGTGAGAGAGCCTTATGTGCCGATCGAGGGCTGCTGTAACCATGCACAACACAGAATGTTAATTTAGTTAACAGCCATGTTAACAGCCTCTGGTTACTGGAGTACTTTGGCCGTTTTCACGCTCCGTCACACCACTGTCCACGCAGCTAGAACACGCTGAAGAAATGCTGCGTACAGTACAGTATGTTGAAATACAATTCCCAGGGCTAGATTTAGGAGTAAATTGTAAACCTAATAAGCATTTCACGGCTAATTTTTTCAGTATCCGAACAATCTTCTTCTTCTCCTTCTTTTTTTTTTTTTTTTTTTTTTTTTTTTTTTTTGTTAAGAGCATGTCAGTGGCAAAACGTTCCTGAGGCCTTGACTTCATTTTACCTTGTGCCTTCTTTAAACAAAGGCTGAGCAGGCAAGAGGCTCGCTGGAATTAGGCAATAGGCCGTGAAGCTTATTTGTTGTAGTAAACAGACTACAGGCTCATTCACCTGCTGAACGCCACAATAAGCCAGCGATACCCACCTTATTCCTTGTTTTTAATACACTTAGGTATGACATCAAAATGTTACATGGTTTCCAGGAACATGTCTTGCCTCGGACTGTCTCTGAAGATGAATCCACTTTTGCTAAGGGCTCATTAAACAAAAACAGTTGCTGGATTTGACATTTAATGCCATTTACCTAGACCTGAATTACCCTGAATGAATGCACAACTGTATTAAAAGAAGGTTTTAATCCATCATGTTTTTTTTTTTTATTTGGCATAGTACTCAAATCACATGCCAAATCATGAAAAACTAGAACTATAGCGCTTGACGTCAAACTTTCAGTCGTTTTATTAAAGTCAAATACTGGTGTTTTATTAAGTTTGTACAAATTGCCAAGCTGACCCTCTCCTTTGTGTTGTGTTCTGCTGCTGCCTGCACACAGTTAAAGCACTTGGACAATGTGAAGTATATATTTTAGAGATGAAAAACCAAGTAATTGCCATGCAGTCGTCAAAACTCCATTCCTCATTCAGCTTTTGTGTATTTTATGTGTGAGTCAGTCATGTTTGAGGTTGTGTGCCAAGCCGTAGCCTGGCGCTCCAGCTCGTGTCACTCGGTGATCCCTCATGCAACGGTGACATCAGTGCTCCACTTTTAGCAGATGAAGTGGAGAGGGAGCCCGGTGATTATCTGCTGCAATGTTTCCCAGCCAAGTGAACTGAGTTTGGAGCCCACTCCTGATATTTTCAAAAAGATATAAGCTGCTCTGGGGAGGTGGAGCCTCCCAGTGCTGTACAGTAGACAGGGCCTTGGTGGTGTGGCCACAATGAGCATATTGCTGATTCTAATCCTCTCTTTAGTCACTACAGGGCAGGTGTGGTAATTAAGATTGTACCGTGGGGTATGGCTGTGTGCAGCGTACTCTATGAAAATGGGGGCTAATAGTCTCTTACTGAGGCCAGATTGTTTTCATATGTAGCCTCTTGTCCACACTCTGCCTTGGTTGCTGTGATATCTTTGGCAGGACTGAAGAGGAGGAGGAGGGGCCGATTGCAATGGAAGGTTTCCCGGTAAGATTATGCTCTAATGTCACTGGACCAGGCAGTGTCCCAATTAGACGTACCAAGCTCCCTTAGCTTGTCTCTTTGCTTTAATGGCCTCTGACCTTACCTGGAGGGAACAAGGAGAGGAAGGAGAACGTAATCTACGCACGCACCTCATGAACCGCTGCGCATGGCTCACGGTAAAAGTGACACGGAAGCAGCGGGCACAGATGGAGATGGACAAAGTTAAGGGGTTTAGTGCTGGTGCTGGAGCGGGACATGGTGGAAGAGAAAAGAGAGTTCAAACAAGCAGATGATTAAGCATTCCTTTTCTGTGCTTGTGTGTGTGTTAAGTGGAGTTGTTGTTCAAGGCAGGGAGGTGTGAATGAAGGGGAAAGCGAAGCAGTCTGTAACTGAGGCCTGCGCTTATTGTAGTGAAGACCGGCAGAGGCGACTGGGAGCAGAGAAAGAGGAGGTTTAAGGGGCTGCCCCAGAGCCCTGGATGGCTTAGGATTGTCAAGGTATTAGTGGGATTTCGAGGTAATCTGGATAAGGACAGAAATACCCTGAAGGTGAACACTGGAGAAAGTGCCTACACTCCTTATGGATCTGTTTACTTGTAATTCATTCATTTAATTAATTTACAGACATTGGTGCAAGCACTGAGGAAATAATCCCCTTCTTTTTAGGAACTATGGGCACTGTGACAGTCATGGCATTTTGGATTTATGCACATTGTGGCTTTGCTCTGAAGTGTTTTGCTTTGTAGATGTTCCTGATTGTGCCAGGACACTCAAAAGTTGGATTTTGCTCACATTGATCACATGTACCTTCAAAAGAAGATCTGAAGGTAGTCAGGCTCGTGCTGAAATATGAACTGTGTGCAGTCTTGGTGCAGTTTAGCCACAGTGAGCCTATAGGGAATGTAAAAAAAAAGGACAAAAGATGGGACAAATAATACAGACACAAATGTGGATAAATACAGTCAGAGAAGACACCTGACAGTCATTATAGGGCAACGTGTGGACAAAGAGTGACATAATCTCATAAAACCTCACTTATTGAGTCAAAGAGTCTGGCTGTTGTTCCATCATCAGGGTGCAACGGCTCACTTTTATACTGGTATTTAGTGGGTCGCCTTATGCATGTTAGCTTATGTGTGTCTGTGTTCAACGAGTGCATCTCTTACTCTTGCCACCTCTCATTTTGTCCCCATAGACCAGTCAGCGCTCTGAGCACTCTCTTTGCCAGTCTCTAACCCTCATCACATGGTGTGTCGGCAGGGGCTGCTCCACAGCCAGGCCTCAGTTACTCTCCTTGGCACAGTGGCGCACAGATCACATACACCAGTGATTGTCAACTGGGGGTTCGTGGGCCATATCGGGCCGCCAAAGCCTCCCACCCAGCCCAGATACTATTAATGAATCCAGAAAACATGAAGAGGAAAAAAATGTGTTCCAGAAATAATTTTATTAGGAATGATTTACCAACCCCAAACATGTTCCCTACAGGTCCTAAAGACATTATATATCCCCCTGTCAGCTTATTATTACTTACCTGCAAGTAGCCACACAGCCCGATGCAGGAGTTAGGCCTACCTCACTCACACAGCTGCACCTGTCAAAAAGAGCAGTAGCCTCGGCGAGAGTAGGTGAAGTTGTAATCACCTCCCGTCTTTTATGAATGGAATTCGGCTTGTATGGTGGCTTCATGCAAGGATGATCACGTTTTTCCTCCAATCAGGGCACAGCATAATAGCATCAAAACCAGTTCAAGTTGATCAATGTTTCCGGCCAATCAGGACTGCAGAATTACAGATTTGAACCATCACTTCTCAGTGATCTCAAATATTACCAATATTACAATACTAAACAATACTAATACTAAACAATAATAGGCTAATTAGGCCTAAATAAATTTAAATGTCCATATTTAAAAGTCCAGCTCTTACAGTGGCTCCTTAAAAACATTCTGGCCCTTGGAGAAATGTAGTTGATAACCCTTGACATACCCACTCATGCCAGTATGGTATGCCCAGGCATCACCATCTATGGGAATGCTGCTTGTTGTAAAACACATACAGTGAACTGTAAAGTAAATACTCACTGTCGTTTTTTTTTTTTCTTTCATTCAAAAACGCAAACACAGTATGCAGACTGTCTAAAGAAGCAGAAACAGCAAGTAACAAAGGAAACATCTGCAGCACTGTGATAGAGTTGGCCAGCCTGATTGTGTGTGTGTGCATGTGTGTGTCTATTTATATATATGTACCTACCTATGTGTACATACAGTATGTGCCTGTAAAGTTACATCTAATATCCATTCCTCATTCAGTTCAGCTCCCAGATTAACTGCAAAACACAAATAGATGTTCTTTTGGGCCAACATTTATCACAGTTTGCGTGATGTTGTGTCATCCTTCAAGGCGATGCTGGCAAGGTGTGGTACAACAGAGAGAAATAAGGACAGGTCACCAAGGATGAAGTAACCTAGCCATTTTCTGCAAACTCTGTATTTTTAAACTACGGACGTCATTCAAGGGCATCTGGGACTGAATTCCAGGACAAGCTCGGTCTCCTGCGAGTTACTTGGTGCCTTCCCACTGTGTGTGAATGTGTGCATTCCAATATGCTTGAGTTTCCGCACTATCTGGCGAGGTAGGAGAGATGTCACTGCAGACAGAATAAAGGTCAGCGCATACTCTGGCAGCCTTTAGTGTAGTGCCACCAGGCACTGCTTGAAACAAAGTGTGTGTGGGTGTGTGGGTGTGTGTGCATGGCAGTGAATAGAAATTGCAATATTTGGGACAGTGTGCAGAAAAATTATGAGTCACAGGCTAATAATTACAGAACATACAGATCATGTGCGGCCACTTTGCATTGCTTTGACCTATCAAAACTCATTGCTTCTAACTGTTTTTACTGGGCGTGTTCGTGGTCAAGCATCAGTTATGTTAAAAAGACCACACTAGTGATTTTTGCATGTGTAGCGTAATATCCACAAAATTTATAAACTTCTCATTTTTGCCAATCTTTTTTGTCAAACCCAGTAGTCATATTTTATAATTTGTCCTTTGTCATTTGTCCTCTCTTTTATCCAACCATTTGCCTCCATTCATTCCACTGCCATATGAAAATGAACTTTGAACTGGCACAAACTGGCACTTGAAATTGGGTGAAGTGCAATGGTGTCTCCAGTCTCTGCACCTTTTTTTGTCAATAATTGACAAAGTTGCAATTCATAGCATTATGTTCAGTGTCACCATAACATTCAATCTTTTTTTAAGAATTGTGATTAAAACAGTTCAAAGCATTTCATATCTATTCAGAATCAAGTCAGAGCGAGTCATTCAAATTATTTCTTTGAGCAGATCAATACAGTTGGATTGACAAAATTCATAATTGATGCATCGATGCAACAAATGAATCATTACACCCCCAAATATTATGAAAGTCACCACAAATTACATAAGCTAGCTTTTAGTTTGTTACACAAGTAATGATAGCTTGCCGGCCTAAATACCCCATCATAAATATCAATATCAATATCAATATCAAAATTACATATTCTATACATATGGATGAGCAGTATATAAGCGATATAAAATGAGCTATGAAAAGCTATTGACAGAGCAGTGTGATGCAAAGCAAAGTGGTGGTACTTGGTTTGCATGTACTGTATCCCATCATGCCGTGTGTAGCCACTTAGGTTTTTCTCGTCGTCTTTGACCGGAGACAGAACCGCTCAGCTGATGAAATTCTGCCTGGTGTGCAACTGCCGTCATCTCTGTCCTTTTTTGAAGCAATAGACATGGGGTAACAAGATAACATATCACCGGGACCTCAAAGTAATTCAAAAAAAATCTAGTTGACTATTTTTATACGTAAGCACACAATATAATTCACTTAGATTGGATTCTTGAGTTTACAGGACACTGGACTTTTTGTTGCCAGGGGTTCGTCGTTGCTCTGTGGCATTCCACCAGAGAATGAGAGACACACAGAGGCAGAAATACAGAGAAAGCAAGAATGTTCTGGGACGCACCGATCCACAGTGGCCTAATTTTCCTCAGCCATGCCAATGACTCACCTAAAGTCTTCTGCCTGGCTGACTGTAGGCTTGCTCACCATGGAGGATACATGTGGATGAGGCCAGAATACGTGCACACACGCACAGTTGCTATTATTTTCTGAATGGATGAAGACGACAGACAAGTGCTTTGTATCCACGGGGGTGGGGAGGGGTCGTTCTTTAGCCGGGGTGAGTCTCTTTGCTGCTCTTTGGCTACTTTATCAAAGCACCGGAGGACGACAGATAAAAATATTGACCCACTAACATTATCTTATGACATTTGCTGAAATCTTTGCTCAGCATAATATGGCCGTCAGCACACCAACCAGTGCTGCTACCACGTCACGTTGCATCAAGTTCATTTCTGAACTGGAGAAGACACAGATGCAGATAAATATAGTAATAATCAAACAAAAGATAATGAGAGAAGGAGATGAAAGAAGTTAATCACAAATTCTAAGAAACAGAAACAGCTTGTATGTGTTTTTTTTTTGCTTTTGTTTTTTTGTTTGGTGACTGCATGTATATTGAGTGTAATGGTAGGGCGGTAGGTAGGAATATATAACTTATTATGTAATTTTACATGTCCTAGCATACACCTGTTTAACAACAAGAATGTGTTTTTTCCGGTGTTTTTGTATGAAAACCCCATCACCCTTACCTTCTTGAAGATGGTGTATCTTTAAGGCAGCAATTATGCAATCATGAAAGTGTAATGTGTGAGGTTTAGCTTATTTGCACAACCAAACGTAAGACAACTTCAGTTCAAATTTATTTAAAATGTTTCAAAAAGCATGTGTAAAGGAGGAAGGAAGCCAGAGGGCTTACTCAAAGTCCTCTGCCATATTCTACGATTTCAACAACGAAAGACCTGCAAAGATCAGGCAATTAGTCCAGACATATGAAACAGTGTCAGCGGTTTTACTCGTCATTTTTTACAGTCATGAAGCATCAGGATATGTAACCTATTTTAGCCCCTTTTATAGGGTGTGTTTTTCCATGTCTCTGTTTTGTTGACATCCTTGTCAGCAGTGTGTAAGCTCACCCGAAAAAACGCAGCGCACATCCTGGATTTGTTCACATGTGATTGGAGCGAACATGACCACAATAGGATAAAAAAAAAAAAGAGCTTTACAGTGAATCAAGTGAGGGAGGAGCATTGTGACCCTGGAAGAAAGAGTGAAAGAGAGAGAAAGACAGAGAGAAAGAGAGAGACAGAGAGCAGTGGCGGTTCAGCGAGTTGGACATTGAATGAAAGGTTTTGAATCGATGCAACGACGAGAGGCTCTTCATCACACAGTCATAACTTTGCACAAAAAAAATTATGTGTTGATGTGTTGCTGATATGTTATAAATCCCACATTGTTAGATTCCAGCAGTTTTGATTGGTCAGGTGAGGCTTAAGCGACAGTGATGAATGAAGCAAGATGCTCTCAAAAGGCCTTTTCATAGTAATTGTTTCTGTGACTTCAAATACTGAGAAAGGCTCTAATCTCTGCAGTTCCTCATTACTCAAATAATGGTTTGATATAGTTTTACGATAGTAGGTTAGGATAAAATAAAATAATTAAAAAAATGAAAGTCTCCTAACTAACTAAAGTTTGCGGTGTAGATTTATAAATTTCAGGAACATAGAATTCATCATCACAATTTTTCTGTGATAATTGAATCTTTGCATGTAGTGTAGGGTTATGTCTAGTTTTCTAATGCTTCAAAAAGATGAAAAAAGCCCGCACACTCACATATTGCTCCAAAAAAATGTTTTACTTAGACAACGTTTCGAGCGTGTCTGCTCTTCATCAGGTCATTTTTTTAATAATGTGTTTCACCCCTGTATATATAAACGCCCCCTGGTGACGTCATCAAACTTGGGATCATTCAGAAAAAGAGTTTTGCAATAGTATGTATCAATATATAACATCAAAAAGACATGAACCATAAAGCATAGATTACAAAACAATCTGTCAATTTAGGAAAACGACTGACCATCCAGGCTAGAGAAAATGATTAATAGGAAAGTCCTCATTCATACCTTTGCGAGACATTGTGCCCAAAGTGAAAATCCAAAAGGATTCTCACTCGAAACGTTGTCTAAGTAAAACATTTTTTTGGAGCAATATGTGAGTGTGCGGACTTTTTTCATCTTTTTGATACGTTCCACTGAGCCCCGCACCTTAAGTATGTGATGTGCGTATATATCTACAAATTTATAGTTTTCTAATGCTGCAACAGTTTTGAGTGACAGACCATAAAGTGCTGTATCAGTCAGATGTTTTAGAAAAGTAGCACATGGTTATGGTTTATTGGTTCTAGTTTAAAACAGAGTGATTAGGTTTTAGTGGGTTAGTGATGTGGCTGCTGTTGCAAGAGGTTGACGTGCCAGGTCAGTTAGCAGGTCACAGGGCATTGATTTGTGCGAGGTTGAGGTGGTTGCAGGTTTGAAACCCCATTGTTATTGATTGCTTCAGTGCAGTTCTAAGGGCAGCCAATGTAAGTGGCCACACATCAATTTGAATTATTCCCTTTGAGGTAACACACAGCATAGCCAGCCAGCACAACTATCTGAGCAGCTCAGCGTGTGGTGGGGGTGGCGCGTCACTCAATGCCATTTAGCCCATTGCTGAGCTCTGCTGTGTCTGTGTCTATGTCTGTGTGTGTTTGTCTGTGTGTGTGTGTGTGTGTGTGTGTGTGTGTGTGTGTGCATGCACCTTTCTGTCTGTCCATCTGTCTGGTACATAGTGTGCGTCCAACACCTGTGGCTGGGACTGCTCCCCCTAATCAGGCATAATGAAGAACATTGATTCATCTCCATTTCATCCACACTTTTAGATGGTGTACAGCACACAGACAGGCTCTGGAACATACACACACACACACACACACACACACACACACACACACACACACACACACACATAAAGAAGCCCCACCACCAATCATAAGACCAACACCAATTCAAAGCTCTGACTTCTTCTGCCAAAGGGAGAAATATTGGTAGTATGACTAATAATAGTCCTCATTCCTTGTACTACTTTATCATGATCAGCTCTGTATATAATTTCATACTTACAGTAAGCACATTTATGGAGATATGTAAAAGAGGGGAAAAATGCAAGAGAAGTGTGGTGAGTGAACTGAAGCAGGGACAGTGTGAGAGAGTAGGAGAGAGAGCGGGTGTGTTAACAGGAGACAGCTCTGTCAGATCAAGGGATATGGAGATTGTTAGCTAAAGGGGCAGCCGTGCACGTTTTCCTAAGAAGTACGAGCAGGGCAGACATCCCAAGATTCCCTGCATCCTGGTCCCAGCTCTAGGGTGGAGGAAGCTGTTTACTCTTTCTATCTCTCACTGCTGACGTCGGCGCACCGAACAATGTCATCCAATTTCCTGTTTTTCACTTTAGTGGAAAGCCACTCTCCCAGTGTGTATGGTGTAGTGTATGTGTGAGTGTGTGTGCGCTCTCAAGTGTGTGTGTGTGTGTATGAGTGTGTGTGTGTGTGTGTGTGAGAGAGAGAGAGAGAGAGAGAGAGAGAGAGGGAGAGACGCTGGTGGGCTGGAGGAGAGGAGGAGATCCATAGGGCCGGATGCACAGGGAGCAGGATATGGGGTCAGAGGCAGCTCTGCTATGTAAATACATTAGGTGTATAGAATGGGAGTAGCAGTAGACTGCAGAGTGTCCCGACTGCAGCCTGAGAGGACTGTGGACACCTAGCGGCTCTGATGCGATCAACCTGGCCTGAACACGGAGGCACGGCCTGTTATCACACGCGGGGCTGCACTGAACAGTTATTGTCACTACTAGTGACTACTGGTTTGACCCATAAAATGTCAAATACAGTTTACCAGAGTCCAGAGTGACATCTTAAAGTTGCTGTTTTATCTGCAGCCAAAAACTCCCAAAAGTTTCATTTCATGACGACATGAAACAGAGAAAAGCAAGCAAATCTTAACATTTGTGAAGCTAAAACAAGAACTACACTTGATAAATAAACTAAAACAAGTGATCAATTATCAAAATTCAAATGGATTAATTTTCTGTTGATTAATCAGCTGATTACATGCCCTGTGATCTTTTGGGCCAGTCAGGCTGGAAGCTGTCACTTGACAATCTGAGAGCGTTGTGTGATATTCCACTTGAGCATTTCATGTTGAATTTCTTCCTGGTTTTATATTCCGGGCATTTGTCATTGTAGAGCTGCCTTGTTTTTTTTTTTTTTTTTTTTTTTTTTTTAACTTGTGGGCAATTTATGAGTGAAGAGAAACTACAAGGCCCAGAATGCATTGCACTAAAGACTCCTCTAAAGACACTAAAGACTCCAGAAGTGTTTGCAGAGAACAAAACTGCATCTGTGCTATGCCCAGCTCAACAGATGTGTCAGCTGTGATTACCCAGTGGCCCTGTGCAGAGAGGGAGAGAGAAAGAGAAAGAGAAAGAGGGAGAGATCCCAGATCGACTGGTACAACACAGCACATAGCAGGAGGGAGGGACATGGACTACGTAGGCACACACACCATGTCCCTACTGCCCGCCCGCCTGGCCTGCATGCTCACTCACTTCCCCCGCTTTGTTTGCCCCTGGTTGGGTGCCAGCATGATGTTTGCGGGATGCAAATGCTTGGGTGAGTGATTCATTGCTGTGTGTGCGTGTGTGTACTGTACAAGAGCAGTGTGCTGCCCGAGGAGGCTGGCAGACTGGCTATGTGCTGTGTGTGTGTGTATGTGTGTGTGTGTGTGTGTGTGGCAAGCTGGCTATTCGAGTTACACAACCTCAGCTGCAGCTGCATTGGTTGTGTCAGTGTCAATTAGAGAAGGAAGTCTCCCTGGACTGAGACAGAGCGCTGCGTTCTGCTCTGCTAGGCCTCAGCGAGCTAGAGGCCCTGTGGCCAAACTCCATACGTCAAGGCCCTGACCTCAACTTCTTTGCAAGCAAAGGCTGTCACAATGGAAACACGATATAATGTGCGTGTGTGTGTGTGTATGGGTGTTTGTGTGCGAACATGTGTTTGTATGCATGCTCATTCGGGCACATACGCATACCATCTGGGACATTTACCTGGCAGTGCTTTTATAGGAGAGAGACTGCTTTGCTTCACTTCCACTGCAAAACGAACGATTTTGTTAAATCTCTAATCAAAGTTGATAGAGCTGAGGAATGAATTTATTTGCTCTGACACACATGGCCAAAGTAATTAAAATCATATCCGACAGCAGTAAAACTGGGTCTTGTGCTGTCAGCTGCTCTTGGAATACCATAAAACTGTTGCATTTTCATGTGTTGGTTCCTTTTCATAGCCACATATACACACACACACACACACTTGCATACCACCACTGCAGGACACATAAGCTAATCATGTGACCAGGCCCTCATGTCTGTGATTGTCACAGTTAACTGCTCGCCATCCTGATGCCATATTCTTTGTTTGTGGGCATTACAACAAACAGTCCAGTGTCACAGTGACGTCAATTTGGTTACAACTGAAAACTAATCAGCTTTTTTTTCCCCCCCTTTTGTTGCCTGTGTTGCTTACAAAAAGGCTTACAATTTAGCGAGAAGCGATTTACTGCTGCCCGGCATGTTCTGAAATTCCTCTCTGTGTTCCTCCTCACGTGTGTAGATTGTTTACGGAGAGGAGGAATTCTAGAGGGATGGCGGTCCGCAAGGGGCTTGGTTACTATGGTTACTAACCCCTGCGCTGGGTTCCATTTAGCAGGAAGGAAGCTAAATCATTTGCAGACAGAAAAAGGGTACTCTCATGTAGAGAAAGTGTAATGAGCTGAAAAGTTTGAAATCAGTAATCAAGTTTGTTTTTGTTTTTGTTTTTCTAAGCATTATAGTCATTTGATTTATAGATCACCAGATTGAATTACAAGCGTTTGTTTCTGATTACTTAACACATGGTGCGAGGCTCTAGATATTTACAGTTTCTTTGAACAGAACTAGTTTTGTATAAGAATAAAAGTTCATTGAATAATCTTCACTGATTAATTACAGAAGGAAATATCCTATTTGATTAAATATGTCAGGAATCATCTCAATTATGGAATGATTTTTTTTCTTTTCTAATCCTTGTACTCTTCTTGTTATTTTTCAGACCACATTAACAGAGGTGCAATTTGGACCAATGAAGTTATTTAAAGACCCGCTTCAGGTATTGTAAAACAATGCCACATGTCTGAATGATGGATGCTGGTGTGCTTGAATGAGTTAGGCCTTCCACTGAACAGGAGAAGTGTTTCACTGAGACATTTATCCTCATATCATGTAGAACAGTCAGGCTAAAGTTAGAAAAGACTGTCAATATTTGTTAGCATTTTTCTCAGATTAGTATTTCAAAACGTCAACACGGCATGTTTGCAGTTTGAGCTAATCTTGAATTTGAAAAAGATACCACACCTCACTAATAGATTAAAGAAAACAAGTCCCCATTCAATCATTCAAAGAGGAGAAAAAACTTTTAATGGACCTATTGTGTGTGATGTAGCCTTGGGTTGTCAAGGCAACACAGACAAACACTGATGACCATGAACATACCATAATGAACAATGCATGTTATGGGTAAACTGCACAGAGGAGCCATAGATGGATTTAGTCACTGAAAACAGGACATGCAGTGATTCATTGTACAGTGTTGCACTGTGCTTGTTCTTTTGGCATGCATCGCTGCCGTTTTATGAAAACCTGGTGTCTTCCAGAAGTCAACTTTTTAGGATTTGTAAGTTCATTTTGTAAATATACAGCGGGATTTGAAGTTGCAAGGGCGATTTGGCCTGATAACTGCACGTTATGTAGTCGATGCAGCTGGAAAGAAAGTCCAAGAGAAATGCAATGAAGTGGAGGTACGATACTTAAAGCCATGCATAAGTGCACAGAATGTGCTTCATTGTAGTCCCGGGCCTGATGCGCTCCAGTGTGGCCGCAGTAGGAAAACGAGGCAGAGAGATATCCCCTTCCTGTTTTTGTCACTCACAGCTGATCCTGTCATGCCCTCCTCCTCTCTTCTCTCCTCCTCTTTTCTCTTGGCTCACAGGATCTGGCCAGGCCCTCTGTTTTCAACAATGATGTTTTCTAGACAGGACAGTCAGACCCTGCCAAAATGCTGGCTACCCCCCTGAGAACCAGTTGCTTTTCTTTCTGTTTCTGTCTCTGTCCCTCTCTCTCTCTCTCTCTCTCTCTCTCTCTCTCTCTCTCTCTCCCTCTCTGCCTTTTTTCCCTCTGGTTTTTTGGAAAATATTAATTGTGTCCTTACTTAAAAGATTCTTCCCAGTAAAAATGTGAACGTGTTATGAGATTGTTTGCTGGATTTTCTTGTCCGTTGTGACTGGGTGTGTTAGAACTAAGCGAGGCATATCTAATGCCAGTGCTTGCACCCAAAAAGACCCAATGGTGGCCTATATTACCCTGTTCCTCCACCTCTGCCAGAATGTTGACTTTTCTACCAACATCCCAATGTGGAATTCTGATCTAATTCCCTGTGCGTACCAAACATAGCTGCAGGACTCAGTGATGATGTATTTACGACCTGGACACTTTTTGCTGCTTGTAATGAAAATGGTCATATGTGGAATATGGTTTGTATTAGCAACAGGCCTCTCAGCCCCAAGTGCTCCCTTGTACGCCTGGCCTATGATGAAGTCGAGTCTTTAAATAAAGTCAGACCAATCGTCAGAATGAATCAAAAGGATAATTGTCCAGCAACAAACCCTCTATCCCCTGATTGTGCGTGGGACACTAGCGCTAGTTTTCTCAGCAGAGGCATGTCTTTGTACCCTAACTCAATATTACAGGTGTGATGCAAACCTAAAACTGCAGAACAAACTTTCCCTTCTTTACGTTCATTCTGCTCCCTGCCAACTGTTGGAGATGACGTCTGTTTGAGAGAGTGACTCATGAATCTACTCTTAGTGCGGCACTGCTCTTGGAGGCGGGCCTAAATCTCTGGTCCTGTATTTACGCAAGTAAGGGGTTATATGAAAGTATGCTGGCAGGGAGAGAGGGCTCTCAATGGCTGGTTTGACGGTAGCAGCAGCACCTTCTGCCACAGCCTTGGCAGGCCAATGGGAGGGGCTGCAACTAGTCAAGGCCACCTCGGCTAATTGTGTCATAGATCATGGCAGTGGACAATAAAATCTCTGACGCACCCAGGTAGGAGCTGAGCCGGATCGATCAGGGCTTGTCCACTGAAGGCCTGATGTCACAGTCAAGCCCATGCTGCAGGTGATTGGGACTACAGGCACAAATGAGCATGAATGTGCCTGTGAAATTGTGAAGACTCAGGACTGTAAATGAGTGGATAAACACAAAAGTCACATTTTATTTCTCTCCCCCTCTGCTTTATCTGAACAGATTCCACAGCCCAAAAGGGAGGCACAATATCTGTCATTTGGAAAGTCAGTTTCCCCTAATAAGATCAAGGCTACATATCAAGTAGCCTTATGGCTCTCATATATCCTTAATGAATACTATCTCCCGCTTGTTATGAATGCAGTAATTCAGATTATAACTGACAAACAGACCATTTATTACCAACCATTCCCCGCCGAGAACTGGTTAGGTACAGAATTCATTTTACAGTTTTACTGATCATATCTTTGTTCAAGCTCTGTTCAAACCTGCAGAATTCTGTTTTAAATCCCAGTGGACATCCTGAGGCTTCCAAAGATACCAAATATATTCTGCTGAATTACAGGGAAATGTCTCTAAAATGATGCACAAGACATGTAGATGTTTTCTATTTGATGTTATGGTGTAACCATAAATCTTTGGTTTGAATATTTCACTCGGTGGAAGTGTGATATGGCTTCAGTGAAGCACTGCAACCAGGAGATATAGAAGATGTATGTGATATATTGTGGTTCAATATGGAACAACTGCTTTTTCAAATTCTGACGCTGCTCATCGGAAAATTTATGGGAAAATCAGGGGGTTAAAACGCAGTTAAGTCTGGCTGCTTGTTCATTGCAGACCTCCTGTGAACTGTAGTGCAGGTAGAGATCCTTAGACAAGGATTTGCTAACTGTGGACTCAGAAAGATGATTGCTCTTTTGCCATTGAGGCAAACAGATCACAAATGGAAAATATAATAATATTCAAAATAACTGTCATTACATTCCTTTTAACACACATTTGAATACTCTTACAATCATTCGATGTTTTAGATTTTGCCAATTTTTAAGTTGGTGTTTTTTATCTTATTAATCTTTTTATTGAATGTGGTTTTGTTTTCATCTGCTTTTTTAATGCATTGCCATGCATCATGTATAAACAGTATGTTACTGTTCTTCTTTCTTAAGCCTTTTTGCAAACCACTTTGTAAACTCCACCCTCAGGTGCTATATATAAAGTTTAGTAGTTCTGCTAGTAGTGGTTTGATTTTGCATGTGGTCAATGAAAAACAAAAAGAGAAATATGATCTATCATCTCTGTGTCTCCAGGTACTTTTAGTATTTGCCAAAGAGGACAGTCAGAGTAATGGCTTCTGCTGGGCATGTGAGAAGGCCAACTTCAGGTGCTGCATGGCGCGGACACCTGAGTCGGCTCTTGAATGCTTCTCGGAGAAGCATCACGACCTTGTCATCATTGACCACAGACATTCCAGACATTTTGACGCTGAAGCACTATGCCGGTAAGCTAAATTTTATTGTAATGTACTTGGATTTCTATAGTGATACAGATGGGTTGAATCTGAATCCTGCATATTGCCATGCTGCTAATATCACCTAAGGCCAGTGTCACATTCCAGACCAGATCTCAAAATCTTGATGGGTCCTGCTGTAGCCCATGTGGGTTTCCCTGCCTTGCTGAGCAGGATTAATGAGAGCCGGCTCACTTTGGGCTATAGCTTCATTCGAATGCTACTTAGTAGAGTCATGTCAGAGAGAAATGAGCAGTTCCTGCTCATGCCACGCTCTATCTTTAGCTTGTGCCCAAACCAAAAACACATTTACAAACATTAATTTACCCTGCCCAGCGTGTATGTTAACCCTATTCATTTTGGCCAATCCACATGTTCAGTGTACACGCACAGGCCCCGACGGGGAACTAAAGGGCCTTTATGACCACTGGCTGGGGAAAACCACAGGCGGATGAGTGGCCCTGTACACTGCATTCTTTCAGAGGCCTAAGCCTGCTCACAGAACTACACCACTGGGCTCTGCCTGCCTGGGAGAATCGGAGCGTGAAAAACTGAAAAATACATTGATTTGATGCCATGGGCTTTTCCACCGGCCTGCTCACTGGCTAAAAGACTCCCTCTGTTTACATTCAGGTCAATTAGAGCGGTCAACTCCTCAGAAAACACTGTGATAGTCGCCGTTGTGAAAAGGTACGTACAACTCACTGACACCACCGCCCACTCTCTCTCTCTCTCTCTCTCTCTCTCTCTCTCTCTCTCTCGCTCTCTCCCTTTCTTTCTTTCTCCCTCTTCTTTTTTTCTTGCTCACTGTGTCTTGTTAGGTCACAAATCAGTCATATTCTGGTCAGCATCGAAATGCCTGATTCAGCATAGGCCTTCAAGCTTGGAGTCATATGGTGCACCCCTGGTATGTTCTCTCAACAGGCCTTTGTTGTGGCAATGGTTGGATGCTAACATGTGTTCTCTTTTTAAGGCCAGACAGAGAAGAAGCCTCTGTGATGCCTCTGATCAATGCTGGCTTTAATAGGGTGAGTTAAACTGTGTGTCTGGATTCATGCATGCACACACACTCTTTTGCTCGTATTTGTTTTTTTTGCATTGTTATTTTTTGTTCTCACTGTCAACCCTTAATTTAAAACACGATTATAGATCCTGATTATAAATCCTTCCCAGTTGCTTAGCAGGCACACCCATTATGTCCTCTATACCTGGATCACTAGCACTCACTGGCATTAACAGTGCCATAACATAGACTGTAATAGCACTGATTTGAAAATGGGATATTAATTAGCTTTTGGTTGATCCATGCTGCTTTGTGTTGCCCTGTGGCCCACAGAGATATGTGGAGAATGCCAATATGATGGCCTGCTACAATGAGCTGCTACAACTGGAGCATGGGGAGGTGCGGGCGCAGTTCAAATTGAGGTGAGTAGTGAACGGGCTTTTGCCAAAGCTTAGTTAAGTAGTGTATTAGTTGCACAGTGTCTCATCAAGATCTGTTGCATTGATGGGTAAAAAACATCAGTAAAAGGATGTAGACATGTAGTTTTTCTGTCAATGTTGTTACCTGTCACCTCCAGCTGGGAAATGAATAGATGTCCACTTTGATGGCTCCAACTATCAATACATGTTTATTTATCTATATGTTTATGTCATCAGGGACCATGTACAAATACATTTTACTTTAAGAGAAAAAATGCTTTGTACCAGATTTAGATAAAGAGCTAATTTCCATATGCAGTAACCAGGGATTCAGATATTAAAAACACATTGAAATCACAAAGTACAGTGAAAACCTACAATTCAGAAAGTCAAAGATGTAACATAGATGTAACATGTAAATATAGATGTACAATAAGACACACACAGAGTAATAGAAAAAAACAAAACTCCACCCTCACTCTTCCCATGTACAAAACATACTCTCTCACTCACGTGCGTGCATACACATACACTCAAATCTAGAAATGTGTCACTACAACTGTATAAATTAATGGGAACATGTTTGATTTATTTATTTACTTACTTCATGAGAGAGGGTCTGTGCAGATTTTTAAATCAGACAGGAGCGATACATTTGGGAATGTGGGTAATAATAAGTCTGTGTTGTTGTCTCTACCTGTGCAAGGGCTGGAAATGCTATTTTCACGGCTCTAGAACAAAGCCAAGAGGCCATAGAGATCACTTCTGAAGATCAAGTCATTCAGGTGGGTCACTAATAGGCTTTTCATTCTCGTTGCATCATTGTGATTAATTTAATCTTTTCTGTCTCTCTCTCTCCCTCCCTTCTCTTTAGTGCCTGCTGATGCTTTTTTATCCAAGATCTCAGTTGTGATAGTCATGTTTTCACTCTCACTGGTTCCTTTTGTTAACCACAGCACAATCTAGGTTATCACATTCTAATTTCACGTACAGTAAAATCAGTATTTCAGATTTCTGCACGTGAAACAATGAGTAGCAAATGTGCTGGCATCTGTGACAATGTATTGTTTTTGTTGGCATGGCTCATATGCCTTTAGAGCTCATTATCATAGCTCGCCCTGCTGACTCCCCTCAGACTTCACTGTGTCTGACCTCAGGCTTGTCCACTTTATGAACAGCGGCTTGTCATGTCAGATACAGCCTGAACGCTCTCTCACCTCTCCTTCACAGTACGTGAACCCTGCCTACGAGTCCATTATGGGCTACCAACAAGGCGAGCTAATAGGGAAGGAAATAATAGAAGTGCCTAAAAGTGAGAAGAATAAGCCTGATCTCCTTGAAACAATAAACTCCTGCATACGGAAAGGAAAGGTAATAACCATTCACAACATCTTCTTGTTACTCACACAACATTTTTTTCAGGCTACGCTACACCCTCACCGTGATTCATTTGCACCCTACATGATCGATTGTGATTGTGACTGTGTTGATAGACTCTCCTGTGCAGCTTTGACATGCAGTATAATCATCATCTTAGACTATTACATTCCACTATCAGTCCGCCCTAGTAACTAGATGTCTGCCACTGCCACTGTCGGTGTGCATACATAAATTGCACGTGCATCCACGTGCAGTGCATGAACTGTGCCACGGGCCATCCAGCAGCTCTGTTTCATGTGCATAAGAACAGTGGTTGATGGCTGTGCTGTGATCCTACTACACAGAAAGAGAAGGTCAGACCCAGACAGACTAACAGCAGGAAAGGCCTTTTAAAGCTGCTGCAGCAGTCCATGGGTGGGATGGGCATGAAACAAGCACGCTGGACTCCAGGAGTGTTTCACCTACCCATTAAAGCAACTTGCTGCTCTCTGAAATACTCTGAAATCCCCCCCCCCCCCCCCCCCCCCCACTCCCACCTCACACCCCACCCTAAACACTACCCTGGCATACCCCTTGTTCCACACGCCAGTTTTTAGTACCTTTTCAACCGATGAAATATTGTGATCTCTTGGTTTTATTATATTTTAATTACAACAATAAAACTTTCATCTCTTGTGATGTCCATGGTATTCCTGAGTAGTTTTTTTTTTTTTTTTTAAATATACTGTAATGTTTTGTTTTTGCATTGTTTGTCTCATTAGCTTTCTCTTGGCTCTGACTCTGTTCCAGGAGTGGCAGGGGATTTATTATGCCAAAAAGAAGAATGGAGACAGCATTCAGCAAAATGTGAAGATCACACCTGTAATTGGACAGGGAGGGTGAGTGGTGTGTTTTGGCCTGGTCATCTGCTCTTGAGCGATTATCTACTGGAAATTATCTTGCAATATACTGCTGTACAGTGTTTATCTTAATGTCATACATCATACAATGATGATTAACATCTTACTTTTTGCTTTTTTGTCATTCACAGAAAAATCAGACACTATGTGTCTATCAACAGGCCTTTAAATGATAATAATAAGGTAAGAACTGTTGTCATTATTTTTTGTTACAAAAGAGATCAAAAAGAATCTCTCAAAGACTTCAAGTTGTTTCTATTTTCTTCTGTCTCTACAGAGTGATAAAACCAGTGAACGTGTGCAAGCAGAGTCTCAGACAGGTAAGATATGTTCCCTACTCCGTTAAAATGCCCTCTGTAAATGCCAGGGACCGCTCCATCTTAATCCTTGAAGACATTAGTGTAGAACTTGATGTGATCAATAACACAATTATGCTGAATCTCCTAAAAGACTGGATTGGTGTCCTGAGAGCAGCACTCAGGTCCTTCATGTGCTATTTCTGGGGTAGAAGTTGGGTTGTAAATATCGCTGATGTGTGTTCTTCCCATTCCAGTATCACTTGTGGTGTTCCACAAGGGCCACTCCTAGGACCACTGCATGTTTACATGCATGTTGAAATGTTGACAGTTTACATGTGCTTCCATGTGCCCATGTGTAAACTAAAATTTGCAGTATAAGTTTGCAGTCACTTTGCTAATATGTAAGTAAATATTAGGCACTCTTTTCTTTTATTATGACCTATATTTTGAAGCACAAATTATCTGGACCTGTTTCTTCTGACTCAGAAATGCCTTAAAAATAAATTAATGTCTTTCTTTTGTCATCCTGGAAAAAGTTATCCATGATTTTGTTTCCCCTAGACTGGGCATTTTTTACTTGCTCTATTGTAGCATTGACTGTAAAGCCCGTTCACATAACTGATTTCAAAATTTAGCAGCTAGACTAGGTGAAAAATAGGGATAATTTCACTCCTCTCTTGCCATTCCTTCACTGGCAGCCTGCCAGCAATAGAATCAACACTGAAATTCTGTTGTTTCTTTATAAAGCTTTTCTTGCACCTCACATTCTGAAGTGTTATAGCCTTACAACCGTCCTAGGTTGCTTAAGTCCCCTGATCAGGGGTTTTAATGGGTGATCACATTTGTGCTGCTGCAACCCCTTGGCTGCAGAACAACTCTGCCAAAAGCGTTTCATCAGCAGAATCCATTGACGTTTTTAAAATGGATTAAAAGACGTACTTTTACTATCTGGCCTTTCAGTGCGACTGATATGTTTTGTCTGAATTTCTTGTAACGTGTTTGGTCTTTTTGTCTGTGTATATTGTTTCTTGTTCTGTTGTTTTCTTTTGACCTTGTGAAGCTCTTTGTCCCAAAGTGTTGTATGTTTAAAGAGCTATATTACTAAAGCTCGCAAATTCCCATCCCTGGTTGAGCCTCCGGCCGGCTACTGTACAGTGCCGTTTTTTGTTTTACTTAAGAACTTTGAATTAGTGTATTATTCATTTATGTGTGCCGTACATTAGCAGAGACAAAGATATAAAGTTTACTTTTATTAGCATTGCCTCCAGGAATTTGCTTTTTTGTTGCAATGATGATAAAAAAAAAAAAATCAAGCAATCTCTACCATATTTGTGAACAATTTTGTAAAATTACCACAGACTATATAAATGAAATGGCCAAATCAACAGAGTGCTTGCAATTTTTGGTCAGTCATGACCGTTTTTTGCATTAAATAATAAACTCAAGCCATATGTTAACAGAGAAAGCCTGTGTTGGTCTGCTAATACTACAACCGATGACTCAGCAGAGCAGCTTTAGAGAGAGAGGAGATGGAAGATTATTCAGAGGACAGTGAGTTGTAGTTTCATACATGAGTTGTATTCATCCCTGCAGATGGAAGACATTTGTCATTTAACCTGCATTATTATAGCTTCCATTTATAAGGAGCCTTTTGTTTTCATATTATTGTTCAGAAAAACAGAAGGCTTCTGCTGTATTTATTCTACCAAGTTTTAAATAGTTTTATTTTGTTTCTCTAATCGGAAATGAAAAATGCATGGGTACAAATATTATCAGTACCTTCTCTGACATCCAGTTTGCTTGATATCTAGCAAAGTGATTATCAATGACTTTCTTAATGGGAGTTAGTTACAGCCATTCCATTTTTTGGTATGTTTTTACTAGTGCCCTCTAATTTTAAAATTTTTTCCCCAAACTTTCACTGCAAAAAACTCAAACCGAATTCCAAATCACATTGCAATTCAAAGAAAATCCAAAAGCTGAATCCTGAATGGCCTCTATGCACTATCTTTTGTCAGCAAGCAACATTTAAAGTCAGAGTCGGCTCCATCATCGCTTTTGAAGTGATTGCTATGTGTGTGCATGTGCATGTGTTTTTATGTGTTAATGTAAGGTGTGCTGCTCTCCCCAGACATCCAATCTAGTAAGCACAAAGACCGGAGGAAAGGCTCTCTTGACGTCAGGTCCACAACGTCTCGAGGGAGCGATGGTGAGAGAGAAGGGAGATAGATTATGTAAACTGGGTGTTTCTCTCTAGCTTTATGAAACCCTCCAAACTATCTGTTTGCATCAAGTGTTGATTAGACACACACACACACACACACACACACACACACACACACACCAAGTAGTGGAAAAATGCAGCTGATCATGTTGTTGATTTTCTCCCTTACACAATTTGATTGAAAGACCATGTTTATAGTTGCAGACATTTAGATGATCTTTTTCTCCTGCCAGGGAGCTCTCAGCGAAGGCACTCCTCCATGGCCCGAATCCACTCCATGACCATCGAAGCTCCCATCACCAAGGTGGGTTTGTGTCCTTCCCCACCATCCCTTCAAGCCTCCATCATATGATTATCAGTTTGCACTGATGTTACCATCTCATGACTGAGCTCCTGGGCGATAAAACTGCCACAAGTGCCATAAGCATTTCTTTTACAGCTAGAAGTTTAAGTCTAGAGGTCATGCATACCATGTAAAGAGACAAAAGATATGGCTCATAAAATGCCATATTTCAAGGAAGAGTCAGGGAAAGCATGTGGGACCAGAATGACCTGCTGTTTCAGTGGTTTATGTCGACTGCAGCCTGGTTTGTCGGAAATGGAGAAAGTCCCCGGGGATGGGTCATATGACACACTGCAGTTCCTCTGCTGTATCATTTGACTGTGTTGTCAGTCCCTGTAGGCGTCTTCCTCTCTAGAATAAAGCCACTGATAGAACTGCAGCTGGTTCTGTGTGTGTATGCATGTGTGTGTGTGTATATGCAAGTGGCTGAGCTAGCACTTGCACAGTGTGCTAGCATCTGCTTGCTTTTAGGTGTCCAACCTTAGATCCTCCAATAACTCATTACATAAGTTGGTATTATTTTAACTAATTACATATAATAAAGGTTGGCCTCACTCATGCAGAGCTCTCTTTGAACTCTTCATCATGCAGGTGATCAACATCATCAATGCAGCACAGGAAAGCAGTCCCATGCCAGTGGCAGAGGCCTTGGATCGGGTACTGGAGATCCTTAGGACCACTGAGCTCTACTCCCCGCAGCTTGGCACCAAGGATGAGGACCCCCACACAAATGATCTGGTGGGGGGGCTGATGACGGTAAGGAGCAGCTCCACAGGCCACAAGGAGAAAAATCCCACATCTACCCCTGGTTCAACTGAATAAATTAGAGTCATGTATGAAACCACACAATAAAAAGTTGACTCGCATGTCCACATGAATGTCTGTTCACTTTTCACTTGCATGCAGATAATTCACAAAGCCCATGATATCATGTGATGTGTCATGTGTTAAATGAAAGTAGCAAAGTCATTTGTGTGTGTGTGTGTGTGCGCGCGCGCACATGTGAGCTTTTGTTTTTGTGTGCACTTCTCTTCATATTTTTGCCCTTTGAAAGGGAGAGAGAGAAAGAGAAAGAGAGAGAGAAAGAGAGATTAATGGACAGCAATGGTGAAGTAGAGAAGTAGAAAGAGTGCCAAGTTGGCAGTCTTGGCAACAACCCCAGAGGAAGTGTTAGATTGTCCTTTGTGCTCCTGTAGGCTGGAGAGGAAAGCCTACCCCTCCCTCTCTTCCTCCCCCCCTCTCCCTCCCTCCCTCTCTCTCTATCTTTCTGTCTCACCCGCACACGCACACACTCACTCACACTCACATGAACCTCTTCCTCTCAACTCCACAGGCCTGGAAACATCCTGTTCTTTGGATCAGATGAATAAGCATGGCTTTACTTATACATGTACACTCTAGAGACCCAGAGACAGAGAGATGTACAAGAAGAGCAAGGTTATACATAGACATTTCACAGACATATTTTTTTCTGTGTAAGTGATAAAACCTGATGAAACCAGAGAGCCATGAGGTGTGAGTGGGTGTGTTGTCTTCTTTTGCCCCAGACTGTATGATAATTTATGTAGAATGATATGTTTATGGCATGCTAGGGTCCTTCTTTATTTTCAACAGCTTTCATTTCTAGCTTGTCGTTTTGAGGTAGATGCGCTGACTGCGTCTGCGCTCATAAGACCCAGTAAACATTAAGAGAGAAGCTGTCATCTTTCTGGGGAGAAAGTCTTAAAATAGCCAGTGTGTACAGAGGCAGCGCCACCATGAGACAATGCTCAGGTCAAAGATGAGCCAGTCTCCTCTTCCTTTCTCGCTCGTGAAGTAAACACTTCACTCTGTAACACACACCCATGTGCACACTAGCGCCCAAAACTTATATAGGTGCCCCAATATCACTGGGTGACATAGGGTTATAGGGTTGACATTATTTTCATCACTGACTCTCAGCAGTTTTCGTAGGAATAGAAGCCTTAATACACACACTTCCTTGTTTTACTTTTTTTTTTTTTCGCTTTTGGCGTCCAATGAGCTGCTAACCCTAACACTTTCTTAACATGTAACATGTAATACATGCAAATCACGTTCCTGGAAGTGCTGGAGCATCACACTGATAACCAAGTTTCAGATGCAATTTTTGATCATTCAGATGATGAAGTGTCACCCCACTGATAAGCCCCATTTACTAACGTAGCGTGAGGCAATGACAAGAGGAAGGCTAATGCCACAATTGATTCATCTACTGTAGATTATGTGATTATATTTTGTTATGCTGTTGCCTCAGTCAAAATGCATATCCTTCTGCATCTTGTATAAAATGCAACAAGGCATTTGGCCAGATCCAAGATCCATGTGCTTTCTGTTTCTTTTAAATATCTTGAAAGATCTCACTACAAACATGACAGTCAAGAAGTCATTTGTTACATGCTTTGCTATGCAAATTGTCTGTTGACAGTCCTTTGGTTAATGATGCAGGCTAAAATTACATCACGAGTTGTACAACAACACTACCACGAGCCAGAGATTCACTATATTACACAAACTGTTTTGAGAAATTAGTAATATCTATTGAATTGTATT
Organism: Myripristis murdjan; assembly: GCF_902150065.1. Lineage (NCBI taxonomy): Eukaryota > Metazoa > Chordata > Actinopteri > Holocentriformes > Holocentridae > Myripristis > Myripristis murdjan. The sequence continues at coordinate 10,339,656 of NC_043982.1, forward strand.
AGTGTACTCTCCTATATAATTAAAATCAACTTCATTACTTTTGAATGATTGCGCTTTTACTGCAGTTTTTTTTTTTTTTTTTTTAGTCAGATAAAAATAGACATTGAGCTAGTATTTGGACAGAGATGCTGTTCAGGTTTTCTTGTTTTTGGTGTTCAGTGGTAAAGTGCCAGAGGCTGTAGTACACACAGGAACACTTAACATGAGGTTCTCCTCAGTTTTATGAGGTTGGCTATTGAGGGTGACTGTCTCTTACATTTTGATACACGCTAAATTAACTACTTGTAATAAATACTCTTGGCAACCTGATATGCTCAAAAATTGTGCCTTTTTAATTGTGCCTTTTTTAGAAACCCTAACAAAGATGTGTCACATTTTGCAGGTCTAAGCAAAGCATCTATGATGGTGGCCCTTTTTGAAAATCCCAGTGGCATACCTGATCGCCCCCATTTCTCCTTCCTGCATCATCCTAACTGTATTCTTGTTAATGCGCTCCTAGTAGCACAAGGGATATCTATATCAGATCCTGTACATTACTAAATGTCTCAGCTTGAACAACAACAACAAACAAAAAAATCAACCACAATCTAAAACAAGTGATGCGGTCTGAATTCTTTTGAAGTGCATCGTACTGCATCGGTACTGATTGCTTGCAGCATCTTAAACTGTCATTATATGGCTGTTCAAAAAGATGAGAGTTGTAACCTGTGTTTGTCTTCAGTTTTTTTCCCTTCAGTTTGCTCCCTTATTCCTCCTCACTCTCTCTGTTGTTCACAGGACGGCTTGCGCAGGTTATCAGGAAACGAATATATCTTCGCCACAAAACGTAAGTGCACAGAGCTCACTGGATACACTGGAAACGGCAATGAATAGTTCATATTATCAACGGTTAGAGTTTCATAGATTTGTTTGGCTGGCGTAAATGTAAAACTAATATCTGGTTTCCCATATGTTGAAATATGCAATAGACTAAACTTTCTCAACGTTTTTTTGTACACACAGAGCCCCACCATATCCCCAGCCACCTGACCACTCCTCTGTCATTAAATGACATCCCTCCTCGTATAGCTCAGACCATGGAGAACGAGGACTCTTGGGACTTTGACATCTTCAACTTGGAAGCTGCAACCATGAAACGGTGAGGCAACAATACAAAAAAGAATGCAAACCACTTTAACTTTTAAATGCTAAGACTGACTGCCCGGAATGAACATTATAGATATTTACAACATAATTTTGACTTGTCAAAACAACAGTTACAGTTATCTGTAATTCAGTTTTGACTAGTAAAAATTGAATTACAGATATCTGCAATGATCAGGTGTAATTATGACTAGTCAGAGTTGCTGTGCATGATGTTACAACAAGCCCTTTTAATATCAAATAGATATTTTTAATTATCTGGAATTAACAATACAGATATCAAGAATGTCAATTGGACTAGTCGTTGTGACTAGTCAGAACTTTCCTTCAAGATATCTATAATGTCAATCTGACGAGTCAAAAAGAACATTCCAGATATCCTCGATGTCATTCCTCCTAGAACAAACGACATTACTTTTGCCATTCATGTGTATGGGGTTTCTCATCACAGATATCTACAACTGAATTATGACTAGTCGTAATTCTGACTTGACATTCTGACAAGTTCTAAATATCTAAAAAGGACAATAGATAGATATCTTGAGGTAGGTAGATATCTTGAATTGATGGGAATTAAAGATATTTTGAATTTAAAGATATTATGACTAGTTGAAATTAAATTGTAGATATCTAAAACTGGAACCAAATTTTAGATATCTATAATGAGAAACCCCATACACATGAATGGCAAAAGTGATGGCATTTGCCCTTGGAATAATGTCATTGTGGATATCTGAAATGTTCTTTTTGACTGGGAAAAAAATTTTTGTATATTGTATAAAGTATTTTGTATAAAGAGCTACCAGAGCGACTTTGATTCGGGGCTTTGGAAGAAGAGCTGAACAGGAGATGTTGTCTTAAACTAGAACGCTGAATACTCCTGCAGGCCTTTGACCTACTTGGGTCTGAAGATCTTCTCTCGCTTTGGGGTGTGCGAGTTCCTAAGCTGCCCTGAGGCCACTCTGCGTTCCTGGCTACAAGTGATCGAAGCCAACTACCACTCCAGTAACTCTTACCACAACTCTACCCATGCAGCCGACGTCCTGCACGCAACTGCATATTTTCTCTGCAAGGAGAGGGTCAAGGTAAAGACAAAAAAAATGGATATCATTCTTCTTGCTGCAAAAACACATGATGATTTTAGCTGCTCAGAAAACTGTGACTGGCCCGTTGCTTGTTACAAACCAGCACTGAATCATTTTTTCCATAGACCATGAAACAAATGGACAGTGACAGTGAATCTCCATGCATCATGACTTTTTATTGCATTTGGTATACCAATCACATACACTTCTAATGGGAGACAGTAACTATTTTTCTGCATTTTTCTATGTCTTTTTCTTAGTAATTTTGATGGAAATGCCGGCTTCCTAATATACCACTCTGTTCTGTCACAATGGAGTGATGATTGTTGCAGCCAGTCTGCCCATAAAGCTGCCATAGTGATGTGTTATTGTTAATAACAGTTAGGCAAATTGCTGGGTTGCTAGGCAAAATTTTATGACTCCTGTACTTTTCTGTGTATGTGTAATTTATGAGAGAAAATCTACAAATATGAGTGCATGTATAATTACATATGTTGTTGAAAGTCAACACAGCAAAACAACTGGTTGTCTATAGAAACGCTTTGGAGAGTTATCCTGTTTTATCCTGTTGGCTGCTGTTGATATTTTACAGTTGGGTGTGGTGTGCTAATTTTTACATAAGCAAATCTGCCTTGTCTATCAGTGCACAAATACATCCAGATGCCTGTCCTTCTAGAGCTTGACATTTTCTGCTATCGAGCATGCCTCTCCGGTGAGATTGTGTGTCAAGTGTCCTGTCTGAGCTTATGGTATCCTAGAGAGTTGTGGTTTAGCCCAACTGTGTCAGTGGCTCAGCAACTGGTTAAGTGTGTGCACTGGCTAAGCTGATTACTAAATTGTCTATTTCTGATCTCGAGGAAGTGAACTTTCATTGGCTTAGCCAGTGAAGTGTGACGTTAGATAACCCAAGGCTAGGACGCATTTAAAAAAAGACCCTAGCACTCTCTAGACAGGCAAGAGAAGGTTTGCCATGTGGCAAAATTAAACAAATTTGTTGTGCTGACAAAATTCATGCAGTTATTCTGAGCTTCTTTGCGCTCTTTTTCCTGTAATTACTGTAACTGTTCAGTCATTTTGCTCACTAGTCCCTTAAGTGAATAGTGAAAAACTACAAACCATCATAAACATGAAAGCTCAAGTGACAAATACTGCACCTCTGTGTTCGATGTAGTCACTTTTTATGATATAGTGAAAAAGTCCTAAAATAGCTGCATTGTTTAATATGTTAACCTGATTTCCTAGTCTGCAAGTCATACATCATTTGTTGACATTTTGTGCAACGCCCTCCCTCATTTTCTATTTTCATTGTTTTACATATTGTTTGTCCTAACAGCAAAGTCTGGATCCCATTGATGAAGTGGCTGCCCTGATTGCTGCCACTGTGCACGATGTGGACCACCCAGGCCGCACCAATAGCTTCCTCTGCAACGCAGGAAGCGAGCTGGCCATTCTCTACAATGACACAGCTGTGCTAGAGAGTCACCATGCAGCACTGGCCTTCCAGATCACCACGAGAGACGATAAATGCAACATCTTCAAGAACATGGAGAGGTAGGAGATTATTAATCTTTTTCAAGTTCAAAGGCATTTGGCCAACAACACCCATCCACTGATCTGGAGAGGTCAGCAATTCATTACAAAAGGAGTGTTACAGGAGCACTTCACCGCAAAATGAAAATTCAGTCATTATGTACACATCCCCTTGGCAGTTAAAACTCAGTAAAAGTTTTTTTTAGCTGCTGTAATACCATCTCAGCCATCTGCCAAACTGATGAAGTCCATGGGGCTGTTTTTACAACTCCAGAAAAGCACAAAATGATCATCATCTTTTTCCAAACAGCTCATGCAGCATAATCCAAGTGTTCTGTTGCCAAACAATTGCCCTGTAGGTCCAAAAGTCCAGTCTTTACTTCAGTGTCTCACAACGAGGTAACAAGCTTCAGTGGAGTTTTGACTTTCATTGGCATGAGTAGATAATGACTGAATTTTCATTTTGGGGTGAAGTGTTCCTTTAATTTAATGTAGCTGCTGACTGTTTAACTTAAGAGCCCTCTCAGCGATTCCAGTTGTTTCAACTGTATTTGTTCATGAAAAGCTGTTGTGTAGTCTACAAGTTTGAGAAAATGTTAGTCATTTTAATCATTGGAATTCTTTGTGAAAGATTTGTTGTGATACTGACATCATCTGGAATGTGATATGGGCTCAGCAAGGGCCGCACATGTGCAGATGAAAGCAAAGTTTTGTGTGTGTGTGTGTGCGCATTGACAGCGGCAGAGTAGTAATGAGATTTGAGTCCCAAAGCAAAATGGCTCACATGTGCTGGTCCCCTCAGAGGGGGAAGGTGAACAAAGCATCCATTCATTGCCACTGTCACTGCAGTCAGAAGGGGAAAAGTGTTCACATGGGTTTCCATGGTATTTACCACTGTCATCTCACTCTCTTCTTTTCTCTCACTTTTCTCTCTCCCGTTCCCTCCCTTTCCCATCTGATTTCTGTCCATCTCTCTCTCTCTCTCTCTCTCTCTCTCTCTCTCTCTCTCTCTCTCCCCCTCTCTCCCTCTGTCTTTCCCTCTGTCTAGGAATGAGTATCGAACACTCAGACAGGCCATCATTGATATGGTGCTAGCAACTGAGATGACCAAACACTTTGAACATGTCAACAAATTTGTCAACAGCATCAACAAGCCACTGGCTGCTCTGGAGGAGAATGGGGTGAGATGGATTTTTTGAAAAAGAGCGATTTAAAAGAAATCATTGTTAAAAATGTGTTAGTCATTGTAATGTCTGGTATTCGGGGTTTTCCTGAATATTGTAAACACTGTATCAGACCTAATGTAGGCATGGGTGGTCTAATACTAGCAGTAGTTTTCATAGATGTTTGTGTGGTGTGACAGCAGACAAGTCACAGACAGGAGCATAAAGACGCACAGTGAGTGTAATTTCACATTTCTACACAAATCCACTCCACTGCAACCATTGTGTTTTGCGTTAAAGTAAGATCAAACTGCTTCAGGGGGGCTGTGGCCTGTTGTTTGCCTGGGCACAGATATCTTTGTGGGGAGAGAATTTTACAAGTTGGTATCATCTTTCCCATCTTGGTGTGGAATGCTCAGCACAGCCATTTAAAGGTTGTCTGACCCTTTTAAGGCAGGAATGATAGGAATAAATGATAGGCGCACTGACTCGCTTGTTGTCTTGGTTTTTATATAGAAAACAAGGACTCACAAAAACATTTCCTCTCTGACAATGTGTGCATTTAAGTGTTTGATGCAAAGTTATGTTCAAAATATTAAAAACTCACAAATGATTTTGAGAAAGCCTGTTGGCTTTTGACTCTGCTCTCAGCTCCGCTATATCTGCCAGTATATTTTGCACCACATATACTGGCAGAGTCTTGAGACTTGAAGGTCGAGAATAGAACGGAGACCTCGCCCATCTTGGCACAGCAGGATAGATATACTGTATTTCTTCTGCTTAACCAAATTGTCAGTGGAATTCTAATTCACCAAGCACACAGAAGGCTGCAGACCTTGTGACTATATGAACCATACTGTGCTGTCATGCATCTGTTACTATAGCAAAATCTCATAATGAACTCATTCTGAGTACTTGAACAGTGTACTGCCTACGCTTCTTTATAGAATTAATGAAAACTAATGAATCTTTATCTGCTCCCCATGCCACACTTTATTTTTCCCACGATATACAGACAGTCACAGTAAGTTTTTTTTTTTTTAATTGCTAGTAAAGGCTGATTTATGGTTGTAAGACACGCATCTGTCCTCAGTGTGTGACGACTAAAATGATGTCTCACAGTGTCTTGCATCTAAAGTCGCAGACGCTGTCATTTAATGCCTCACATTCTGATTGGTTGGATGGACCAAGGGTGCTGTTGTCGTCATGGAAATGGAAACAGCTGTGCAGGGATGGGGGCCAAAGGGAATAAAAATATTAGTGGTGAAAAGATTGGCTGTAGAGTACTGGATGGGTTTGAACAGGTGAGGACATGTCACCTGTTTGACTCATCACGGAGGGACTTAAAAGCTGCAAAATAAATAAATGAATTCATTAATAAATCACAATTAACTCCTGGGGAAAATTATGGCAGCAGTTTTTCTCCTCTGCCTCCTCGTCCGCTGTAAAAGCGATTTTTAAAATTTCCTCCTCCTCTGCCAAATCAAACATATAGTAGCCGGCAGCCATCTTTCCAAAATGGAGATGCATCCAGCTGGTTACCATGGAGATGACAGCTTATGCCACAGACGTCTTCCAATGCCTCGTTTGAGCATAAATGCCTCAGTGTCACCCGACACTTTTCGTAAGACGCCTGTCGACACCCGTCTTGTAACTATAAAACAGCCTTAAGTAGAACTCGAGTTTTCTTCCTGCTGACGGCCGGCTTCTGTTTTCAGGGAAACAATGATGAGGAATCCGTCAAAAGCGTCCTGACATCCCCTGAGAACCGGATCCTTGTCAAGCGGATGCTGATTAAGTGTGCAGACATCTCCAATCCATGCAGGCCTCAGGAACTCTGTATAGAATGGGCTGGACGCATCTCAGAGGAATACTTTGCACAGGTAATTAGACAAAAACAACACAACTCTATGGCTGAGATGCACGGCAGATGGGTCTAGCAGGCAGCAGCTGCACTGTGCTTATTGTGCTTCATGCATTTGGTGTGTGTGTGATGATTGTTTGTGCTGTCGTCTTTGTTACAGACAGACGAGGAGAAGAGACAGGGCCTACCGGTGGTTATGCCTGTGTTCGACAGAAACACGTGTAGCATCCCCAAGTCCCAGATTTCCTTCATAGACTACTTCATCACAGACATGTTTGACGCATGGGACGGTGAGAATGGATGCTCTATCTGCAGGTTATGATGATTGTTGTTAAAGGAACAGTTCACCCATAACACAAAAAACAGATTTTAACACTTGAACCATCTTTCCATCCAGTGAGTTGATGATTCAGTGAGGTTTCCTGATAAAGCGGGGCTGGATGGGTACTTATTTGGAGCGTAAACATTCAAAAACCTGGCTGAAAAACTTAACATCAACAGCTTTTTCCAAAAACAATGGCATAGCTAGCCATACAGAGGGTTTTGTTAGGATCTATTTTCTACTCAAGAACAGCGGCAAACTGTATCTAGCTGCCTTTAATTTATACCCACCAAAAAATGTCCCCAAGTGGGAAAATATCTTTTTTGTATTTTGGGTGAACTCTTTCTTTAAAAAGAGAGTATAGCACCTCAGTTGTCCAGTGTAACACTCCTTTGTTTTGCCTCCAGCTTTTGCAGATCTGCCTAATCTTATGCAGCATTTGGACAACAACTTTAAGTACTGGAAAGGCCTGGATGAAAGGAAGCTGCACAGTCTGCGACCGCCTCCAGAGTAGGCGCACCGTATGTGGCTTCAGCCCCTGGGCCCTGGGACTCTGCGGCCCTCTTCTCCTCTCTCCTGCTGGGGCGTCTCTCTCCCTGCCAGCCCAGCCACCCAGGGCCTACTCGCCTTCACTCTCCTGCTTCTGTAGCACGCCGCGCATCCACATGTCCGTCCATACAGATACACAGAAGGACTTCCTGACAGGCTGCTGCGCAAAATGCCGCTGGCCTATAACCCTGTCAGATGAGAACTGTGACACACAGAGAGATGGATGGCTACATGAACGCACAGCATCCTTATGAACTTCTAGTGCCTCTAAGGCATTGGCGGTGTAGCTGGTCAAGTGACATGACTGAGGGAGGGTCTTCACAGAGCTCCCAGCAAAGCATCCGTCCCCTTCTTACCACATGGGTTCTCCCTTTCTGTCCACGAGGCAGATGTTGCTGTCTGAGTAAAAACTGCTTGTTCACTGATGGAGTGATTTACACTGACCAGGTGTTGCAGTACTTGGGTTTCCAGAAGAACTTGAGGATCGGACGGAGAAGTGGTCTGGAGATGGCGACCAGTCCACGTCACGCCATAAAATCACCTTGGACCTCCGTCCGTCTGCTCGCAAGCAAGGCATGACAACTCTCTTGTGCCCCTGGAGGCCGCACCATAGAACAACACTCCACTGCTTTTTTTTTTTTTGGGCTATATTTTTGTGTGTCCTTCAGAAACACATCCACTAATCCAGGCAAGGAAGATTATAGTGACACGAAGCTGTCATAAGAGACAAGTGGGTTGGGATGTTTTCTTCGGGGTCAGGCAGTGGAACTTTACTTAGGCCACTGATGAGAGAAAAAAAAAAACAAACCTCAACATCACGATCATAGGTAATTAATTACAGATGATTTGGTATACTAATTTTTCTTAGATGTTCCATATTTTCTGTATTAAAAAATGCATACATGAATTAGTTGGTAAATAAGAACAAAATAAATTAAAAAAGAGAGAGAAGCCAAAGCTGATTAAGACGAATACTACTATAACTCTCAAAGTCTTGTCCACAATTATTATTCATATGAAGCATTAGCATTATAAACATTTTTATTTTCTTATCAAAAGTACAGTACCAGTTTGAATGAACACCTTTGTATTGCACTGTAAACAATATTAGAAATGTCTACGTCTCAGTGATTTGTCCAGGGATGGGATGTTGCATTGGAGAATAAGCTGTGTTAATGCTGATCATCAGGAGTGTGTGTGTATGTGTGTGAGTATCTGTGTTTGTGTGTGTGAATGTGAGTGTGTGTGTGTGTGTGTGTGTGTGTGTGTGTGTGTGTGTGTGTCTGGGTGTGTTCATTGTTGCAACAATCCCTTACTCTTGGTTTAATGCTGTAAACCGCTTGACATTTGACAACAGCAGAAATATGTGAAAACATTTTGGACTTGAAAGATTTTTTTCTCCCAGAAATTTTTGTATCTGGTTTATCCTACTGAAAAGACTGCCTTATTTTATACAATATTTATACAGTACATCCCACTGTGCAACTGCAACGGACATCTGGAGTTTTTATTATAACATAGTCAAAAGGTTATGTTCAAGTAAATCTCAATATTTTTATAGACAATGAATTTTACACTGGATTTGCAGCAAACGAGATCAACCATTATAGCTATCTGAATACCTGTGAATTGGATGGTAACAAAGAGGCATTTCTGGCATGTATACAGAGAACTAAATGGTTTAGAAGGATGTGGATTACGGAATTGTCTATCACTGTCTTTAACCAGTCTCCTAGAGGCCAGCTTGCTTTGATTTTGATCAAACATCCTTCTATTTTTGGCCATTGTCCAACATCCTTATGCACAGACCCAGGGAACAACTTCTATTCAAGGTTGGTTTCAGATTAGGATACTAATATACGTTAAAGAATGTTGCTTATTAAGAATATTTCCTATTTAAACAGTATATAGATGCCATAACAACTAAGCAAATGATGGTTAATAAGATGTATTGACCACGGTATCTTTGTTTCTCTCTTATGACAGAATTGTACACTCAATCAGGGGATTTGTTTGTTCCTTCTGATTCACTTCTTGGTCTGAAGGCACCGGGGGAAAAAAATTAGAAACTATTCAATGGAAAATAAAATAATGTCAATAATATGTTTCTGTTTCATTCTGTTTCCTGCTGTGATTGAAACTCCTTTCTCCTTTTCCACTTGCTGATGATTTGCAGTACATTGTGTCTGCCTAGATTTCTTTATCATCACCTTGGTATCTTTATTTTAATCACCAGAGGACCACCCTCCTTTATGATTAGTAATGGTAGAAATATTTTAAAAAGTTTACAGTGAACTTACATAGTTTTTGAGTGGGGAAACAAGTCCACATCTCACATCTACAAACACTGGCTGTAAACTGGGAGTCCGGCCTGTAGTCGTGGTCAGCTTCGGGGCAGATGTTTGGTCAAGTCTCATTTTCAGCAGATCAGTCAAAAGATCAGTCAAAGATGCCCCAGATGTTACTCACCACTGCCTCAATCGAGGACTCATCTCCTACCATCCACAGTTACACAGTTTATACTTATTTTGCAGCGCACATACCAGGACACAAACTATCCAGTAAGTTCTTTAATTAATGTGGAAGTTTTGTGAAGGCATTTAATTTTAGATGAATGCTCAAGGGTTACACTGAAATTAAAGACACCTTCTCACATACTGTATAGAAAGAGGTTTTTGTGTGTGTGTGTGTGTGTGTGTGTGTGTGTGTGTGTGTGTTATTTTTAAATAACAAAACTTAGTTAATGTACAAATTCAGTTTGTATTTTGTAAGATTAGTATTCACTGGTTAACACCTCTGAATCAACCGTAAATAAGACCTTTTTCAAAATTATTATTTACTTTCTACGCACAAATCACGGGCGGGGTTGACATGCGGCCAAGGGCTCGCGCCAGGAGCAACCCGCTGTGCTCGTGAGGCGACACGCGCCACCAGGTGAGCCAGCACAGCCACCAGTCATCAATCTTTCCTTATTAGTCTAATTTTACTAATTGCAAAATATACCATAAGTGTACATTTACAAGCCAAAGATCCCAATTCTTTGTATTTATGAAGGAAATTGAACAATATCCGTCAACGGTTTCTTCCTCACAAAACAAAAAAAAAGCTATCAAAACAATGAATGTATGCAATATTTTCAAAGTTTTTAGGTGAGTTTGTTGTCATACACTAGTGTTTTTTGTTTGTTTATTTTTTGTACTAGTTAATGTTTTATTGTCTTAATACTTCAACTTATTGTAAGCGATGCTGTCTCGATCCTGTCTCTGCCCATGACTTGAAATAAAGATTTACTTTAAAATAAGAAAAAAAAAAAAAATAATAATAATTTTGAAAAAAACGTGTTGCGTAAGAAATGCGCAACTTCCGCCTTTTCAAATTTTGCGACAAGTCGTCAGAGGAGCTCATCGGCGTCGTGAGGTGTAGATGGCTAACGGTGTCCGGCGTGGATTGTTTTAGATTCAGTTTTTTATTTGACTCAGTTACACATTTAGTAGAGTGGTGCTATGTCTTCGGGAATGACCGGACAGACGCCGTAAGTGTTGTGTTGCTTCGCTCAGTTAGTTTGGACTGTATTTTGGACCGAGCGGCAGGCTAGCTCAGCTCTATGAGAAGCTAACGTGTGTTAGCACTGAGCTAGCATAACAAGCTACACGGCCGTGGCAGTGGCCTGGTAGTGAGGGTTAGCTGGCCATGTAGCCGCCGCTTTTCAACCAACAACCCGCACTATCACAACACTTATATTCAATACTGTACACAATAGTGATTATCTACCCTGAATTTTACATTAATAATATACAGCAATTTGTTGGCTTGGTGTGCAGCCTTAGCTCATGTCTTGGTGTAAGCTAACGTTAGCTAATGGTGGCTATTGTTCGCTAGTGTAGATATAACGTTAGCTGTTAACCGCAACCCCACTTTATTTGACAGTGAATACCGGTGGGAGAGGGTGAATATATATATATATATATATATATATATATATATATATATATATATATATATATATATATTTTTTTTTTTTTAGTAATGTTTAATAATGCTTTCACACAGTTATGTGTTATTTTACAAGTCAGACAGCAGAAATGAAGCTACACGACAGCAACACTGTTTGAGAGTCACGGTTAAAACTTGCCGTGTTAAGTTAGGTAGGTAGGTAGGTAGATACTTTATTCATCCCGCAGGAAATTCACATTTTCTTCAGCAGTATCCACAGATTAAGTAAATAAAAAAAAAAAATAGAAATAAAGAATAAGATCTAAGTATAACAGAATAAGAATAACCTAACAACAGAATAACCTAAGTACAACCCAGTGTGCAAAAAGCAATGTGCAACAACAACAAAAAAAAAAAAACAGAAAAAACCGTGTGCATGGGTGTATAAAATGTGCATAGAGGTAGGTCAATGTGCAAATTTAGAAGAAATATACAGTATACACATGATAAATAGCAGTAAGCAATATAAACGCTATGAACAAGGATTATAAAAAGATAGGAATATGAACAATTTCAACAGAAGTAATAACAGTTAAACAGAAGTAATAACAGTTACACAGCAGAAAAGTTAACGCACGTTTGTCCATCTGTGGTTTTCGCTGTTATGTTTGACAGTAGGCGTGTATATCCAGTGTCAGTGATGTTGCGTGTCTTGTTGTATGTTGTATTTCCAGGTGCTTAACCAGCCGATGGGACCAGCCTGCCCAGCCTAAGCAGCAGAATAATGTTGAGAGTTCAGCTCATCCCGTCTCCCTGTCAGGAGTAGCCACAGCTGTGGACTCGAACAACACAGTTTCAATAAGTCAGCCTCCTAACTCAGCAGCGGAGGCCTTGATACCTGACGCAAAGAAGCCAGCAGCTCAGGGAGGAGTTGAAATGGCTGCAGCTATGGCAGCCAAAATAAATGCCATGCTCATGGCAAAGGGAAAGCTACTGACTCCCCCACCACTACTTGCAAAGGTGCTAAATTTTCACTTACTTAGTTAGGGCTGCATGATATGGACAAAATTTCATGCCCCGATATTCATGCCAAGTATCACAAAAGTGATAAAATATGACTATGAGTGCACACTTTTTTTAATTGTACATGCAGCAACAGTGTATATTGAACATTCTTTCAAAAATAGCATAATTATAACTGGAAACTATCCTAAGACTGGAAAAACTGTACTTCTAACGCTGTGCGCGCATACACACATGCACACGCATATATAATCATAACAGACCAATCATTGTCTAAGGAAAACCCTCACCCTAAAATTTAAATCTTCCATATTGTTGCCTTTTGCAGTATTAATACTGCACATGATCATATCTAGATAATGATATGAAAACAATATGTTGTTCAACCCTATGTATAGTCAATATTTGTTACATGTTTTCATAAGATAAGCCTTTATTAAGCCTTTAATATGCATGGAGTTATCAAGAATGCTTACAGGGTGTCTTGTACTTTTGCATCTTCAGACTCCTCCAAGTGTGCCAGTGCCAACAACCACAGAAGAGACGGTGGTTACAGAGGTGGACATAAACGATGTACCAATAAACTGCAGGGATCTGCTCACCAAAGGCAAAACACAGGAAGAGGTAAATGGAACGTGGCCGTGGCAGGGTTACCTTAAAAGTCGATTGCAGTGATAATAAGTCTCAGTTTCATGTTACTAGTTAACACAAAAGTTAACACAAACCAGTACTGGAGTTTGGAGGCTGATATTGATATTTTGGAGTAAAGGAAATTGTGTTAAAATATTGGCTGATATGTTTTGGCCAATATATTTGCAGCAACGACTCCAGTCAGCTGATTTACAAACTAACCACAATCTCTTTGTCTCGATTGTTGTGTGGCACCAAAGTTCCAACATCATATACTATATATTTGCTCCCCAGAGATAAAAAAAAAAAAAAAAAAAAATTATGCAGGGAATGACAAAAATATCAGGAGGGGTAGGTTCCCATTCTTAGAAGTTTTGACAATCAAAAACAAATGCAGAAACATGATGGTCCTTGTGTTGGAATTGATATCAGACTTTTCTTGACTTAGCTGAAATCATTGCACCAGCTCTTTAAGAGCACTGCCTGAGAAAACAGGGAGGGAAAAAACACAAGAGGTGTAGTCTTGATGTTTATATTTATGTATTTTATAATGGAATAGTGTCAAACCTTTTCACTCTGACAAAAATCTCATGTCTTTACGAAAATTTTCTTGCCTTTGGAAGATCCGCCAATTTAGTGGAGCAGTTGTCTCAACAAAGGGTCATTACATGACTGAAGTAGAAAAAGGAAAACCAGGAGGGTATGTATTCAGAGATACTTTGCTGTCAAATTACCACATGTAATCCTTTCAGACATCTATGATTTTGCAGTCAAACTTTTGCAAAATTACTAGTTCTCTGTATTGTTTACTAATGTCTTCACTTCATTCCTGAAGAAGAGGAACTGCAGTGTAAAGCCTTTCCAGTTGTTAAGACAAATTCATCCATACATGTGCATGTTCAGTTAAATTTTTAAGTTTTACCAGATACCTGACAAAATCAGCTCTATTTGACATTGTAATGTTGGGGGGAAAAATCAATAGAATTTTTGAAAGAGTTGCATAAATTCTGTGTTGTCCATGACATGTTCTGATTTTGCTTTCCTTAGAGAAAGGCCTTTGTATTTGCATGTCCAGGGAAAGAACCAGGAGCAGGTCAATAGTAAGTAGTGCTTCTTAATTTCTTATCTTTTCATTGCTGAGGGTTTGCGAATTGAATTTTGATGTTGTGCAGCCATATCTAGACTCCCCGCCCCTTTTTATCATTTTGGCTGTGATGGTCACTTGGCCACATAATTTTGGGGGTGTTTTATGTAAATAGATTGTAAAGAATGTTTTTATGACGTAAAGTAGGGTGTGTCAAATGTACATGGCATGTTGCTAAGGGAGAGGTGGGATACACCCTGATTTCATGGCTACAATCAGATCACTATTTGTTTTGATGAGGTGTAACTGTGAATTACAACATTACTTTGATAAATGAGGCCCACTGAGTGCAGATGCTTCCTTACAGGTGTACGAGTGACATCCGCATTTAGATCTATGAGAAAGACATTGGTATATAGCATTGGAAATTGTGGTTGAAAGCACACATTCAGTGCCTGTAATGCTTGTGCATTAGTGCGAGACTTAAGCAAAACCAGAAGAGCCACTCTTCTTAACGTCAGGCAGTCAGCAGGAGCAGTCCATCAACAACAGTGAACACTTGGGTGATGAATTCTTTGATGAGGATGAAAATTACGTAAATCATTTGTGATGGCTCTGGCCTTCACAGTCACCACATCTCAACCCAGTTGAACACGTATGGGAGAGATTTGACCAGTGTGCTAGACAGTGCTCCCCTCCACCATCACCAAAACACCAACTACAGGAATATCTTATGGAAGGAGGAAGCTCCATCCCTCCAGTAGCATTCCAGAGACTTTGACAGTCTCTGACAAGGAGAGTGTTCACTATTTTGCTTTTGTCACTTATCTGTATGTGACAATATATATATTTTCAAAGTGGCAGTAGTACCTTAAAAATTGCAGTGAAAATAGGGTAACACTACTCATTTCAAATGGAATATGCAGTGTAAAAAGTTTGTTAAAATTATGAGAAAGGCAGCACGTCAGTGTAACTAAATATTGTTCAAACTAAAAATGAATTTGAGAGTAGTCAAGATTGAAAAAACGTTTCTTGTTTTTTTTTTTTTTTTTTTTTTTTTTAAGGCAAAACACTGTACTTCATAAGGGTGATACTAATATTGGTCAAAGTGTTTTTGTTCTTTCACTACGGTTTGGGTTTTGGGGCCAGAGGTTGTGTAAGGAGACAGTTTGGTTGATATCTAAATATTGTGCACTTGTCTGCAACATTAGAGGCTGTGATGAGGATAAAGGAGATCATCTCTGAAGATGTGATGAGGGCATCAGCAGCATCAGGAGGACAGCAGATCCCCGTGATGCCCCCTCTCACTCTCTACCCGCAGCCCCCACGGCCCATTATACCACCACCAATGCCACGGATGCCCAACACCAACTCAGCACCAACCCAGGGACATCGGCCTGCAGCTCCACATTCAGGGGTGGGCAAATACACTTCACGTCACAATGAACTTCACTCATTCAAAGTGGTGAAACTTGTGTAGGGCTTTCCAAGAACTCAGTGCTGACATTTTAATTACCATTAAATGCCATGACAAAGTTGCCATAAACCATTGATTTCAGTTTTACAAGGAAGTGGCTGTATTTGAACCTTGAGGAAAGATGTACCTACAATCCAACGTTTGCGTCAGCATATTATATAACCCACCAGGCCTTGCTTGCCCCTCCACGAGCTAAAGCATCATAAGAAAATAAATTTAAAGCATAGACACAGGAATGAGGGGTGCCATAGCTAACTTATAGCAAATGCCAAGAAGCCAACCGCGTAGAAAGGAGAGAAAGTAGAATGAGGAAATCCGCAGTTTACAGTTTTACCACAATCTAAAAAAAAAAAAATTGACATAATGCAAAGCTTGCTGTGTTTGCAAAAAACATTGCCGCTTCTAAAACTCCAGTTAATCAGACCTCCACAAGCACATTGAACTAAGTGGCACTTTGCCTAAACTAGTTACTGTGTCATTTGTCTAGTTGTTGTTGTTGTCCATTTAATTTGTCTACTCAGGGACAAAGTTGGCAGTGGAAAAAGAGAGTAGCAGAGAATAGAGAAAGTAGCAGACTGCTGATATCATACATATGGGTCTCAATTCTAGGCTAAAGATCTTTATTTGTTTTGACCTGGCTGCTTCCCAGTTTATCATAAAAATGTTTTGCAAATGTAATATAAATGTTTGGAAATGTTTCTTACACACACAAAACAATATTAAAATACAAAGTAACTTGTGCATGTAGTTCAGGTGTTTCTGGAGAAAACCCTGCTATCAGCAGATCCACCCACTTTTCTTGGACTAAAGATTCCACTAAGTTCAAGCACTGGCTAACTTCTTTCTTCCATGTGATGTGAACCAGCAGCTGACTTTCTTTATGCCTGCTTTAGTCATGTTAAACATGTGATGGAGTCCAATAAGCTGCACCCTGTCCCCTCCGTGATTGAGTTGTCATAGTGGTTGCTGCAAACAGCCAAGGAATGTAAACCCAAGTACTGGATTTAGCATAACAAATAAGAGCTCTTGAGCTGACTGCAGGCACTTCAGTCAAATGTAACAAGATATGTTTAACATTGTTACATGAAATTATTATTGAATATGCAATGTAAAATCAAGATCACTGTATGTAATTAATGATGGAAATGATGATAGTAAATTTCTTTTGCTGAAAAATTTTGTGTTAATCCACTTATGGAGGTTAAAAAGTTGGGGCAAGTCAAGACCATGCAGCTCTCAATGATACCCACCTCCAAGATCAAGTAGCAGAGAGAACAACCCCGGTCTACAGAAAAAAGACCTGGGTTGCTGCATCTGATTACAAAGCTTTTCTTCTAGATGCAAAAATGCATTTGATGTCAGTGAATTTTGCCTTACAAGTCATTATTAACTGTGCCCTTTTTTCATGTCCCCAGAGTTTTGTGCACACAAAGATTTTCGTGGGACTGGATCAGGCACTGCCCTCATTCAATGTGAATGAAAAGGTTGAAGGTCCAGGGGGCTCATACCTGGGTCACATCCAGACAGAGACAGGGGCACGAGTCTTCCTCAGGGGAAAGGGCTCTGGCTATATCGAACAAGCATCTAAACGAGAGTCCTTTGAGCCTCTTTATGTCTACATCAGGTAACATTTGATTCCTCAATGTTCACCATATGATGAATATTACTTAAAACTTTTAATGGCAATTATAAGTTAATTGTCATTAATTAAGTGCCCTGTCGGGGCTCTATTTAAGCTTTTTTTTATCTTTTATTTTTGCGCTGTTTAACCAAAGTCTCTTGTGTGTGTCATAGCCATCCAAATGCAGCTGGATTGGAGGCAGCAAAGAAACTCACTGAGAGTCTGCTGGAAACCGTACGTTCTTAATTTTCTCACAACAGACAAAGTAGTGGAGTTTATATAAACTGCATGACAGTCTGATGGGAGGTATAAGAAGGTGAAACTATTAAAGTGTGTAGTTTCCACCGATACCTACCTCCTAAAGTGAAGTGGTAGTGTGAACCACCTGATTGCTAGAGATAGGTTTCAAGTGCTCTGCACCTACCCACAGTTCTTTTTACAGCTAAGCTGTGAATCAAATTCAAATTACACCCAGTCTTTAAAGAGTGTTGTTTTTTCTCTTGGTCCTCACAGTTCTCTTTTTTTCCACGTTCTCCAGGTGAGAGCTGAACATGCCCGTATGGTGTCAATCTACACAGCTACCGGCTCCACCCAGCGTGAGTATTGCTTTGTAACTCAGCAGGCTAAATATTTTCCACAGGTTGACCTATTATCAGATACTAGCTGTGTTAATGCATTGTTCTTGTGGGAATTAACCCCCTCCTGACGTCTTAAGTGGTTCAACAATAGGTTGGAATAGTAGGTCAGAGTTTTCAAAACCCTGTGTTATCAATCCATGTGATATGCGCTATTAACTCCATGTTCTATACTTTCATTTCAGCATACGCAGCACATGGATATCCACCTAATAGCAATTACTCTAGCCAGGGGTCCTGGTATAACTACCCAGCGAATGGGTATGCTGGCGGCTATTCAGCGTACCCAGGAGCCGGTGGTTATTGGAGTAATGCAAATGGTCCCCCAAGTCATTCTAACCTGTCGACAACCCCTCAATCTTCTCAGGCAATGGTTCAGTATCCTGTGTGTCCTAGGAAACCGCATCCCTATCTCGTCCAGGTAAGTGTACTTCACAGTAAAGATGTGCCCACGTCACATGTCTCATAAAAGTTAGAGAAAATAAACCCCAAACCTAAATCTCTGTGAAGCCTCACCACTAATGGTGAACAGTCAGGGACCTGATCTCTGGTGGCAGGTGATGTCACCACCTGTCGTTCTCTACAGGTGGTGACATCACCTGCCACCAAAGACAAGTACCTTGCTTTTCACAATTAGGGGTCAGGCTTCCCACAGATTTGGGTTTGGGGTTTGGTTACTCTTTAATGCCACCAAGACCTTGAGCTTTACTGTTAATACTATAATCTGTTATTATAATGTTGTCAGGACACAGAGCTCCAACAGGTTTGCAATTTCTAGAAAGTCATGGGATTTTAAAGCTTATTCTGAGCAGAGAAAGGCAGGCAATGTGAATATCTTTGGGACAAGTTATGGAATGTCATGGAATCTTATCTTCACTTCCCCCACAGAGTAAAAGAGAATAATACATTTAAGTTACCCCTCTGAATCTGAATTGTTTAAAATTTTGTTCAAAAAAGGCATCTTATTAGATTTATATAGATGATGGAAGTTCCTCATTTTATTCATGAATAGTAAAAGTCAGGGAATTTTACATTTGACATAGAGTGAGAAGCCTGCAGATCTGTGAAGGCAGTTGACAGTTTTTATCTGTTAAAACTCCTGTTGCAACATTAAGTGTGTCTGTGTGTCTCTGCTCTGCCTAAGGATCCTGGGAACAGTGACACAGTGGAGCCGGAGGGATCCTCAAGCTGCCCTCCTGAGTCAGGAAGTCCCAAGCGTCATTTCCAGGAGGGGGGTGAAGAAAAACAGGTGAGCTGAGTAACACAAGTGTTGAAGAGACCACAAAAGGATTAGGGCATCAAGGGCATTTTTGACCTGGACTGCTTTTTAATCAACAATTGATCAGTATCAACCACGTGATGCCTGATTAAACCCAGTATTGATTTAATTTATAATTTAATTTATAATCTCTACCTCATTTACACCAGTAAATGAGGCAGCAACAGTCCTGCTCTCCATGTCTGCATAGTGGAAAGGTATTATTTTTTGTTCAGAAACAAGAAAAAGCTGCACATCAGAGACTTCACCTCTTTTGCACCAACTTATTTTGGGCCCAAACAGCTGATACATTTCGATGTTACACCTTTGTCAGAGCATCATGAGACAAAAGGCTGTTTTTTTTCCCCTTTGTCATTTGTCATGTCTTGGCTTTTTTTTCTCATGAGGCTATGACAAAGGTTGCACGCTCTGTTCACTCATATTAATTTTTATACTTCAGTTTTTAACATAATGACAGATCATGTAAAAGAAATTCAGCCATGCTGTAGGTTATTTATTTTTAAATCACTTTAACAGTACGAATTAAATCTTTCCTACTTGATTATACTACTTTTTTTTTTAATCAGTGGGAGTGATGCTTATAATGTGCATCTGTTGAAAGTTAAAAAAATAAATAAATAAATAAAGTTTTTTTTTTTTTTTTTTTTTTTTACAGAAACAGTAACTTGTGTAACTGATCCATGGTGCAAGGTGATGTCACCACCTGTTGAATGCTATAGAGGGTGGCATCTCCTGGCACTAAAGATCAGCCAATAGCAGATTGCATTTGCAGTAATATACTATTAACCATTAGATGGCAGCAAACCCCACAAAAGTGGTCTTGGATTTAGTTATCTTTAACTGTCTTAGGTTGGATCATAGATAAATAATCAGGACATCTTTAATACCAGTAGATTCTAACCACATTGTCTTCAGTGGCTTGACTCCAGAGCTGCATCAGCTCTGCTTGCTGAGTCGTCCAGCTATCTCTAGGTGTATGTAACGCTGCAGTGAAGCAACTGAGAAGATTGTGGTCAAAACCAGTATATAATGGTTAAAAAAATGGGATCCAGGTCAAAAAGCTGCAGTTGCCCATCATTTTTGCAAATGAATGCATCAAATTCTTCTCTGTAGAGGCTGATAACTCTTAATAGTCCTAAAGGCCTGTGTTTTCCTATTTTAGCCAACAAGCAGCTCCTCAGATGAACCTGCCAATCAGGAGTCTCCACTCCCTGCCTCCGGTGTTGCAGAGGAAAAAGGAATGGAAAGGTTTGTTATCAGTCTAATTTCCCATGAGTGTTGATCATGAGTGTGACTTCATCAGTCATGTTTGTTGCAAGATTATGGATTGCACAGTGTGTCAGTGCTTGTACCCTCCGATAAATAAGGAAATGAAATTGTTATTGTCGCTATAATGCAGTTTTGGCTGATAAACATTGTATTGACACAGTGTGAAAATAAACTGGTTCATCTAAAAAGGTAGCTTTTTTGTCCTCTTCACATTCTTGTAAATACAGAGTAATGTTGTCAGTTAAAATACCAGTGATGGCCACGACACATTGATCATTATTGGTTATTTGTCCTGAAATTCCATATCGGTGCATCTTCATTACAGATGCTACTTAATGCTCCTCTTTTCTTTAGGATCCTGATGCCTCCACCGCCGCCTCCCTTTCTGGCCCCTTCCCCTGTTGCACGCAAAAGACCGAGAGAGACGGTGACTGAAGCTCCAGGCAGTCTGCCCAGCAGCGCCGTGCCAAGGGGTATGCACCTCTCCCTCCTACTGTTCTCTGACCTGAGCAGTCAGACATTTAATCTGTGGACTTGTCTGTAGTATGAAATGGCTTCTCCCCCGTGGAGGAATGGGAGAACAGTGGAGACCTGTGTGAATCCCTCAGCTGATAGAAAGTACTAACGTGCTCCTCTTGTATATGTTCTTTGTCTTTCCCTTGTTTTCTCTCTCAACATGTGTCCCCGGACCTGCCTGTTATGGATGTGTGCTCTGCTGCCGTTTCATTTGATATCTCCCCTCCCCTGGCTGTGGATCAAACGAACTCAAAACCACCGCTAACATGGGGCTCCTCAATGGGTTTCTTTTTTGTTTTGCTCTTTCTCGCTTTGTCTATCCCTTCCCTCTCTCTCTTTCTGTCTGTCTCCCACCTCTCTGTCTCCTTCTCTGCTTTTCTGTCTCTCCATTTTTATTGTGCCCTCACAGGTGTACAAGAAGAGGAGGTGTGTCAGAAGAAGTCTAAAGTGGTCGAGGATGCATCAGGGCTTGTGCCCTATGGAGGAGATTCCTCCGATGAAGAGGAGGAGAGAACACGCAGCAGTAAGGCAGCAAACTCATAACCCATACCCCACCCCCTCCCCACTGCCCAGAATACCCACAGCCCAAAGCCTAGCTCCTCTGTGTACATGAACACAGCTCTCAAAAACTCAAACCCCCCAAAAGGAAAAAAAATCCACCCTTGGATACTCTTACACTGTTAGACATCAGTTTGTGAGGGTCAGTGCATTCCAGGAATTATTCTGTAATTTACTTTTTTGGTCAGCCCACTTTCCCTCGGCCTGCTTTGTCTCCATTGAAATGGTTATCCCGTTTTCCAGAGGTACTTTGACATTCTCCAGTGAAGGGGCATGATTTTTCAGTCAGACATGGTCAAGTATGGGCATATAAATATGGGCTTGTGAGCCAGCTAATTTGTCAACATTGGAGTGTGTCTCTCATCGCAGCCACACTCCTTAAACAAGATATTTGTTTGCACTTCTTTCAGAAATGCCTATCTTGAGTTTTCCTCTTCAACAGTGGATTTCTGGATGTGTTATTGAATGTCAGTGCAAAATGATGTCTAGAGAGGAACCATTGCTTTTTGATTGTAAGGGAGTCACACTAAAACCTGACAGTTACCACTGATATTTTGGATACCTAAAAAAAAAAAAAAAAATGTTACGAAAGAAGAAATACACCGCCAAGCATCAAAATAGATCCAGAAATGTGTGGCACATCACCAGTAGCTGTTTGCCCTGAGGTGTAAGTGTTTCCAGGTGGATTTTTCCTTTTAAGACACACATGCAATTGTATAGTAACTATAAATGACACGTTTTTATTAAGAGCCTTTTATTTCAGTTATGAAAGAATATTTTGTGCATAAATGAGCCTAATTTTGGGAGGGATTTTCATCACTTGCTCTGCACAGTTGCTGATATAAATATATACATATTGTAAAATTCAGTGGAACTTTTTCTTATCTTGGAAAATGGTGTATGCCTGTTCCCATGGAATACTGTAATAAAAGTTTGGAAAAACTTTTGTCTTTTGGTCTGGCATGTTATGTTACTGAGATTGGATTTGAGCTTTGCATAAATTTGTTTTTTTTTGCAATACGATATGCTTTTTTTTTTTTTTTTTTATAAAGGTAGAAATATTTCTACTTGTGCTCCAGTCAAAAAAATCTTGTGTATAACTTGATCAAAATAAATAATGATCAAGTGGGTCTAGAATTTTGTGGGTGTGCATCAAAATGTTTTGACT
This sequence comes from Myripristis murdjan, assembly GCF_902150065.1. Taxonomy (NCBI): domain Eukaryota; kingdom Metazoa; phylum Chordata; class Actinopteri; order Holocentriformes; family Holocentridae; genus Myripristis; species Myripristis murdjan. Next base: position 10,362,505 of record NC_043982.1, read on the forward strand.
GGAGAATACTTGAATTTGAGTTATGACTGTGCAGGAGATGACATGTATGGAAGTTTTCATTTTTCTGTAGTCTGCTCGTTTAAAAAAAATTATAGACCTTAAATTGTACTTATTACCGATCACAGATTTTATTATATGCAGAATCTTCTGCAGTGATGGTTACTGATGTCAGATAAATGCGTACTCAGGAGCCTCTATGCCATTGTGTACTGTCAGAGCTCCAGGGTTGTCCAGGGCAAAGCAGGGGTGGACATAATTTTGGAAGTGACAGTGGAAGGTGTGGAGGTGTTGTTCTAGGTCCACATTAAAGAAAGACAGAGTCCCCTTCTCGTAGTCCAGCGCCACTCCTAGCCGCACCGGATTCACCGTGATCCTCAGGTCGGGGCTCCAGCCGTCGTGCAGAAACTCATACTTATGCCTGAGCAAAGAAAAAGGCAGTGTCTTGACGCCATACAGCTTTCTTAAGAAGTCACACGTTTTGCTGCTGAGTAGCAAGCTGCAGTCTACTTGGAGTTGTGATCAGATAATTTTGCTGTCACATACTGTATACCTTGACTCTTACTCTATCAGAATGTAAATCTCTTAAAGCCATTAGTTACGTGGCTGCTGAACTGTCAGCCACAACAGGAATTCCTGTGGCTGTGGATTAAGGGAGAGAAGTGTGCATTGTCAAGTCGTGCGTAGGCAGAGCTGCACAGAAGGATGGCATTAAGACACCCTGAATGTAAAGCACATCCATTGCTTGTGTGAAATGCCTTGGTGAATGATCCTCTAAATGTGACAATTCAACTGTCCTGCTGCTTTGTTCCAAGAAGAGTTGCTATAGCAACAGCCATAAAGTTACAGATATTCTACTGTGCTTTTTTTCCCATGCATAAAGTCTACCTCCAATAGGCTTAGTTATGCACTAAGCAGAGGCACAACAATTTTTGCTTAGGAAAGGAAGATTTTTGGTGACTAAAAATACCATCTTGGCCCACTTTCCACAAAGTGCGTGGTAGTCTTTCTCAGAGGATCAGCACATTAATTTCAGGATCAGATAAGCTGAGAAACTTGTATGGTATTTATTTAATCTGTCTAGGCCTGTGAAACAAATAGCCATCTCCTATTTATAGTAACAATACAATAAATGGGAGGGATTGCATGCTTTCTACAAATATAGCAGCAGACCAAAGCTACAGAAAATAGCTACATTTTCCATGCAAATTAGCTGGTACCTGCAGGGAGTGAGGATGTGTCTCATACACCATGATGAGCTGTTTGCCCCCAGGTACGAGTTCCTCTGGGTGTCCTCATATGCAACTCCGATCCTGAACTCTGTCAGATCATCCACCTCTACCTCCCAGTAATGTCTGCCTCGCACTGGAATCAGATCCCCCAGAACAGCTACACACCTACACAGACACACACACAGACACACTAATGTCACATATTTATACTAGGCACATAAAGGGATCTCACAGACAGTAAGAAAATTCCTGTTAGTAGGTGCATGTTTGTTGTACTTCACCTGGCAAAGGTGTTATCATCAAAGGCCATAGCACTTAGTGGCAGCTCCTCATCGCCGTAAAACATTGTGAAGCCGTCTTCAGAGATGGACAGGCACGGATGGGCAGTATCCTCCAGAAGGTGGAAAAATGTGCCTGTATAAACGCACATAAACAAACACATTTATTTATCACATGAATGTGCCACAAGCACTGAACAGTTTATTTGTTTATTAAAGTTTATTTGTCCCCTAAGGACAATCATTTGTGCATCAGTGGCACAGGACAAAGCAACAACACAGTAAAACTGAGTGCGTTTTACAACAAGAGCCATCTGAACACAACTCAGGACAAAACTGCAATGTGATCATTAGCCAGGTGGATCCTGGGGGTGGCAAATGAAGATGTTGGCTCTTACTAAGGGGCAGTGGTGGAAAGAGTACTACAAATTGCTACTCAAGTAGAAGCACTGTTAGTTTGCAGATATTTTGTTTAAGTATAAGTACTGCTGTAAAAATTTACTGAAGTAAAAAGTAGCTCACTTAAAATGTAGTTCCTGAGTTACTTTTCAAAACACTAACTGATAGGTGTGATTTTCCATGCATGTTATAAAATGATGAGAGTACACAGTTCAAACTACATTCTTTTAAAGGTGCATTGCACAAAATTGGAGGCAGCCGATTGGAGTGAGGACCCTGTAGACTCAACTGACAAATGCGGAATAATGATAATGGTAATAATGATGATGATAATAATAATAATAATAATAATAATAATGATAATGTGGGTAACACTTTACAATAAGACTACAACAATTAAAAGTAGTTAATGTTGTAATAAACATTAAGTAACAGTTAACTAACTGTTAACTAATGTGCCTAAGAATCATGTACTAATGCTGTTCATGCTAAGGTATTAATTTATACGTTATTTAAGGGTTATTGTAGATATTATTAACATTAGTAAATGCCATAATAATCATTAACTAACAGTTAATTAACCATTACGGCATTAAGTAACGTTTAAATGATCCTTGCTTCCATCGACCATCTGCAGTTTTTGATTGTGGACCTTTCATAGGACATTTGGAAATAACAAAAAATAGAAGGAGATTGTGCTCCTCATCTTTGTTGACCGCGCTTTTATTGTGAAAGATTCCACAATCTAAAATTGATCATTTGCTTTCTGTAATTGATGTGATTTAAAATGTAACCAAGTACAATATTCAAGCAACAATGTACTTTAGTAGGAGTGAAATTACTGGCTTTAAAAACACTGTAAAAATACAAGTTCACAAAAAGCTACTCAAGAACAGTAACATGAGTAAATATAATAAGTCACTTCCACCTCTGCTTAGGGGGCGTTGAAGAGGGTACCGGAAGACCTTAAACTATACTAGTTTCCCAGGCAAATCAGACACTGCTGGCTTCTTGTAAAGGCTGATTCATGTGGCTCCTCACCTGTTGTAGAGACAGTGAGGGCTTCGCTCCTCTCACTGGGCCCGCCGATGTTGACCGCTCTGACGGAGATGAGGTAGCGCCTTCCTCTCTGCAGCTGGATCAGACACTGACAGGTGGGCACAGCGACAACGGACCTGAGGGATTTACCAGTGGAACCAGAGGCAGATCACAAACTGTTGTAAAATGTATTAGTTGGATAAGGCATGGTAATGTTTGCAGTGACTTTTTTTTTTCCCCTTTTCCTACCTGTACCACAGGAAAGTCTGATAACATTTTCCCTCTACTTTAGGTGCATGTTGCATTCTGTGTGATGAGCTAAAAGCAGTGAATGACGTAAACAAAGAAAGCGGCCATCTGTTTGTACCCATAACACCCGTACGGAAAGTTTTGATTGAGTTTCTGCTTTAATTATGTGGAAATAAATAGACCATTTCAATAAATGGCTTGGCATACTTTCAATTCGCTCTCTGAAGTGACCAGATGAAAAATGAAAATGACCTCACACGCTGGGACAGCATTCTAGCTGAGGCTAACAGTGCTGCAGGAGGCGAGGCTAAGAATAGATTTTTCTAGGACAGGCTATGTCTTGAATCAGCAGCTCTACAACCATGGGACCTCAAAAAAACCCAGGCAAGCACTAACAGAGACTTTGTTTATGGATGTATTGAAGCAAAAGCCTTATTGAAGGGCAGCACAGTGAAGACAAATATCATGGGATTCTGTGCCCGGTATAAAAGGGCTTCTATTAATGCAGTGCCTTTTTAAAAAATGTAGTTTAGTTGTTTGTCAGCAATGAAAACACATGTATCATGCACATGTGAAAAAAAAATTACGGAAAATGAAAATTATTTAAAAACTGATTTTGGGAGCATTCATAATTTAAGTGTGCTGGCTTCATTTCTGTACTTCTAGCACTGTTACAGTGTTTAAAATGTCACAGACAGCACAACTGTTTCCATGCAGAATATATCAAGTTAGTTCTGTGAGCCACGATAAAGAGTGATGATGTGATGTACTGTAGGTGTGTGTGGTGGTGTGTGCTGGGGCAAGACAGTTCTTACTCAGTGATATTGCTCTGGCTGCCATCTGTACCCATCTCACTGAGCTCCACCGTGTAGGAGTCAACAGGGTTGGTGTTTCCTGAATCCCAGCGAATCAAGGCGGCCTCTGGACAGCTGGTGCACTCCCTCTGTTTGATCACCGGCGGCGAAGGCACTGGAAAGAGAGAGGAATCCACAGTTTGGGCCTCATACATGTAACATTGTGAGTCAGACTCTGAAAGACTTCAAAGTCAAGAGTCAAAGCTGCAACTTCACAGGGATCAATTTTTGCTGGACGACCTGGAGTCTCACCAGGATATCAGAACAATTAGTTGGACTGTCAGGGCTTAAGTGCCTCATGCCACGGCAGGACTGGGGCGTTTATTACCTGTCATGTACAGGGCCTTCTCGCCTGCTGGACTGATGCCTGTGGTGTTGGTGGCTGTCACCCACAGCTCATACTGAGCGTTGGGCAGTAGATCTTTCACTGTGCAGTGGGTCTCCTTCACCTTTACCTTGGTTACTGAAAAGGGGAAAGAAACCACAGTTTTAGTATCAGTTCGATATCGCATGGATTAGACTTCAGAGCAACTCAAGGATCCTTCAATCTGACAAACCTAAGTTAGGTTGATAGATATGATTTCAATAGTAAACCGGTCACATTATGATTCAGTTCAGCAAGAAATGTGAATCTGCAATATGTGTCGTGTACCGTCTGGTCCGCAGGTGCTGTCTGCTGGGGTGTCCTCCAGCACAGGTCTGTAGTAAAGTTCGTAGTACTCCACCGTATCGTCTGAGAACAAACTCCAGCACACACGCAGGGATGTCTGTGTGGCAGAATTGGGCATCTGAGGGTTGATGACTGGGGCGGATGGAGCTAGAATCACATTTGGGAAAACATTATAATCCCAGTCCTATTATAATGATCTAACAAGCTGCAGTGCAATAATGGAGCAGTGGCATTTTTTTAAGCAATAAATTATGACAGCTTATTCTAGCAGGCACATTAGTTGAGATTTAAAGCTTAACAGCTTGTTTTCAATCATTTTAGTTGCTTTGCTCAAGGTCAAGATAATCTTTATTTTCCTTGAGGGACAATTGGCATCCCCATAAAGTGTTTTCATAAAAGAATCTACAAATTATATCCTCTTTCCAAATATCAGATGCCTTATTCTTGCTGAGATTTTTGTTTTAATCAGGACAATGCCCTGTGAAACATGCACTTACAACAGGATAGCTGACAAATTTAATTCATATATGAAAGTTAATAATGGTCTTCATCATCACTGTGAGATTTTCTAATCAAACAGATGGGTGGCAACAGTGCTGGATGTATGCTCGCTTATTGACAGCAGCACTCAATTACTGACAAATTGGAGATCACCCTGTAATTAAACACACAAAGAGAGAAAATTGCTAGTTAATTGGTTTCTAGGCAACCATTAAGCCACAGGCCTGTTTACATTGTGATCAGGGACATATAGAGCGTACAGACTCCAACTGCACAATGCCTTCAAGGAAATGACTTATCCATTCTAATAACACTTGAGAGAGAAAGAGCATTTGATTCATTAATTCAAGAGTTAACTTTTCTTGCACAGCTGAAGGGTAAGGACAAGAAATTAGCCTTTATCTATCCATGGACATATAGTAATTACACAGTCTATTGGTTGGCGTGTTGTATGTAATATATGACAAAGTGAAGGAGCGGTTTCGAAATCAGACCTGGGACGATATTGATGGAGTCCATCATGGTTTTGACATCTGAGAGGTCGGCAAGAGGTGTCTTAAACTCAAGAGGCGTAGACAGCGTGAGGTCAACCTCCTCTTTGGCAAACTCCTCGATTCTGGTCATGTATAACAACACATTTTGAATACGACGGTAAGACGGCTTGTGTCATTCCATTCAATGTCCAAACATGGGTGAGACATTTAAACTCAATGCCTTTCAAATATCAAATTTTACAAATCAGCTATTTCTTATTCAAATAAGCAATGCAGGTTAGGTCTAAAGGTTGCAAGAATATATTTAGTCCAGAGGTAAGGTTCAGTTGTAGGTAATTCTCTGAACTTTTATTGTAACAGTTTCCTTTAGGTTAGACAACAAGGTGGTACTGCAATGACTGTAACCTGGACTTTTTTTCTGCAGAATTTGGGACAGATAAGTACAAGGATTTTCTTGGCTTTCCCCACAGGTAAGTATAAAGTGAGCTGGGTTAGTCCAGAACAGGTATTTTCCCAACAGGTTGATATAGTAAGTCAGTGTAAAGGCAGGCAGTGTTAGATTCAGCAGTATGGTTAGAGTTTTATAACAGCAGAAAGACTGATTCTGATGCAGAAGAACTTGACTAACTCGTGAAAAAAATGTATAAATGAAGTCCGATAATAGTTTATGTTGCATCTAGGGCTACAATAGTTTATGTTGCATCTAGGGCTGCATAAAATTGAATTTAGAGCTATTTAATGACTTTTAAGGCCTAATATTAACAAAACGGAAGACAAAAATTAACCACCGCACACTGAACACTGTTCGCTCCTACTACAAAAAAAGTTATTTCAGTGTGCAGTGATTAATTTTTGTCTTCACTGAGATGCTCCTGCAACCGACCAGCCCCTGACTACAAATACTGGCTGTGCATGGGGAGTTCTGTTCACGACCAATAAAAATTAATTTAAGGACCTGCAGAAACCATTCTGTCACATTAGAAGGCTTAGTCAAAGTCGATCCAGTTGCACAAAATTATTCTGAATCTGCATGCAAATATCACTTTGGAACACAGCATTGGACTTGTATATGTCGGTATTACATAACGGGCAATTAGTCTTGACATATCACTACAGTCACCGTCACTACAGTCACCGTCACTACAGCGTCATGCCGTATGCCATGACAGCATCACACACAATTACCTCTTAATGGTGGACATAACTACCTGTCAATAAAATTTAAAACAGATCAATTCAACCACACAGAAAAAAAAAACATATAAATACTATTCGATATGTCCTATACCTAATAAAATCAGCCCTTTAATCTACATTGTTACCATGACAACAAAGCCATCCGCTCTCTGGCTCTTCTACTTTGATTATATGATTACACGGATGGTGCCAGTTGGCATCATAAACCCAACTATATTCTGCACATTCTTCTGAATCGACGTGGGAAAGGGATTTATTACAGAGCAGAAACAAATATGGCACAAGGACAAAAACCAAGACAACCTTCAGGACGAGCCTCTTGTCCTCGCTGCGATAGAGCTCCTGGGCAGCCTCGATGAGCTCCTTGGAGGCGTCCAGTGTCCGACCACAAGCCACCAGCTGGTTGTACAGGGCCTCCAGCTTGCTCTTCTTCTCCTCCTCCAGCCCGGCTGCCCTGTCGTCATAGCGCTGGGACAACGTCTGCAGCACGTCGTTGTAGTGCTGCTCCAGGTGCTGCTCCTGACGGCCAAAATTCTCCTGCACATACATTCATATGATCATAATACCGTTGTCACAGATTTTTGTTTTGCATTAAATGGATTATCCACACACACAGGGGATGAGGAGAGGATGACAAATCGGGGGAGGCAATGCATGAAATTGGGATGTGGTGGCTTTTGAGCTGCAGGCCCACAGTGGGGGAACACACATGGACTTTCCAGCCACCACCAATCCGCCTCCGGTACAACCTGAAAGATCTCCACCGAGGATGACATTTACCTCCACAGTGAGGAAGATTTCCTCAAGATGGCCTGCAAAGTTCTCCATCTCAGCAACTTTCTCCTGCAGCTTACTCCTGGTTTTTGCAATCTCAGTCTGAAAGCAGGTGAAAAGTCACAAATAAAAACAGTGAAGATCTAAGTTCAGTCTGTGTATTCTACTTCAAGTCAAATCATTCATTATGATAGGTGATGATAAATGACGGGTCTGTCTTCCCACCTCAGTTTCGTGCTCCTCAAACACATCATCATGTCCATCATCAGCTCCGGTAGGGGACGGGGCGCCATCCTCACATGGCTCAAAGTGGAGGGACTCATTGGTGTTGATGGAGAACCGCTGGAAGGTGGACACGTCTCTGGTCGCCCTTCCTCCCCTGCCTGCTGCCACCAGGAAGGGCTCCATGGTGGCTGACTCCCTGCCGAGCTCCTGGTACTCCTCTCCGCTCGGGGCTTCCTCTGCAATCACATCCAGCCTGCCTCCTCTGATCTCATACAGATCCATAACAAGAGGAGGGAGGCAGCAGAGGCGTGACTAGGGGAGGATAAAGTCAGGGTTTACTTTCTGTCATGACATTAATGATCAGTGCAGCACTTTCTGTTTTTATCTAGCATTCAAAGAGAGACACATTGCACCACTTGAGAACGATACAAAGTAACCTTAGCAGTAACAGCATGAGATACCAAACACCACTTTGACCATACTCGAGCTGGCAAGTCCCACTCAATAGGCTGCTGTGTAAGCTTGATCTAATTAAACTCCTCATAGTGGCATATTGACATATTGATAGCAAATTTACCTGGATGATGAATCACCTAATCACTGTTTGAAAATAACGGTTTCAGGGCGTCAGTGGTTTCCGACAAGCTAACTCTCCAAGTAGCCTGAAGTCCAGCCAGCACTTGTGACAAAAATAGATGGGATTCACACAGCTCAAATGTCAGAGCAATGAGAAACATAACTTGGGGGCTGGAGGGGGTGGGTATTCATTGAAGAAAAATAAAGAGAGATCATTTTATAACCACCAGATTTTCTTTACATTGCAAAACATTTTGTAAATATTCGCTTGTACTGTGCTCACTGCAATGATGTTGCAAGACTGGAATTCCCCGAACATGTGATTCAAAGGTCAGAGTTGAAGCTGCTGAGAGGGCCTGCTGGTGCCTTCACGTGTTCACCGTAAGATCCTACGTACGAACTTCTAAGTGCTTTTAATATTGTATTAAAACAATATTAGCAATTATTTCTGTAACAAAAGCAGTTTTCGCAGCGGTTGCTTCAAACTTCCAATCAAGAGCTACTTTGTGTTCCAGTGCCACACAAAAGAGGAGAAAATGCGCATCAGACATGTAAAATATGTTTTACATCACATATATATTCAGTTGCCACAACTGATAAAGTGTACGCCGCTTTGCTATCAACTGTTTGCATGGCTCTCGTGCTCTTCTCCATTAAATATCTCATTAATTACTATTACATTCCACCTTTCCTCGTCGCATTGTTCAAGTTTTCATTTGACAAGTTTTCGTGTTCCCGATATTTCTGCGGGCTCTGAAGGCAGCATACGTCACACTAATGGCGGACGGTGTAAACAGAGACGGCGACGTCGCAGAGGCTGAAGTGAAACAGCGTTTCTAACCATGAATAACGTGGAGTGTGAGCGTTTGGACAGCTTGGACGGGTGGGTCGCTGTGAAAAGTAACATATTTGAGGAACATGAAACGTTTAAGCTGGGTTTTATCGTGCAGTGGAATGTCATCGAGTCTAAGTTTGCTGTCACCTGTCACAACCGGACGTTACAGCGGCAGAAACGCAAAGAGCAAGTTGTTGTCGGCGACACTCAGATGAGCTGGGCTGGACTCTTCTCTGTCAGCGACTTAAAACACATCCACCAGCAGCTCACCTGCGTCGCCGACGTATTAGGAACATATCTTCCCGATTTATCAGACTTTGAAGAAGGAAACATATGGGACTTGATATTCCCCAACCGGAGGTCGAGTCCAGACGATGACGAGCGGGATTTTGACACCTCTTGTCGAAAACTGGAGAAATACTTTAGCACGGCCATCGATATATGTGGGCGCAAAATAGTGCTGGATACATTGTTTTCCCAGGATGAGCGGGACGTCGAGGAGTACTTTGAAAACCTCCAGGAGTTCAAACGGAAGGCCATGCAGGATGAGATGTCAAGGGCCAAGGGTCACCTGCGACAGGTGAGACACACAGAGCTGAGAGATGAGAGCTGCTTGCCCCGTCCCGTCCCGTCCACAGGGCTGGTGTGGGTGGAGCAGTCCGGGGTGGACATGTCGTGGTCTGTGACAATGTTTTTGTCTTTACAATGAGAGCAAGGTGTCCAGTGGTGTCCAGACTTCACCTGGTTGACAGGGGCAATGTCATTGTAAGTTAGTCTCTTCAATAACGTTATGTGAAGTGTCTGAGTTTTCCACAGAGGTAGATCCCCCTTCAGGGTGAGGGTTAGTGTTAGGTGCCACAGATGAGCCTATATGAGCATCTTTTGCCACTGATCCAGTCTCACGGCATAATGATAGCAGTAGTAATCACGTGACATGGGGAAATTTTATTTTGGCCATGTCACGTGATCATTTGCTCACTTTCACTTTCAAAATGTGCTGTCCTTCATCACAGATTCAGAAAAACGAAGTACTCTTTCTAAATGTGTGAAGTTGTGCATGGTTGCTAAGATAACTAGCATGGTCCATCTTACCCACATTCTCAGCTTGCTCAGTTCCTCCAAGCATGGGGCTCAGTATTACAGTTTATCATCTTTCAACAGGATAATATTGATGAAAAAGGCCTACTGATGTTAAGTTACTGAGATAATTCTGTTGTCTAAATTGATAAGACACAAGTCCTAACTACAAACAAATTGAAAATGATAGTTTAATTTACCTATCAAATATTGGAATACTTTATCGTGATTATTGTGATATTTTGTCATTATGACTGAGTCATGATGTGGAATAACCATGCAGAGCAAAGAGGAGTTCAAGTGCGCAGGGAATAAACACCAGTGATGTTTGTGTCTCCATTCCCAGCTGCTGCAGAGCCATGGCGATGCTGACAGAATGGTTCTGCTGCTCAGCATCTACCAGGAAGAAGACCAGGCCTACCAGGACCTGGTCACAGTGGCAACCGCCTTCTTCCAGTACCTGCTCCAGCCGTTCAGAGACATGAGAGAGCTGGCCTGCCTCTACAAGATGGAGATTTTGGTAAACACAGCACAGTTACTATACCATGTAACACCAGATGCAGTCAGTAATTCTTTTGATCATCTAAACATGGGATTAACCTGTTGCAATTCAAGGTAGAGGTCTACTTACAGATGCTGCCAATGTAAACACACATTTTACAGTCTCAAGACTCACATAAAATTCATGTTAAGCCACATAGCCTACATCCAGCTCTCGTGTCAAAAACACAGAAAGCTAATCTCAGAGTGGAAAAACTGCCAAGGAATCAGTGAGTAAAATATTTGTTTTTACTGAATAGACAATTTAAATAATTGTTTTGGTTGCTATAGGTCCCCCTGCTGGTCAGGGCTGCTTCATTTGCTACTGCTGACATTCCCAAAACATGATGCCACTGAGGTAGTGATGGGTCTATGTTTCAACTGTCAAATCCAGCCATGGCAGGCCACTCATTCATAGCTAACTGTTTTTTTCCTCCATAATTTGCATATGGTCACTGTGCTGCAGTGTTAGCTGATCCTAGAACTGGCGTGAACCTCAGGGAGTCAGCATCCAGAGCGTCTCTAATGTAATCATGAGCCTGAGTGATTACCAGGTCACTCTGCCTGGAGCACATGGCAGCCCCAGTCAGAGAGGGACGCGGCCAGAGCTCTCCATCATGGCCCAGGCACACATGAACATTCACACACATGATACTGGAATGTTAGTCACAGTTTGTTTTTTCATTGAAGCCAAATGTGTGGGAGAATTAAAAAAAAAAATTCTCACTAAACTGAATTAAGACAAACGCATATTTGGGTTAAGTAATCACTTGAGCTCTGCCACAAATCGCTCAGTGAAAAGGTGCTTACAGTTTTGCTGACTGTGGTCTCTTGCAGAAGTCTTTGGAGGATGAGGACTTTGGTCCTAAGAGAATTGCAGCTCTGGAGAAGGAGGCAGAAGAGTGGAGGAGAAGAGCCGAGGATGCAGTCGCCTCGATTCAGGACATCACTGTCACCTACTTTGTACAGACATCAAAGGCTCTGGCTGGTATAGCATATTGTGTTTGTTTTATTTGTGTGTGTGCGCACCTGTGTCCGTGCTTGTGAACATATGTATGCGTGTGTGCGTCTGTGTGTGTATGTGTGTAAACAGTGAGCAGGTGTTGACATGCCACTCATTTGTATGTTGCTCTGCATGCATGACCTTAAAGGGAAAAATCTCCCCTAAAGCACTTCAGTACTGTACTGGCATCACACTGCAAGCTTCTGGTTTTTCTGTGGATAACTGGCCAGATGTAGATGATCATTTTTCAGCTGTCTAAAATATTAATGTACATGTCAGGTTTTGATGTCTGTCCTTCAGACTCAAAGAGCAAGGGCTTCTTTCCAGAGACTCACCATTTTGATGTTCTACATTCATGCAGGGAAAAATCCAGAGTTCTTAACCAACAGGAGGCTAGCATGCACTGCAGCCACAACACATTTTGCTTTTTGAGTGAGAGTGCGCGGCTGCCATTATACACTTGGCCGATATTCAAAAACTAGTTAGATATTTAGCTATTGTGTTATTGTTATTATTGGTGTTCAGAGATTTTTTGATAGATCTGTTCTTGATTTTTCTAAGTCAAAAGCAAAAATACAATAAATGTAATGATCAACCAAAATTTTACTTCCCCAACCCCTAGCCCCTCCCTTAACCTCAGGACCCAAAACTTACAAAATTTAGCAGACAAACAACATGTGCAGAAGGAGAAAAAAACTGAAGAGCAGTACACAAAGATCAGTGTACATACTATGAAAAAATGAAGAGCGAGAGCTCTTCTTTATATATTCAACAAGCAGAAAATACAGTGAATATGAGATTGAAATAAATAATTTAAAAAAGGAGCATACAAAAGCAAGTAACAAAATGTGCAAGTATAAAACAGGGTTATCTCAAGTCTGACACATTTTTAAGAAACAATATAAACAATATAGTCTGATGTTAGAGAGGAAAACTCACCCTGGAGACCTGTAATTATATTTTTTATAGATGCTCCTGTGATGGAAAGCTCACGCTTGTTCTTAAATTAATCATATCTACCAGTAGGGCTTTTTTTTTTTTTAATCCGTGTATCATTCGTTCTTTCTATTTTCAATTGCCAATCAAAAATTTAAAAAATGAAAAAGTGACTGGTTATTTTGTTATTTGTTTTTTAATCTAGCACCAAAATCCAAAATATGCCTGGTTTTTCATAGTTCAATTTTAGGCTCGGATCAAAAATACAAAATGGAACCATCACCGCCACCATGGATAGTTATTTCGTGTTGTTTCGAGGACCAAAGCGTGTGACTAAAAGAAGAGGACATGACAACTGAAAAAATCAGCTGAGCTTCTTAACAATGATGGGTAGTAGCTCCGGAGACCTTCTTAACCGATCTGGGAAACCCGGCACTTTTCTGTGAAATTGCACAGTGGCGGTTCTGCCTATGTTGCCGCCCTAAGCGAAATCACTGGCTTGCGCCCTTCCATGTTACTACTCCTACTGCGGCGCCAGTCGGCCGCACCGGACAGCATCAGGCGGGCCGGCCGCGGCACCGGACGACATCAGGCGGGCCGGCCGCGGCACCGGACGACATCAGGCGGGCCGGCCGCGGCACCGGACGGTACCGCGCCCACCCGGTCAGGTCTGCCGGATCTGACAGGTGAGCGTCCGGTGCCGCTCAGCTCAGCTGATTTTTTCAGTTGTCATGTCCTCTTCTTTTAGAGTCACACGCTTTGGTCCTCGAAACAACACGAAATAACTATCCATGGTGGCGGTGATCAGGGTGGCGGGACTGAATGCACCTGGCTACTGTGATCTGCTGTGAGCTACCGCTCATTACCAAACTTCTGGGTCACGTAAACCGGACCAATTAAATAATAAAATCAAATTCAGTCCTGATGCCCGTTTTTCCATTTCGTATTTTTGATCCGAGCCTAAAATTGAACTATGAAAAACCAGGCATATTTTGGATTTTGGTGTTAGATTAAAAAACAAATAACAAAATAACCAGTCACTTTTTCATTTTTTAATTTTTGATTGGCAATTGAAAAAAGAAAGAACGAATGATACACGGATTAGCTGAGCAGTAATTCAATATTATCATTTATTGTCTTTGAATAGATTCATATTGTGTCGATATGGTGATTGTGGCACACAATTCTGTTTACTAAACTGATAAATAACAAGCAAATTTCTGTTTAAAACTGTTTATAAAATTAGACTTGAAGCGTTTCAAGGAATATTTGAAAGAGTTTTGTTCCATTAACATTACCATTCAGTTTAGTTGGACGAACAGTAACTTCATTACTCAACATGTTATTTTGCATGCATGTGTCATACCGTGATATATAGATATTTTTAAAAAATCCTTATGAGTACTAAGATATTTATTTTAACTGTATTGCTCAGCCCTGTCTGCCAGTGTCAGAGTGTTTTATCCTTTAACACTTACGTGTGATGCGAACATGCATTATAGATGATTTTCTCCATGTTCAGGTATGGTCAAGCAGATGGAGGAGGATAAATGTCGCTTTGGAGCTGCTGCTTGGGCATCTGCTGCTCCCAGGCTGGAGAAACTACGCTTCCTGTTGGCCAAAGAAACCCTGCAGCACATGAGAGCCACCGAGATGTGCCTCAAACGCAAGAAGGATGGCATCAAAGAGAGGGTGTGTGTGTGTGTGTGTGTGTGTGTGTGTGTGTGTGTCTCACTGTGTTTTTTGACAAGCAAAAACCAAGCAACAACATTTCTTGAGAGTATATCTCGTTTTGCAATTAGTCAGCAGATTCTAAGTTGGCATATTGACTCTGTGGTTGTCATTCAGCGCTTCGTCTCCACTGCCAAGGTCTTAACTATTCTAGTACTGTTTGTGTGTGTGAGAGCAAAGAGACGTGACACACAGCTTACCCGCTCTAGTGTATCTTTCACTTGATATTCCAGTCTGATCTGATTCTCTGGCTGCTGTAGGCCTTTGATCTATTTATAAAGCTCGACTAGAAACATAGAGAATCCCCCAGATACACCCCCAAAACTTGTGTGTGTATATGTGAGTGTGTGTGTGTGTGTGTGTGTGTGTGTGTGTGTGTGTTTACACATGCTAGCTATATGTGTATCTATGTAAATTTCCTCTGATTTTTCGCTAGTGTTTTTTGTATGTCACGATGACAGTATGTGGGGGAACCTGCAACAAGCAGCACGGTGGTTTAGCGTGTCATGCTTTATATTTCAGATTTATGGACGAGAAGGCAATACTTTGTAGCTTCACCTTCATGCAGCTGCATTATTCACCCGATTAAGCTCTTTAAAAATTAGGTTTCAGGATGCTGGGGGTAGCGACCACTGTGAAATCAATATGAGCCTTTTCAGAGACAGCTGTGTGTGAAGGTGTATAATGAGATCAGTGAACTACACCCACGCAATTCTTATGCATAAAGCACTGGAGCCAACATAACTTGGGGGCAGTGTTCAGTGTGCATGTGCGCCTATGCTTGTCACAGCAAGAGCACTTGTATACTTGGAGGACATAAGGCCACTCTAATTTCTCCTTTATCTTGAATCAGTTCTCTGTATTCAGCTCTTTCCTCGTATTTAGTGTGCCTCTTTGTGTTTGGTATAATCTCAGCATTCATGACGTAATCTCATTTTGGGATGCAACAGTTAACAGTTTTACTATAAACAATAACAAACAATTAAGACTGTTGAAGGTTTTGATCATCATAATAACAGTTTCTGATTAGCGTGTATTTAAAAGGTCACAGTTTTTGCCGTACCCTCTGTTCAGCACCAGCCAAAGTAAAAATCAACCAGTCAAGACTCCTTAACATTACCATTGTGTTTCTCCTATATGCTCAGTGGACAGCTGATTTGTTTAAATATAGTTGTGTTCTTGTCAACCTGCACTAAAAAATGTGTTTTGGTCTCAGTTTTCTCTTCTCCTCAAGGTGCATCCCATGGCCAAGGTGCTAGTCATTCATAATGCATTCAATATGTGTGTGTCATGCATTTCTTGTTAAAATATGGCATTGGTCGGGTTATCATTGTTATAAAGACAATATTGCTGATTTTGTAATTATTTGAATTCAGTATTCTTCTTTTGTTGTGGTGCAGATGAGCGGTCTGTCTGGCCAAAGCCCAGGACAGAGACCCATTTCTGGGTCGGCACCCAAGAATGGCCAGCAGCAGGACACGGTGGACCAGCTGGAGCTGCAGTTCTACGAGGCCCAGCTGGAACTCTATGATGTCAAGTTTGAGATCCTGAAGAATGAGGAGCAGCTGCTTGTGGCTCAGATAGACACTGTGCGGAGGCAGATTAAAGGTACACTACACTTAATATTCTAAGTAGTGGAGTGGTGAGAGTAACAGTAGACAGTGTACTTGTGCTTTATGGGGTGAGGGTGAAGAGGAATTTAACATAGTGCCTTTCTGAGCAATATGAATCACTGTGAATCAGGCTTTCATACCGGTGGAACTGTGATACTTGGGTTTTTACAGTCTACTGTAAAAGACTAGCAGCTTTCATTCAAAGGTCTATCAAACACACCACAGATGTGACTCACTGTGTTTTCAGTGCAAAGTGCAAAACAGGTAAGGCTGGTGAAGAGCTCCAGGATTGCTTCATACTGCACTGTACTGCCATCTTTGCCACTCTGCATTTAAAATAATGCAGTAATTTGCTGCAAAGCATATTTACATTGGGGAAGTATTTTGTGCATGTAAATTTCCCCTAATTGCTCCTTCTGGGAAATGGGATGTTTGCTTCCAAATTGTTTACACTCGCATGCGTGTGTGTGTGTGTGTTTCCGTGTCCAAGTCTCTGTTTCTGTGGTTGTCTTGGCTGTTTGTTTGCTTACTTTGGCTGGCTTTAGATTTCTTTGCCAAACCTGAAAAGCAAGATGGGGTCCTCTGCCACTTGTTGCTCAGTCAAAGAAGCAGCAGAAAAGAGAAAGAGATGATGAAAATGGTGTGTGGATGAACGGAGGCTCGTACGAGGCTATGGAAATTGGATGGAAATTAAATATTCATCAGTGAGCAGGGTTTTTTTTTTAAATGCTTGTGAAAATGATTTAATTACTATATTCCAAATGTACAGCTACTGTGGGTTGCAGCTGAAAGCACTCGCACTCCTCTAGTGACCCAGGAAAATATGCAGATGACTTGTCAATGTGAGTAAGTGAAGCCTGCAGAGCAAGCTTTGTTCAGGTCTGGGGAAAACTAACGTCACATTCTGTACAGTGTGAAAGTTTGTGTTGTGGTGCCAGACTTCCTTGGCCCGTGTCTCTGTCAGGAGTGTGTTACAATGTTGTTTACAAGGTTGAGACATTGTTGCGGCGACAACAGAACAATGTGTCAGAACTGCCGTGCCATCTACCATATTGGATACAGCATGTAAACACAGCTGCTTTTGATGTCACATGAAGAGGCGCTGGTTGGAGAAATGCTGTGTATATGTGTGTTGTGCTGGTACTCGACATCCCTGAGCACAAGGCTTACTGGGGATTTCCTCCTACAAGGGATGGAACCAGATCAGCGTACTGTAATATTCCCACACCATGTGTGTATACGTGTGTGTGTGTGTGTGTGTGTGTGTGTGGAATAGGAGTATTGGAGTGATCGAGTTGCCTTTGTGTTGTAGAATTGAAGGAGGAGGTGGTGTATTATGATGTGTGTGAGGATCCCGAGGAGCTGCAGAGCCTCCACACAGGTACTCAGCAGGCAGACCCTCCGACTGTCAATCAGCTGAGACGACGTCTCCAGACCCTGGAGACCAAGAGAGGCAACATCTGTGCCCAGAGAGCTTTTCTCCGCAACAAGAAGGTAGGGCATACACCAGTGACGTAAACAAGAAACTTTAATTTCCAGAAAGCCTTTTTTGTCCACTTTGACCTGATTTTTAGGGGCAGTTTTTGGGGTAATTTTATTGAACTATGAAATTATACATTTTTATAGCATGTTCACATACAAACTCACAATTTGTACCACTAAGGTTTTGTTTATTTTTTGAATCATATCGAACCTCTCACACAATTTTACCACTGATGGAAATAGGCAGCAGGCCTTACAGAAAAGGGTGGTGCTGTTTTCCCCAGCTCTGCCTCCAACCAATTTTCCTCCCCTCAGTTTTCTGGTGATATATATATATATTTTTTTTTTTCTTAACTGTATTGGTTGGTTTATTTTTTACCAGTTGTGCTTTGTATGGGGTTTGCATTTTCTGCAGCTCATTTGTTTTCTGATTTAAAAAAGAAAAAAAAAAAAAAACTCCTGTGCAGAATGCACTGGAAAAAATGCCCCAGCCATCGGCCCCCATGGATCACAAATGGTAACCCAAAGGGAACAATAGTCCCTTTCATATGTGAGCATTTGACAGCTCAGTGAGACAAACATGAACATGGGTCACATGCAGAAAGGTACTCCAAACAATTGAGATGTTTTTTTTGTGTTTTTTTTTTTTTTTTGCCACATATTTAATTTCACCAAGATTTTATGCATTTTCATGTATCTTTTTGCCCAAGCCCTGCATTCCTGACCCTAATGTGTACACAGGGTGCCCACATACTCGTGTACTTGTGTGCTCACAGTAGTGAGCACACACACACACACTAATTTGTGTATGTGTGTGTGTGTGTGTGTGTGTGTGTATGTCTGCAGGATCAGTGCATGGAGGCCCATGAGCAGAAGCAGCGTGCAGCCGAGCACATCTCCATACAGTTCACCCAGCACCACCAAGTCCACCTGGTACGTCTCCATGGCAACGTGTTAGCCCAACCCACAGAGATACCCACCCTGGCAGAGGCCGTAGATGAAATTGAATCCACTTCCCTCTCTGTTTTGTGCCCCTCCCTGTCTCCCTGTCTTGTCTGCAGAAACGAGAAAAGAAGAAAGAGGAGGAGCAGAGGAGGAAGGAGTGGGTGGACCAGGAGAGAGCCAAGACCCTGAGCAGATTACGATCCTTCAGAGAGGTCAGACCCTCTCATTCTCGCCGTTCTGCATCTCTCTGCAGCCTCCCACTTCTCATTATTTAATAAACTACCAGAAGGCCCTGCTCTAAGGAGAGGTTCACTCTAAAATGAAAATTCAGTCATTATCTACGCATCTCCATGTCAGGCAATTTGAGATTCAGGGCTATATTCTATAAGTGCAACTGGAGAATTGTTAGTCAGGAAAATATGAGAGATAGTGACATAAATACTTGCAAATTTGTGAATATTAACCTGAACCCTGGCAAGCCAATAGTGAGTCCACTGCCATCACTGTGAGATATTGTAGCACAGCTACAATGGCTTTTAATTTAAAACAAACAAACAAACAAACAAAAACATTAGCCATCAACCCCTAAAATCAAGGCTTCGTTCTACATTTTCCAATTGTAAGCAATATTATTAAACATTCAAGGAGAAATCCAGCATAGAAGAGAGAGAGCTCACTTCTTTCTCCCCATAAGCTCCACTGCAGGTGCATCTGCTCTATATAGACATTGTGTTAACCAAAAAAATAAAAAAAAAAACTAAATCCAGCCGAAAAACACAATTTAAGTCACCAGTTCCACTTTTTAAATAGTGCTAATATGTTAAAGGGAAACATTTCAGCAAGTTCAGTAATAGTTTTATGTTGGGACTGTCATCGTTTTTCATTTTCTTACATGTCTCCATTGTCTCCTCTGGAATATCCTTATTTTTAAATCAGTTTCTTCTCCTACTTTCTGCTTTCCCAAGAAACGACATGGCCAGTACATCCTGAAGACTCCTCAGTCCAAGATGTTTTCATCAGACTTGCCCAACTCCTCCCAGCCCCTGTCTATCATCAGCCTCGATCCTTCTCTCTCCATCGACCGATCCTCTGCTCATCCCGCGCCCAACGCCAGGAAAACAACCAAGAAACAGCAGTCCCGTCCACCCCAAAACATTCCTGTCCAAATCTACGCCCCACCAACGCCACAGACAGCCAACCCGACTGCAGCCGCACCATCGCCCCCTCCTCCTCCCCCACCGCCACCGCCACCGCCACCACCACCACCACCACCTCTGCCTCCTGCTCTAGCTGCTCCACACGTTGCTGCTCCACCTCCCTCCCAGGACACACCAATGCCCCTCACTGAGAAAGAGGAAGCCTTTTTCCCGGCCAAGAAAACTCTCAAGCAAAACATAGGTGAGATGGAAATACATGACTCTGCCCCTCCTCCCTTATTTTTATTTCTGTAGCAGACAGACATCAAGATGTTTTCCCTCCTTTCCCAAAGCCACCAAGAAGCCCATAAATCATTCATCAGTACGTCTAGTCATCTCTAACCCAGTCAGAGATCCCACACCCGTCATGACTGTGTGAATGGTAGCAAAGTTGTGTCTTCACTTGTTTTTGTTTCTGTCACCCAAGGAGGATAAATACATACACAGATTGTTACTTCAGGATGGATGGAGGAGGAAGTGTGAAAGTGTCATACCGCTGGGATAGTTACGCTTGTTTGCTCCAGAGAAGAGTGCGCCTGTAATGTAATGTAATGTGTGTGTGTGTGTGTGTGTGTGTGTGTGTGTGTGTGTGTGTGTGTGTGTTTGCTTGGCTGCCTGTACTTGGTGTTCTGTCCTAAATCCCCAACTACCCCAAGAGACCAGGGGAGGCATTTACCTCAGTTGTGGTTCTGTTGATGCACACTCTCAGCTGCAGGGAGACAGCACAGTCCAGTACAGCTTCATTTTTCTGAACCTTTTGAAAAATGAAGGCCATTCAAAAGGATGGTATTTTTGAAATGTTCTGAAATTCTGTGCCAATGCTGGTTGGAAATATTCACGGAGAATGTGAACATAGGAATGCGCTGTGCAGTCTGCTCTTTATTAAAGCGTCAAGATGAACACAGTTATGCAGGAATGGTTGAGCATATTATTTGGTTAGTATTTATGTTCCAAGGGAAGTCTGTGGTGTACAATGTTCAGCTCTACATAATGACTGACAGCTCTTTTTGCCTAATTCCCCTTGTTTACACTCCAGGCTTTCCATTGTTCCAAAATTTTCAATCTAATTTCCCTCACTCTTGTGCTAGGAACAATGGACGAAGTCTTGGCCTCCTTGCAGCGCGGTCAGATCCAGCTCCGAAAGGTGCCTGCCCCGGGGACAGCGCCCTCTGCAGGGGACCTGAGGAGCAACCTGATGACTGCCATTCGACAGGGAGTTACCCTAAAGAAGGTGAGGGCTTCTAGAAGCACGAGGGAACTGTTTCCGCGTGTTTCCTGTGGACAGAGTTTGGTTTTACAGTCATCCCCTTTAAATCACTTTGGTGGTTGTATCAATAATTGAGGGGCAAGCCCTTTGCTGTGAGCAGTGTGACCTCAGAGTAGTCGTATGTGGTACACACACACACACACACATATATGGTGATTTGATTTTATTATAGGTGTTTGTATTGTGGTTTTATTGCTTTTGTCATTGTGTTTTTATTGTCCATTCTTAGCTGAGACGCTGTCTGCAAATTTTAAGGCACAATAAAGTGTCTGAAATGATTTTATCTTGCCTGGCAACAGCTGGTAAACTAGTAAAATCACCTGCCAAGAGTTTTTTTTTTTTTTTTTTTGGTCAGCTAAGATAATTAAGATACATTTTTCAAAGTATGTCGCGCTGATTGTGTATACAATCAGGTACTTGTGCTAATTTAAAACAGGCTCACTAAAGTACACGCACCAACACACACTGCCAAACTTGTAATCTCTCAGATTTTGATATTAATCCTCATATTAGGCTAGTTAACCAGGCAGATGCAAAACAGGAGTGCAAACATTTTCAAATAATCAAATAAAGCAGCAATTTTGGTTTTATGTGATTCGCTCACTGTCAGAGAGTGGAAGGTGATCAGCAGAGAATAAGTTTGACAACCAGCCAAGACGATCATAACTGAGGTGTTCAAATTTTATCATCCTCAAACATTTACAGGCCCATATAGGTGACTCTTATTGATTTCACCTAAGACCTTTTTAAAAGCAGGTGGACTTTGGTGAGTGTTAATTTCAGAGCATGAAGGAAAGTGAATTGGATCTTGTGACGGTGCAGGTTCCTGAGCGAGCAGAAGTCCAGAACAGCAGAGACAACGAGCTGGAGCGCAGCATCAAGGCTGCGATGCAGAGGATGAAGAAGGTCTCCGCCGACTCTGACGACGAGGCAACAGGAGAAGACGAGACACAGTCGACAGATTGGGACAGCTGAGAATACTCACACCAACGCACTCACACACACACACTAATGAAGATGCTCTCTTTAATCACCCCTGCTCCAATTTTGTTTTCTCCACGATACTAAGCTACAGCATATGTTGCTGCCACATTTCCACCAAAACAGGCTCTTCCTTTGACAAGGCTGGGATTATGTCTCCTTTAAATGCGACCCCGCTGGTTGCCGAGCATGTCACCCACTTATCTCATCATTTTCAAAATAATCCCAAGGTGACAGTAACGCCACCAAAAACTGCTTGAATCAAAATAATCAGCAAATGGTAAAGTCAGTTTGGTCTCCTCCGTGGAGCTGCTTTGCTGAAATCCCGAGCTGAGTGAGCGAATGAGGTGCTGAAATTTAACCCTAATCTAGAACAAGAGTGAAACATTAATATAATTGAATGATTGAATTGCTCAAATCTCTGTTGGTATTATCAAGGCTTTTGGTGAGCCAGACATTCACACAGCAAGGGAAGCAGAGAAAACCCTGTGCCTGAAGCTGAGACAACACCCAGCAGACATAATGCACATCAGCTTGGACACTGCAGTAGACTTTAACTTGATTGTACCGTTATAAGGGCTCCTACAAATCATGAGCGTGGCTTTTGTATTTTTTTCCACTAACCCAAGAAAGTTAATAATCATGTATCAAAGGTAGCATTCATTACAATCTACATTTGTCATTGAATTATCGACTTTCTTATGTCCTGTCCCTGTTCATTTTGAAATTGGTGAATGTCTTTCTTCATGAATAACATGGACATGGGTTCTTTTAAGGTGCAATTATTACATGATCGTATGTTTTTTTGTTCTATGATGCCATAACAAGCAAGGCTTGAATGTTGGATTAATTTGCCTTTTGTTTTTAGCACTGTCCATGTGAATGCATAAAAATTCACACCAGTTGGCTCACCGTTTCCTGTTCAGATCCCCAGAAAAGCTTTAGATGGGCAGGTTGACCGGTCACGTACAAAGTTAAGGACAAATTGTGTACTTATGACCTTTGAACTTGTGACTCAGAGCACTTGATGTACTCAGACCTGCTAAGGATATGAAGTACAATGAAGCACTGGTCTTTATTCTGTATCGGTTTCATTATTTTGCTTAAGTGTCTAGAGGATTATTTTGAATGGCAAACAACATTAAAGTGTTTGTAGATCAAGATTGCGAGTTCTACAGTCTCCTTTCATTTTTGATCTTTTGAATGTGTGTTTTTTCTTGATCTCTTCAAGTTATAGCTGTGCCTAGGTCATGATGAAATCCAGTTATCCAAATGAGTCATCTAAAGAGATGTCATATCAGACTGTGCAGGTGAACCCCAGTGAGTGTGCTTTGGTGGATCCGTAGCCCACATGATGATGAGTCATATGGCAATATCCAATCTAGCAGTCCTCGCTCTGAAATCTCTTTCCTGCAGCGAGGGCTCAGACATCCCCAGCCAGTCGTGATTGGATTTATTTAGCTTTATGTACTTAGGGGAGCTGACACTACCAAGGTAACAATGACTGCTCTTACAACGGCATCTCGTTTCCCGGGTTCCATTCCTGATGCAGGCACCACCTCTGTGTGTGTTTGTGTGTGCGTGTGTGTGTGTGTGTGTATTTATTGGTAATATCCAGGCGATGTCTGGTGAAACAAGGGTCATGCACCTAGGGGAGACACACATGGCAGATACAGGGCAAACCAACTGATTCAGCGTCACTGTGAAATTCCGGCAGCCTCTGTTACCATGGCAACAGGAAGTCTCAGTCGTGGGGGCCCACAGTGTTTTCTCTTTCTCTCTCAACTCGCCCACTCATCAGTCACACAGTGAGCCTTGCCCAGAGTTAAAGAGAGGGGGATGTCCAGAGAAAACGATTTAGAAAAGAAATGCGTCTTTGTGCACGCATCAATTATCAATCATACTCCAATCAATGCAGTGGCAATATCACAATGATACAATAATTTCCCACTGACTCAGAAGTCATTTACATTTCTATATGAAACCCAAGCGACTGAGGGTGAGCGAGGAAATGACAAAAGGTTTATCAGGGAGACGTGTCCGAGAATCTCGGCTGGGAAATTTTGATGGACTTTCTAGCAGTTTTAAAATTTTGTGCTTAGGAGCAGCACTGGACATGCACTTTTTGTAGTCAAACAATCATTCACATGGCTATTCACAACAAAAGGAGTGAGTGGGATTAAGTCGCCAAGGCAACATGTCCTCTGATCCACTACTGCAGCTACTTCCACAGTATGATTAGGACATTTGGAGTTTGGGGTTTTTCACTCCTCAAACATGATTTTCCCGTTATTTGTCTGGATCTTAGAGAAACGGATACATGCCACTGTAAATAAATCTTACCCCATTCATTTTGGCTATGTGTCTTTCTGTTAGGATTAGAGCTATATTTAGGGCTATGTAAATCATCATCAGGGGAAGATGCAAGGTGGCGGTGCCTCTGTATCACAGCAACTCTGATGCTACAGCTGCAGGCTCACTCAACAGCTCTCTCCCAGCTCGTCAGCTATGAGCCTGGGAGGAAAAAATGCTTCCAGCAGAGGACTCATGCATTTTCTTTCCTTAGTGCTTTACAGTATCTTCACTTTTTGCCACAATGCTAATCAGAGTGAGGATTAAGGATGCTTCCCTTGTCCTCTGCAGACCTGTTGCTGACATGTGGCCCGGTGCAGCATGGTAACCGGTGAGTCATATGCCTCAGTTATATCTCAAAGGCATTTGAGCTGAAAGGAGGACGCTGATCCAGCAAATGTAATTAAACTAAATTTTAACAGTTGTCAGTTCTATAGTACAATATTGAACAGGAGTCACAAAAGTGGATAAGAGGCATTTGTTTGACAGGAAGGATCATAACGTTCTGTTATCCAGGCTTAGATGACTTATGAACAGCAGGGTTAAACAGAGAGAGAACAATAAGCAAAATTCCTTCATAGACAGCTCCATCTTATAACACGATCAAAACAGTGATGGAAAATATAGACTTAGAACATCATAGTGTTAGTGTTTCCCCATAAATATTCCACAACACGTGCCTTTGATTTCAATTAAAGTACTATATTTCAAACCAGCATATTGCTGAAATCTATAAAGGTGGATTTCCCATCTTTGAAAAAAAAAATGAGAAAAAGAAAGAAAAAAAGGAATTATTGACACCATCCTGAATTCAAAGTCCTCCATTATAAAACCTCTGAAGCCAGACAATTTGGTATACATATATTGTACAGTGCATTTGTGGAGACATAAAGTGAAGGTATTGTTCATGTACTGGGTACGCTCTAGACATACTTTGCAGATAGGCACCAAAATAAATAAATATGTCAAACAAAAATCAAGAAATCTCACAGGGTATGTATTGAAGGCCCGTGCCATCTTATGTTTTCAATGAAGTACACTTTCACATTATTCACCCGGCTAGCAGCACCAAGTCCCCTCACCCAAAATAACCACCACCATAACAAAAACTAGTGTGTGGGGAAGCACATCAACAACAGTTCTGAAGACATACTTCTTTGTTCTACAAATGGACAAAAATACTATAACACATGCAAAATCCTTTGAACACTACACTCATGGCAAATGGGTTTCCTACTATTATTTTTGGATGACTACGTTTCTGTAGTAACAGTCCTTGGCTGAGACAAGGAGTTTTTCTTCCTTTATTTTATGCAAATATAATCTTAAGGACTGTGTACTGGAAACGCCCGCAAACAGTTGATGAAATTCTGCTCCTATCCCTTTTTTTAGAGTCGTTTTTGTGCCAACACCTGTTTTGCCCTTTGTGTTTCTCACTCCAGGGAAACATTTAAACCCTAAGGATGGGCTCGCCTGCATGCATTTTCTTTTCATCTTGTTTTACTGGTGAGGATGTTTGTTTTTGTTTAATACTACTATTTTTAAATTAGGTTTTTCATAAAAATTACCAAGTTATTATTATGGTGATGGTCATCACTTGGCCAGTTCTCCTTGCCAGGTGGGAATAGGCCCACCTGGAGGCACTTTGTGTCACGGCCATGTGTCATATATGTGCATATAATCTAATGAGTACAAACTGTCTTCAAACACACCTGAGATAGACAAGAGGCAATAGCAAGGACAGTCTTTAAAAAGATTTCATCTAATTCTCTGAGGTGGCCAGGATTAACACCAATTATTACTTTAGTGGTGCTGAACAGCATTTTCTTTCTGTTCTTCACTTTAGCCCTTTTAAAGCCCCTTCTTCCCACTCTAAGCTCAGGCTGCCGGTGTGGAACGGCTGCAGCCTTCAGAAAAAGAGATGGATAGAATCTAAGAACCCACCACCAGCTTTAACGCCGTTTCCCCCCACAGAAACGGATGAGTAACCTTTAAGTGTGACTCTGGATTTAGTTTCAGAATGCCAGCGCACAAAATGGAGCCATTTGGTGGAGCATTCTGGCCCTCCTGTCAGTAGGTCTGCCAGTCTCTCTCTCTCTCCCCCTCCCAAAAAGAACACACGTCTTTTACTCACATGGTAGTGTTTGTTAGTAGCCAAAGCTGATTGTTTCTGAGTGGACGTCACCTTGGGGGAGTGGGTGCCACATAGTACTGCCCTGAAGACACACGGTAGTAAATCCTTCAAATCTGACCTATGACCCTTTCAGCTCTCAGTGCCACTCAGTTATCCACGCCTAACTTGGACAGCCCCTGCCTGAACTCATGCAGCTCGTCTATCTTTCCATCCAAAATATCCATGAACTTCTTCAGCTCTCCCTTCATGTTGCCCTGCTTTTGCCGATTGTCGTCTATGTCCGCTTGAAGACCCTCTATCCTCCCTTCCAATTCCTTGTTCTTCATCTCTGCAGCCTGTGGACAGAGATATAGTGTCAGAGAAAAGGAATAACTCAGACAAACAGAAAAAATAATCACTTGGTGGATACTTAGAGGAACTACAATGATCCCCTAAGCTGGGAGTTTGCCTTCATTCCATATGTCCTTGTTTAAGCAAACCTACTGTGGATGCTATCATGGGTGCACAGCCATGTGTATCTGACCCTCCATGAACTACAGCCTTTTGCAAAGAGTGAAAAAAAGTTACTTTTTCTCTTGGAACATTTATTCACAAGCAGTGACGTAAAATAAGCAATTAAAAAAATGATACATTTGACAAACTATGAAAAAAGGATGTTAAGTTTTAGTTCAAACACACTGAGGAGCAAGAAATGATGTTAAAAGGAAAACATTTCCTCAGTCTAGCATAGGTTAAAGGATAATCACTCACAATTAACTGCACAGTAGACTAAACTGCTGGTAAGAAGTTAATTGTTCCTGTGTGGTTGAGGAGTTTGTCTTTTGATGGATAAAGTCACAACCAGGACAAACAACCAAGGTGTTAAATTTAGACAACTTTTACATCTTTATGATTTGTGGGTAGAGGATGTGTGTGTGAGTGGGGACGGGGGGGGGGCCAGGTCCTCCAGACTAGCAGGCGACACTAGTGACACATTAATACCAAAGATACCACTGAAGGGAGGGGTTTAAAATAGGAGCTCTACACGGGTGTTGTGCCTGCATGACTGTATTCTCCAGCTGACTCCTGAAACCTGATCTCCACATGGAGCGCCATCCTTAAATAGAAGGTAGTCGAAAACTAAAAGCACAGAGGGCAGAATAAGTGGATTTAAAAAAAAAAAATGCCACAAAAATACATTAATGTTAGGGGAATGACTTGGATTTGGTGTCATTTAGAGCAGGGATATGAAATTGCCTTGATGGGCCACAGCAAGGGAGTAATTTCCAGTTTTATTTTCTGTACCAACTTCTATCTCAGTGGATGGTGGCTGTAATTTTCTTTGGGGCCTTGTGGATTGGGAGAGGTATTTGAGGCATCCCATTGTTGTCTCTGTGCTTTTCCTCACTTTGGATCGCCTGTTTGTTAGATAGGTTTCAGCTTGAGCCAGCTCTGTTGTCATTGTCATTCATGCAGTTGGCTGGTGCAGAAGCAAACCTGGCAACCGGGCTTTGTAAAGCATAAGAACTTCAGGCACGCCGCTGTTGGTTTTATACTTGCCCCTATCCAGTTTGACCGGCACCACATGCATGACAGCTTGGATGATGAAATCCTGCTCTGAGTCAGTCAGAGCAGGGGAAGAGGAGCGTCACTATCAATACAGCTCATGACTATTTGGCACTAACGCGGGCACACAGTCGTGCACTGAGCCTTGCACTTCAGGTTTTGCAAAAACTCTGATGTGTCGCTGAGCAACACACTGCCCTTGAAGGAACAGGTGCCCTGCGCAGGAGACAATGGGCGTGGATCTGTAGGGTTTCTGTTTACAGATTCTCACACCCACTATATACTCACAAGTGCATCCACATGCCTGTGGATTTGTGAAAGGACATGTTATAAGCCTGAGTCTTTAAGAGTTGGCCCTGATTAACAGCTCTCAGCCAAGCTCTCAAACATTTTTATAACCAGAAAAAACGTTAGTTCAAGTCAAATCATACAATTTATTTTCCCTCTGGAACTGCCGGAAAAGTGCTATTTGTCCACACGTGTAAGCACAAGAGAATGCCTTTTATTTAAAAAAAAAGTCTGTATTTATAGTATTGAGTATTGTAGTAAACTATATTATTAGGTACAGTAACCACCACATGTGTGTGCGTGTGCAGGAATGCTGTGTCACCAGCCCATGGGCAGAATGATGAATGGCATGCTTATTCTCTGCTTCCACCTGAGAGCACTGCGCACACTGTGAAACCCACGTGTCACGTCAATGTGACAGCAGTCCTGTCCCCGTATGCGTTGCATGTTCAAGGCCTACACAGTTCTGTCGTGCACAGAGCTATGTTGGCTTAGTCATGGCTTAAAGCACGCAGAGTTTGTGGGAAATTTTGGGTGTCATTTCCGGCTGCTTTGACCTTACCTGCAGTTTCTCAGTAATGCTCTCGCACTCTGCCATGAGCTGAGGTATGATCTCTGCCTGCTTCCTCAGGTTCTCCAGTTCCTGAGGGAAAAAAAAACAAGTTCAATAATCAGTTCATCACAAATCATCATTCATATTTTGTTGCACATGAAAGATACTGGCAATGCAAAGCCGGTAAGGAAATATAAATAACACAGGCATCACAGGCTTTGAATGAATACTTCAAGAAATAGTCTGACCTTATGTTTTCCTCCTTGTGCTTAGATGTTTTTTTTAATCGATTAAACATCTATTATGGCTTCAAAAACTCCTCACTGCCTTCGGAAAAGCACACTCAAGGCAAGTAATAATTGGCCAACTCTTTTCGGTCGCCTGAAGCAGCTTTGTGTTAGCTCACGGCTGGCCAGCACAAGGGTCAACATCGCAGTGAGTCCTTAATAATTCATAGTCACGTTTTTAATTGGACGAGTTCAGTGTGTGCATTTCTAGAAAGGGGTGAGTCACTCTGGCCCGCTGCGGCAGATGAACCTCTGGGCTGTCTGCTGTGCGAATGCATGGCCAACAATGAGATCTCATTTTCTAGGACCCCTGGTACATATTACAAGCATTAAGGCTGATGCAAAGAGCGGTGTAAATGCTAGAGCCAAATGAAGGCCTTGTTTCTTTGGTAAGAATCTGTCAGCTATTTGTCACCATCCTGTAGGAAATGTTGGCTTCCAAGGAAAGCTTTATATATTCTACTAAAAAAGATGTGTGGATAAGCTGCCAGGTGGTAAACTAGATTACAGTAACACCATTTACCCATGGGAATTTTAATGGATCTCTTCAAGATTTAGTTATAAAAAAACATATTTTTGCAGCACAAAGATGAAGAGCAACAGAAATACCACCATTCACCTTATTAGGGAGAGTTCAAGGCAGTGCATATTGCACCAGAATGGCTCATTTTCTCTGCAGTTTCTACAGGGTGCAGAGAGCACATACCAGTCACTCTCTGTTGCTTCACAGGTTTTTGTCAGATAAAATACCTAAATTGATCTGGTCAGATATCCACTTCAAAGTTGTACAATCATAGTGAATGGAAAACAAATTCAAAAGCTATACTTTGCTGGTCAAATATACATACACTACTCACAAAAAGTTAGGGATATTTGGCTTTCGGGTGAAATTTCAGGATGAACCTAAAATGCATTATAACCTTTACAGGTGAACTTAATGTGACCTTCTGTAAACTTTTGAATGCACATGTCCAACTGTTCAGTGTTTCAGTACTTTTTGCACAAGTTGATGTTCTCTAACAAGGAGTTTAACGGCAAAATTCACAACAGGTGTTTGATCCATGAATCGACCAATAAATTTCCTGGTTCAATTAGAATTGGTATTTAAACAGTCCTCCTCATCATGCTGTTCACATTTTGACATCATGAGACCAAGACGACACCTAACAATTGATCAGCAGCACCTCGCCATTGCGAGGCTTCAAACAGGATGTCCTCAGACGGAAGTGGCCACTGAGCTTAGAGTGTCACAGAGTGTCATCAGCAGGTTGCAACAGAGATACAGAGAGACTGGAAGAGTCACAGAAAGGCATAGAAGTGGACGTCCTTTGGCCACATCCCACACTGATGACTGCTTCATTGTGAACAGTGCCCTGCGGAACCGGATGATGAATGCCACTCAACTCCAGGCACGTTTAAGGAAGGTGAGAGGCACCCAAGTGTCACATCAGATCATTCAAAACCATTTACATCAGCATGGTCTGCGTGCTAGACGACCTGCAAGGGTACCTGACCACACCACCAGGCACAGGTGTCATCGTCTTGCATGGGCCAGGGAGCATTTACGCTGGACGAGGGACCAGTGGGCCTCAGTGCTGTTCTCTGATGAAAGCCGATTCATGTTGAGCAGAAATGATGGCCGCCAACGATGTTGGAGACGTCAAGGAGAGCACTATGCATCAGCCACTGTTGTCACCAGACGAGCCTTTGGTGGTGGTGGTGTTACTGTGTGGGCAGGTGTGTCTAGTCAATACAGAACTGCCCTAATGGTACAGTGACAAGCCCATACTACCTGAATAACATCATTAATCCAGTCATTGTGCCCCTGCATGAACAACACAGGCCTAATTTCATCCTCATGGACGACAATGCTCCAGCTCATCGAGGTCGTATCATTAGAGAACGGCTGCTGGAGACTGGGGTACCTCAGATGGAGTGGCCTGCACTTTCTCCAGACCTGAATCCCATAGAAAACCTATGGGATCAGCTGAGTCGCCGTGTAGAGGCTCGGAGCTCTGTACCCCAGAACCTCAATGTCCTGAGGGCCACCCTTCAAGAAGAGTGGGATGCCATGCCTCAGCAGACAATAAATCGACTTGTGAACAGCATGAGACGTCGTGGTCAAGCTGTAATTGATGCTCAAGGGCACATGACAAGTTATTGAGACACTGACATTTTTTGTTGTGGTATATCCACCACTGTTGTTGGCTTTTGTTTCAAGAAATTGTTAGAGATGAGGAAATCACCAGTGCATGCTTCTACTTAAATGCCCTACTTTCATGATATAATATCACTGTAGCGTGAACTTTTTTATATTTTCCGTAAATTTCACCCAAAAGCCAAATATCCCTAACTTTTTGTGAGTAGTGTATATGCATATTTTGAACAGATTATTTCCCTGTTATTTCCCCAAGGTGGCTGAATACACTGAAAAACGGAGATAGCCACTACAGAGAGAGAAGGAAAGAGAGAGGCAGTGAGACTGTTAGGGAATGCCACAAGTCATTACTAATAAAATATTTGTCTGCAGACTGAAACAGCATTTAATCAGTAATGAGTAAAGGTCAAAAGACTGTGTGTCCATGCAGGCCCCATCCTCATTAGAACTAACAGGACCATTAGCCTCTGCAGGGCTGAGAATCAGCTATTTTGGATTATGGATGAATGCTGCAATAGATGGAGGGCAACAGGCACATATGGCATTTTTGTCCCAAATTCCTTGCATCCTTTCTTTTTGTTTGCTTCATTTTTAAATCTAAAAGGTTCTACAAACCCTTGTCAAAATAATACTAAACATCAGTAGTATGTGCTGGTTTGGTACTGCTACTGTCGCATAGAGGAATACCCTGAGGAAATGACCACTGCACTCGGTAAAGGCCCGGGGACAAACCACTTAAACCAGCTGGATCTGGATCACATTGTTAAGGAAAGGGCCCTAAACAAAGCAAAGCAAAATTCTTTGTGACCCGAGTCAACACTTGTTTGCAGATTTTGCTCTGTTTACCTCAGGCTGGAGGCTTTTGACCTCGGTCATGAAGAAATATGGAACCAAACAGTCCATTTTCATCAAGCTATAAGTCCACTAAGCAAAAGCATCTACACTTTGTCTGGCATTTTTTGGACTGTTACTCAAGATTTTATACAGTCTTTGCTTATTGCACTGTAGTAGCTACTTGTACATTGTTTGTGTGTGTGTGTGTGTGTGTGTGTGTGTGTGTTAATGTCCTTATATGTTCTTTTATTGTAACACTTCAAATGTGGTTACACTGCAGCCTGATTTTTCCTACAGGGCTCAAGTTCTACCACCCCTACTCTTCGAAAACAGCATTTTGAAGCTCACACACAACACAGGGAATGAAAGCACATTCCACATTGTGGCTACTTTCACAGTTATGTTTACAAGAGGTACCAGAACAATGCAAAAATCAGGTAAAATGTTGGGAGAAAAAATCTGTGGGGACCCAAACTAATATAAAGGCTCTGCAGAGAAGGAACAATAACGGCGGCCTGGGTTTAACGAGGCGAATCCATAAAGAACCCCAGATCCCACAACAGAAGCCATCGTTTCCTATTGGACTGTAATCACCTCCTCAGGGACAGCAGTGGTATTGAACAAGCAGCAGAGGCACAGAGAGCTACTGTACAGTGGAAGAGACTCCCTGAAATCAAGGATTATGGAAGGACAGCTAGACTTGTAACTTCAGGAGAGATTAAGGCGTAGGGAGATAGACAGCGGTGGAATCCTGGAGCACTAATCTGAAAATTGTGTTTGCTTTGATAGAAAAAGGATGAAAGGACACAGAGTGGATCACAAATGAAAACTTTTTAGATAAAACACTACTTCTGCTGTGAGATTGTAGACAGTGGCATCATCCTGTGCCGAGCTCATACCAACAGTCCTGCTCTTGAGACTGCTTGTGGCCAGGGCCGTGATATCACTCGGTCAGGATGAATGTAATTGGATTAGATTGCATTTTCTAGGCCTCTGAGCTTAGTAAAGCCATCAAAGAGCACTAGATAGTTGCAGATCTGAAGCAGTGTGTGTGTGTGTGTGTGTGCAGACAGCTCACCTGCTCTTTGTCCTGTAATTCGGTCTCCAGCTCCTGCACTCGTTCAGATAGTTGGGCGTTTCTCTGCTTCTCCTGATTGGCTTCATTACACTGGGCTTCCAGCTCTGCGATCTACCGGGAGAAAGAAAAGCAAGAGAATTGCTTGATGAAAAAGTGAAAGCAATGAATTTATGGTGAAAGGGGATGAATGTGACAGCATATTGAGTTCTGCATGAGCAGAAATGAAAACCCTGGCTCTTATTCTGGATATAGAGCATTTCAAATGTTGTGGTATCTTGACAGTTGATATGCTAGTAAATAACTTGTGGCATGTTACAAAAAGAAGAGTTGGACTGTTGCAATGCCGGTCCAGTAGCAGTATCAGCCCACATTGATTATGAAACTAAAATGATTCTATTTATAGTGGCCCTACAGCTGGGACACTGGTGCTGGTAATGCAGCAGCAGATCTTCTGTTTTGAAGGGAGAAACTGGCATTGTAGGATTCATCAAAATTTGGTTAGAGATTCACACATTAAATTACAAAGATTTGAAAGCACAGATTTTCAACATCCAAACATACACGGCATACACGGCATACATGGCATATGTTTGCTGGCATACATGCCAGCAAACATAGATGGCTTAGAGATTCAACAGTTTGTGGTGCAATTATTTGTGTCCTTTTTATATAAAGTGGCAATATTGCACGATTCACAGGCTTGTGTACATTACTCCCTGCGGGAGTGCATGACTGTATTACCTTTTTCCTGAGAGTGTCACTCTCCTCCTTGCAGGCGCCAAGTTGTTTCTTCCAGCTTTCTACATTAGCCGATGACTCCTGCAGTGCATCCACCAGTCTAGCATTATTCTCTCTTAAAGTCTGTAGCTCTGTCTCCCACTTCTTGGCGTTGGTGTTGCTGCCAGAATGGAGAGATTGAGAGGGATCCAGAAGGAGGGTTATTAAGGGGAGGAAAAGGAGATATAGACAGGTTAGTGTTGAATTGCCCAGGGCTAATGCCCACTGACATGACATAATACAAAATCCTTCCAGTCATAAGTATTTAATTAGCTGGGATGTGCATCAAAATGTCAAGAGTCTTTTCACGCAGAAAAGGAAAAAGAAATGAAGGGGAAAGGAGTTTAAAGGGGTGATGTGCTGTTGGCAAGATAATGCAATCTCCCTACATACTTCAGGTATTCTTTCCCACTGGAGTGTGTGTGTGTGTGTGTGTGGTGTGTGTAAATAAGCTTGGAGAGGTTATGATATATGTAGATTTAGTATGCATCGCCGTTCTCTTCTGTATGCATGGCTGGATTGAAGTGTGCTGCTCTCAATCAAAGGTTTTGTACCGCCAACAAACACACAACTATGGTGGACTTGGCCCATAGAGATGTAACTGCCTTGTTTGACTCTAATTTTCCTTTTCATGGCCCATGCCCAGTCAAGAATCACTATTGTAGAGTAACACACACTCACTGACAAATATCCATTTGGTTCTCCTCTCACTGTGTGAATAAAGTCTTAAACCTTGTCTGGACAGCAACAGTATCACAAGGGGACGTCTAGTGATTGATAATTTTTTTTATGACCATGGGAGTTTTAGCCTGTCTGAATCCATCATTTCTGTGATTTTCTCCAGCTGCCCTAGTAAACAAATCCCAGATAAAATTTCCATACTGTAGTTTGAAATAACTGGTGTTCTGGGATCATTTTAATCCCATCCTGACTGACATCTGGTGTTTCATGCAATTACCAATTTGTGGACCAGACATCAGGATTACAAGATCCATATAACCAAACGGCACTGTTTAGATGTAGACCAGATGATGGAGAATCCCAGTGGGAAAATTTGCG
Source organism: Myripristis murdjan (assembly GCF_902150065.1). Taxonomy (NCBI): domain Eukaryota; kingdom Metazoa; phylum Chordata; class Actinopteri; order Holocentriformes; family Holocentridae; genus Myripristis; species Myripristis murdjan. The sequence goes on from NC_043982.1 coordinate 10,397,660, forward strand.
CTCTACAGCAGCAAAAGTAATAGGACTCAACAGGGGAAACAAAGGAACACAGAAAATAAGAACAGAAATAGAATGACACGGGCAATAAAAAGGAAGATATAGTGCATTTAAGCAGTTTGGTGCAAAGGCAATTAGAAAAACACACAAATACTGGAAGAGAGTTCAGGAGCTGCATCTGATGCTACAGAGCCACTTGGAGACAGTTTTACCAGTTTTGCTACACCGTGGAAGACATGGCACAATCGTATAGGTGAGTCTCTGCGTTACCACATTCAATATTTTACCGTTTGAATGACTGACTGAAATTACAGTGTGCATGGGAATTAATACTGGCAATACTAATGCCACCCAAAGAGGGTTTCAGTTGGACATAATTTCTTCTTTCAGAAAATTGTGGAAGCTCTGTGGCAGCCAGAGAGTGAACGTAGGTAGATAAACATGTAGTGCAATATTACCAATTTAATCATTAAGTGGTGCATACACCTGCATACACAAACACCTTCAATGTTGTTGTTTTTTGTTTTGTTTTGTTTTGTTTTTGCATAAATGAGGCTTTACCTTTGTTCCACGGCACTCTTGAGGCGATCATTCTCGCTCTTCAGTAGAGCAGCATCCGGACCCACATGGGAGATTTTCTCGTCATCTGTCCCATTGATGCTTGATGCCTGGTTGGTTGATGGGGTCTCACGGCCAGACTCCTGATAGGGCATGTAGGGCATGGGGGAAGATTTTATATGGGGTATGATGGGTTACAATGTGTAAATACATCTAAGAAATAGCTCTCCCATTGTGAAAAAAGGTCCTTGGTCTCCTTTATGTGAAGCACTGTAACACCCGCAACACATCAGCTATGACAGCAGAGGGGTGAAGAGGGAATGTTGCCAGTAACCATCATGTCATATGGCCTAGCAGCTTTCTGCTTCACGGAGCCGAGTCTGAGTCCTGCCATCTGGAGTTAGCGCAGGCAGAGAGCACTGAGAGGGCCTTGGCAGCCAAGCGCTGGGCAGAGGCTGCTAGATTGTACCTCGACTCAAGCTCACGCCCTAACACTGTTTAACTACACCAATGTGGCAGAATTTGCGCAAAATAGACACTTTCATTGGAAGAGAACGATGTGGAGTCGTACCATTTCATTGTGATCTCTTTCAGTAAAACTGTTGCTTAGATGCAACAGCCCTCAGCTCCCTCTGACATCAGCCTCACTCAGTTTTAACCCCCTGCTTTATCTAACCTTCATTCACGCGCTCCCACCTTCTTTTAATTGATTTCCATTTGGATTCCATTACCCATCTCTGTGGTGCCTGCCGGGGCCTCATTTACAACCGTTGTGTACGAACAAAATCGGCCTGAAAACAGCATACGCAACTCTTAAGGGCACATTTCCAGAGTTATAAAGAAACACTTGGTGTGAATCTGCACACCTCCATCCGTTCACACATTTTTAAGAGTGCATATTTATTTATTTATTTATGTATTTATTTATTTATTTATTTATTCTAACTGTCTAACTGAACATCATTGTATTTGAATACTTTCTGACTTGTGTTATTGTGAAAGCCTAAACATCAAGATCATCGAAGAACCATCTCTTGGTTAGTAATTAGGCGTGATGACAAGCGGTGGGACCCAATAGCTACGACAAATTGAGGGCACAAACAAATGGACTGATTGCCAAAGGAATAATATTAAAGAGCTGGTGGTGCGTTATGACCCCCACATAGCTGTTTTGGCACAGGTCGGGCATATAAGATGCATTACACTAGCTATGCTGATAGGCATAATAAATGTAACACACCAATACAGTGTGAAGAATACAGACTGTTGTTTGGTGCAGTATTTTTGCCTAAACAGGGTGAAACAGTGGCCTATATCCTACCTGGTTCACCTGCAGTATTACCAGCCAAACAAGGGTCTCCCTCCTTCTCTGGCACCACTCCAGTAATGTCGACTAGTGTAATTATTGATGATAGACGCCCGTCTGGAGCAGTGAGCTGTATTGTCTCAAGGCCCCAGGCGTGCCACTTTTCCTGTTTCGTGCTTACTTAACCTTTTAGTGAGGAATCCACGCACAGTTTTATAAATGAGGCCCCGGGTGATAAGCGGTTTGGGATCACCTTTAACATTTCCAACTCCTCAGTACTCATTACAAATCATGCACCAGGCTATTATTACACAAATGATCTCTGTATTGTGTAGGTAAAATACATTAATACAGCTTTACAGGCAATGACTGACATATAATCAAAATTTTATATTAAGCATGTAGTTCCTATGATTGCGCTTCTGGCTTAGTTTCCATGCATCTGTGTGATAGTCCCACCTTTGGTTCTACTGCAGTGTGGAGCATTAAAGCTATTCTTATTTGAATATTTGATCACGTTAAAATCATTATTTCAAACACAGACCCAATGCACTTCTGTGTTTTTCAGGGGAAAGTGAGCTGAAACACTTGGAAACACTTTGACTGTAGCTGTGCAATGTTTGGAAAGCACAGGTATGGTGCTGAATCAGAATTTCAGACCGCCACAAAATATAATTTACCTGGGAGTGATTACTCGATGTCTCCACCTTCTCTTGAGATTTGTCCCTCGCTAGCTTGGCTGCTTCTTTCACCTCCTGGAACTTCTCAGCAAACTGAAAATATATGAGAGGGGTGTTGTGAGGATGTAAAGAGCAGGCCATGTTGCCTTCAGTTGTTGGAAACTCAAGGTAGACTAAGAAGATGAGCTGGGAGACTGAGAAAAGGCACAGCCAATTATCTTATGGATAGGGAGAATTAAGAAACATATTCCATCTGCCCTTGAAACTTTTCTCCAAAGCCTGCCATTTCCCCCAGTGAAGAGCAAATTAATACTGTGATTATTTGCATGATTTATTAAACTGAATTTAAATTGTCAAAGGTCCATCTCAGCTATATGAGACGTTTGTGTGACCTTTGGTGCTGCTGCAGTATTTTCTGTACTCACCTTGGCCAGTTGCTGCTCTGAGGCAAAGCCCAGGCCAAAGACAGTGTTGGCCCTGCTGTCGGCCCATTGGCCAAACTTCTGCGATGTCTTGGTGAAGGTCATGTTGGGTGTGATGGTGCTGTTGATAATCACCTGTCAGGATAATGTCAGGATAATGAGGTCATCATGACACACTTGTTAAGAGGGACCATGCAAGTGACTCTGCATTAGCACAATATCTACGAATGTATAAACTCTACGAATGTATAAAAGATTTTTAACCAGCCATTGGTTTCCGTTCATTCTACTATGATATGAAGAAACTTTCTTCACACCAGCATTTCATCCCCGTAATAAAGTCGTCCAAATTCGTTTTCCTAAAAGCAGCAGCACTGTTTGTGTTTTGGGTGGAGTGAAGTGGTCCCTCTGCTGTAAAATGGTTTGCTTTACATGGCCAATCATTAGTTCTGTGGTTCATGAATGGTGTTAACTTTGTTAGCCAAAGAGGCAGGACATTATACAGTGTGTGTTTCAACCAAAATTTTGCATTTGATAATGGAGGGATTTTCATTATATGTAGTGAAATCTTTATTATCCCATCATGATTTGCAAAATAGTTTGTTTCAGTGTAAAATGTGGGGAAATTGTAGTAAACAGGCCAAACATTCAAAATCACTGGCATAGTCCATTAACTTGATCAGATAATATATGGTAGCCACTGGAAGATTTACACTTCCAGTTTAATTAACAAATGCTGCAACTGAAACATGTCCACCTCCTGATGATATATGTTGGATTTTGATCATGATGTGTGTCATCTAGCCAAGACACATTAGAGGGAGAGTCCTGGCAGTTTTTACCAAACAAAAACAAAAGTAAATCTGTTATGTTTTGCTTTTGACAGAAGGCCACCTACTCTAACCACCCCACCACACTCTCTAAATTACACAAGATTACTAATTTTACATCATGCCTACACTGACAGTCTGATTAGGATTAGGATATAAGAGGCTGTTTTTTTTGTTTGTTTGTTTGTTTTTGTTTTTTTTTTTGTTTGTTTTTAAAATTCATCAGCTGTGTCCACCACAAACATTTTGTGGTACTGGAAGAGTAACTGCTCATAGATTTCTCTTGGATTGTGAAGATGGTCCACTTCTTAAAGTGATACAGATTCATGTAAATGCTTGAGATTCTCTCTAAACACCAAAGCAATTAAAATCTCTCAAATATTTCACAACTATTTACTAGAAAATAATCCTTGCACATAAAGGTTCTATCTTCTCTTTACTCAGTATGGAAGGAAACACAGTTTCCATGATAACAATAAAAACATAAAATAAAATCAACAAGCAGAATGCTGAAGGGCAGATTGAGATTGTGCTTATTCCTTGGAGGGGGACACCAATCTAAGCACAATCAGATTTACTGCTGTGAGACTGTCACCGTGTATCACATTCCCTTGAGGATCAAAGAATACCAGTCTTAAAATGGAGATGTCTCCTATCTCCCAGTGAGGCGCACACACACACGCACACACACACGCACACGCACACGCACACGCACACGCACACGCACACGCACACACACACACGCACACACACACACACGCACACACACACACACACACACACACACACACACACACGATGCACTTGTGATTGCTGACCCACTAACCTCTAAGTGGTCAAATAACTCCCATCCATATCTGCTAAAGTAAATGCTCAGCTGTTGTAGCTATGTGGTACATCAGCTGCCAGGAAACACGTGCAGCAGTATGAAATTGTAAAGAAATAATTAGCACATGGCAGCAGCATTAACCAGTAGGACCTTATCTAATACAATACCAACTTAAGCAGACTGGGCTTGACTATGCCACTGATTTGTGCCTCAGTGTCTTTGTTATTGCACCATTGCAAACAGACATGTCTAAGCCTAAATGCATGTAACACACACACACACAGACACCCCTTCAGTTTCTCCTAGCACATGCACAGAAACCTACATACACTCACAACAGGGATACAACATAAGTTTGAAACAACACGTGCAAATTATCCCAACAATTAAGTGACAATATAAGACAGTTTAATAACAATGCAGCTCTTGTCTCATAGCAACATGGCGCTGAACATAGGATTTGAGAATTCAAATTACTGACAGACTCTTGTCCTTTCCTACGCCCCCACTGTCTCTGTATTTCTCTCCATATCTTCAGTGGCTGAAGTGTTAAAAACACTTAACACTGAATCTTTCCAGGGCACAGCGACCCAGAAACCACAGACCTCACTGAAATAAGACATTAGCACACAATCAATAGCCTCTTACTGAGGCTTTAAACTTACATTCACACAGACCTAATGGCTCCTTGGGAAAATAATTTCACGCACATGAAAAAGCTAATAATGATTGTGTCAGTTTTTTGTCAGTGTCATTTTTTTAGACATTACTTTATCATTGATTCAGGTTGTTCTCCCTCGTCAAGGATTAAATCAAAGATGGTCACTCATCAAATAAGTCTGATTTTCATCACTCTGTCCAAGGCTTGACCTTGAACAACATTTGCAGACCTCATCAAAAGCAGCTCGGTGAATATTTAACAGTTTTAAGACAAGATAAGACTTTTATGATTGTTATGGAAAAACTGGACCATTGCAGGAGAAAATGGTAACTAGGTATAGCAAAGAAAAAGAGAGTAAGCATGTCGCAGAAAAGGGTAATGTCTAGTTGCCTTTCTGCGAATTTGGCTGTTTGGGCAACCTACTGTCTTTGCACTAAGTACGTTCTGTTTTATTCTTGGACAAATATTTACCATTCACTGTCAACTGCTTTAACATTCATATGAGATTCAGCAGAAGACACTGGACACTGGACAGTTTGATATATAACATGTCGCATGGTTGATTCAAACTGTGGGAACAAACACAGGAAGAAAGAACTGTTAAAAGCTTTACTTTCTCTGTGGACAAACACATTAACCTTGTCTGACCTAGCAACGATAATTAAGGAGGGCGGGACTCTGGATTGGTCAATTGTGCTGGAGCTTAGATATGGGGAAGAGTATAAGAAAATTACCAAAGCACTGAAATATCCTAGGACCATCGTGGGCTCCAAAACTGTGAACTGGAAGAAGCCTAGATTGGCCAACAGCCTTTCCAGAGCTGGTCCGTCCAGCCAAACTCAGTCAGCAGACAAAAAGGGTTTTGGTCGGGCAGATGACCAAGAACCCACCAGCCTCTCTAACAGAGTCTCAGAGTTCCTGGGCAGAGAAGCAGAGAAGGCAGAATCTGCCAGAAGGACAACCATCTCTGTAGCACTTGATCAGTCATGTCATTATAGTAAAGGTACAAGATGAAAGCCTCTCCGCAGTAAAAGGCATATGAAGACCCACATGGGGTTTGTCAGTTTCTCTGGCCTGATGAAACAAAAATTGAATTTTTCAGCCTGAATGTCAAGCACTGTGCCTGTCAAAAAACAAGTATTGCTCATCATATCTTGACATATACCCTCCCTACAGTGAAATATGGTGCAGGCAGCATTATGCTATGGGGATGCTTCTTAGAGGTGGGGACTGGAACATCGGTCAGGATTAACAGAGCCAAATAGAGAGAGGTCCTTGCAGAAAACCTGCTTAAGTGTGTGCGCACAACCTCATACCGAGGCAAAGATTCACCTTTCAGCATGACAATAACATCTCAAGCACCCGGCCAGCCAAGATAACTCTGTAGTGGCTTCATGACAAGTCTCTGAATGTCCTCGAGTGAACCAGACAGTGAAGACATGAACCCAATTGAAAATCTGAGGAGAGACCTGAAGACTGCAGTTCACCAACACCGCCCATCAAATCTGACAGAGCTTGAAACTGTGAAGAAGAGTGGGAGAAACTTCCCAAAATCCAGATATGCAAAGCTGGTAAAGGCAAGATGATTCAAAACTGTACCTGCTGTCAGAGACAATTCTTCAATGTACTAAATAAAGAGTTTGAATATATATATTTTTTACTTTACAATGATAGGATATTGTGTAGACTGATGGCAAAAAATAACAGGTCTGGATAATTTATCAAAGCTCTAAAGGTCTAACATGACTACAGTGGAGCTCTCTCTACAATCTGTCATCTGTATAGTGTAAGTGGGATGTGAGCTGTTCATGTATTGCAATATCCATTTAGAAATACTCAGGATTTACTTATCTACATTTAGTTAACTAATGCAGGACATTTGTATTTTTTTCGGCTGCACTTTACTGATTGATTGTTGTACTGAAAAAAGTGACTACACATTTTCAGGTACCTGTCACTGTGGCTGGTGGAAGAAAGTAGTCCTACATAGTTTATGTCTGTCTATCTCTTTGAGAGGATGCATGGCCCAAGTTGGGAGGCAGTTGCATGTGATTTATTAATTTAGAGATATGTTAAATGAAATTAAATTTGTAAAAATCTGTGGAGAAGGACCCACTTGGCCTATCTCAACCATCTTAAGTTTGCAGCCCTGAAAGTATGACAAAACATGAATTACAGCATTAAGAAGATGTGTAAAAATTGCCCGAGAAGTTGCCATGGAACTACTTGGAACTACTTTTGTGGCGGTCTAAAATGAGCTATGGGAATGCCAATTTGCAATATACAGACAGAGCACAATTTAAAGGAAAACTCTTGGTGACCAAGGTGATACGTGGCAAGTTAAAGCAGCTTCTGGGTGTCTTTAATTGACTTCGGTGAGGTGAAGAAGCAGCTCTACTCAACACTTTAGAGGGCCAGGTACACAAAAATAAAGAACCATTTCAATTCATCTTTAGGTTGTCGTTTCTATGCAAATTAGCATGGCCTCTTTACAATGCAACTAAAACCTAAATCAAATCAAATTGATTTGATTTAGGTTGAGATCTACTGACCAAAACTGTTGCGGTATACAGTTTACATTATTGTAACACTTATGGAATCATTTAGTGGCATTTCATTCACCGTGGATAGTAGAACCATAATCCTAGAAGGGATTACTCATTTGCATAGAAACCACAGATAAGCTCAAATACTTGTGTATTCCTGTTTGTTTACCTTGCCCTCTACGAAGCTGAGCGACGCTGGCCTATGACAAATATTTCACACCAGTTCATTATTCAGCACTCAGAGCATTGTTGTCAGCATGCCATGGATTACTCAGTCACTTAGTTTTCCTTTGTCAACAATATGAAGAGAAATTAGCATATGAAAAAAAAAATCATGCACAAAAGCATAAATACTCTCAGTAATAAATATTCGTCAAATCTGGAATAAAATACTTTGAGTCACAAATATCATGAGAGAAAAGGCAAGTAACTGACTGCAAAAATGATAGAAATAAGTAATGAGAAATAAAAGCCTAAGACTAGGCACGTTGTTTTTTTTTTATTATTTATTTTTTTATTCAACTACAGACAGAGTCAAAAAGGAAGACGTTAAAGTAACAGTTTATGACTGTGGTGCTGATCCTGCCAACTCTGTCATTAATTTGGTGTGTAATAGGATAACGAGGAGAGTAGACCATGACCGACTTTATGCCACTGAAACTGCCCGACACAAACCTACAGTCTGTATCAGCGTCCTGCTCTATTCACCTGCAGCTCACTCTGATCTCTCCCACTTCCAATCACAACAGATTTTTAAAACAGGTTAATTGACTTGTATTGTGGTTGCTGTGCCTTGATTGTACAGTTCCCACCCACAGAGACATGCATATAGACAAAATCCAACATATGGAGGCTGGACTTCATGATCTGTACATTAGCAGGCTGGACCATCAGGACGCCTCCATCTTTTCAGGCCCTGTCAGTGTATGCTGGCAAGTTTGACTGCACGACTGCGTATGTGAGTGACTGAGTGAGCGAGCGAGAGTGGGAGTGTGTGGAAGAGAGACAGAGAAGAGTGACAGGGGCAGCTGTAAGGGCGGTGAGCTGGGCTGTGTATCAAGTGGCACAGGAGGCGCAGAGCGAGGCTCAGCTGGCCACTGGCCTAAGGGTCAGTGAGAAGCTGCAACACAGCCAGGAGGGTATAGGAGATTTCTTAGGAGATTTCTTACTTGGCTGATTATGTGTCTGGAGGGTACACAGAATTTGCAGAGTCAGGGTAAAGCTTAAACTAAGATCAAAGACGTAGAGCATGAGACAAGTTTTTTGGGCGGAGGGTGGCGGGGTCCCAAGTCACCACCTGCCGAGCGTCAAATGCTGGTAAAATTTGTCTTTGGCTGATATATCAGTAAAGGTCACTGGCCCCTCTGGCCAGAAACTTTATGAGACGCTAACATTTGAACGCTTTGCTCATAAACATTCTCCAGTCTTTGCCTGTTTTCAAACTTGGTCTCTCTGTCTACTAGCCAATACGATCCAAGCAAAATAAAGGTTGGTTGGCTGCCTGCTAGGACAGATTTGTCGTTTACTTCGGGGTTTTGGAACGTTTTTGGTGCAGACGACAGGTATGGTCTTTGTAAAACTTGACTAACTAACTTGTTCACTTTTTTTGTAGTTTTGTTTGTTTGCCACATTGTAACCCGCTATCTGCAGATTTCTGTGTTTTAGTTTAATATAAGGCCTGTCGCCCTAATTTTGGCAACAAACTGGCAGCATGAAAGTAACAGTCCTGTTGTTGAAGAGGAGTTGATGAGATTATTATCGGAGGCACAGCAAGAAGAGACAACGGTCAGTGCATCTCTCAATCAAACAAGGCAGCAGAAGAGAATATTGAGATTGCTAATCAGGAAAAGGCACGATATGGATGAAGAAATGCACTTCTAAATATTTCTGTATGTCTGCCAACCACTGGAAACACCTGTTGCACTGCATCTCTCCATACTCACTCTACAAGCACATGAGAACAGCTCATGCCTCGCAGGGACCTTGCTGTTTTCTTACATAAGCAGAGAAATAACTGGAACAGAATGCAGCACCTCCACTTCTCTTCATTTCCCTCTTGACCTTCACAATTCTTTCACAGAGGTTTTCCCATTTTTTGCTCTCAAACACCAGCATCAGTCCTCAGAAACTCACTCACCGAATGCATGTGAACACTTTGTTTGGTCTTACAATCGCGACTGGAGCCATAATAAAAATGATAATATTTTCTAACTTGTTCAGCCAGCATTTCATCAAAGAACTTTATTTTTAAATGTACCACCGGTGGATGTATTAGGTAACACCGCAGAACAATTACTCAAATCTGGGTAGTGCTGCCTCCTGATCACTGCAACATGACTGTTACAAAATTTTGGAGCCAAGCAATTCCCCTCCCAAAAGCTCCACTGAATTAGTGAGTTAGCTTTAATTTAAAATTTCACATCTAAGCTTGTTTTTGCATTGAATGTTTCACACTGCATATATATTTGAATACAGTGACATTTTGCTATGAAAAATGTTTTAAAATGTTATTCATGGCATTTTGTAATGTTTACTGTGGCAAGGCGGTAAAAGGGACAGTTCTATTGTGCAGATGGAAAAAGCAGAGAAAAGACAGGAAGTACTCAAGAGCAGATCTGTCTAAAACTTTGAGAAATATCTTAGTTTTCCAAATAATTGGCTCAGGGGTCTGCGAACATCACATTTGTGATAATTCATAAAGCACAGCTAGCAAAATCAGCGTTGTGTTGTCATAGTATACTTGGTACATCCCTATTTCAGGAGTACTATTCAGGACGAGTTAGAATAAGAGTCAAATGTGCTGATATGCTCTTCTACTTGCCATATCATCATCGGCAAGTTGCCCTCACCATGATGGACGGGCAAATATAAGCTGACAGTCTGTCTTAGTCAGTGCATGCAGCACCAAAAGGCAATTCTCCCAGACAGACCTGTCTCCCTGGCAACTAAAAACTTTAATTTAACACTTATTTGATATGACTCACTATTCCTCTGCTTTCAATTAGTTTGCTCATATTGACAACACTTTGCCTCATTTGAATTGAGCAGAAAGAGGCCATGTATCAGATAAAAATCAGCTTGAGCCAACTATTTAATTCTGCTACCATTGTTTCCTGTCCCCAAGTTATACTTCACAAATAAGTGTTACCTACAGACCTGGCACGATGTAAACTCCCTTACTTAAAGTTACAGCGGAGCGGCAAGACAGCGGGCCAGACAGGGCAGCAGGAGTAGGAGAGCGGAGGAGAAAAAAATGCCCTGAAGGTCTACTTGATGTGCACAAAAATAGATTAATCTCATCCAGGAAGAAGGATGTAAAATCCATTATTAATTTCTGAGACTATAAAATCTTTGCAAAAATAAAAATAATAACGAGATTTTTTGATAAGAAACCTGCCTGCAGGAGAAAACATGCTATTAAGGTTGACAGCGATTAAGGTCTTCAGTTATTGTCAGTGGCGTAACTCCAGAAAATGTGGCTTGATGACATTACAGATTAGAGTACAGAGTCTTGCCTCTCTGGCTTGGAGCTGTGGGAGAGGCTTGTTATGAATCTGACAAAGCTTGACTAAACTATGCAGGAATCAGGGAATGATGCATGTATATCCTGTTGTAAATTTTTATGCTTTTAAAAATAAAGCATGCTGACATGCTGGAAACAGTGGTGTAAAATGTGTTGTCAGATATTAAAGCATAATAAATTTATCGATTGTATAAGAGTGGAGAATTCACTGAAATTCACTGTGGTGCACACAAATAAATTCAAAGTGCAGTTAGTATAAATTTGTTCACAAGGGCCCTTTCCTTGGCACAAAAACAAAATATGATGTGCAAATAACATACTCTGCACACACAAGAGTCAACGTTTCAGTCTTCTGACACCTATCCATCAACTGTTGGGTTGAAGGACGGGTTTAATCCTAACACCCAACTCCACAGGCCTTTTAACCAAACAGTCAGCTGGGAAAAGAGCACATCTGAGAGAGTAAACACACAAATAACTGCTGGCTTGTTCTGTCACTGAAGTGGCTGAGGGGGTAATCGGTGTAATTCATGTCAGTGCAAAAGGTGACAGTCCACTAACGTCAGCAGATGGATCTCGTTCCCATCACACCCCTACAGCTTCTGATGGAGCGAAGACTGTGATCACCATGGAAACACATAATCTACCTCTTCAGTTAATGGAGGAAGTGGCATGAACATGGGATACATGTATGCTATGGCATCTACTACACGTTTGATTTCATTTTAACATCATGCTCCTGTCATGTTGGGATGATGCAACAGCCTATCTGGCAGATTTCATATTGGCCACGGCACATGGGGCTGGAACAACGATTTATGTGTGTGTGTGGCCGTGTTTACGCACAGGCTATTAAGGCTAAAGTCCCACATGTGGCCAGGGGCCCACGAGCCTGGAGCGAAGAAAAAAAAAGCAGCCTAATTGTGGTGTCGCTGCCAGGCAGTACTCTACAGTCTGCACTTTGGTATGCGGCTTTCATGAGCAGGGAGGGGTGCGGAGGAGCCAAGAGAGGAATCAAATCAAATCAAATCATTTTATTGGTAAAGCTCTGTTTTGCTTTTGCTTATGAACCACTAAGAACATTAATTTGTTAGGGTGATGATCTTTGCTGGTGTTCAGTTTCTGATTTCAAGCTGACAGTTGTAATGGTGCCATGCTGTGAGTTTCTGAACTGTAAACATGAAAGTGTAAGCCTTCAATAAACTCATCTGTCTCCACGCAGGCAGTCGGCTAAATCACACTCTACGTGCTACTATGCGAGTCTCGGTTCTATATGGTTGTGATTTGTAAAATCTGACATTACAGGCATGACCAGTTATCTCTTATCCTCTGTTACTTTGCTTAAGAATCATCAATGTATTTTATGAGGCAGAGCGATGGTGATGAATGCCGAGCGACACACACACACACACACACACACACACACACAGAGGACTCGCTGCAGAAGCAGGAGAACACATCAAGTGCTGATTGGTCCAGTCTTAGATGGACGCTGATCAAAGGGAGTGCAAATTTAACATTAAGATGCTTCACTGCAAATTCTTCTTTTTTTTATTTCTTCCACTGAGAACTCTTTTTTAGCCCCGATTATCTCTCGTAGGAGCAGTCAAGTGTATCCTGTCTTCTCTCTCACATTCTCACACATAGACACACAAACACACACACACACACACCTCAAACAATCTACCAGTGAAACAGTAGGTGACAGAGACCAAAGGATAATAAAAGCAAATTCTTTGTTGCTGTCACTGTAGTTCAAGTCTAATACACACCTCAGCTACCCCACACATGCCCCATGCACACATGCATGCATGAGCACAAACAAAGGCACACATATGTGCACACACACACACACACACACCTTGGATCCATCCACACTGATGATGCGGTAGCTGTTGCGCGTGCTGTCATAAAAATAGGAGACGGTGACAGCCTGCTTGCTGGCAGGGACCCAGTTCTTCTTGGTGTTAGGGTCAATCTGGAAGACGTGGGCCCTGGTGGTGAAGATCGGCTGCTCCCTGGAGACCAGAGAGAGAGAGAGAGAGGAGAGAGTGAGACAACATGAGAGGGACATGCCTGCAGGTCAGATAAAATAAAGAATTTATGCGTGACAACAGAAAAAATTCAAGACAAAACAACATTAAAAACAAAGCCAGAACACGCAGTTAGCCCATATCTCAAAATACTCCAATATCTGCTTTACTGGGTGCTCAGCTACCATCTGTCCATCACATGATGCCTATAGTGGGGCTGTGCTATCCCCAGAGATGTGACGCCCTGCGTGTCCCAGCATGGAGGGACAGGTGCTAATGCAACACGTACCCCTAAATCCTCATGGCAACCCACAGCCATTAGCACATAAACAGCTCCTGCCCTCACAGCACAGGCCAGGCTACAGTAACACATCTCTGTGTGTTTGGGTAAAAGTATGCACCTGTCTGTGTGTGTGTGTGTGTGTTTCAGTCTCGGTGGGAATTATTGTCTAATGGAAGATATCCACTGTGCCACAAATACATTAGGGACTATAATCTGCAATTAGCTACTTGTGGCAACAAAGGACGAGCTCTAAGCCTCGCTTGAACAGATCACACTGTGAAGCTTATTTCCGGTGCTGTGAAAACCTCGTTTCTCTGAAATGTCAAATTTTCAGGGACAGCCTTGGTTTTAGCTAACATATAGCAATGCCTTTTTCACATTATTAAGTGGCTTTGAAAGCGTTTCATACGCCTAAGAGGTAGGAGATTGTTCTCAACCCACAAAGCAGCATGTGATCCTCCAGCTGAAGTGAAAACATGAAAATCAACAAAACACAAGCTACAAGGTTGTCAGGTGGTGACTGCAGTATACATGTGAGTCATATGGTAATATGAGAATTAGCATCTCTAAGCTGTTCACTCCAATGTGAAAAGAGATATTTTCTATCAAAACCCAGAGATGACAATGGATACGCGCTTTGGAGCTCTATTGTGTCGTCCTCAATGGTTTTTTAAACCATATGAGGATGTTTTTCTGACTCAATCCTCATCATGCACTTGTTTTTTAAGATTATCAAATAAATTCAATCAGTCAACAGCAGGTAGTCACTGTCAAGACCAAAACTAAACCATTATGATGAACTACCATTCTCGTATAACTGAAATAACAAATAAAAGAGAGCACTGACGGACTTCTCATTACAGTCATTTCAGAGACTATAACACTGGGGAAACCGAACTCATATATTCATTTGAGTGCTGAAATCTAAATACCATGTCCAGCGTGTGTGTGTGTGTGTGTGTGTGTGTGTGTGTGTTTGATTCTTGATACGTCTTGCCTTTTTCTCTCGTTACAACATGGTTTCCCAGATTTCTCAGTCTCAGTGTGGAAAAGTTCAAATTGGTGTCAGTTTATCTGTGTGGGTGTGAACTAATCATTTAGCACTGGTAGAGGCTGTAAATTAAAACAGATCACTAACACAGTAAAGACAGCATATCTGTTTGATCTGCCCCCCAGCTGTGAGGAGCTCATTGCTTGTGTGTTTTAGGAGAACATCAGCATGTTTTCCCCAACTCGCCGCAGTGGTGGAAGTTGGGAAAAACATGAAGAATTAGACTAGTTGTTAAACTTTTATGATCTTATACCAAAAAAATGACAGCGGAGATGTTTCTCTTTTGCGTGGCCTACACAGCACACACACAGACACTGTTCTCTCTCCCTCGCTCTGTCAAGACAGTCATTACCCTTCTCTCTCTCAAACACTCTGTCTCTCTCTGTCTCTCTCTCTCCCTCTCTCCCTCCCTCTCTCTCTCTCTCTCTCTCTCTCTCTATCTCTCTCTCTCTCTCACACACACACACAGCCTAACAAGAGTTGAGAGCTGTTGAAGTGTTCACAAATCCCCTTCTCCTGTCTCTGCTTCCTGTTTAGAGCATCAAACATCACATTTAAACAAACAAAAACAACTTCATGACAATTATCTCACTTTACAAGATTCAAGGCTCTCACATCAGTGAATGGTGCTTGAAAAAGTGCAACTAAAATAGCAGGTGGGGGGCAGCACATGTAGTGCAATCATAGTCTTAGTTACAGACAACCTGTAAATGTCATCAAATAGGCATTTAACATTGAAATAAATACAAACACTACAAATACTGTTCTTTAGCAGTAAAGCTTCATCAGAACTATACCCAGTATGTAAAATTTTTACTGTAGGTGGGCAGTTTTGCTCGAGATGTTTCTGTACCATGTTCCAACAGAAAGGCATAAGTTGGAGTGTGATCAGAGGACACTTCAAGAACTTCAAGATGGATGTGGGTGAAGAGTATGGGGGAGAAAGAGCGGAAGTAGCAACCACGGTTGCTGGAAATGAAAATGTGAAAGTAATGCATCTTTCAGATGCACTTTGCGGCTTGGCACAGGACATCTCTTGATTAGATGCTTTCTGGGTAGCGTAAAAAAAAAAAAAGGCAGAATTCTCGAGAAGAGGGGGTAGATCCATTTCTAGCTTGTTATCAAGATGGTTTACTGCACATGGTATGCCCACTTGATTCAACACTTTTCCAGGAGAGAGCTGTTCCACCTTCTAGGCTGATTATATAACTTGAGACTGGTGCTGTGTAATTTTCTATAACTTCCTGACTGACTACTTCCCTTGTTGTTCCTATTGGGCACACAAGCGTTTCATCAGTCTGCGTGGTGCGGGTGAAAAGGTGCCGAACTGGCAAGTAGCACTTTGCTTTGTTAGGTGTAGCAAAAATTCTTTCATGGATGCAACATGTCATCTAAGATAATGGGTTTCACAGTGCAGGCGTGGAGTAATTATATACAATTTGAAAGGCTGCACCTATATTTGTCATCTAGGAGCTCAAATTAAAACTTTATTCCTACAGATAAAGTCAAAATACGCGGAGGCTTGCACTCAAATAATGTAAAAATTTCTAGCTAATAATTTATTCGAAGCAGACATGTTTTGGCTCACGTCATCCTCAGCATCATTATTGCTATATCATTGCCATGATAACAGCTTTGAAAACGGCATGAGCCAAAACATATCCGCCTTGTATGAATTGATTAATTAGAAGCTTTTGCATTAATTATTGAGGTGTGGGCCTCCACATCTTTTATCTGAACGTTTTTTGAAGGCCAACACACTATAACCAGACAAACAAATCGCAAGGTAAATGCTCCATTTTCTGAAAGTTTATTTCTAACCAATTAGTGTTGATGTTGCTGGAAATGTAAAACACAATGGATTCTTCCCTAGGAAAGACCTACCAGACATGAGAAGAACATATTTAAAAGCTTTCAAGGACAGGGTGTAGGCTGGACACCTAATGTGTTATATCAATCAGCCAAAGAGAGTAGAAAACTTAAATTTACTATATGAAAACCTCATGGATTATTACTTTAATGCACTTAACATTGTGAAGTCCTGGTGAAAATAATTTCACACAGACATGACACAAAAATTCGTAAGCTAATAAAGCTGTTACTTTCATTAGGATTATGGTTGTCCCAGAAATGAAAGCCTAATAAATTCACTGTCCCCTCTAAGCCTAATCTCAGTCCTCATCTGCTTTGGAAGCAACAAAACCCATTATACAGATCACTGTTGTCGCTTTACACATACACATACAAACACACACATAGACGCTGACCTTTGCAGTGGCACTGTCTGCAGCCAGCTTGCACTGGCAGGAAAAGGGAAGAGAAAGGCCACTGCTGAACACACACATGCACTCACACACAACTGTCGGTGCTTTTCTGCTTTTCTCAGATAAAAAAAAAAAAAAAAAAAAAAAACACATTATGTTGATTGATTTAACGGAAGAAAAGGATGCAACATTCAGGACTTCTGAAGACCGCTCAATTCTCTGTGTCCTGCTGACACTGTTGGGCACTCGCTACCCCCATCTGCTGCTTTAAATAATTTACAGGTGTGTGGGTGTGCGTGTGCTCGTCTCCTGGGGAGCAGGTCTGAGTCAGTCTACACCGTCTGCCCACATACACCTACACACACCTTTGTCCCATCCACACTGATGATGCAGCAAGTGTTTTGTGTACCGTCAAAACAATGTAGGATATGTTGACAGCCAGAGACCAGAGGACTGAGTCAAACACACCAGCAGTGGGTTTGCATGGAAAGTGGAGTGGCAAAATAACGACCTGTAAAGATGAAGTCTACTTATGAAAGAGGTAGCATTATTATATGGCTTCACTTTTACATATTATGAACCTATTTCAGAGGTGTAATAACATAGAAAAGTGTCAGAAAGTTGACAAGTATGAATGCAACTTTGTGTGAAATTGAGGAGTGCGCTGCCCTCAGCAAAAGCTGCCATGTTAGCGTGCCATTCTACACTAACTGCATCAAGTTACTGGAGGAATATGAAGCAGGCAGTACTGTGATGCATGACTAAGCCTGCCTGGCTCTCACTCCCTTAAACACATTACCCCAAGATTTACCCAAAGAACATATTCCCCATCCAACAAGTCCAGAAGTTTCATCGAGCACTGCTAACAAAAGGATAAGCTTGCTGCTTGAGGCAGAAAATTTCAGGATAAATATATATAATGCTCAATTAAGCCATGCCCTCAGTGGAAGTGTGAATAACAGAGTGGCTCAGAGTGGATCTTCTGACAATACGTTTGGATGGAAATTTTGTGTTAGGAGTAGAAGTCACCTTGTATTTGTTTTATGCAGCACCTGTAGGTACATCTAGGCATGTTTTTCCAATGAGGCAATCAAGTGTGAAAACAGCCTTGTCCAGATTCCTGGGCTGAAGAATCCACTCCAGGCTCGTTCTCCAAACAGACTTTCTCCATCCATCACAGTAAGCTATTGCTCTGCCCTAAGGCAAGAACTGCACATCAACTGTTAATACCTTGCCAAGTCATTTGTGGATCCAAGGTCAGTCTTTGAACAGCCCAACGTATGAAAAAACTGTGGCCACTGGCCATAAATCCTAGACAGAAATCAGCAATCTTAGCTGTCTGAGATATGTGCACTGCAACATTCTTCAAATTCCCACCAAGATCGAACACAGGAATGTTACTTTTCATGCTCTGGAAGTCCTTTAACACTACACACACACACACACACACACACACACACACACACACACACACACACACACACACACACACACCTAAGATAGGTCACCTAACTAGACAAATTTAGGGGGTCATATATTAAATACACACAGGTAAAGTAATATTTATGTATGTCCTCTGTTTGGCCCTCCACTCACATCATACCAAGCAATTTCATTCCTGGATGAGAAGTGGATTACCCTGCCGAGTTAAACTCCCTGGTGAAATCAGTTGTCAGCAGAGTTCCTCTTTCTTCACTGGCAGTGAAGCAGATGGAGTTATTCTGCCTCTGAATGGGTCGGCAACAGATATTTACAGATCACAAAAAAAATGTCTGAATTTTATGTCATTTTTTTGAGTGTGATATGGGCTGGAGAGGACCATGGAAAAAAAGCAGTCAGCTGTAAATTATGGTGCCATTAAGTGCAGATCCACTGACAAAATGATATGAATGAGCATGCAACACTATGATAGAATCTCTTCATTAGTGAGACACCATCTCAATGCCAGTGAGCTTTCAAAAGGTTATTGTCCATTTTAGTATTATGTGCTTCCTTTTGAATACTCCAGAAAACACGAACGGGCATTGTTGTCAGCAGATTACACAGCATTATTGCCAGTGACCGGGTGGTGAACACGTGTTGGCTGCAACAAACAGTCTAACCAATAAAACACAATTAGGGCTTGAAATGCATATGGGTTTTTTGCATGCTGTTCATGTGCACAATATATGAACAGTGAAACATGACATTATAGCCGAACCATACTGACTGACTGTGTTTCAACAATACAAATGCATGACTGACAAGCTGACTAGGACAGGACCAACATCACATCTACCACTTACATCATGATGTTGTAAAAGAATATGAAGAAAACACTCGCTGTAAACCTGAAAGTGTCATAAACATAAAACATATGCCTGTGACGGTGTATAATGCACCATTGTGGCACGGTTTGTATTAGACATGTGAACTACATGGAGGGAGAACACTACATCGAGCTCTCTTTGGGCAGCTGAGCCTATAAAGCTTGTTTTTGTATGTGTTCATTTGTTTGTGTATTCCTCTCTTTCCAAAAACTCTTGTGTGAATTTGTTTGCAAAATTTGCAACTGCAAAATTTAAATTTTGGTAAACTTTCGATCTTAACTTGAAACTATACTAAAGACATACAGAAATGAGTGAGCGACTAATGATTCTGCAAGCTGCAATTTGGACAACATAAGTTCAAACTGCTTTTAGCCTCCTTTGCACAATCAGAGCCTACAGTAATGGTGGCAAAAGATTTTCTTGGACAGTATGACCACCGGGAGCAAGGAGTAAAAAACAAACAAACAAACAAACAAAAGAAATAAAAATATTGAGGTTATTTATATGCTAAGTGGTTTTACTGGAAAAGAAACTTCTTGCCTCATAATTTTAATTTTCCATAAAAAAGAGAAAAAATTAAAATGAGGATGTGATTTTTGCCGGGATCTGTACCAGGTTTTCTTACATCTGAAAAACACGATTTGTAGTCCAAGGCATCTCTGCAGCACCATAATAAATCATTTATAATGATATTTTACTTTTATCAAAAAATTGCTGTTGCTGCTGCATTTTGAATATTGCACTTGGCCACATTGTTATTTTGATCATGCTTTGACAAATTGTTTAGCCTCACTGGTCATCTTCAAAATGCTCTGGCTTTTTAAGACCTTGTACTCATCAAGTCAGATTGCAGGGAAAAAACAACAACCTACAACCAAAAATACACACACACACACACACACACACACACACACACACACACACACACACACACACACACACACACACACACACACACACACACACACACACACACACACACACACACACAGATGGAATCACTTCCTAGCTGGCTCAATAAATCTGTGACCTGCTTATGGCAACAGAAGTTGTGAGATTCGGCACATTGTTTCCTGGAAGATACAACCATTAAATTGACACTAATGCAGTCACATATGCTGGCTGATTTAAGTGAAGTTCCTCTACAGGTTCAAATGTATTATTTAATTTTCTCCTCCTTTTTCCCCCTGTAACTAAATGGCCAAGCTGTTTCCAGCTACAGATTGCTCCTGGCAGCTATAATTTTTTTTCTTTATTTCTCTGCTGGTGCTAATATCAGTAATGACGATCTCTACTTCAGGACCAAGAAACAAACAAACATCTTCCTAATCTGCCAGAAAGGGAGGATGGAAAACATATGTAGGTCAAAAGGTGCACAAACTCTGTGGCTCTGGCAATATGGAAATTGTAGAAATGAGTAACAAATGAATCACGACTTCAATAGGCAGCGTTCATTTGTAAATGAAAAAATAACCCTCACATCTGAAGTTAATTACGTGTATTCTCATTAGCCGAAGCAATCTAATTCATTTGTCAGATGAACAGAGCTGAGGCTCTCCATCATTTTTACCTGCGAGGCCTTGTTGGAGAACAGCACTGCCTCATTAGCGAGCGTACTTTTAAGTCTGTCTGAATAAGCCGAGCACGCACGAGAAGAAAGCTCTGCGGGATCACCGACACCAGCACCACCTGGGCTTTTACCCACCAGGCTGCTGCACTAATGATGTCAGGAGGTCAGAGGGCACATTATCTCTTAGATAGTGTACAGTAGCCTGAAACCTGAGATCCCCATTAACACACGCAATATTCAATTCAAAATACTGTGCAGAATAGCTGAATGGATTCACCGGTAACAAGAGCGAGATGACAGCTCCTCATATTAAGCTTTTTTTTTTTCTTTTCTTCCTGACATTTACAAAACGGGACATATCTATGTTTTTATTTTAGCATTTGGAATCTATTAAAAGGTTAGCTCTGCTTCATTAGATATAAAGTGGTGAGCAACAGGAGATATGGGAAACTGTCTTCTGCTCTTTGCTGCTTTATATTTACATTAACCTATTCTTTATCATTTTACTGGTTATATATTCAGTTACCATTATTATTCAGTTTTATCATATTGTTTGTATTTTATTAGAAGTTGTTTTTATCAGCACGATGAACGTCAGCAGCATTAGCGATTACTACCAAAGCTTTGACAAAATATGCTGAATTGTACTTCATGCCAATACAGCTCACTGAATTGGACTGAGAGAGAGAGAGAGAGAGAGAGAGAGAGAGAAAGGGAGGGAGGGGGAGAGAGAGAGACAGAGAGAGAGTGGGAGGAGGAGAGAGTGAGAGTGAGCCAAAGAATGTAGTGATTGGCAGCCAAACCAGATTCAAACCTGCAACCACATAACATGAATCCCACCCCACTGAGGCACCAGGACACAGCCTGTCTTAATCTCAAGGCAAGGGGGAACAGGAAGTGAGGAGGTCTCCACAGAAGCACGGCTCTGCAGCAGATGGCCTCCTAGCCCTTAACCATCTGGTGAGGAGACGTCCAATCCCCCTTCAGTCTGTCCCCTTTCATTTACCCGTTTTTCCCTGTGTAAACGCTGAGGCTTCCCTCTGAGTCCAACCCCACTGCTCCCACCTTCGCCTCCTGAGTCTTATAGACCCAGACAGAGGATTTAGATCTACAATCCACTCTCCTCCCACAGTACCTAAAGCTCCCCGGGCAGCCAAGAGACCCACCGTCACCTCACATGTCACAGAGCCTAATCAATGGCTGTAAGCCTTTAGCTGTCGTTCCCTGACCAGCCAGGAGATTACGATCTAGCCCCGTGTTGGGGCTGCTCTTAGCGTGGCTTACTTTAAATAGCGATATGCTGATTGCATTGCTGTCAGTCACCGCTTATTCAGCCGGCAGCGGCTTTGGGCAATCTGAGCTTTATTTTGGATGATTCCAGAAGGGAGAGAGATGTAGTGCTTAAGCTGTTAAAGTCTACTTACTCTACAATTACCATCACTTTCTCCCAAGCAAACTATATTAAGAAAAAAAACCCTCTATTTTCTAAATACAGCAATCTTACATCAAGTGAACTTTTGATAGTGCAATTCTCCACTCAGTGTTATACTGTAGGCTGATATTATCACCTTTCACTCTTCATTAAACCAGCCGTCCTACGTGACAAGGCAAAGGTGATAATTAAATTGAGCTATAATGGTTTTCAATGAGGGCGCTGTAACATATAGCTGTTAATGAAAGGGTCAAGGTCAATAGGGTGCTGATAGTTACACGATAACTAACTGACTAGTGGCAAGAGGGGTCAATACAAAAATAGAACATGAGTGAGTGAGTCTATAACTATTCAGGGCCAAACCAGGGGCACAACTAAATCCACTAACAAAACATGACAAGTGATCAATACTTGCAGGCCCTTAGTCAAACACACACACCCTATCAATATTGTCTGGTGTAGTCACTCAGGGTGAGACACACATTGCATAACCGGCACATACAGTCAGGGTGTAATACCTGATTGCACACTTATTACTAAGTATGCCTGCACACTCAACCTCAATTTCCTCCTCTGCTTGAAAATACAATTTACACCAAAAAAAACCTGAAAAATGTTTTTATGGTGAACTTGAATGCCACAAAAATTGCCACCACCATCCAACAAGTATGCTATTAAAGCGAAATCAGAGCCTGGGATTGACTGAAACCAGGAAATGATAATGAGAAATGTGTTTCTCTCCCTCTCTCTCTGTAGGTGTGCGCTCCTCGCTTTGGATTGTCTGCCCGGCTGTCTTGTGGCTGATTCACCAGGGCAGTTTCATGACACTGTGAGATGATACAACGGCGTCTCTTTTCCATTTCAAACCTGCTTGGTGAGTGTGCCAGACCCTTGACAGGGAGTCAGAACTGCTGAACTGGTTCTATACACAATAAAAGTTTGATTGTGGAAAAAACAAGCACCATGGCATGGGGTGGCACATTGATCATAATTACTAAAATGATCAATTGGCTTATAAATTGAGCCGAGACACTTATTTTGCCACCACAGGAATGAAACTATTTATAAATTGATGATAGATGATTCAAGAAAGAGTTTGGTTTTGAGAAATTATTGCTACATGTGGCTGTTATCTCAGTTTCTGATTTTAATTTAAAAAAAAAAAAAAAAAAAAAAAAAAAAAAAACACAATATAAATAACAGTGGTTAAAATTTCCAGAGCTAAAGCAGAGGAGACAAAAATCCTGTTTTGTACACTCTGGATGTATGGAAGGGACTAATGATTGCATAACTGAGGCAAAGCACAGGCTCAACATTCACACAACAGTGGACTACTGAGGCAAAATAATGTATTCTGCCCTGTAAACAGCTGTAGGAGGACACTACCTCCAACACACACACGCACACAACACACAAACACACTCCCTAATAGAACCACCTCTCTCTCTCTCTCTCTCTCTCTCTCTCTCTCTCTCTCTCTCTCTCTCTCTCTCTCTCTCTCTCTCTCTCTCTCTCTCTCTCTCTCTCTCTCTCTCTCTCTCTCTCTCTCTCTCTCTCTCTCTCTCTCCTTTGCGGTCATACGTGGGCAGTGTTGACTCTGACACCTTCATATCATAACACCCCCTCCTCCCATAAGCATATTCCCACAGACGCAAAGACAGAGAGGAATGGTGGGATTCAAGAGGGAATCAGTTGTCCGCATTAGTAATTCGTCTAGCCCAAAAGAGACCATCAATAAAAATATCCCATATCACGCAGCGGATGGTCGGACTATATTTCACAGACTGTGACAACCAACTAAAGTCATTTCTTAGATTCCCACAATATAGACAATTTATAAATAAAGGACTGTGGAAGAGTAAATTGGTGTGCTTTTTCACACACGCCAGGCAACAACAGCTAAATTGCAAACAATATGCAACAACAAATTGATCCGAAAGCCCAACAGGAGCTGAAGAGTTTGTAGAGGCACTGGCAGTATTTTCCACAGTACACAACATTTCAGGCAGCGCAGGTGTCATTAGGCGCTCTCTGGATGTGACTTACCCCATTGCCGCGGACTTGAGGAACAACTCCTGTTATTTACGGTGTGATTACGGTGTCGCGGCTGCTGGCTGTAAAGAAAAATGCTGTCAAAGTCCACCGACTGATTAGCGGTCCAAAGAGTTCATTTCTCGTTCAGCAGCTTCGAGCGAGCGACTAGCCCAGCTGACAGACAGCTGAAATATGAGAGCACTTTCGTAAACTCGATTCACCGGGTTGTCAAGCTTTCACGGAGCCTTCTTCCATGTCAGGAAGTTATTTTGTTTTTTCTTCTCTTCGGATAAGCGACAGTACAGCCCACTGTGGAATGTCTTCCTTGGCGGTTGTCTTGGAAGAAGAAGAAAAAAAAACCTGTGCTTATAAATTAAGTTAGTGTATGCATTTCCCTGCTCGCTGCGCAGGAGTTCCGTCCTCCCCAACGGGATTGTGTCTCATATGGAGGGCAGCAGCAGCGACACTGAGCGGTTTCCACCTGCTCACGGTTTTGCCACCCACACTGTGTTTTTTTTTTTTTAAGCTTGTGATATATCTGCACCGACACACTTTGAACCGGGCTACACCAGAAATTTAAAAAAGAAAAATGAAAAGTACATTTTCATGAACCGCAAACACAGCCACCACAGTGTCGGCAGCAGTGCTTGACTGAATGAATTAAGATGCACTTACATGTTTTCAATGACTAGACAATGGCGCCCCAGATGCTGACAGTTGCTCCGAAATTACATTTAATTAGACACTCGCGCGGTTGTTGTGTCACTCGCGAGCATTTTTTGCTCTTGGAGTGTCTCCAAAAGTTAAAGTAGCCCGATAATGGAGAAATTGTTAGTTTGTACACGTAAATGTTTACACTCTGATTCGTACTGCTGCCCGTGTGTTTCGCAGCATATATTAAATGAAACAGGTAAGTAAGTTAAAACCGTACAGGTGTGTGTCGGGGTGCAGGTGCGCGCCCCCGGAACCACTACAACTGGTACATTATTTCCCGGGGAGCATTTCAGCGACGCACTGTTGCCAGCTTTTTCTCAGACGTGTTTGTAATCGGATAAATCCATCAGGTATTGTAAGATAACTTCTATACACTCAATTAAGGAATGTTTTCATCATCCAAAACGCGTGCTTTATCTAGGTAGCAGTCAAGAAACGCGCATTACTTGACCATTTTATTGACGTCTTTAATTCATTTAAAGCGTAAATCGCCTAATGTTAGCCGCGCTAGCTGCTGTGCTTTGGTGTCCACCGTCATTTAACATCGACTTTGACCTTTGTTTTTAGTCATTTTGGCATGACCGAGCCCGCAGAGAACTCAAACAACTACGAGGAGCTGTTTGCCCACAGGTTTTCGTCGGAGGACCGTGAATATCAGCAGTATGTGAGCCGGCCCGCCGACCCTCCGCCCGTGGTGGAGGACTGGAGGGGCCGCGGAGGTGGCGGCGCAAGAGGCAGAGATAACAGGTATTTTTAGCCTGTCGGCGGCTTCATCATCACCTATTAAAGTACATTTCCGTGATATTAACGTCAGAGGTACACGTCGTTTATCCGTCTGAATAACCAGATATGATCCCAAATGTGCATTTAACGTTATGTAAGCTTCTGGAGCAGCAACACAGAGCCCAGCAGTGCTGTGGATCACTTCAGAATAAAGCTCTACAATAAACCTGGCTCAGACTATTAGGACAGGCAGTGGACGAAAATTAGAAACAGAGTTAGAAGGAGGTTTATCTCTGATTCTTGGGTTAAGAAATTATAGACAAAACAACACCAAGAACACATATTAATTAAAGAAGAGACCTTGAAGAGGCCAGTGACAGTTACTAAGGTGACAAGTAAGAGTGACAAAAAAAGACGAAGTAGACCATCATGAATTGGACCAAAACTCAACTGGAGAAGCATCTCACTGAGTCACTGTCAGTTATTGTTTACTGCTCTTTTGTCACATTGAACAGGGTAGAGATTCCATATGTGGTTTGTTTGTTTGTTTGTTTGTTGTTTCTCTAGGCCAAAAAGATATCTAGTATCTTCTGATCCATAAGGATCAATAAAAATGCAGGTTCAAAACAGGTTAAGCTTTTCAGAAAGGCCTTTCCTAAGTGTTTATTGAACAAACACAATGTTACTTTTACTCTCTTTCTAATTTTACTGTTCTAATAAGTGGTCAACCAATATTGGTGTGTTGAATGCCCTGCAGTTTTCTTGGAACAACACAACATACACGCATATCTGAGTCCATCTGAGTGTTTTGAGGAAACCTCATGCAGCAGAAACCACTACAAAATATATTTTGCTACTAGTTACTATGTACTTTGGCCTATGACACAAATAGAGTCATCAAAACAAAACTTGGGACATTTTACTGAGTGACTCTGTCCTACATGAGGTATTTCCAGAGCCTCCTGCATACTCTTTCAGGGCTTCCTCTCCCAGAGACCAGTGGATGAGGAGTCCCCTTCCTCCCTTAAAAACCCACGTCACAGTTTCCCAAACCCAACGGTACACACAGATGTGGCTCCTGCAATCAATGGCTACAGTGATAAGTTGCCTTAATCTGATTTTCTCCTCAAATGTGACACAGATCTGTTTTTATGCCAGTGTGGACAGAAAAAACACACTGAATGTGACATTTTCAATTCTGATTTTTTTCCCCTACATTTTACACTTTCAAATGTGGTTTTAAATCAAGTACTTGTCTGATTCCCGCTGATGTGAGCACTCAGTTTTATTTTATTTTTTTTCCCCACTGAGCACACACACATCACCGTCAGAGCATCATTCTTCACTGATTGTCAGCAGTGGTGGACAAAACAAAACCTGGAGGATAACAGTAGGAACAACAGGGAGGCAGGACGTTACCAGTGTATACATATATGGCAAGATGCTTCAGACAAAGCCCTTTTTTCCTTCTTGCCCTCAGTGTTTATTGAACAAACACCATGTTACTTTTACTGTGCTGTTTGTGTGTTTGTCCGTTCATCCACTGATGTATTACTTTCTCCTGCTCTAGGTATCAGGAGCGCCGTGGCCACAGAGGCCGCGGTTGGGGGCGAGACAGGAGTTGGGGAGGAGAGTATCGTGAGCAGCATTACAGACATGACAGAGACAGAAGCTGGGGACACGGAAGTGGGCAACAGTCCGGCCATTCACGTTACAACCAGGGATACAACTCCTACAATCAGAGACCACACTACAATCGTTACTGATCTTTACTCAAAATTCCTCAGTGTTGACATTGTACCCAGCCCTGCTGTCTGTAATGCAACATCAATTCTGATGTGTTTTTTTGTTTTTTTTCATGTGTTTGCTGCGACCAACGTCTTACAGTTACTCATTATCAGTGTAAAATATGCAAAATGTGTTTTTCTCAAGTGAGTACCTGTCCGTTATCTGATGTTATTCTTTCAGTCACTTTTTTTAACTCAAAATTTTGCAGTGGAACCAGTCAGTGGTCAATGAAAACTTGTCACCTAAAAAATCGTGACCAAATCTATGACTTGCAGTCGTCACAACTCCTGGGACTTTTAATTGCAGGCAACACTGAAAACCATTTAGTGTGGCTTTAATATATCAGAAAAATAGCTACAATGTGTTACCACTGCATAGGAGATCTTTAATAGTTTACACAATGGTCAACTTGAATAATCTGAATTAGATTTTTTTTTTTTTTTCTTGTAATGGGGAGGTTTGGAAGTCGGTGATGGTTGCAGATGCTACATTAACATTTTTGTTTCCAATACTTGAAATGTTCAGCAGGTCTGGATATGTTGTTACAGTGAATTTACATTTTGAAAGAAAATATACCTGAACTACACGTGTATTTTCCTATGTCACAAAGATGTATAAGGATGCATATAAGCTGAACTCTCCTCAATAAATTTTCTTTTCTTAATTATTATATTTCCTGTTTGTGAGGTTATGGAGCTCAGGCATCTTCAACAAAATCAAATACTGAGCATACAATGTTTGTGTGGCAGCGGTCAGCACAATAATACACTATTCTAGGAAGGCTCAGCACAGGGAAACTTTTTTTGATGTGTGAAGAGGAATTTCATTGCATTTTTTTGTTTTATTAGAGTTTTTTACAGCCAGAGTTATTGCTTTGGAGATTGAGAGAGGGGTGATAGTTGTCACACCCACACTGCCCTCCCCAAATATGAGACTCTGCCATCAGACGCAGCACAATTGGAGTGAATATTTGTTTCTGCAAATTTTGAGTGGCCTCTCTGGTTCTAATATTTCAGAGCGACACCTGAAGCCAAGGTGACGTCACTTCTAACCCCTTGATCTCCAGTTTTCCCTTAAATTTCATCTTAAGTAGCTTCAAAGTTAGTAAAGTTCATATTAACAACACAATATGGAAAGCATACTTTTTCTTTATCTGCTGGCTGCAGCACTTCATTGAAGAGACATAACACTAAGTGAAATATTCAAACCTAAGACATTTTTGTGGCTGCACCATTAAATACTATATCTAAATGTCTTGACGCACATTTTGCTGTAAATCTGCAGGACATACTTGGTGTCTTTGGAAACCCCACAATCTCTACCAGAATGTCAAATAAAGTTCCATGGGTCTGTACAGAACCGATGGAACGAACCCGCTGATGGGACTGGCCGAGCAGAAGAGGTTAAGTCTTACTGAAATGTAAAGTAAAATGTAGATCGTCTTATTTCCCCTGAAATAAGTTCTTATTCTTGTGTCAGAATATTGTCAGAATCAGACAAATTTATTCAGTAATTAAGAATTAGTTTAAGTTGCATTACAAAATCAGTTTCAGCCTTTAATGGCATTTAAATTGAGTATTCAGCCAGATGACCGAATATCTGCCCCACGTAGAAAACAGTGTTCACAGTTGTTGGATCAGAAGGAGCCAAAGACCAATAGTTGACATTGTGAACAGAGACTGAAATATTGATGCGCCTCATTAATACATTATTGCTGCATGCATCATTGGCAATGTAGCTCATTTCCTAAAGAAGTCAGCCATAATGGAGCTCAAACCATTCACAGAGGAATTTATCAGCTAATGATAAACTTGGATGTAATGGCCCTCTGCTCTGATGCAAAAGTAGAAACATTGAGTGTTGTTGATTTGTTTTATGGCCCTGGTGCAGAGAGGGTTAACAGTTCATTTGGGCTTCAGCAGTGCAATCAGCTGTGATGATGACGAGGTTAGGGAGAATGTGTGTAGGCTGCTCTGAAACTGGCACACAGTGGGGAAGGCTGCCTTCACCACTGTAATCAGTTTAGATTAAGGAAACTTCAGCCTAGATTGCTGGATCTTCACAGTAGGCATGGGCTTAACAGGCCAGAGAAGGAAAGAGGGACGGAGAAAAAAGTGACAGAGAGGTTTATTGGTAAAAAAAAAAAAATGAAAATAAATTTCTCGAGGGCATTCGAAAACAACAGCGCTGCAGATGACACAGAACATTACAATTGAAGGTCAGCATAACTTTCCTTTTTTCAATGCGATGCTTGGTGAGGACAGCAATTTCTGCATCTGGAGGGAGATGACATTCTTTAGGGCTGAACAGAAATGACAAAGGGTTATTTAGGAGACAACATTTTGGTTTCAATTGAGGGGAGACGAGCTCTCTCTTTCTTTACAGAAAGACCCAATGAAATCCACCTGAAAACTTTTGTAAGCCATTCTGGTTTACATTAACTATGTGAAGTCCACATAGGAGGCACAATGGTCAACATGTTGCTGCACCCCTGAGTGCAGCAACAGTCCCAAGTATGTGTTACTCATTCACTGCAATTATGTTGTTCGTTAAGCATGCAAGTATAATAATGTGAGGGTTAGATTCTGGGTGAGTAGATTTCATATTCAGCATTATTGTGCCACTTTTTTGTTTAAGCAGTCCAAATATTCACCACAGAACAGCTTCTAGGAGATGGGGAGAATGCTCCCCATAGCCAAATCCAGTTGTGATTACATTTAATTAATAATCCATGAATGCATAGTGAGGCTGAGAGGGAGCGAGAGAAAGAAAACATGAGCGAGAGAGCAGTGGTGAGGGACTTGTGTGAGTAGCCTCAGTCTGGTCTGCTGGGCTGTCAGGCCTCATGCTGCGTGTTTGTGACAATGCAATGTGACAGCAATGGAGACTGTGTGCTGCTGGGCATGTCCTTGATGATGAACTCATCCCCCACAATCATCACTTATCTCTAACATCTAAGTGCATACACACGTACGCATGTGCACACATAATGCCACAACCCCACCCCCTACCCCACTACCAACAAACGCATAGAAAGACACCGCATCACGCTAACCCCTGCAGCTCTCTGCGACCTACATCTGGTGTTGGAGAGTGCAGGGGCTAAGGTTGGACCGGGCCAGCATGCCTCCAGCAGACAGCGGCGCGTGTTCACGTAGCGTGTGATGTGTGTGAATGGAGGAGTGCGACAGCTATGCTTCATAAAGGATGTACAAATCTATATACAATCACACCCGTGTCACATGGACACACACGTGCAAATGCAGCCACATAATACAAGCAGACACACATACACATGCCACACTGAGAGACTTTATAATTACAGTTGCAGATCAGGCTTGATGGTCTATATGATGCTCTGTATGTTAATAATGCAGCCACTCAGGTTGGCCACGTATTGCCTATGTGGACTCAGTTCCCAAGGCAAGCTTGTTAGTCTGATTATGTCTGATGGTGTCTCCACAGGGACACACAGGCATAGGCTCAGGAGCACTCCCACACACAGAAAGGTAAGCAGTAGTCTTCCACTTGTTTTATCAAACAGTCCTGGTGAATTCCCAGTACTGAGAAGCTGAATGAATACTGGGCTGCCATCAACTGAGCCATCTGCTGAGAAGTGGAAGCCATGCAAGATTGTCCCCTCTACTAGTTGTGTGTGTGTGTGTGTGTGTGTGTGTGTGTGTGTGTGTGAGTTGTGCAGTTTTATATGTGTTTACATCTGCTGTTCAGTCTATCCTCAGCTATTTATATCATCCGAGACGATGCTCTGCCCCAGGCAAGGGCTAACATGTCATCAGTGTTACTGACGAGAGAGAGAATACACAAGCATTTCTTTTACAGTGGGCAGTCTCTCTCTCTCTCTCTCTCTCCCTCTCTCTCCCTCTCTCTCTGTGTCTCTTTGTGTATAAATGTATGACAGAGAGAGCAGGAGTGATGCATACCACATATAGGTATGTGGCATTGAAAAAATGTATAGTGAGTATATAAGGGAACTGTGTAGGCATAGAGGGTTTAGCGATAGGTCATTCCTATGCTTAAATATGATGAGTTTTACAGGTGTTGATGTTTTATGTTTTACTGTCTTTTTTCTTCTTCTTTTTAATGTTCTATTTTGTTTGACTGTGAAGTGGTTCTCTTTTTTCTCATTTGATTTTTAGAAAATGTGCTGTATAAATAAATTTTGGTTTGGCTTTATTATCCAAAAAATGCCCCATTTCCTGTAATTTCTGTTTCTACTCATCAAACTGTCTTCCAGCTCTCCACAGCTCTGCCAAGAAGGCTGCAATTAGACTTAAGTGTGACAAGCATATCAACACCCTGCAGAGTATGTCACCAATCAATCCTCTGCTTAAGATTTACATTGCTGAATAATAATGAAAGCAACACTGGCCTCATTCAAAGGGCGCGAGCACAGCCGTGCAATCAACAGAACAAATAGTCCCTTTGAAAGTAATGACCCCGAATGTTTAAGGTGTAAAAGCATTTTGGATTTCAACTAAGCTAAGTAATAGCTTTCCTTTCCAGGGCATAACTTCATAATCACTGCCATCAGCACCATCACTATCATCATGTTGTGCCATTTATCTTCCACTGGCAGCAAACAAAGCGAACGTCTGCTCACATTGGGCTTTGGAGCCGACAAAAGAGAGGTAGAATCCTCCTCTCTTTCCTCTATTTTTACTATAATGTGAGAGAAGTCGCAAATTAGCAGTTTCCAATGATGTGAACAAAGCACATGTTCAGCGCCCAGTGATTCAGTGGCCCTGGGGTGAGTGATGCTCACCACAGAGTCCTATATGTGGTAATTAATTACTCAACAGTCTTACATCATTAGAATACAGCTTGCATAACTCCCACCAGCTGGACAATTTGAGACACACTCCTCTCTCTCCCTCTCTCTCTCTCTCACACACACACACACTGGCAAAGACGTCTGTCACCCTTCTGTCAATGCATATAATGAATATCTTCATTATTCGGAGAACAAAACAGCCACAGAGGATGTGTTATGTTAGCTACGTGTACAGAATATTTATACACATGACCAGTTATAGCAGCTGGTGAGAGATAATCACACCAGGCAAAGGCCTAACATAACCAGGAAAAGCTTTACATTGAATGGATTAAGCATTATAGATCCGAACTCAAACTGGCTTCCGGAAATTTCATTTAGAATCGTCCATTCTGGTTTACATTAACCAGCCCGTATACAGAACGCTACAGCAGGCCTAAATCAAGGCTTAAATTAACTTCCATTTAATGTTGTTGGTCATTAACAATTCAGCAGAACAGGCCGCAGCAGTGATAACCACTTAAGTCCATAGGAGGCCGAAGAAGCTAAGTGCACTTCAGGATTTTAATTAATCTGAATCAGAAGCTGTTTCCCTAGGAATAATCAAATCATTTAGTGTAAGGGCAGATTACTTGATGGTGATTAATTCTGAGTTTCTAGTTGAGTTTTTGAGAGTGGTTTTGTAATGTCCTCCAGTTTTCCTAGAACGACACAACATGCATGTATATCTGAGTCCATCTGAGTGTTTTGAGGAAACCTCATGCAGCAGGAACGACCCCAAAATATATGTTACTATGCACTATGGCCTGTGACACAAACAGAGTCATCAGAAAAAAACGGGAAATTTTACTGAGTTACTCTGCCCTACCTGAGGTATTTCCAGAGCATCCTGCATTGTCTTTCAGGAGGGCTTCCTCTCCCAGAGACCAGTGGGTGAGGAGCCCCCTTCCTCCCGTAAAAACCCACGTCACAGTTTCCCAAAGCCAACAGTACACACAGGTGTGGCTCCTGCAATCACTGGCTACAGTGATAAGTTGCCTTAATCTGATTTTCTGCTCAAATGTGACACAGATCTGTTGTTTTATGCCAGTGTGAACAGAAAACATACTAATTGTGACATTTTCAATTCAATTTTGATGTGGTGTGAAATCAGATATGTTTCTGATTCCCGCTGATCTTACGGCAGTGTTGGCACTCAGATTCATGTGGTTTTTTTTTTGGTTTTTTTTTCCACTGATCACACTCACATCACTGCCAGAGTGTCATTATTCACTGATTGACAGCAGTGGTGGACAAAACAAAACATGGAGGATAATAGTAGGAACGACAGGTAGGCAGGAGGTTACCAGTGTATACATATATGGCAAGATGCTCCAGACAAAGCCCTTTTTTTTGCTCTCTTGCCCTTTCTTGCCTGAACAGCTGACAGACTGCTCCACTGTTGCCATAGCATTTTATTCACTCTGATGATGGACATTTTTTGTTGCTCAGCAGCATGCATGTTACAACTGTGCGCATGCTGGGTCAGATCTATCCACATTGATGTCAGGTGCAGGTCACATACAGAGATGAATGTGAGCAGTCAGGGCAAAAACATGATCAGATGTAAGGAAAAATCAGGATTGGGTCATTTTCGCTTTCTGCTGTGTGAATGTAGCCATTGTGAGAATATCATCAGGACCGATTCCTCTCAGGGCATATTCAGCCACAGAGCTGAAAACCACCTTTGCAAACTGCAACACAACCTGCGGGTTGGGGGGGGGGGGGGGGGTGCCTCTATTCCGTGCACCTCATCCATGCCCCTATATTGCGACACTTACGGTATAAAAAATAAAAAGAAGTTTGGCTCATTCCCGTTAACTCAGACACACATGCCCCAAATCCATCACCAAGATTGAGGTGTCTTTAAAATTAATGCTTTGGACTTGTCGATTCAATGTATATGAATTACCGCGAGTGAGGTCCGTGGCTGGGTAGGCAGGATCAGCCAGAGCTTAAATCACATAGAGCATGCATACAAAAATATATATTAAGTAGAACTCAATATTAAAACCACTGCAAAGTCAATCAAGCTGTTATTGACATCGGCGGATTATAGCGCTCACACAATTACTGCCAATTAACTATCTGAGACAAACATTCACCTGCATTTCTGCAGGATTTACCGCACAGGAGCTCCCAAAGACAAGATCACAACAAGAAATCAGCTGAATCTCAACAACACAGGACTTCCAGCTCCAGTGCAGTCTATAAGAGCAACAAGAATTAAGCAATAAGCCCCGAGAAGCCGTGGGTTACAGTGATTTTACAAAGCCCCTCTGCCGTTATAAAATCACTGTAACTCACGGCTTCATGGGGCTTATTGGTTTTATAAAACGGTTACCCTACATATAGCCCATAAAATAAACACACAATAAAATAAAATCAATAATTTATTCGCAATAATGCAACAATAAAACTGAGAATAAAATTGAGATTCTTCCACCAAGCAAGATAGAATGGACAGAATGGTTGCCAAGCAACACAGACGCTAAGATGGCTTTTTCATCTAGCGCCATCATCATGTCACATAAGGCTATTTGGGCTCGTTAATGTTGAATTGGATATTTCCATTAATAGTGCAATTGTTAAAATAGTGTTAATTATATTTGGACTCCTCTTTGCAGGGACGGTGGCGTGACAGGTGTGTTTTTGCGCAGACGTAGGCTATGCCTAACGTCGGTTGTAACAATAACAATAATAATAAAAGTATGCTGTTAATTTACCATACATCGGCGCTGTCACACTGTCCGCTTTGGGTGGAGATAAAAGGCAGGTGGATCAGGAGGCAGCAGGGAGGCCACCGAACACAGTGGGTTACCCGGCTGCTCATATATGAATCCCCGCAGGCTTTCTATGTTTTTTCCGGTATCATCTTTGTGATTTTTTGTGCATTCCTTGAAAGACAGCGTGACATATTTAAGGCCATTTTCGTCGTGGCGAATGCTGAAGGAGTCGGGCTTTAATTTGCGGTTGCCCTCGTTCGCCCTGCGTCCCATATGAAGCTGCACGTCAAACCAGACTTTACAGACAAGCCCCCAAGGTGTGTCTGAACTTCGTGCCTGAAAGTGCTTCATCTTCTGGCAGTCTGCCTCGGTTATGGCTTGGTGGTGGGAAGATTTGTCACGTCCTTCTCGGCGGAGTTTCTTTACCACACCGGCGAAAACATTGTTGCTGGTGGTGAATTCAGCATCCTTTAACAGACACCAAGCATCTCCTCCAACCACTCATCCAGGCTCAGGCCACCCAGCAAATCAAAATTCACCACAAAGTCTGACATTTTGTTTACAAAAGTCTTGAAACAAATGTAACCAAACGAGGAAGTTGAGCGCAGAGTAGTTGGTTGCTAGGCAACGCTATGTCCGTTTACACTGGCGCAGGGATATTTTGTGCTGCGGTCTACCAGTGGGTTACACTGATTTTACAACGGCATGGGACGCGGCTCAGCCAATCACATTTAAGGATAGGAAGCACCCGTTTTATAATGCATTATAAACATCGCCCGCTCGGATCATACACCAACCTCCAAGCAAAACTAAGTCTGAAAAGCCTACAAAGCTACTGACCGTCACTCACATACGAGCACAACATAGGAAGACTTTATGAGAGAGAGAGAGAGAGAAAGAGAGAGAGAGAGAGAGAGAGAGAGAGAGAGAGAGAGAGAGAGAGAGAGAGAGAGAGAGAGAGAGAGAGAGAGAGACTTTTAAATCTCCCTGTTAGCTTTTACCTTTTCGCCTCTGCAGGCTGCGCAGGTCCCAGTGAGCCTCTCTCAGCCAGACGCTGCCGCGACCCGCCGAGCAAAGGAGACTCGGAAAGCAACAACCTGCTAGCTTGACAGCATCCACACAACCCGCTCTTTCTTTTTGTACTATTCCGTTTGAAAAGTCCTCACATTTTTTGTCCCTTCCTTTGGATTAAATCCTTGAGGTCAGGTGTTGGTTTCCCAGTTAATATTAGGTTTTTCCTCAAATATCAAGTTAGAAAGTCTTTTCATGAGAAATCTTCACCTTCGCTGCTAGCCAAAAGCACCGCGCGCCGGTGACAACAGCATCGCGAGACCTTGTGGGGGGTTCAGGGCCTGTCGGGATTCCCGACATTCTTCATGAAGTTCAATTTTGTTTGGCAGTATTTTGTTTTCTTATTCACCGGTTCGGACATCTTTGCAGATACAAGGAGTCAATTCACAACAACACACAGCAATGAAACAGTTTTATTGGCTGATGTACAGTGCACTGTATGTATTTGAATTGTGTGACGTCCTCTTTGATTGGATTAAAAATGTAAATATTCTTCTTCTCTTGTTTTATGTTTATGTACTAAGGAGCCGCGGAGGAGCCATTTAGAGAAAATAAAACACACCATGCTATGTTTTACTACGCCGTGTTCTAGAAATGTTTGAGTGTGAACCAGATATAATTTGTGAGTGTCTGCTGTCGGCTGTATGTTTCTCTCTATGGCCCCTCTCTGTATTTTACCTAATGTATGAGTTACCGTAAGTGTTGCAATATAGGGACCTCTGATTGTGCTTAAAAATAATGTGGGACGAGGGCCCCCCCCACCCCCCGTTTCCGGCGCCAAACTGGCTGAACATAAAAATGCTATCAGGACCAATAACAGTAACCCTATGGCCAAACAATTCAGTTGGCCAGTCTGAGCCCAAACATACAGGCCATCAAGGTAATCCTGAGCAGCACAAGGTGTGATCACAGATGGAAATCTTTTGGACACAAACTCTCAGCTGCTGTTTCCTATGGCCTCAATGAAGAGGTGGATTTACCTCCTTCAATGTATTTTTTTATTTTTTATTTATTTTTTTATTTTTTATTTTTTTGCAAAATATATGTGATATGAATAAGTTTTTATTTTGTGTGTATTCTGTAACATGATAGTGAGAGTCTATTCTCATTATGTAACATTTCATATTCTAGGGTATAATGTACAGTACAGGCCAAAAGTTTGGACACACCTTCTCATTCAATGCGTTTTCTTTATTTTCATGACTATTTACATTGTAGATTCTCACTGAAGGAATCAAAACTATGAATGAACACATGTGGAGTTATGTACTTAACAAAAAAAGGTGAAATAACTGAAAACATGTTTTATATTCTAGTTTCTTCAAAATAGCCACCCTTTGCTCTGATTACTGCTTTGCACACTCTTGGCATTCTCTCGATGAGCTTCAAGAGGTAGTCACCTGAAATGGTTTTCCAACAGTCTTGAAGGAGTTCCCAGAGGTGATTAGCACTTGTTGGCCCCTTTGCCTACACTCTGCGGTCCAGCTCACCCCAAACCATCTCGATTGGGTTCAGGTCCGGTGACTGTGGAGGCCAGGTCATCTGCCGCAGCACTCCATCACTCTCCTTCTTGGTCAAATAGCCCTTACACAGCCTGGAGGTGTGTTTGGGGTCATTGTCCTGTTGAAAAATAAAAGATCGTCCAACTAAATGCAAACCGGCTGGGATGGCATGTCGCTGCAGGATGCTGTGGTAGCCATGCTGGTTCAGTGTGCCTTCAATTTTGAATAAATCCCCAACAGTGTCACCAGCAAAACACCCCCACACCATCACACCTGCTCCTCCATGCTTCACAGTGGGAACCAGGCACGTGGAATCCATCCATTCACCGGTTGGAACCAAAGATCTCAAATTTGGACTTATCAGACCAAAGCACAGATTTCCACTGGTCTAATGTCCATTTCTTGTGTTTCTTGGCCCAAACAAATCTCTTCTGCTTGTTGCCTCTCCTTAGCAGTGGTTTCCTAGCAGCTATTTGACCATGAAGGCCTGATTCGCTCAGTCTCCTCTTAACAGTTGTTCTAGAGATGGGTCTGCTGCTAGAACTCTGTGTGGCATTTATCTGGTCTCTGATCTGAGCTGCTGTTAACTTGTGATTTCTGAGGCTGGTGACTCGGATGAACTTGTCCTCAGAAGCAGAGGTGACTCTTGGTCTTCCTTTCCTAGGTCGGTCCTCATGTGTGCCAGTTTCATTGTAGCGCTTGATGGTTTTTGCGACTCCACTTGGGGACACATTTAAAGTTTTTGCAATTTTCCGGAC
Organism: Myripristis murdjan; assembly: GCF_902150065.1. Taxonomy (NCBI): domain Eukaryota; kingdom Metazoa; phylum Chordata; class Actinopteri; order Holocentriformes; family Holocentridae; genus Myripristis; species Myripristis murdjan. Next base: position 10,436,101 of record NC_043982.1, read on the forward strand.
TGACTGACCTTCATTTCTTAAAGTAATGATGGCCACTCGTTTTTCTTTAGTTAGCTGATTGGTTCTTGCCATAATATGAATTTTAACAGTTGTCCAATAGGGCTGTCGACTGTGTAGTAACCTGACTTCTGCACAACACAACTGATGGTCCCAACCCCATTGATAAAGCAAGAAATTCCACTAATTAACCCTGATAAGGCACACCTGTGAAGTGAAAACCATTTCAGGTGACTACCTCTTGAAGCTCATCGACAGAATGCCAAGAGTGTGCAAAGCAGTAATCAGAGCAAAGGGTGGCTATTTTGAAGAAACTAGAATATAAAACATGTTTTCAGTTATTTCACCTTTTTTTGTTAAGTACATAACATGTGTTCATTCATAGTTTTGATTCCTTCAGTTAGAATCTACAATGTAAATAGTCATGAAAATAAAGAAAACGCATTGAATGAGAAGGTGTGTCCAAACTTTTGGCCTGTAGTGTACATGAGGGGTGGGGGGAAAAAAGCAACACAGCATAGTATCATGATATTTTGTGTGGCAATATTCTGTTGATACACAGACACTAAGTATCGATATTGTATCGCAACATTTATGACAGGTTTTTATGACAGACTTGGTCAGTCTGTCTGCTTGACAGTTCCACTTTGCTGCAATAAAAATGCCTGAAGTGAGATGAACAGAATGAAAGCTTGATCTTATTAGATAAAACAGATGTAGACAAAATTTTCCAATGGAGATGTAATTTGCAGTTGAAAAAAGGTAATAAATGGCAATATATCGCAATACATATTGTTCCAATACTCAGCGTATTGCAAAATGTTTAAAATCACAATACTGTTGTATCGTGACTTATGTATCATGATAATATTGGATCGCGGAGCCTCTGGTGATTCCCATCCCTAATGTACATGCATTAGATTTCTAATCCTTGTGCTTAATTCATGACAATTACAGCCATGACTTAATCCTTAGTCATGAGTCATGAGCCAAAGTCATGAGTAATGGTATGTGTTTTTTCTGCTTCTTAACTCATATTGGCTGCATCATTCTAAAAAGTCACCTTTATTTTTTGCTTCCTTTTTTGACTTTTTCATGTTGTTTTTCATTGGGTTTGTTTGATTTACATTAAGATTGCTTAAAGGACATTATCTTTCATGCTTACTCTTAAATAAGTACACCTTTTCTTAATTCTATTCTTTCCTACTTTTTCATTATATATACATTTTTTCTTGTTTCTCCTCCTTCATTTTTATTTATTAATTTGTTTCAAACTTTTTTCTGATTTTTTTTTTTCTTTTTTTCCCCCGACTAGTCAAGTCATGCTTTAATAAAGACTTTTTATTCACTTACCATCAGAGTGTCTCGGATATTTTTCCTTCATTCTCTCATTTTTAGAGTTTTGTGTATCTCTTTAGTCACTGCCCATTCTGAAAAGCACCTGAGTGATCTAATTCAAGGTAGGTGTGTGTGTGTGGTGTGTTTTTTTTTACCCTACATTCCAATGCAGTGCTCCCCATTTGTTCTCCCCCATGCACCATAGTCTATTTTGGTCTTGCAGTTGTGAACCCCACTGACTAGAGGCAACTAAAACATATGTAGTGGTTCAGAAATCCAATTTTTAGACTATAATTAACTTATTTAGAATGAGACATAACGTACTCTTTGCTTAATTTATTCTCTGTCTGGGAAGGCAGCCCATAACATTTAAATTGCTTTTTGACATCTAATATCAAGCTTAGTAACTGCTCAAACAAAGAAGCTGCTCCATATAGAAACACAGTCAGAGAGCTGTTCTTAAACGGGGAGAAGGGAGAGACCTTTCTCTCTTTTGCCCGCGGCGATCCAGCTCTTCCTCCAGCGCATTAACACTTCAATCCTACACAGTCCTATGTCACATAAACTGTCAGACAGCAGACGCACACATCCTTTTTTAAAGTAGGTGGAACTGAAGAAGACAGTCCATTCCACTGCTTCTACCCACCCACACATGCATGTACACACACACACACACACAAACACACACACACTGGTAAACTGACTCGCAAATAACTGTCAAGGATTTATGAATCTAACGGCTGTGAGAGACCATCCACATACTTGACTTATTCCCTATAACCTTCCTATTTGCCTCTTTAATGTCTCAGAAACGTCAGGGGAGTCCTCCCTCCATTGCTCCATGCATACACACTAGAAGAAGCTTTCACAGAGCTTACCTTTATATAATCCCTTAAGAGCTTGTATCATCTGAGGACTTTTTTTTTTCACAGGACACAGGTGAGAACAAAAGACTGCGTGTGCTTGTGCTGGAGTCTATTTGTCTACCTAGTTCTGAGCGTTTAGTATCGGTGGGCGGCGAAACCTTCCAAAAACTGATTTTCTTAGTTCTTTCTGTTGTAAAGTCTGTACGAGTGGGCCGTCGGCAGGAGAAGCTCTCAGGTCCTGGTGACTCACCTGGCAGCCTCAGTGGATCATCTCCTCCTCAAAGCCCACTCATAACGATTTAAAGTGGCCTTCTCACTGCCTTCTCCCTATGAATGTGCAGATTATGCAATTAAGAGCATGCACTTCATCTTCTTTGCTGTAGCTGTTAGCCTTCAGCAAACATAGTACAAGCTTTACTATGCTGCTTTTATGCCAGTGAGAATTTTACACAACCAGCAAGAATCAATGCAGCATTATTCATCATAATATCACAATGTAGGCCTATACAACCACAGGTAAAATGATAATGATTAAAAGCTGGGTATTGCAGTTATTTATCGGTAGTTACGGTCTGGATGACTTAAGGAACAAAACATTTTACTGTAGATACACAATTTCATCAACAGTTGGATTTGTAACTACAGCAGATGCTCTGAATTGTTTCATCATCTCTATTATTATGTTATGATGGCATCTAAAATTGCAATGTGCTGTATTGTTACATGTTAATTATTGTGCAGCTATTTGAACATGAAATGTCATGTAATTCCCTTTTGTAGTTCATTTAAGCACTTTAAAAGTCTAAAAATGCAGTTTTTACGTATTTCAGACATGCAGCAGCTAGAGCTTGGAGATACTGCAATGTTGAGGGCTTTTTTAACGCCAGAGTGGTTGTGAAATTCTCAGACTATTATGAATAACACAGCTGCAGGGAATAATGAAATAGTAGCTGATGACTAGTCGATGCTCACACTGAGCAATTTGCTAAAATACAATGACAGTCATGGCAACAATTTATTGCTGAAAGCTGATCATCTCTTTATCCCCACTCCCAATTCATCTCTTTTGTAGCTGGGTGTAAGAGGGGCATGTGGCATCCTCTAGTGACAGAAAGAAGAAGTATATGAATTATGCATTACATGTTATTTACCCAAGTGCAGCTTCATCTGGAGTGCATGCAAGGAACTGATTTCACATTTGTCTCGGACACATTTTATTGCCAAAAAAACAAAAACAAAAACAAAAACAAAACCTAAAAATAGAAATTCTCTTTCATTTCGGCATAAAAGTCCTGGAACGTTTTTTTTTTCTTACTTTTTAATGAAGTGCTAAGCAAACAACATGGTATCATAAATTACAGCATGTACCACTGGCAAACACATTGATGCACACATTAATCCTCATCATCATTACATTGGAGAGAAAAAACAAAACAAAACAAAACAAAATACTTTGAAGACACCTGCTGAATAAATGATAAAGTAGTGCACAATAAAAGATGGTAGAAGTATACAGGTTTGGTATTAACCACATCAGCAAAAATGGGACAAAATGACAGGACGAAATGGCATCAACCAGCGAGTGGTAGTGTCTACGATTACAAACATGGAAACTAGACTCTTGCACTGGCTGCCAACAGACAGAGCACCAGTATTTGGGTAATTTACAACCAATGATACGTTTATGCCCAAAAAGCTTTTTCAAACTAGACAAACTGATTTCCCTAAAACTCCAGCCAGTCTCTACCAGATTCCCACTCCAAACTCAATCAAAACCATGTCTGCACATCAATGTATAGGCAGACATGCACAGATGCAAGTGCGCGCACACACACACACACACACACACACACACACACACACACACACACACACACACACATTCTTTACTCCACATAAACATGAGGCACAATCTCTCCAGCATCCAGTCTTCCCAGCAGTCTGAGGTCACTCTGGTTCAGTGTACCTGCTTGACAAAATGTTCGAGTCTAGGTGTAGTAGATGATCTCTGGTATCTGCCCGTCCTCCACTGATGTACCATTGTTATTTCCAGGCGAACTGAAGAACAAAAATGTAGTCTTGGTCCCTGTTGCTGATTCCTGCGTCACTTTCTTCAGCCCTTTGGTGCCGTAATGAGAGTCAGGGCCCTGAGTGGAAAAAGGAAAAGGCATGCACTTGGTCAATGTAGGAGTTTGAACAAGTAATGGAGAATGTATTGTAGATACGAACAGCGAGACTGACCTTTAAAGTGGCACAAGCAGTGTAGCTGATATTGGGTAGGATTTCCACAGGCTCCTTAAACATCACTCTGAAGGTGTTTGCTGTGCCGTCGCAACTGAATCCTGTGTCGTTCTGCCCCAGTGTAAGGCTTTTGTCGCTCTCAATGATCTACAAAATGAGAACATTTTTGACTGAATGCTGTGTAAACACCTTTAAAAAAGGAAACATCCACCTTGAAAACTCTTTAACCAGCTAAAAAAAAAAAAAAATAGCTATTGAGAGTGTACACTGCATTTCTGGGCTAATTTGGTTGTGTCTATTTCTTATTGCTTCAGATTCCTGGCAACAGTCAAAGTCATGGTTTCATCCCTTCAACATTAAAGAGCTAGGTCTTCCTTCTAGACCCATGATTTTACATTGACACTGAACAATCACACAGGGAGACAACCACCCTAAAAGAAGAAACTGCCAATTTCTCCACCTGCAACATCCTGAAAAAAGCAAAATGCTATCCTGCTGTAAAACATGTCATGTTTCAAGGAAAGGGCAAACTCTTGTTTTTTCATGATGGGTAAACGTCTCACCCTCTTGTCCCCTTTGCTAAAACTATCACTTCTTATCTTTCCAACTATATGTGGGAGAGGTCATTTTCATATGTTGTTATGACATTTACATTTTACTACACTGCGTTAAGGAGGTGCATTGTGTTGATTCGGCTTTAATAAAATGGAATGGTATCTTGTATTATTTTTTTTTCACCCCATTTATCATAGGTTTAATATTACATTAGTATTTGCCATATTGAATATGCATACTATTGGCTGTGGGCTGTATTTTAAGCTGTATGTATTATTATTTTCTCCCAGGCATTGTACAGTGTGTGTTTGTGTTTATCTTGTCAGTTCCCTGTTCTGCCATCCTTTCCTGCACATGTGTACACCTAAAAAGCCGTTCAGAAATTTGAGTACGAGTTTGCATGGTACAATAATCGGGTTTCTCCAGATAAAATCTAGCCGTCTCAACACCATTTCTCTTAATCAATAAAACATCTCTTATAGAAACTGCCTGTCTTGTTTACATGGCATTTGAGAAGTCAGATAGCAGCCCATTCCTGGTGAATAACTCGATTACTAAAGTGCATGTAAAGGCGGTAAATGTCACACCCTCTCTGGGGCATTATGGGAAATGTAGGAAACTAAGGAAGAATGAAGTAAAGCAGGTTGGAACACCCAAAAAACACAGACTGATGATAGTTGACAGCATATGAGTATCTGATGGCGGATTGTTCCTCTAACATCAGTATGCCTCCCTGCCAGTGTTTACCTGTATGTTGACCTGGTAGTCAGTGGGTCCATGTATTGAACCATACAAGCCAAACCCCACTATTGATATTCTTCTATTAACATTGAATCTGAAAAGAAAGAGAAAGAGAAAGAGAGAATACAGTGTGAATTCAGTTCTGTTAACCTTGATTCCACTTTCTCTTTTGAACAATGTTTAGTGAGCTAGGCGTCATACACTTGTCTCACCTGATTCTGTCGCTGGTACCACTGTACCCCCATCGACTCTCAACCTGCTGGAACCTATTAATGCTGCATTCCTTCCCCCTGAGGCAGCAGCGGGGTCTGTCAATGTAGTCTACCCGTGGTTTGGGGTTTACTGTAAAGTGTAAAAACAGATTTACCACCTCCCGATCGAACAATATTCCAGACTGGGCAGGCCCTGTTGCACAAGAAAGAATATCAAACTGGTTTCTGTGGTTTGAGTTTGTGGGACACATAAGGCACAAAACAAAAAAAACAGGCATTGTTAAAAACATACATTAATGAATGCATGGAATTGGGTGCTTGATGATATTACAGAAAACAAAAATTAAAGATTTATGTGATAAGTTTACCTGCAGCAAACTCCTCAACAGTCATGAGTGGGAAGCGGATGAGTGACAGGGCTTTCCCCAGAACCTTCTGTTTGTTCTCTGAGGTCAGGGGAAGCTGCTGTCTGTAACACTCAGCATCTGCCCAGCGCACCACCGCCCCAAACAGCCGGTTCTCCCTGATGCCAAGTGTGTCTCTTTCTAACACTGCGCATAAGGTGTCTATGCACACACACACACACACACACACACACACACAGAATGTTGGTAAGTCCAGATTCAAACACGATAGCAGGACTTGAAAAGTCTCACACTGCCACTCTACATACCTAGGTCAATGTCTGTGAAGCCCTCTGCGTTTATAGCATCAGCTGTGCTCTTGTCTATGGTGTCCAGACAGAGACTGGCGAGCTGAGGTTCATCAAATAGCCTGGCCTGCAATGAGAGCACAACATCATCCACATTAGTGAGACGCCCTCAGGTCAACGTCTGTGCACGCTGCAGGGACAATTTAAACTGTTCTACAAACTGTGAAGAAAAGTACTTTTATATAAACAGGTACTGTCTGAGAGATTAGAAGATGCATGCACAATCTGCAGCTTAAACAAGAGTTTTTGGGTGCATGGCCTTGATTCATATTCACATAGGACATTTATTACACTCATTTGCATTTATTACAAGCAAGTTTCAGCTGTGAGCCATCATGAGTGTTCACTGTCTTGATACTTTCCAAATGCTTTGTCTAATAAACCCAAATGATGATTGGAGGAAAGCGAATAGTAAGAGAACAAAAACTAACTCGATTCTTACATATTAAATAATAATAACTATAGATTCTTAATAATATAGTAGTATACCTACACCACTTGGTTTCAGTTACTGTGTGTAAGAGGGACAAACAGGGCTTGGGGCAAAAATGAATAAATATTTATTTATTCATTATTCCATCCTGTTCACATTTTTTAACGAGTTTTCAAATATTCCTATGTGAATGCATGTCCTCTCCCTTGCAGGCAATTTGTAGGAGCATATGATGATGACAGGGCATTCTTTCCAGAGCTTTCTGGGTAAGAAAAATGGAGTGGTTTGAAACAGTTGAGGGAGCCGGCACCAAGCAGCCAGGATTAAGAGAAAATGCCAAAGCCACACAAACCACTGCATTAACAGAAAGTAAGACAGAAAATATCATAAATAACTCAACAGCCACGGAAAGATAGACTGTTTGGAGACAGAGTGGGGAAAACGACACCATCCTCTTCAGTCTGCCAGTTTCCAATTAGGAAAAAAGTGTGGGACGTGTCTTACAAACTGAATGTTTACTTGCCAATATGAAATATAAACGTATTATTTAATTGTTCAATAACAGGCTCCAAACCTCCCTTCCCATAAAATGTGCTCCCATCCCCATGAATAAAATAAAAAAAATAAGTACAAATACAGATAATTATTCCACTTTACTTATATCTGATTCTGGTCCCTTATTTCTTAAAGTGGCAAAACCAGATAAGTTTAAGCTCTGTTCAAAGGCAGATAAGAAACCCTCGGCGCAAGTGTGCCGTGGGAAAGACTGTGAAAGATTACCTGGGTGAGGAGCATGAATGCATTATCGGCTCTGAGGTGCTTGGTGAGGAACTCCACACAGTGGCCCTCCAGAGCAGGGACTGCATACTTCTTAGCTGTGTACAGAGTTGTCATCACAGTCTCCGGGCCGATGTGGACCTCGTCAGAGTACAGGAACCTGCACCGATGAGAGGGACAGGTGTACCATGTTAGACAGAAAAGCTTGCACTGGGGAAATAACTTTTTTTTTTTATTTATTTGTGGAATAGTTTAAAAACGTTCCGCCACTAATTCTGGCCAGCATAAATCTTAACACGTCACCTAAATTTATAGTCTGCATTACAGTGGTGTCAAGTAACACTGGGTTAGGCAGGATGGCTTATTAGGCAAAGGCGTTTGTAGGGCAGGGCTATACAGGCAAAAACAAATATCACAATATTTTTAACTGAATACCACGATACCAATATTGTGTCAATACTGCAAGAATGGCTGTGGGTGCTTTTCCAAAATATTTGCATCATGAGGTTTTTGAGAAATAATCATTAGTAACGTGGATGTAAGGACCAAGCAGGTAGAGGCAAATAACAGAACGGCTATAACAGTCTAATAAGCTCATAAAGTTCATCCATTTACTGTAATGTACCCATTAAAACCAGGAAAAGATTTCACTTCTTCCATATCTTGATATTGCAATATTCACAATCCAAAACAATGTATAGTCTTGCATCATGTTTACAAAATGTTGATATAGTGGCCAGCTCTAAGTGGTTGTTTACTTGATGGTGATTGGGTTATGTCTACTCTGAAAGTCCTACAGCAGTTCATCCAAGCTTTTTTCAGTACCATACCTACCTAATATACCTAATGTAATACCTGTGAATTACATCAAGGCCCTGTGTGGCTGCAACAAACAGCCACATGGACTGGAGGTGAAAGCTGCTGGACAGTGTGTTACATGGTAATAGTCAGTTTTACCTGAGCAGGGCGAGAAAAGCTGCTGGCTCCACATCAGGCAGCTCTATTTCGGCCGAGGTAGTGGCCATCCCCCCGTTGAACATGGCATCGAAAACAGCGCTGCCCGCGGCCAGGACGAATTTGTGGGCCGGTATCCTCTGAGCCTGCCGGCCCTTTCCGACTATGAACCTGACGTCGCTGAGCAGCTCGTTGTTGAACAGGAAGGCGAAGCGCTCCTTCAGGGAGCTCTTCGTGGCCTGCCAGTTGTACATGGGCTCCCGGTGGAGGCCCATGACCGGGGGGGGAGATGGACGGCGCAGGAGCGGAGACTGGCACACCGGAGAGCGCCGCGGCGGCCGTCCTGCCCGCTCCGGACTGAGCCACATTGGATGCTGCTACCTTCCCTGCAACGTTTGACGCCAATCCGCCGCCGCCAGTCGCCATGGCGCACTTCCCGCTGCTCTGCGTTCACCTGTGACCGACGAGGAAACACGCACTTACACCGACCGTGCAGTACTTACGGTCTTTTACGTGGTTTCATCGTTGTTATTTTGATGCTTGCTTGTTGCTAGCTCAGGCTCGCCTCGTCTCTCCAGAAATGACGCACACTTCCGCGGTTTACATCTTCCTGTGTCGCTTTCTTGAAGTTTTACAATTCACCGCTAGTGGGCAGTCTCTTCATGTTCAACTTACTGTAATTAAGCAAGCAGGGGCCCTGCTACTACATTTACCACCCTATTGTATTGAAAAAACACAAACAACATTATATATTTTAAACAATAACGGCCAAGAAATTCCTTATGTTTTTTAAGTTCCCTCTTCTAGACATTTTCTTCTATTTAGCCTTGTTTTTATCATTATTTTATTGTTGCTTTTATCCTGTTTTGATGTCACTTTTACCTTATTTTTGTATGGGTCTGATCAATATTTATTTCCTGCAGTGTTGTATTTTATGTTACGTACTCTGCATTGTTTAGATAAGTGTTATATAAATAAAGATGATATTACTATTATTGTTGTTGTTGTACTTGTTGTTAATCAAACAATCATAATCTGGCAAAGACTAGCTTTTGCAGCAGTTAAAATAAAGTACTTTGTGTGTGTGTGTGTGTGTGTGTGTGTGTGTGTGTGTGTGTGTGTGTGTGTGTGGCGGGGGGTGGCATGCGGGCGTGTGTGCGTGTCTGTGCGCGCGTGTATGCATGAGTGTGGCATATCTGTTGAGAGAGAGCGTCGGACGCAGAAACACGGAGCGTGCATTCAGCAGGAGTTTAGAGTATGTGAAGTGATTACGATGGAAACACACTCTCATTATTTATCATCCTCTGAATGTGACTTGTAGACTGGACATGGCACAGTTTTGTGGCTGAGCGAGCCCTTCCTAGTTCCTCCAGTCCTCAGAAAGAAGATTTGCTCCAGCGGGGTCTGCCATGAACGCGTCTGCCGGGACAGGGGTGTTTGTCCTGTCGCTCATGTCCATACCCATCTCCTATTTTTTCAACTCCCTTATTTACAGCAACAGGTGAGCGTGGATACATGCTTTTCAGGTGTTAAGTGCATTGTTTTGCATTTGAAAATATTCTGATGTATAAAAAAATGAGAGATAGTTTCTTGTCATCAGTGCTGAAGCAGTCCTGTCAGCTGGGTGCACAACTCTACTTATCCTGGCAATTTCGGCACGCCTTCTGTTCAAGAGGAAGGCTCCAGAAGACCCGCTTTTCTATGGTATGAGTTATCCATATCTGTCTGTTTATCTATCCATCTATCTTTGAACTTATATTTTATCACCCAGTTTGAATAAATCAAGTCTGTGCCCCTCTGTAGTGTATGGAGTGCATGCCTTCCTGAGTGTGGTGAATCTGATCATTGGGCTGGAGCAGGACAGCATCATTGATGGCTTCGTGACCTTCTACCTCAAAGAGGCAAGTGTTTGCTTGGAGTCCTCTGTTTGCAAGTGGCCCATGTGGCTCCACACATTCTGTCTAACTGATTAAGTCTCTTTGTGCTTCAGGCAGATCCTCATATTAATACAGCCCACGGCCACATGATTGCCTACTGGGATGGCTGTGTGCACTATCTCATGTATCTGCTCATGATTGCTGCGATTACATGGGGGTAGGTACGCCATATCTGTGCTCAACTGGCACATTGTTCCTCTTAAGCACACAGTCAGCACCATTTATTAGTGCAATCAGACAGCATTAGCTTTGTATCTTTCCCTTGTTCCCTGTATTCAGCATTATTCTGTCTATGGTATTATAAACTCAGTTTCTGTAAATGAATCTTTTAGAAGAGTGACAATCTTTTATTAGTGTATGGATACATTCATTTAAAGTTTAGTATCTATCTATCTATGAATCATATGACTCTTTGTAAATATGTTTTCATTTCTTGTGCAATGGCCGTGTGATGTGGTTTGCAGGGACAGTTACAGAGCCATTGGACTCTACTGGGTAGGATCCTTTCTCACACGTGTCATAGTCTACATTCTTGGGAATGTTGTGGGTAAGTACACTAAAAATAATGGGATACATTTAGATGGCTACTGCTGGGAATGTAAGCCCCTGTCGCTCATGCACAGTTCCCATAAAAAAAAAAAAAAAAAAAAAAAAAAAAAAAATCAAGTCATCCAAACTTCATTGTTTTTCAAGTTGGCTGCTTGATGCTGCATCAGACACTAAATTTCACTTGCATCATGTAAAGCATTACAAAGAGATATTGTGCTGTGCTGTCCTTTTCCCAGGGAAATATGGGATCCATGTCGGCCCTCTCTTCCTCTTCCATATGCTGTATATCTCGGTGTCTGTGTGGGCCTGCTTCCGCGTCTTCAGCCAGCCCTCTACACGGGATGTCCAGCTGTTGGTAAGAACCACCAATTCGTGAGGATCAAAGCTAACAGGTGCTAAAGAGGAGTGGTGAAAGTCTGCATGCAATGCTTTTAACGAGCTGCTCACTATAATGAAATCTGAAGTGTGCAAAACAGGTTCAGTGAGGAGTGGAGTTTGACTTTCATGCAAGCAACTGTTGTGAAATCTGTCCTTATCACCTTGCTGACCTCCAAAAGGCCAATGAATAGACGAATGAATTAGTAAATAAATAAACACCAGCATGTCAAAATTTGAATTCACAACTATTAAGAATGGCATTAATTGCCAGTAGCATTAATTCCCAGTGACCTCTCCACACAACAGCATGAGCATTAAAATTAATTTACCAGTTTAAATAAAATCACGTAAGTACCTCACTATCTCAGCAGTAACATTAGCCATACTGCATCAACCCAAAAATTTAATCTTTGCAAATTTGTGAACAACTGTGATGAAAAATGTAAGTTAGTGAGAAGAGTGCGGATGAAACATCATAATTTGAAAATCTTAACATGTTTTTTTGCCCCCTTTGCTCCCATCAGGGCATTCAGGAGGACCAGAGGAAAAGTTTGGTGCACAGACCTCTGGACTTAATGTTCATCATCTACCTCATCCCTGCGATGGCTTTTTGTATTTTTAGGGGCCTGGTATGGATTACTAAGAGCTTTACCCAGCAAGCACACACAGAAATTGAAATGTTGTTATATGCAAAGTGCCTTTGCATTTAATTCAGCTTGCGTTTGATGCAGGTTGTCCTAGACTGTTCCAGCAAATGGTGTCAAGAGTACACACAGCAGTATGAGCCTTACCTGAAGGACCCCTCGGCCTATCCTAAAATACAGGTAACTGAGAGACCGTACTTGTGCCCTCACAGTTGAACTACACCTTTAATGGCATTAGAGTCTTGGACACATCAAACCATGCTGTTATTGTTTGTTATTGTATTGCTTGTCAGATGCTGGTGAGCATGCTGTACTCTGTGCCGTACTACATCATTGCTCTTTACGGGCTGCTGGTCCCGGGATGCGAGTGGATGCCAGATCTGACCCTTGTGCACTCGGGGGCGCTGGCACAGGCAAGTCGTGAGACAAAGAAGTTTGTCATCTCAAAGCCTTTATTGCTTGGTAACACTATATAATAACCATCATTACTAAATGGTAAATTTAGTTAATAGTTTAGTTTAGCTAATAGTTATTTTACTGTTAATAAACACTGAAGTGATAGTTGATAATGTTTACGTATCACATAGTAAACTACCTATTAACAATTTCCTGTTGCACACATAATACATTTTTTTTTATTAAATATTTGCTAATGGGTAATAATTGATTTGTAGACTATTGTACAAAGTTGCAACAGATGTTATTAATACTTCATAAATTGTTAATTAATGCTGTATAATTCATCTTTAAATATTACTTGGATGGTCTCCATAGTGTTGAATATTTTTAATTAAGCTTCACCATTTAATAAGGTATTATAATCATCAGTTGAAGCTTTATAAGTACTGTTTACAGATGGTTTGCCAACTGATTATTACCTATTAACAAAGTGCTGTAAAATATCTGCTCCATCAGTCTATGTAATGTTGGTAGATATTTAACAAACATAAAGGTTTACAAATCATGAGGTAATTATTAACCTATACTCAATTAAGTATATAAAATGTTACAATTTGTGAAAGTGTTAGTAAATAGTCTATTGTATAATAAGTAAACATTATTAATAATCATTATTTCATTGTTTGTTAACTGTAAAATAACTATCATAAAGTGTTGCCAGTTTCTAATATATAGTGCTTTTTCTGCAGGGATTCTTCACATTTAAACTTTAAAATCAAACACAGACCGTTTCTTTATTTGATGCCATTTCACAGTGAGTCATGAATTTCCACCGTGCATAACTTGTAATATATAAATACAACAGATTCTGGCGTCACGCTGAGACTGTGGGTGATAGTGACTCTGCAGAGGATAAGTCATCATTATTCCTCTGAGGGTGGAGTATCAGAGAGGCGAGCCTGCGATGCTGTGTGTGTACTGTTTTGATGTACCCCTCAAAACCAAAATGTATCAGATGTACGTGCATGTTAAAAGTGATAAGCAAACAATGTTCAAAATGCAAATGACTAAGTGAAAATAAAATAATCAAGGCTGACACAGAAGTAGGCTGCCTCACTACACTGGGTTTTGTAAGTTCTGTCTGGCCTCGCATTCAAAACGCCCACATGACACTTTCTGTTCTGTAATCCTGTAGCCCTCACTTCTGCGTAGCGCCTGCAGCTTTGTCTCTTTGTTCAGGATGTTGTGCAGTGCAGTTGAAGCAGCAGTGGTTCTGTGTGAGCAGATCTGGTTTCAGGCAGCAGCACACACACACTACCTGTTGTCATCTAAAGATGGAAACTCTAAAGAGCGGTGGGAACAGCTTGGCCACCAATCCGATGTCAACAATACACAGCGGCTTTTGTGTTGGAGCTGCAGGCTGACATGTCACTCACCGGGGGTACAAAGGCAGTAGCTGACTTCAGACCAGTAGGAATGGTGGTATTGGTGGTATTCACTTAAATGTCAGCTGTCTGGTCAAGCTATAAATAGACCAGCTGATGCTCCAGCAGCTATGGTTGCTATGAGACAGGTCGTGCATCTTTTCTCAGTGACTCTCCATGTGAAAGATAACTAGTGTGGGACTCTGTCAGATTGAGAAATGTTTGTGATATTTTAGGGATGAGAGGTGATGCTGAGAGGTGATCTTTGCTTTATCCTTCACCAAACCATTAGAGGAAAAAAAAAAATCCACCCTAAGACAGAAAAGGATGAGGTACCAATTTCTCCACTGCCAGGAGCCTCAATAGACCAGAATAGCAAAACCTAAATAACAATGCAGCTACAAGACATGCTGCATTTTTGACATGGGAAGAAAGTCATTCTGGGAAATGTAGTAAAATTAAAAGTTGGCACACCCTGTATCTGATCTAGTGAATGGAATTGTAATACCGGGCAAATATCATATTCATTCATGCTTTTTATTTATTTATGATTTACTAACTATAGCAAAGTCTTAAACTGGTTAAAATGTCCATAAAAATGGGGGGAAACGTTTTTGAAACAATATTTTGCAGTATTTAATGTTGGGAAATTGTATTACTGATGCCACACTAAGCTCCTTTTTCCCTCTGTCCTGTCTTTGCCTTGCTACTCTTTGTAACAGTCTTATGCACAATGGTTTCTATTAAAAAAAGAAGAGGAAGAAGAAGAAGTTGGCACACCCATACAAAAAAAGTACATTGCAACACTTGATCACAAAATAATTACTGGATTGATCATCACCAACTGATCATACAAACAATGTAAAAGTATCAGATGCGGGGTCTGTCCTTTAAAATCTGCCTGCTTGTCCTTTGATGTAATTTTCACTGAACGCATCACATCAGCAGCGCTGAGAAGCTTAAACACTGATTGAAGTCTTTTTTTTTTCTTGTTTTTCACCTCCTGCTTGCTGTGTGTTTTCCTCTCCTGTTCACGTCACAGGCCCAGTTCTCTCATATCGGTGCGTCTCTTCACACTCGGACACCGTTCTCCTACAGGGTGCCCGCTGAGAGCCAACCTGTCTTCCTGCTGGTCAACGTCCTGTACGCTCTGGTGCCGCAGGCCCTGTGCTACCGCTGTGCCGCCAGACCGGCCTTCTTCCTCCGACCCACACCTGACAAGAGTGAATGAGCTGAACTGTGTGTGTGTGTGTGTGTGTGTGTGAGAGAGAGAGAGAGAGAGAGAGAGGGAGAGAGAGAGAGAGAGAGAGAGAGAGAGAGAAAGACAGAACAAGTAAACAAGCACAAGCCTGTAATCATGACCTAGCTCTGCTTGTGCAGAGCTAGGTCATGATTATGATGGAAACACGCTGGGATTGTTTACTATTTTAACTGTATTTCTCTTAGACTCAACGGCACACTGAGGAGAAGAGCCGTGCAGCCATGATGGTTAAATACGAGCCGCATCTGCCTCATCCGTACTGTGGATGTCATGGTGTAAAGCCCTTCATAACTTCTGTAGCTCTCACTGTGTTTTTGCTTAAGGCATTAAAAAGGGAAAAGACGTGCAACTATTGTTACGTCATCCGTGTATTTTTTTTTTTTTTTTTTTTTTTTTTTTTTTTTTAACTTTTTTCTTTTCTCACATATATATGATATATTTAGTTGATAGTATGTTTTCTGGCCTGTTTGGTTTGGCATTGGTTCGGCATAAAAACAAAACAAAACCAAGATTCAAGACACAAGATTCAAATATGCTATTATATATAAATGTAGACTATGTGCATAAAATATTCACATTCATATATTATAATAGCCTGCTATAACCTAAAGAATTATTCTAATGAAATTTAAAAAAAAAAAAAAAAAAAAAAAAAAAAAAAAAAAGTCAGTGATGGGATTATTCCAATAAAGTTCTGGAAAAATCCACTTAGAATTGGCTGCTGACACACGTAATAGATTTTTTTATTCATAAGTTTTTTGTTTCAGTTGGATTTCTATCTCAAATCAGAATTAATGATATTCACAGTATACACAGGTACAATCTGATGAGCAAAAACTTGAGATAATGTCAATATTATTGAATTATACCTTGATATGAAAAAGCAAGTCATTACCTAGGGTAAATGATAGGTATAAAACAATTGATGTTAATTCAGCGTTGAAACAGCGATGAAACTCTTGTGCAATGATAGAACTGTCTTTGTACAGGAAAGTCCAGCCCAATAAAGCTTTCTTATGAAATGATTAGAGTTTTACTGGAAATATGTCCACCTATATGAACACTGGAATAAAACATTAATCCCAATATTAAATATTTCAATAAAGCATAGCTGTCCATTTTTAGCATCCAAGCATCTATAGCTCATTTATTGTTTATTTTGTTCAATCATGCATTCTTTTACTCAAAAATATTCTCCTGTTTTGTACCATCCTCACTCCCCCTCTTATATTTTTCCTAGGATGGCGAGGTTACTTCTCTTTCCATTTTGAGTGATCACTGGGCTTAATGAATAAGGTTCGGTTAAGGTCCAAGTTAGGTTTAGCATAAATTTGTCATACTAAGGGGAAACGGTGGCGAATCAATTTAAGTCGATTACGTCGTGCCTTCGCCATCCTAGGAAAATAAAGTCTCCTCCTCGTAGGTGACGCTGTACGTCGAACCGGAAGTGTTTAAGCCAACTTTCCCTCTGCTCATGAAAAAATCCAGTGGTAGCTAACAGGAGATACTACTTAGTGAATTAATTACTTTAGCTAGAGCATTTATGAACAGACTCCCTAAGAAACAACGCACCGAACACCAGGATGTTTTAGATAAACAGTACCTAAATCCAAAGTGAAAGCGTCTCTTCCACTGCGTGGTTAAACACACCGCAAGCTAACGCTAGCTAAGAGGCAAGGTTTTTGTTGTTAGCTAGCTCGCTATGATGACAACATCCACTCCTGCAGCGGCGTGTGCTCCAGCTTTAACGTGAGTGGTCTCTTAATTTCTTAGTTTTTTATTGTCTGCCGGTCATGTTTATCTCATGCAAGCCTTCTTTGGGTTTATTTGCTGGACGACGAGAGTGTGTGTCTACAGGGCTTAATGTTAGCTAACGTCACGGTGCTACAGCCCCATAACAA
Organism: Myripristis murdjan; assembly: GCF_902150065.1. Taxonomy (NCBI): domain Eukaryota; kingdom Metazoa; phylum Chordata; class Actinopteri; order Holocentriformes; family Holocentridae; genus Myripristis; species Myripristis murdjan. The sequence continues at coordinate 10,453,420 of NC_043982.1, forward strand.
TATATTTCATCATCATCGTTTTGCTTGTCATTTGCCAATCTGCAGTCAGAAGCAGCGCAGGGCTCTGTTGAAGAAGGAACGGAGGAGACGGAAACGCCAAGCCTTAGCCCAAGCCAGAGAGTGTGGTATGGAGTCAACTTGATGCCTTAATGCCTGTCATCTGTCACACAGTAACAATCACTGCTGTGCAGCCCCTCACGGTCTATTGCACATCCTCAGGTTTGCAAGATGGATCAGATCACACATCTGAGGAGGAAGATGATGATGACGCTGAGAAGGAAAGGTAGAACTCAAAACACCTGCTAAGAACTACTGGACATTAAAATATCTGCTAACATACAGGGATGCTTTTTATTAGATTAATATCATGATGGACTCTGCACTGGTGATGTGAATAGCTGTGTCATGTGCAGTCTTGTTTTGTCTCCTCAGGCAGCGGCTGCATGAAGAGTGGTTGGAGAGAGAGAGGCTGGCTCAGGAGGAGTTCAAGGTCAAGTCTGAAAGGGAGGAAGCCGCGAGGAGGAGAAAGGAAGAGGAGGAGGTAACATCAGACGAAACAGCCATTCACTGCACATTCAAGGTTATCTAGGCTATGAGACATATTTTGTGATCTACAGCATGCTTTCATTGCTGCTGTTGTGTTAACAGCGGAGGATAAAGGAGGAATGGGACGCGCAGCAGAAGAGAGAACAGGAGGAAAAAGACCAGAGGCGGCGGGAGAAGCAAGACAGAGAGGTGAAACAGGCCCAAGGAGGATAGAAACACAGAATATATCCTCTTCCACTTTGCCCAATGAGTGGCCCCTTAAATTTATCACCAGTCTTGATTTTAGTAATTATTAGCGTCCAAAATGAAGATTTAAGATCCGATTTCTCTGTGTGATGTTTATATATATATATTTTTACCCATTGAGTATTTCTTTCCTTATACATAATTCTTTTAAATGTTTCCTTGACGGAGTGGCACAAACAGTCATCCTGTTCCTTAACTAAGATACACACAAAGAGAAACACCTTTACCAGCTCCTTCACCTCTCAGGACGAGGATGTATCTTTTACCCATGGCTCTGTGTGAAAACTGCCTCTGAAAAGACTTCCCAAGAGGCCAGACATATTGTGATTAACCTGTTGCAGCACAAACCTTTTTTGTGTCCTTAAGCACTGGTGAATGTGATCTTAACATGCAGTGACAGATATGCTGTGTTGACCGCTACACATTTTCACCCGCCATGTCTTTACACCATTTGTAGGAGGCTGTTCAGAAAATGTTGGACCAAGCTGAGAATCAGGTATTAACATGCGCCAGTGTCATTGCACAGACACCTGCTTTATGTTGACCTTTTTGCCTTTTGTAAGATTAAATATTATTCATAGGCAGCGATGAGTGAGGAAACATTTAGTGTCCCATTGAAATGCATCTAATTCAACGTCCAAAGACATTTTTGAAGAAAATCCACTGCAGATCCAGGTTGTTTTTTCCTAAATGGATGGAAGTATAAAGTCATATCAGACGGCACTCATATTAAATTGCATATAATTTCAACAGCAGTCAGTAAGTCAAGAGAGCATACAAAAGGAGCAGTGCATGTGCAGGATAACAACCTGGAAAGCCTTCATATTATTGATCATGGGTCACTGATTGCTCTGAAAATAGTGTTTCCTGTGCAAACACTTCCCCATCCATTGATCATATTGACACTGTGGTTAAAATAAACCACATATTTCCATCATAGGCGTTCAGCTTACAGTCTGATTCAGAGAGACTTGCAGTGCTTGCAGCAGTAAGGGCAAGCCTAAAACCCTGCATCACCTAAATTACCAGCAGCAGTAAGGGGTGCAGGGCTCAGGGCCTTTGTGCATTGACAGTATCTGTGTAACCACAGAATGATCATGTAAGATGAGCTGTGCCAATGTGCAGCAGTGAGTGAAATTGAAAATTTGCCTGTTGCCTCTTGCTGGTGAACCGTCAAGCAGCATTTTGTCGCTGTATGTTGTCACTTGCAGCTAGATAATGGAGGTCCATGGATGAATCCTGAGGCTCCTGTGACGGAGAGCTCGGAGAACTATGGAACGGAGCGGGATGTCGCAAACTGTCCCTTCTTCCTCAAGACTGGAGCGTGCAGATTTGGAGACAGGTGCTTTGTGTTTTTCCTTTTTGAAGTGTCGGTCACATGAAATGCAGACATTTTAATAATCTGATGAATAAGTGGATGGAAATGAAATACTCAACCGTCGCTTCGTATGTTCTTTCCCCGCCAACCTTGTGCATCCAGATGCTCCCGTAGGCATGTTCACCCCAGCAGCAGCTCCACCCTGATGATCCGCGGGATGTTTGTGACGTTTGGTATGGAGCAGTGTCACCGGGACGATTATGACACAGATGCGTGTTTGGAGCACAGCGAAGAAGAGCTGCAGGAGTATTTCCTGGATTTCTACCACGATGTCCTGCCAGAGTTCAAGAGTGTTGGCAAAGTGGTGCAGTTCAAGGTAAACGGATCAGGAAGAATAGGATTAGGATTGTTGTGTTTTGGGAAACTTTTATTTGGATTGAGAGAAATTTCCATTCAGGTGTGGATATGTGGAATTTTGGGCTGATAATTACCGATCCTTTGGTTTGATTGTATGGTTTCACTGTTAGAAGATCAAAGGAAACATTAAAAGTATAAAATTTTATTTGTAATATGAAGCCTGATCATTTCACCCCTATTCTCCTCTATGTGGATTTTTACAGTTTGCTGTATATCAAATAGACTCCCATTGTCTCAACTTGCAATGATACATTTATTTGTGACATTTTAGTGCTAGATCTTCACTGGGCAAAATGTTCCAAAAAAATTACCAGAAAAATAGCAGCCATTTTTAAATCTTTTTTTTTTTTTCTTTCTTGTTCTTAGGTCAGCTGCAACTTTGAACAGCACTTAAGAGGAAATGTTTATGTCCAGTTTGATACGTAAGCCTACACACATCTGCTTTTTAAAAATATTAAAACTGTGCCATGTTTAAAGGTTTTGATAAAGCTCTTAATTTTGTGTCATGTGTCCTCTGTTGTGTGTGAAGGGAGGAACAGTGTAGAGACGCCTTTGTCAGGTTCAACGGGAGGTGGTACGCTGGCCGGCAGCTTCATTGTGAGCTCTGCCCCATTACACGATGGAAGAATGCTATATGTGGTGAGTTCACTCATTCATCTGAAATCCCAACTTATTTGCCAAGTACTGTTTACTGCCGAGATTACTTGACAACCAAGTTTCACAGGCTAGGGCAAGGCAAGACATAATAGAGGACACGCAGTATCACTCTTACATGTGCTCATTATTTTTGTGAATTCAGTATCTTTTTGCTTCTGTGTATTTGTTCTCTCTCAGGATTGTTTGACAGACAAAAATGTCCCAAAGGGAAGCACTGCAACTTCCTGCATGTATTTCGTAACCCTGGAAATGAGTTCTGGGAGGCTGACCGGGACCTGCACTTGTCACCAGACCGGGACGGCAGGGGGCCTCACAAGGCAGGGTGGCACTCAGAGCGATCATGGAGGCTACGGAAAAGCAGCAGAAGCCCCCTGAGATCAGAGAGATCCCGCGACCGCAGGAGCGACCGGAGGAGCCGCAGCAGGAGCAGGGAGAGGAGTCGAGAAAGGAGGGCCTCCCAATACCACAGGGGAGACTGCAGGTCGTCCAGATCCAGACCCACTGGCTGGAGGAAAGATAGGTATCGGAGCAGGAGTAGAGACAAAGACAGTGAGCGAGACAGGTCAAGGAGTCGAAGTAGAGATCGAATGCGAGACAGGTCAAGGAGTCGAAGTAGAGATCGAATGCGAGACAGGTCAAGGAGTCGAAGCAGAGACAGGGAGCAAGATAGGCTTCATAATAGAAGTAAAGATAAAGAAAGAGAGCATGACAAGTGTAGGAGCAGAAGCAAAGAGAATGACAGGCCTCGGAGCAGAAGTAGCGATAAAGACGCAAAGACAGAGACTCATCCTGGAGTAGACAGAGACCGGTCAAGGAGCAGAAGTGGAGAGAGGGAAAGAAAGAGGCAAAGTAGAGAAAGGAACAAAAATCGGAGCCCCAAGAAAACAGATAGCAAAGACAAAACATCTAACGATGACACCCACACGCATCGCCACCACAAACACTCCAAAAAGAGCAAGAAAAAGAGCAAGAAGAAACACAAGAGGAAAAGCTACTCGCCTGAAGGGACGATTTCATCTGGAGAGTCAGAGAAGGAGGAAGAGACGGGGGACAAGAACGTCTCTGCAACAAGTCCCAGTGTAGAGACAATTGAATCAAAGCTTGATCCAGAGTGCTGAAGGTGACTCGGGTGTGAATCCCAGTGAGAGGAGAGAAGTTCTCACCCCGAGAACCCAAATGAACTGGTTGGAAATGGTGGCATCAATACTTTGTAGCAGCGCATATGCACAATTAATTTAACATGTTACATCATAGCAAGTTGCAGCTATGACAGTTACAGTTCAGTTCCAAATGATACATCACAAATTTGGATTTTGCAATTTGGTTTTCAGTAGGAAATGCAAGATCACCCTCTTGTACAAATGTAAATGTTTCACATTCTCAGAAACGGATGATGTTTAATTTCTGAATACAATCAAATGGAGCTGTGGTGGTAAAACTGCATTCATTGTGACCAAGTAAAAATGGTATAAAACAAGGAATAACAGCCTGGTTTTCTGGGTACATTTATTGTTAATAACCTTCAATCAAGTATCAGAAAAATGTTGGCAAATGTGTTGGCAGTGTTTAATACAAAAATCAGCGATTTCTTTTGCACAAATGAAAGATGAACATGACAGTTGGATGACTGCCTTTAAATGAGTGGTTATGGAACACCTTTTTTGGCTTTGTGGAACCTTTTCAAATGAAAATATCACTGCCAGCATCTGTCACTTAACTAGACAACTTGGGATGAGCGTCTAATCAAAGCTTGTTGGTGTGAGTCTGCTGCATCCAATGCATGAACAAGCTGGCAATTATGAGTATTTATTATCCTTGATGTACTCTGATATGTGCAGTCCTTCCTGTTAATCTATAGAACTTGTGTTCCCATCCCCAAAGACATTTTGGAATGGAGTCTGAAATATTTACCAAACTATCGTGGCAAAAGAAAAATTCCTTTTTTTTGGAGGGGGGGTTACCATCCTGTGATACATATTAGCTCCAAGAGAAATCAGTTGAGATTAGTAGCTCTTAATCCCTTTTTGCCAAGTGAGTCCTCCATAGACACCATTGATAAGGTAAACACAGTGTTCTTTGGTCATATGTTAGTTTTAAGAATTAGCCTAAACTATAATAATAAAATAGTGTTTCTTTTATTAGGTTCACCTTATTTGTCATATAATAATCCTGACCTAAGACTTAAATTTATCTCCAAAGGCCGTACAAATTGAATTAAATGTTCAACCAAAGTGTTGAAAAAGTGTGCACAGAAAAAAAAAAAAACCCTACTAAATGACATTTTAACAACATTGACAGTGTGGTCATCTAGAAACAACTCATGTTTAGCAAAGGCAAAGAATTTGACTTCAAAAGGAAATACAAAACTCTTGATCGATTTGTGGATAAATGAACATGTAGAAAAATAAAACTGCATGAGTAACTGAATTTGTTTGGCATGTCAGACGTGTCCATCTATAAACTGGTTACACTGATGTCAGTGATTCGCATGACAGCACATTTATGGACTCGTGAAATCAGAAATACTCCAGATAAGACTTTCGTTGTGTGTCTGTCTTGTAAACTAAACCGCACACGGCTCTGCAGTCAGTGAGCATGACGATGGGTGATCCTAAACATGATACTGCAGTTTTCATGTTGATGTCCTCGCTACATTGTACTCCGTGGAGTTTCCAGAGTTGGTGGGAGTGTAGTAATGGTACTGCAGAACACAGCAATCTGGTACGTAGGAGAGACACTAACACCACAATTGGCACAACATTGAATGACGTTACAGAATAGTACAGTACATAGATTTTGATTACACACATACAAACACTACGACGGGAAAAGGAGAGGATGGGACAAAGACATGGAGGGGGTGAGATTTACGTCTGGGGAAAATGGGCGACGCGGGGTGTGATGGGGCCGGGGCAGATTTATGTCAGCCCGATCTCTTCTAGAACACTCCGTGGAGCCTCGGCCTCCTGCAGACGAGGAGCAGAGAAAACAAATGCACATAAGATGGCATACTTTGTACAGTGACAGGGTAGCGCGTGCATGAGTCATGTTTTGTAGGGCACAGTACCGCTCTGAATTCCGCTTAATAATAGATGAAGCATAATTGCAAGTTACTAAATGCGTGACGGGGGACAGGACACCTTTCCAGCGAGTTTACCTTTCACAGGCTTGAAATGTCTGCCACATGTAGTAACAAAACTGCTAGGGAGCTTTGCTAAAAATATATCACTGAACGCTGAGTCGATTTGTGCCTGCTGACTATAGCTAGACAGCGATGCAAACATGTACTGTATGCCACTTAGAATGGACAGCACTTTCTCTGGCATCCCACCAAAGGGTTGGGCACAGGGGAGGGATACGTATTGACTGAGCACTGCAGCACTGGAGGTTTTAATATACAGAGTACAGCCCGAATGACATGTCGGCTGGTAGATACTGGCTCATCACAGATACAGCAGTATCGGCATATATGTAAAGATGCAGCAAAAAAAAAAAAAAAAAAAAGTGTTAGTGTTTAAATAGCTTGCCCAGCAGACTCCAGTAATACTTGTGCATTATCATAGCTGAGCAGATGGTGGTGCAAATTGTGTTGAGAAGTCATTTATTGTTCAAGTGGAAAATATCAAGCTTTCCTCCAGTACCTACCTTCATTACAATTATCTAATTACCAAATTTCAGGATTTGTTGCTATAAATGCAATTTAAAAAACATCAGTCAAATTATCACACATTTTTACAGCAAAGTATAAGTATCAGTATCAGCCCCAAACATCCAGTTTCAGTCAGGCTCTAATACAGGGGTGAGGAGAGGATACAGCAGATGAAAGAGTGGACAAAACAATACATAAAAGGGAGGGATCATTTTTGATCTCCCTGTCTGATTTAGAACCTCCATCATGGCTGAATGACACAAGGAATAAAACGAAATGGACTGAATAAAACCGAATAAAATGAAAAACAACCGAAGCGACAAAAAAGATGGTGCTTACTTCCTGCAGCAGGTCAGCCTGCTCGATGGCCTTCAGCACGTTCTTCTTGGACGTTTCCTGGGCTTCTCCTCCCAGCAGGAACTCGTCCAGGATAAAGTAGGCCTTCTCGAAGTTGAAGATAATATCCAGTTCACACACCTGTGAAGCCACACCACAGCAATTAGATGCACACACACACAGAGACCCACACACCCTTCCAGGAAATATGTGCATGCACATAGAAAAACAACGCTCCCACTCAGAAACAGTGCATATGATATGAGTAGGATGTCACTCAAAGACTAGCAGGGGAAGTGTGTGCAAGGTTAAGAGACTCACACTGCCAAAGTATTTGTCCAGCAGCTCCACATATCTGTGGATGATCTCGAGGGTGATCAGCTCATTATCCTGATCCTCTACGGCACAGCAGAAATACAGGCTGGCATATCTACAGTTTGATGCAAAGAAAAACAAAGCAATATATGGGATAATATTAGGACAACAGATACACATTCAGACATGCAAGAGATGCATATTAGGAAGACGTGATAACCTAGCAATTGCTTATTTCTGGAAATGTGCTGGCATATGGGTATGAAGCAGCTGATAGGAGAAAAAAATCTGGAGCATCTACTAATTCCCACTCAGGCCTACTACTACTACTATTACTGCTACTACTACTACTACTGCTGCTACTGACAACAACAATAATAATAATAATACTAAAAAACCCATAGACAAATCAATCAAACCAGCCCTAACCCGAAATAAAACACAAAGATGAATCAACACTTATCACACAGTAACACTCATCTTTTAAGATTGCTATATACATTGTTTTTATAAAGTCTGGTGGAATAAAGTCATTTTTTTCCACAAAGAATCCACTGCTGTGAAAACCCAGTGACTCATGATAAGCAGCTATTCAGCAGCTCTGGCAGCCACACTAGTGGCCTTGGTTTGAATGGACTGATAGTGACTTAAAATGAGCCTGCCGTTGTGTTCAGAAAAATGAAATAATTAATTAAAGTTATGTGCAACTGGAAAATATCTGGAGGATACGGTGAAAGCTTTACTTTCACAACGAAATGCATGCAAACCAAAGTTAAAATGGCAAGGATTCAAACTTAAGTTGACTGGCAACTTCACTACAAAGTCCTGTTGTAAAATTGCTTTTTGAAAGAGAATAATGCATTTCAGATGCATGTGTATGTACATGTGCACGCATGCATACATTAATGTGTGTAAAAGGGGAAGAAAGCACAGATGCCATCGGGAAGTGAGAGAATCTGAGGGGCCTACAGCCAGGCGTCGCATCGGTGCCACTCACTGACCTCTTGTAGACAATCTTAAGGTCTCTCCACTCCAGAAAGCTGCACATCTTGGGCTTCCTGGCCAGTATGGTCTGCACCAGATCTCTGGAGATCTTCTTCCTCTCCTTGTCAGACAGAGGCACATACCACTTCTGCAACCGCAGCTTTCCCTGCCGGCTGAACAACAGCATGAACTGCATCTGAGGGAAGGACAGAGGAGATTGATCAGAACAGGATGGAGAGACGCAGTGAAAAGTGAAGGAGTGCATGTATGGAGAGGAGGACATGGACAAAGAAAAACACAGAACTTACTGAAAAATGCCACAAGGAAGAATAAAAAAATTGAGAGTGGATTGCTAAGAGGAGGCATGGCTGGAGGGCAGGGCAATGTCAGTGATCACCGTTATGATCCTTGTGGCCAACATTGATTTTATATGATACAAACTTCATCCAATCCCTCAAGCAGAATGAGACTGGGGGAAATAAGCCTAGCATAGCACAGATGAGCAAGATTTTCGGGTTTAAAACGATTTATTTTTGTTATCAAACTAACTTTAAGTGAGATAAATGATATCCAAGTATTCACGAGGTGTTAGGCCATACAAAGTTTGATCATGGGTTTGTTCAAATCAAGTAGCTAGGCGACATTAGCCAAGCCAACTCATCACATAGCGCTACTCAACACATCAAACGGGGCTTGCCTCTGAACATGTTTTGGATTTGTCATTTGCGCCCCCTCCTGCGACGCTTAGCCAGCCACAGTCGACAAGTAAACACACATCTCACCTTCGTCCCGACCTTCGACTCAGACACTTGGGCGACTGGCAACTTTGATGAATTCAACACAGAAACGTTTCCAGGAAAGTGAACGAGGAGCTCTGTGTTGTTGTGTACTTGTCCCGCTAGCCGCTAAGCTAGCTAGCAAGTCTGACTGATGGTGGTGATGGGTGATGGTGAGGCAGCGATGCAGCTAGCGGCGCTGCCATTGGTTGAAAAAGCTCGGCCGCGGCGTTTGATTGGTCTAGAGATCCCGTTATTCGTTACGTTATTCCCAGCACGCAGCGTTGGGTTCCTGTATGTGAACAGCATGCAGAGGCGCCTCACTCCGGGCTACATCTGATACCACGTAGTAAACAAGTTCAGTGTGAATGTGTGGAGAAAGTGTCACTGTCTTACCATCGCAGCCGCTTACACACTTTGCAGTTCACCTTATCGCGAAAAATAACTGTGGTTTTTCCTTTGCTGTGATTGGTGGCATTAACAGGTGACTTGAAGGAACCGAAACCAAGTGGCAGGCTCCACATAGTTTTTTTTTTTTTTTTTTTTTTTTTTTTTTTTTATCAGCAGCTGTACCACTTTACTGTGGTATTTACATAGTATCCTAAAATCCTCTCCTCTCCTCTCCTCTCCTCTCCTCTCCTCCGGGGAATCTCTCGGGAATCCGCGGCTTGTTATCAGCTCTGCATTTTAACACTGCCCTCGTTAACAGTCCGATTTATGGTCGCGCGCGTGTGTGTGTGTGTGTGACTAAAAATAGGACTTCACTGCTGTCATTCAGCCGCGCGGAAAATTGCGTGCATCTTTACACTGCACTATTTGACATTAAGTACCAACAGATAATAAATGTCCCCCAGCCGCTGAAGGCACCACGGCTGTTTTATTGCAATTTTTTAACTATCACAATAAAAATGGATAAATCAGATTTTGTTTGGGAAATATTATACATTGGTATACATTTGCATACTTTAAAAATGCACTACTGTTTGAAAATAATCTGGTCTCTCAAGAAAACCGCACAGCCTGGAGTGAGGTCATTTGGCGGCCCCTGCAGGTCATTGATGAAACAACAGGACAGTTTATTTATTTCCCCACCAGGATGTATGTCCCGTTGCTTAAAGTAAACCCAGCGTTCACCTCGCTAATCGATCACAGAGAAATCGCATACGTGACCTTCTACCAGTGCTGATCGTGCGTACAGAGCAAATTGACCAGAGTATCGCCTTGCCATCGCTGAGGTATCCAGACTGTGACTGCAGTGCCATAACAGCTGGATGCTACTCGGCTAACGAGCTTAGCAGAGCAGCAGCTGCAGACCCCGGCGTCCAGTCGCTGCCAGTCACTGTGTCAGATCGAGGATGGACCACTGGTAGGATCACTCACTGCTTACACTTAAAGCACGGAAATGGGCAGCTTTTTTAACATTTCAAATCAGATTTTGCACACAAGGATAATCAGTGTTATAATGCTGTCAACTTGCTCCAAACTGTGTTTTGTGCAGTGATTAGTGAGGATGAGAAGTCGCAGTAACTCAGGAGTGAGGCTGGATGGCTATGCAAGGCTGGTCCAAGAGACTATCTTATGCCTCCAGGTGAGCTCACATTACTCAGATTCCTGCTGTATGACTGACGACTGGAGTGACAGCTCACATGAGAAACTGGTCAATAATGTGCAGCTGTAAGTTAGATCTAAAGGGATGTTGGAATTGCATGGTGGCTGTATACTGTATTCACTTTGGTGTGATGTTTAGTTTAACCATTGAAATGCATTTTACATGCAGATGTTATGTGTCCTATTGGGGTTCAGCTTCAACCATGTTTTTGCTGCATTGAAATAAACAAGGCTTGAGCAAAGTTCAACTCCCCGGCCCCGGCTGAGGCCTGGGAAACTATGCAGCTTATCTAGTCAACACTTGAGTTAACATGGAGGCACAGTGTCAACAGCTAAATTTAAATCTGTAACCCTGATGGCAGATAGTTAACAGAAAAATGTTCCCATACATGTGCTTGTGTGTGTGTGTGTGTGTGTGTGTGTGTGTGTTACAGAACCCAGTGACAGGGCTCCTGCCGGCCAGCACCCAGCAGAGGGATGCCTGGGTCAGAGATAATGTTTACAGTGTCCTCTCTGTGTGGGGGCTTGGCATGGCCTACCGCAAGAATGCAGACCGGGACGAAGACAAGGCCAAGGCCTATGAGCTGGAGCAGGTGTGTTTGTGACAGAGACGGAGGATCAATAATGTACACCGGCCACTGTGTTTGTTCTACGCTCTGTGTTGGGTTAAATATTTCAGATTAGTGTGAGGCCCAGCTGATCTTCGGTGAGCGACCAGAGGAGCCAGTGATACTGTACTAATCATTATTCCTATGTGAACTGATTAGACATCCAGCATGTAGTATGCACTTGTTGTTTTCAAAGTGATGCTGGGTGATATGGGCCAAATTAATACTGTGGAAAGTATTTAGATATTTGTTGATTTTTCAAAATCACATGCTGAATAATCAAATTGAGGTTCATCACATTGAACTGTACAGTAACATATAAAGTATGATAAAACTTAGGATTTTCAATTATGACAATAATGTGTCCTAATTTTGTTTCAGATCTCATTTTGTGAGATGTTATTTATTTTGTTTTTATTATTAGACAAGAGATCTGTGTCCCATGGGTAACACAGTCTGTATTTTATCATTATAATTCTGCTGAAAGAGGACAATTGATAATATTGTATTACTGCCCAGCCCTACTAAAAGTACACATTAAACAGGCACCTTTCACTGCAGTTTGAATTGCATATCGTCTTGATATGCAATTGCAATATGCAATATGCACGTAAACTGCAAGCAATGCAGTGAGACAGAGACTGGGAAAAGTAGCACAAATGGCTAATAAAAACTGCTACAGAGACTGTCTTGGAGCATTTTCTCCTGTCTGTGACGTCTAACAGAATCACTGAAAGTCCACTGGATTTGAAATACAAGTCATTTTGGTCCATTAGCAGCAGAGTGCTCGATTGATCTCTGTGATCCTGATGTAACTGCCACTGTTTCTTGGCAGAGTGTGGTGAAACTGATGCAGGGACTTCTTCAGTGCATGATGAGACAGGTGAGATACACTCCTGCACTCATTGAGAATTATATAGTTTTGATAAGATTAATGTTTTCTTTCTTAAAATATTGTTCTTGTTCTTCCAAGCCACTTTATCTCACAATAAATTTCAGTGGATAGGATAACATTCAAATTGTCAGCAGCCTTTTTTTGTAGTTTAAAAACCTTCTTTAACGATTTAATAACTCCGAAAGGATTCTGTTTCCTTTGTAATTCTGCCATAACTGTGTCCCATACGACCCAAATCACAAAACAACACTGGGCCACTTGAACATGCTTTCAGTAAGGCTTGTATGCGTTGGTATGCGTTGGTGTGCATATACATATCTGTGTGTATGCAGGTGGACAAGGTGGAGAATTTCAAACGCACGCAGAGTACAAAAGATTGCCTGCATGCCAAATACCACACTCCCACATGTGCCACAGTGGTGGGGGATGACCAGTGGGGGCATCTGCAGGTGGATGCCACCTCCATTTACCTGCTGGTGCTGGCACAAATGACAGCTTCAGGTAGGTTGAATGTGCATGTAAATTGATGTTATGTGATATGTATGCTGATGACACTGTAATTATGGACCTCATTTGTGATGCTGAGGAGGCATGACGAGGTAGAAGAGGTAGCTGGACGCTGCATAGGCAACAGCATGATGTCTGATGTGAAGTATTCTTCCCACCTCAGAGTGTCTGAGTGGATGAGTTTGGAGGAAAATAGCACCCAGTTGATATCACTACTGTAACTGGCATTAAATATGATATTTTCATATATACATACTCAAAGCGTGCTTATCTAAACCAGAGTCAAATTGCTTGTTATACATAAGCAGACTTGGCCAGTGAAGTTGATACTGATTTTGCCTCTGACTGACTGTAAATAATTACATAACATTACAATGTTAGGTTATATGAAATGGAAACATTTATCCAGGGTGCACTGACTTACCATGCAATTTTATCATGAACCGACAGAACACATTAAACCTCCAGTTAACAATGTTCTACTGTATTTTTTCATCTAATGCATGTTTACACAAACAGGGACATGAAAGTCTACGTAAAGACTTTAAACATGATTTCCTTTACTACAGTCATCATTCACTACAAACGTCACCATGTTTATTTTGGATAAATCAGAGCTCTGAGAAAGCCCTGAGTTTCCGACAAGGAATTCTGAGTTTGAAATCTGTTTTTGTGGATTTTTGCTACTCAAAAGCTGGAGCCTTCCCAGTTCCCAGCACTCCAGTGAAGAAAGCCCAGCAGACAATATTACTTTCTCCAATAACTCACAAAATAGATTGAAACATTTTTGCAGTGCCATTATCCAATGTATCCTAATTCTGTTAGTTACCATTTGACACAAGAGCACAGAAACAAACTCTCTCCCAAAAGCTGCACAATCCCCCCTGGAGCTTTAGCAGTGCTTCGATATTTGCAGTAAATGATCATGAACTTGAACTTGAAGTGGTTGCTTGAATTTGCATCCAGGTCTTCGCATCATCTCCAACCTGGATGAGGTAGCCTTCATCCAGAACTTGGTCTTCTACATAGAGGCTGCCTACAAAGTGGCGGTAAGTGGTGCTTTCAGAGGTTAGGGAGGGAGTGCTAGTGGAGATGTAGAAGACAAAGAGTGGAATGAAGACTAGGATAACAAGTTTGGTTTGATGCAGAGAGCAACGGGGGGTGTGGGGAGAAAGACAGGCCAGCACGATGGAAGCAGAGGAACAGTGATGACAGGGAAAAGGAAGTGAGGGAAAGCTGTTGGGAGTAAGACAGCAAGTGGAGAGAACATGCTTAAATGAAAACTGGCAGAGGAAAAGACGAGTTGGCAGACTGTTGAGTGGTGCTGTCATGACCTTTTGTTTCTGTAGGATTATGGGATGTGGGAGCGAGGTGACAAGACCAACCAAGGCATCCCTGAGCTCAATGGCAGCTCTGTAGGCATGGCGAAGGTGATTACACTCAGCAATATTTGCCAGAATCTATATTTTACTGGAAGTTAAAGACCCAAAAGATGTAAGTGTACATATTATGTTTTTGTGTGTGTGTGGTGGACTTGCAGGCAGCTTTGGAGGCCATAGATGAGCTGGATCTTTTTGGCGCCCATGGAGGGCCAAAGTCAGTCATCCATGTTTTACCTGATGAAGTGGAACACTGCCAGGTACTGCTGACCTTTGACAGGCTGCTGTTGGAAAAGAGTCTAATACAGCGTTTGCACAACTTCCATTTACTGTACAAAAGGGATGTACCAACATGTTTTTTTAAATAAATCAGTCCATCCCTAACTTGCTCTCTCTCTGCCAGCCTCTTGTCTTCTCCATTTTTCTGTTTTTTCTCCTTAGTCCATCCTGTGCTCCATGCTGCCGAGGGCTTCAACCTCAAAGGAGATTGACGCTGGTCTTCTGTCCGTCATCTCCTTCCCTGCCTTCGCTGTTGAGGATGCTGACCTGGTGGCCGTCACCAAGTCTCAGATCATAAACAAACTGCAGGTATTGTTGGAGCAAGAGAAAGGCAAATTTGGGCCTTATCTGATGTGAAACACCCCTATTCTATTCTATTCTATTCTATTCTATTCTATTGTAGACCAAAGAGCACTATAACATTTCAGTCTTCTGTGTACTTTCAGGGTCGCTATGGATGCTGCCGCTTTATCAGAGATGGGTATCGTTGTCCCAGAGAGGTAAGGTGCTCTGCATGATGGGAGTTTAAATGGTGTTTTGAACGGTTTAGTCATATAATTGCTGTAGAGAGAATGAAACAGGGATGAGGGTGTTGTGAAGTGTCACTGAATCAGCGTGGATAATGTTCTGTAATGTGATGCTCGATGCAGCAGATAGGCATTCCACACCTGAAGGATAAAATTATAACTGTGCCAAGGTTGTTCACTGCCTTTCAGATGCTGCATATCTCCTGCTTTGATTCTTTCCTATCATAAATGGTTTTTGTTTAGTTTGTTTCTGGGTGTGTGTCTGGCAGGACCCGTCTCGTCTACACTACGACCCCGCCGAGCTTAAGCTGTTTGAGAATATTGAATGTGAGTGGCCTGTGTTCTGGACATACCTCATTCTGGATGGCATTTTCACTGGAGACCAAGAGCAGGTAATAGGACCAAGTGTGTCGCCCATCTGTGAAGGCCTGGACTCTGTTCTAGCCACAAGTGAAAATGCTGAAAATGTAAAAATAGGCACAGTAAATAAATGTGTTCTGTACAGGTGCAGGAGTACCGTGAGGCGCTGGAGGGCATTCTCATTAGAGGAAAGAACGGCATCCGACTGGTGCCTGAGCTCTATGCTGTGCCGCATGAGAAGGTATCCGAATCTCATAAGAACAGCGGAGCAGGTGCACCTTTCTGCTCCTGGTTGTGTGCTCTGTCAAAACCTACAAATCAACTTCAGACAACTCCATGAAAGACACATGAGTGGTGTCACTCCAAACACAAAACTTGATGGAACATCATTCATTTGAAAAGACTAGCCCTCATCTTTTTAAATGACTCATTTTTCTAACAGTTTTTTTTTTTTTTTGTTCTGCTATTCCCTTTTTTTTGAGTTGCATAAAGGTGCAATCTCACTCTGTTCTTTTTTTTTTTATTATTATATTCTGCTGAAGGGAAGGAGTTTTCATCCGTCTGCTCTGAAATGAAGGGCAAAAAAGCAACAAAGGTTTAGCAGATGAGAGGTTTTGGTAGCAAAATCAGACTGCCATTCTTCTTCTTTCATATCAAGCTGGAGTCCTTTAATACTTAGATGAGCAGACAAAAAACGGTGAGCTAAGCTGACTTATGTAACATCTACCTGCTGTATTCTGCTTACGTAAAACCAAAGCTCATAATCAGTACTGCCAGCTGCCTGTAGTTGTGATACTTCACTGTGACACTTCAATTTCTGTTCACTTTCAGTATCTGCAGAGCTATCCATGGGTCTGCCATGCAGCTCCTCTGATATCTTCAGCATTTGTTTTTTTAAATCTTGTGGTAACCTTTGACCTTTGCAGGGTTCATTCACCCAGTGTGAAAACTACAAATGCAGGCAAGACTAGCCATATGTTTTTCAGTGGAAAGTTTTTATGTTTTACAAATTGCAAGAAAACGTGGGATGTCAGGGGAAGTCATGCTTAAATATCTCTGCTCTTTTAACTAGAGTCCCTATTAATATTATGTATTTATTTATTCATATATTCATTTCAATAGTAGTAGTAGTATCTTGGTTAAAGAAAGGTCAAATAAAACAAAATAAAACACATTTAAGAAGGTTATATTGATTGCACATTTGCCTAGGTTGCTCTTAAAAGGTAAGGATGAGAATGAATCAATATCAGATTTAATCAATAATTTAGATTTAAAATGCATGTTTATTCTTTCTAATGCGACTTTGTATTGGTAACATTTCATTTTAGTGGGCTGCCAATTTCATGGTAAGTAGGTGATAAGTAGCAAGGTATTTGATGCATCAAACCTAAACTGTTACCTTTACTGTGTCACCAAACTCATTCTAGAGGAATATTTCAAATCCATTAGATCATAAAAATGAAACCAGGGCTGCTGCTGGTCATGGAAGTTCTGCAATACCATGAAATCTTCAGCTTGCCTTTGCATGTGCAACTTGAATGCAACTTCAAACCATCAAATAAAATCATAAATTTGGCTTGCAGCATCATTTGCAATGTTCAGAATGAGACTGGTGACACAGTAAAAGTAATGGTTACAGTTTTCAATCAATTTTAGGTAAATGTTGATGAAATTTGGGGATAATTTTAGAGGAAATTTCAAATACATCACTTGCCAATTATCACCTACTTACCATGAAATTTGCAGCCTGCTAAAGTGTTACCCCTGTATCTCATTAAAGCAATTGAGAGTGATGGTGTTTTTTCTCTTGCAGGTGGAGGAGGAGTACGGCAACCCTCACACGGTGGACAGAGTGGCCCTGGGGCAGCTGCCTCACATGTGGGGACAGTCGCTCTACATCTTGGGCTGCCTTTTGGCCGAGGTAGCTGATGACAGGGGCTTTACACACCGCTGGTCTCCCATCAGCATGCATCCATTACGCCCTATCATTTCTTTTCCAAACACAGACACTCAGTAAAGCCACTTTGAGAATTTCCCTCTGTTATCCCCTCTGTCTCTCTCTCTTGTAAGGGTTTCCTGGCACCAGGAGAAATAGATCCACTCAACAGGAGATTCTCCACAAACTTTAAGCCTGATGTTGTGGTACAAGGTTCGTGTCAGCCATTACTAAGTGGAACGGTGTCGCCTAGAGGCTGGTTAGCAGTTTGAATTCCCACAAATACTAGGAATATACTAGGATATCATGTCCTGCTGTGTGTGTTTGTCCAGTTTGTGTTCTAGCAGAGTCGCAAGAGATCCAGGAGTTCCTGAGCGACCACGGCATCGAGGTCCAGACGGTGTCGGATGTGCTGCCCATCAGGGTCTTGCCCGCTCGCATCCTCAGCCACATTTATGTCAGACTGGGTACCAAGCAGTGAACACTCTTTCCTTTAGTGTGTGTGTTTATTTGTGTACGTGTGCGTGTGTGTGTGTGTGTGTGTGTGTGTGTGCAGGAGAGACTAACATCCTCTTGCCTCGTTGCCACAGGGAACTGTAAGAAACTGAATCTGAGTGGGCGGCCGTACAGACACATCGGAGTTCTGGGAACATCCAAGTTCTATGAGATCAGAAACCGCTCCTACACGTTCACCCCTCAGGTAAAATTCAGACCACTCACGTGTTCACCGAGTCACATCATTTCACGGTGACAATGATATGCCAAAGCAAAAGACATGAAATAAAAGAATTTGAATATTCTCATGGGCTGTTTAACATCATCTTCTCTCAGTCTGTCTTATTTTCTTCCTGCGTCTTTTCTTTTTTTCACGCCCTCTGTCCAGTTTCTGGATCAGCACCATTTCTACCTGGCGCTGGACAACCAGATGATTGTGGAGATGCTGCGTACAGAACTGGCGTATCTCTCCTCATGCTGGAGAATGACTGGACGGCCCACGCTCACGTTCCCCATCACCCACAGCATGCTGGGTAAGGCTTCAGACAGGTGCAACATAGAAAATGAACTGGCTTAGTATCATATGGTGGGCATTTTTCAGTCCAGCGAAATGCAGAATTATTCTCACTTGCTAGGGAATGAATAATGGATAATGGAGATATTATAAAAATGTACTCCTGAATTGTCTGAAAATTATGAGTTTAATCTCTGCAAGTGCTGTACTGCAGTCGGACTTTGCAGCGATAACTTCTCTCAGTGTGGTTTCTACACATGTGGCCTACACTCTTGTATGCATGTTTCTTTATTTTTCGTTCATCGAATGATATCACCGGCGCTCACTGTGATTTTTTACTTTATGCACAGTTGAAGATGGTGACGGAATTGATCCATGTATCCTAGCAACCTTGAGGAAGCTACAAGACGGCTACTTTGCAGGAGCCAGGTCCGTCTCCCTCTGTAATTACTACACATCTGATGTCATAGTGCAAGTAGTGTTTTTCTTCAACAAATATTTGGATAATCATTTTATACAATTTATGCTGTTACTCTTGCACGTGTGTGTGTGTGTGTGTGCGTGCGTGTCATTGCAGGGTGCAGATGTCAGATCTCTCCAGTTTCCAGACCACCTCCTTCCACACTCAGCTCAGTTTCCTAGACGAGGAGAATGATGATGACTTACTGCAGGATGAGGAAGAAGAAGAAGATGAGGAATATGAAGAGGAGGCTAACTACAGGCATCCAGGTAGCACACTGATGATGAAGGAAGTCTTTGCATCCCTCTCAAGGGCAGCAGTCACGCTTAGTCAGTTACGTGCAAGTGTAATTAATGAAGTGCTTGTATTAAAATCATCATGTATGGCTCATCTCCCCTCGCCAGGTGGCTCAGAAGGCATGATCGACCAGTACCTCAACAAGCTGCTCCACAGCACCTCCAAGTGCCATCTCCCTCCCATCCAAAGAGGGCAGCACCACGTCTTCAGTGCTGAACACACCACCAGAGACATCCTGTCTCTCATGGCCCAGGTTAAGGGCCTCAACCTGTCCTGTGAGTTGCTGGGAATGTAATCTGATCTAGGTGGTTGGTGTGTGTTGTCTGCAATGAAAAGAAAACAATCCTTAAACACAGAGCACAGCTATTTGTGATGTAGCTTGAATTGATGCAAAAACAACTGAATCGTAAAATCAAGATTTTGACTACCTATGTTATAATGTTAAAACAGTCACTGAGCCACTGAACAAAAAAGCCCCAAATCACTCAACTACACAGAAGCTGTCCAGCAATGCATTTGTGAATCACCTGTCACAGGATCATGCTTGCAAAGATCCCTATCGGTTAGTAGTAGTGGTGGTAAGCGAAAAATGAGAAAAATCTCAAAAAAGTTTGGGAAAAAAAGAAACGAGGTATAATTTTTTAGCAATATGAAAAGCGATGATGTGTGATACAACACAACAATAGATACTATGGTAAAACAAGTAGGTACAGCAAAAAAGTAAATTACAACACCTGACATCACAGTATAAGTCTACAGTGCAATGAGCAACAGATTAAAGTCAGAGTGTGTGTGTGTGTGTGTATGTGTGTGTGCGTTTCAGCATCATCCATGTATCTACCTGTAACTCCTGCCATGAGCAAACACCGCAAATCTCTCAATCTACTTGACGTCCCCCATGTTCAGCACAGCTCCCAGCCAAAGCAACACAAGGTTGGCACCGTAGAAACAGTCTTGTTTCAGTCTGGACAAAATTGTTTTGTTTCTCTTATAATTTCCACTGTGGTGCTTCTTTTCTCTGATGCCTGATTGTTTAAGCCGCACTTTCCTTACAAGGTGCACGGTGCTGCTGATCTGCACCTGCCTCGGGACTCCCAGGGCAACACGGACTTTGCCGGACTGGTGCGACAGCTGAGAGAGTGTCCCACTCTGCAGGACCAGGCCGACATCCTCTACATTCTTTACATCATGAAGTATGCACACACACACACACACACACACACACTCACAGAGTGGTTCATTCCCGATACCCACCCTTGAGGTTTTGTACTCAGCCAAGTGGCCACTTACATTTCCAGAAGGTGGCCAGTGAATTAAATGTCCAGTTGATGATCTAAACATTTAAACAACAGGGAAGCCACTACAAGCATAAATAAATAGGCAAATAATGTAGTTAGATCACATCTGCTGGATTTATAGTAGGATAAATAATAGATAATAGAGGCTACAATAACCCAATATCACTTTTACTTACACAGAAATGTTTCCTGCCTGTTGTCTTAATTGCCACTCATTCCTTTTGGCATCCAAACTCCTGATAAGTTATGGGATACACTTGCCCTCAAAGATACTCTAAAGCGGCATCAGGGCAAGGATTCATTTAGTTTGGACCAAGTGCACCTGCATTTGGAGACAGTCTTTCACACTTTCATGGTGGTGTGTAAAGGTGTACTCCAGACTGCAAAACCATGTGGACATAGGGACAAGACAATCGTACTCTCTCTCTCTCTCTCTCTCTCTCTCTCTCTCTCTCTCTCTCTCTCTGTGTGTGTGTGTCTCTCAAATTGACCATCTTTCCACACTGATAAGTAAACAATGTAGTTGTAATTGTTTGTGATTTAACCCTTTGTAATGTGAGTACTTGATTTTTTTTTTTTTTTTTTTCAAAAACGTGGGAAAAAACACAATGATCAAATTTCCATAAAATGACCTGAAAATGAACAAAAAAGTAGTAAAATTCTAATCAGAAAATTAGGAAAACATTACCAGAAAATTTGCAATAAAATAGTTGGCAAAAGTACAAGAAGTTGTTAATAATTATAATTAGAATTATTCTAATAATATATATAAACAATGAAATTACTGGAGAATTTTTACAAATTTGAAGAAAATTACCCCAAAACCCATCCCACTGGCTCCTGAGAGTCAAAGGGTTAAATAAATTGCTGTAATTGACCATGCTGTTGCTGTCGACTGCTGAGCAGAGGAGCTGATTGGCTGGTGGAGGTGTCAGGTCCGGGCCAGGGCGGGGCGAGTGTGCGCTCCCTGCTGGAGGAGCTGTATGTGCAGGCCGGAGCCTGTAAGGAGTGGGGACTCATCAGATACATCTCTGGAATACTGCACAAGAGGGTGGAGGTCCTGGCCGAGGTCAGTTTGGCCTGTTGTTGACACACGTCATGGTCATGTCACATTGTCTTTACAATCTACAGGCATAAGAGAACTTCCCTACAGTAAAGCATCATATAATTAATATTTTTATTTTTTAACAACTCCATCTAAATGTGTCTGTTCCGCAGGCCTGCACAGATCTGATTTCCCATCATAAACAGCTGACAGTGGGTCTACCTCCTGAACCCAGAGAGAGAGTTATCACAGCGTAAGTTATTTCATATTCAATTATTGTCAAGAAAATGGGTGTATCTGTGGAGAATTTGTCAAAACTAAAAACTAAAGAAGTAAAAGCACTCTGATGCACTGTGAAAGAGGCCATGCAAATAAAATTTGACTTCACTTGATTTCACTCACAGTTTAGGCTTATTTTTCGGCTTTATTTCATAGTGATAGAAGAGAGAGAGAGAAAAGGCAGGGAAGAGAGAGGGGATGACATGCAGCAAAGGGTTCAGCTCAGAATCAAACCTGGGCTGCTGCAGTAAGGACTCTGCTTTGATAAGGTGACCCACTGGGGTGCTTTCGGCTTAGGCTGATCTGAGGTGGTTACTAAAGAGTAAACTCTCCCTCCCTTGTGTCTGCGTCCAGTCCACTTCCTCCTGAGGAGCTGAACTCTCTAATCTATGAAGCCAGCGGTCAGGACATCAGCATAGCTGTGCTCACTCAGGTAAAACTCTGAGTTAAACTACACGATTGCTGTGGGATATTTATTAAGGTGCCAATCAGTATGAACTGTATATGTGTGTGTGTGTGTTGGTCATACAGGAAATCATGGTCTATCTAGCCATGTATGTCCGCTCCCAGCCCGCTCTGTTTGGAGATATGCTCAGACTCAGGATAGGACTCATCATGCAAGTAATGGCCACGGAGCTGGCTCGCAGCCTGCACTGCTCTGGTAGGAAAGCACACACACTCACACACACACAAACACATACACACATACACATCAACATACAAGAACTACCGTATGAGAACAGAAATGTGTGCAATACCTTTGTAGGTGAGGAAGCGTCTGAAAGCCTGATGAGCTTGAGTCCGTTTGACATGAAGAACTTGCTGCATCACATCCTCAGCGGCAAGGAGTTTGGAGTGGAGAGGAGCAGTGAGTGTCTGCCTCTTTCTCTCAGCATGTACACAGTACATACAGTCTGTGTGTGAAGCCTAGCGAGGTGAAAGACAGCTTCAAAGTTGCTGTAAGGTTTATTTTCTCACTTTGATGGAGCTAGGCTGACAACTCCCATAGACTTTAAGTCTTTAACATGAAATGCTACCCATAGGAACTTAACCACTGCTGTCAAACATCCAGTCACAAAGGGTGATGGTTGTGAAAAGGATGACGGTTTGATGTGATTTAGCTCTCATTTTCCATCATTTACCAACTTCATATTTGCCATTTGATTTTTTTCTACCCAAGGCTAGGGAAAAGAGGTCTGTGCTAGTATTAAGTGTTTGAATACTTTGTGTTTTTGTCTTTGCATCAGTGCGGCCTATCCAGTCGACAGCCACCAGCCCTGCCATCTCCATCCATGAACTAGGTCACACTGGAGCCACCAAGACTGAGCGCACAGGGATCCGCAAGCTCAAGAGCGAGATCAAGCAGGTGCCAAACTAAAAATGAAACAAATACATAATCAGAAACTGAATCGGTATAATATGTTGTGGCATGTTTTACTGTTAATGACATGATTTATCCAGCTATGTACCTGTAAAATGTCTGCCTCAGAGTAACACTGTCCTGGTTTCTGATTGCAGCTGGATGATTCTCGGCCTCTGAGTGTGGGTTGGGTTTGATAACGCCGATAGGCATGTGGCTGTCTCATTTCTAACCCCTAAACAGCAAAGCTGCTCGCTAAATCATAATCATGAACCACATGCTGGCTCTCAGCGTTCTTCTGACCACAGGGTTGTCCATGGCTGGGATTAATCCCACTTCATCACTGTTCTCACTCCGACAGGAGAAAATGCTTTGCTACTCCTGCAAGCACCTCAGTTCAAAAATGTTCACATGCCAAAGGTGGCTTTCATAGAAAATAAAAAAAAATTAGAGGTACAGATTCACGTCATTCTTATTTTCACAAATTCATGGTCTAACTTGTGACCTGAATCCAGCGCCTCCTTAAGCCGCTTTCCATAATCCATCCTTTTCACAGCTCGTTTAATGCTGCTCTTGTATCATTTCAGCATGGAGTGGTGCCATTTGTGTTTTGGAATGGTCTTCCTTGTGATCAGTCATGTCAAACAATTATTTGCTTTCAAATAAATCTTTCACTCCAGGTATTTGTTGTACCATTGGAATTGATCATTTCACCGTAAACCAAACATTTCTCAGAATCTGTGGTATCACCAGGAGTCCAGTGTGAGAGTGAGATGCCGTCACGAGCCCAAGTCATTAATCGAAGTGTGATTCCTGTCATCTGTCATCCATGTTCATCTGTAGATCTTTGGCGGTGGTCTTTCCATGAGTAGCAATGTCACTTCTCCCCGCTCTACGGTAATCCATTTCACTCAACAGCACATCTGCCTCAAATTAACTTGCCTTGTCCTCCTTAGAGTTGTTGTAGTTAGAATATAGGTGCTGATAGATATAGATACAAAGTCATCCTGAAGGCATTTTCCATTCAGATTTCATATTTAAAATTCCATGTTGACCTAATTAAGACATCTCACTTAATGTGTCTGCTTAACTATTTTGCATTGTGTGCTGCACTATATATGGCATGATGACATGCTTACATGTTTATTGCATGGATGGTATATCAGTGTTCGAAAAGTCTTTTCTCATATGTGTGTATGTGGGAGGGAGAGAGAGAGAGAAAGTGACATTTTTGTGACGTTACCCAGTACCGCGTTGTCCTGCATCCACAGCGCTGTAGCAGCCCGTCCACCCCCAGCGGGATCCTGTCCCCGGTGGGTCCGGGTCCAGGCGACGGGCAGCTGCAGTGGGAGGAGAAGCAGGGCCAGTGGCTGAGGAGGCGCAGGCTGGATGGAGCTATCAACAGAGTGCCGAGGGGTTTCTACCAGAAGGTCTGGAAGATCCTCCAGAAGTGCCACGGTCTGTCCATCGATGGATATGTCCTGCCCTCCTCCACCACCCGAGAGGTATACGCCTCCAGGCTCAATGAAATCTAGAACTGAGTGGCATCTGTATTTATTTCTTCTTCTTCTTCTTCTTCTTCTTCTTTTTTTTTACTGCGGAAACTCCTGACAGTCAGATGAGGTAGATGAAAATAGCTTGTGACCTTTCATTTGAAGATAGATTTAAACCATGTCTACATTTGTATGAGGGATGGGCGACCAGTCATTTTCTTTTTGACTCAATAAGTAATAATAGTAACCCGATATCAGTACCATTATGTGTAAAAGTCTGCTCTTATACATAATGCAGGAAATTTTTGTGATTTCTAATATGGTGGGAAAATGTATTCGCACACCTAAAAAAGTAGGAATGATTGATGTGCAGGATACAAGGGTACAAGGATACAAGGATACAAGGAAGTTTATTTGTCATTATAAGTTTATTTGTCATTGTTTATTTGTCATCATTCACTATACAACAGGTTGTATAGTGAAATTAAACATACACAGACCATGTAGAACATTATCACTGCACTTTGGTCAGCTAGATCTTCATATTGCAAAAGTCAGTCACCAATTTATGTTGAATAAGTTCAAGCAGTTTGGGCCAATCAGAGTAGGCACCTCCTGTGCCACAAAATGATGTAGTAAAGTTTGTAAGCAAGAAGAGATGATGATGATTTCTGTGGTGAAAAATATTGATATGGTCTTTGAGTTAATATCAAATAAACTCAATTGTTGCACTTCTTTATATTTTCAGTTGCTCAACATGTTCAGTTATATTATTATGCTGTTCTGCAGTTATTATTCACATTGTGTCAACAAAAAAGGGAAATTTATATTGTTCAGTTGAGTGAAATAACTCCAAACAATGCTTTGCTTTCTGTCTAAAGCAGAGCAACACTAGTACCCTCCTTCATTCTACTCACTCCTTGTTTCTGTAACTGCACGTCCCTCAGCGTGCCTGTGTGTGCAAGTAACCGAGGGACAGGGCGGAAGGAAAAGTAGATCCTATCTTTGGCTAGGGGTTCTCAAACAGACCACATGTTAGACCAGGGACCATCAGTTTGTTACATTTTTGTCCTACAGGAAGATTTTTGTTGTGATTGTGCACCAATCTATGTCTGATAGTGAAAACTATGCTGTGAATAATTGTTATTCATCTTGTCACTGGAGCAGTTTCTAGTGAAAAAAAATTATAGTGAGATTAACCCTACTCATTTTGCTGTGGCTCACCAGAACCCTCTCAAGGACCCCTGGGGGTTCCTGAACCACAGATTGAGATTCTCTTTCCAAGACAATTGCTACATGCAGCATTTATTTATTTTAATGATTTTTTATCAGTTCTCAAAAGGAAACATCTGAATCGAGATTTGAGTATTGATCCGCCCATCCCTAATGGCTATGAATGTGTAGTTACTCGTGTTTGGGCTCTGTAGATGACGGAGGGAGAGATCAAGTTTGCGGTGCAAGTGGAGTCGGTCCTGAACCACGTCCCTCAGCCAGAGTACCGGCAGCTGCTGGTGGAGACTGTCATGGTTCTGGGCCTGGTTGCTGATTTGGAAGTGGACAACATCGGTGGCATCATCCATGTCGACCGCATCCTACACATGGCCAATGACCTGTTCCTCGGTGACCAGGTACTACCACATCCTGGATTTCACTGCTGTTGGTGTAACATTTTACTTTAAATGTCTGTCAGAGCACGGAGCCCAACTGTGAGGTCCACTGTACCACAGATTCTGCCACCTTTCACTTTGCACCTGCACATACATATATGTATATTTCATTGTACACATGTATTGCACGCTGTATACATGTACATTTTCTTATGTCTTTTGAATCTTTTTTTAATCTGTGTGTTTTAAGCATTAATCAGGGAGTGGCACTTCATGTACAGTTCAATCACGTTCTTTCACCTCTAACTCCCCAGAAATCCCACAGTGCCAGCGACTATTTCCTCGAGAAGGACCCAGCCACCGGTATCTGCAACTTCTTCTACGATAGCGCCCCTAGTGGCAGCTACGGGACCATGACCTATCTGTCCAAGGCTGTGGTCACTTATGTCCAAGACTTCCTGCCGAGTTCCAGCTGCCTGATGCAGTGAAGATCCAGGCTAGCAGGTCTCACTGCTTTTCACATCTTGAGAGAAACCTAGAGCTGAAGGATCTACTGACCCAAGGCAGCAAAGCTTCCTATTATCAGCTCATATAATTCATATGGTGCTTTGTCTGATGAACTTCTCAGTATTATATCATTAATGAATGCTGTAGCTCTGACATATTACACCATAGCCTTTGCAGCTGATTGCAAACCTCTAATTTAATTTTTGTGACCCAGGACTGTGAACCTATTTATTACTTCCAACATGCTGCTCAGTATGTTTACAGCCAGTAACTAACATGCATATCATGCAGTGGCGGAGCCAGACAGTTTTCATCGAGGTGGCCAGATTTGGAACAGTTTTTACATTGGAGTGGCACAGAAATCAGTGTCTTGATCAGTGTTTTTTTCTGCATCGCGCAGCAATGTAGGCCGCACCATTAGGAATCATAATGGCAACAACAATTTTTTCTCTTCAATAGATAAAGCATTCTCTGACACACCTGAAATTAGCACACTTTTTAAATTGGAATTACACCATGTATAACATACAGTACATTATTTGTCAAACCTTGCCAACAATAATGCATTTTAGGGATTTAAGATGCCCCTACAGTGTATAAGTTAGATATGGCATTAACCTGAAACATCACCAACAACATTAAATTTGTTTTTACAGGTTAATGCATCAATAATCTAACCCTCTGAAAGGGACCACTCTTCAGATTGAATATTTACAGACTTACTCAGCATACTATCAAGGACAGAGTAGAGCAAACAATCACGAAAAGTGTCCTTGTTCTGATCAGGAATGGTAGATTTATAAAATTGTCCATTTAAGCAGCAAAACATACTCCCTTTCTCGACAAGCTAGCATTACATGCTTGGCACCTATGTATTCCTCAAGGTCTCTACTTTCACCTGACACAGCTGTCTTCAAGCTATGTTAAACAGTGACTGCCCTGCCACCGGTGAAATGTCAGCTAATGACCTCATCCGCAAACAGGTACAGTGTGTTTAATAGTAGTGTCCAGTTAATACTGATGCCGAGTTAGCTAAGATAAGATAAGATAATGTATTATTTTGTGTACCCTCTAGAAAAATTTTTAAAGAAAAAATACACTCAAAGAACAAACAAATACAACCAGTGACTGTGAACCCCATGTTTTTAGTCCCATTTTGTCTTTTGGCAGTGTATTTTTACTCGCTAAATTGGGACGATGTAATGTCATATCAAGATATTTCCAGCCAGGGGTGCTGCGGCAGTGTAGAAATATGGTTCCACACAGGAAAAAATTTTTAAAAATCTGTGATGTGGTGCTTGGGGTGGCCAGGCTTCAGCGTATGGTGGCCGTGGCCAGCCCGAGCCCCCCCTCGGCTCCGCCACTGATATCATGTAAATGGAATCTTGGCATGAATATTTATCAAGACAATATATCTGTGTGCTCGCAGTCTTGTATGTGTGAGAATATTGTTGGAAGTTACTTGAGCTGTTACCGATTCTCTGAGTGTGGATATGCCACTTATAGTGTAATTCAGTGTTGTCAAGTGTTGTCGTTAAAACTTAATTGCTCTATTTGTATATTCATATTAATTAACCTGTGTGGAGATGAGAATCCTATTTTCTTTGAATGCAAGGAGGCTGGCGATAATGTGATTTTTCTGTTGCTTGTTTGTTGTCTGTACTCTATTGTCCAATGTATGAAAATGTCCAATATCTAATTCATCCATCTGTCCTCATGTGAATGTGACAATGCAAGCATTTACGAAGGTTTTACCACTGATTTGGGTACAAGCTGACATTTGGCCTGTACCTCACAGTATTTAACTTCTGTCTTTCTTAAGCTATTCCTTCAGGACTGAAGAGCGTCAAGTTGTTTGGTTTGCTAATACTCATGCCATGAGGTACTAATAATGTAAGAAATCGCATAACCTCTGGAAAAATCTTTAAAGGAAAAATCCAAATAACAAATACTGTGGGAAAATACAGCTTTTGGCTGTGTGTCTCATATTTTTAGTCCCATTTGTTTTTTTTTTTATTTTTTTTACTACAGCAGATAACTGGCCAAATGTGGACAAACATCAGTGTAACATCACATCCACATATTTCCAGTGTAGCTACCGTAAAATGTTTGATATCAGAAATTATTTCAGCAATCTAAAACATCAACGGTAAACCTCAGGTTGTGGTACATACAGGGAGGAATTCAGTGTAGAAGAAGTAGAAGAGAAAATTTCACTAACTGAAGCAGAGGTAGATGAGGCAGGTTTAGGAAAAGTGGATGCGCACACACAAAACTCATAACTAAATAAATAAAACATATGGAACACACAGTGCATCAAAAACTGGTGATCTAACAGTGTAGAGGTATTTGATGGTGGATTTTTCCTTTAAGACTCCAGTACAAACTAGAGCTTTATATATGCATGATGTGTGTGTGTGTGTGTATGGTTGTAAAGTATGGTCCCACGGAGGTGAAGTGTATGTTGCAAAAAGGCTTACGTTTGAGAATGGTGTTGTTACACACAGCCTTTGTCAGAGAGAGAAAGTTTCACGGATACTTCATTTTAGAAAGAAAAATGGCATGTGAACGAGACAAGTGCAGATTGTTGACATTTATTGCTTGAGGTTTAAAAAATATCATTTCATTTATTTCATACCAGAACAGAATATAGTATACATATACAAGAAAATATAAAATACAGATTATATATTAATTATTGAGAGATATTGCAATTGCCCTTTAATTCTCATTCTGTTTATTTACATTGTGTTTATTAACATATTTTTGAACTACTTAAATTATGCAGTCATATAAGTATAATAAAATCATCATTACTAAAATCACCAGGTTCTTTTTTCATCATTTGGTAGTTTCCAAATGAAAACCCATTTATTTTGAAGGTTCTTGGGGTTATGAGACTTACCCAGGACACACAGGGCTGCATAAACCTGTATTTATTAGGAGAAGGCTGGTGGAGGGAAAAACTTTGGTCAGGTCTGACTGAGGTTATTCCAGGTTATTGAGCGGTGCTCAGTGTTTCCTGGGTACACATTTCTTCCAGCTGTAGGCGGAGAGGCGGTGCGAGGCGGGGCAGGCACACTTATATCCCCCTTTATGGTTCATACACAGGTGAGAGCAGCCTCCGTTCTTCCGACTGCACTCATTAATGTCTAAAAGGGAGAGAATCACCGTGTACCTTCAATATGGGGCATGAAACATCAAATTAAAAAAAAAAAAAACAGGAAGCACTTGAGGCGCCTGATGTCCTGCCATAATCGCTATAACATATTAAACCTAATGAGTTATGCTCATTCGGTCATTAATTAAGATAGCGCAGTAATTAAATGTGTCAAGGTGCTTGTCATCACATAACAGACATTTATTAATGTGAACTCAAAGCATAGTTAGTGTGTTCACAAGGATCCACACACACACACAGATACCACAAAAACATAATATTCTGCATCATGTACTATCGTGGTGGTACATAAAAATGTGTGGTACAGAGTGTAGGAGCATGTGTTATAGTAAGGACATGGGTGTGTGTGTGTGTGTGTGTGTATGTGTGTCCACTGACCCTTGCAGCGTCGTCCGTCTGTGTCGAGTGTGTATCCCTTGGGGCAGATGCAGCGATGGGAGCCCGGCAAGTTGACACACTGCCACTCACACCTGTGGTGTTCCAGCGTCTCCTCCTGGCACTCATTTATATCTGTGTGTTGGCACAACACGTCGCCTCAATGTTTTTGTTTTGTTTTAATGAGGTGAAGGGCGAAAAGTGCAGAAGGAGAAGACTCATACTAAAGTCAAGTTGAAAGACTTCTTTGGGGATGTAATGTATAATATTTCTCCTACCTACACACTCCTCCCTGTGGCCCTGTGTGGTTGAACTCTCGGTCGTCGGTGCTGCTTGTCTCCTGTACCCAGGAGGACACTGGGCGATGCAGCTCCATCCGTCTCCGGCCAAAGTGCGCCCAAACATGCAGGAGCAGCGATAGGATCCTGGGAAGTTGTGGCACTGCTCCATGCATGGCCCTAGACCCTGATTAACAGCACACTCGTCTATATCTACACCAGCAAGGACAAAAAGGGAGGTTCATGTTTACATTTACAAGAGGTGCTTTTAGAGAACCACAAATACACAAAAGTTAAGAATATTTCCATCTTGTGTGTGTTAACTGTGTGAAGGCAAAGGGGCAAAGGTACAGCTGCCATTTGGTATCATGACTGACAGATATTTGATGTTGATGTGTTGTTCTGTCCTGTCATATGGGACAGCTGTTAAAAAACAAACAACTTATTCATTCAGTGTAAGGTGAAGTACATTATTCTTATCCTGAGCAGAATCCTGAAAACAGAATCTTGAAAACAAATAACACAGGACTTTGTTCTTGATTGAGATATTCGGTGATAAAACTTTATGCTGTGCTAAACTTTGAGTGTTTTGGGGATACATGGTTCTCTGGATCCAAAGCTGCAACAAAGGAGGAGTGGGTTTACGATGACATTTAGTGAGTGGCTGCTAACCTTGGCAGTGTCCGTCTGCAGACTGAAGGCTGTAGCCAGCGGGACACTGGCAGTGGAAGCTTCCAGGAGTGTTAACGCAGCCGAACATGCAGCCTGTTACAGCCACAGGCAGCAGGCACTCATCCACATCTGGAGGGAGGGAGGAGAGCAGCAACTCACAAACAGATAAATGATGTAAACAGGCATACAGTACAGGTGTCATATGTGTTTAGATATACACACACTGTAACACACACCTGTACAGGAAGTCTGGTCATGAGCCAGCTGATAGCCGTCATTACAGCCGCACTTAAAGGAGCCAAACGTGTTGATGCATCTCTGCTGACACCGGTGCTGCACCTCCACACACTCATCTGCATCTACACACACACACACACACACACACACACTAGTATTTTTATAACTCAATTTAAAATAAGAGCAACCTCTGAATAAATAATAAACAATTACAGTATGTGTAAACATACAAAAAAAACCAGCAGTATACATACTATATTTGTGTATGCATTGATTTGGGTGGATGAGCATCCAATAGGCGACGCACACACTCAAGCACACATGCACAGTCAACCAAACACAAACATGAAATAAACACCACACTGCGCGATGAAAGACAGCAGCAACAGATGAAAGGCGGTCATATTCTCTACGGCTCTGAATCAAGCTGCAAACTGAAAGCCTGTTGAAGCTTCTCCATGCTTGCCTGCTGTCTGGGTCTGTAATGAGCTAACCATAAAGCAGATGTTTTGTGACTTCCTTTTCTTCCTTTCTGTCCGGTCGTGGAAGAGGCAGGAAGCGAGGATGTGTGGAAAACAGCTCAGGATGTACATCATCTGTCCTAGCAACCCTTGTGTGGCCTGTAGAGCCCGACCGATATATTGGTAAGCTAATATTATCAGCCGATATTGGCCTATCACAGATATTCGGAATCAGTGTATGTGTTGTCATATGCACCAATATGAAAACTTATTGGGCCTGCATAATGCAGAACTAGATGCCTTGGGTAATTTAGCATAATGATTATTATTTACGAATATTTGGTCATTTTTCTTAGTTTAGTTTTTTTTTTCTTTAATTATTTATAACTATTACATTCTCAGTGAAGTTGGTTTGACATCATTGCACTGATGTCATTTTGGACAATAAGGGTTTGTATTGTTAAACTGTAAAATATCTTGTCTCCATTACATGTCATTGTCACAGGTGTTTGATAACCACATTTTAGGGATCATTGGGGGGAAAAAATGTGTGTATGTATATAATCGTCAACATATCAATATTGGATTTTTTTAAAAAAAATATCAGTATCGGCATCGGCCCAAAAAATCCAGAATTGGTCAGGCTGTCCAGGCCTGCCATCCAGGAGAGGACGGGTTCCCAATCTGATGCTTGTCTGCATACGCCTGCAAATTCACCCTATATTCTGACTCAGAAATGAAGCAGAGTGTGAGCAGAGTTTAGCCCAGAAGGAACACTGCATGCTGGAAGGATGATCAAAATAGCTTTTTATTTTCCCTGTGCAAACTCTGGCTGTCAGAGAGGAATGCTTGCAAGTGTTATTTCATTGCAGTGGAACTCGTGGGCTAAAACTAAACTATAATCAGTTATCCGTGATGTCTGCAGCAGCAGATGACAGCAGCTGACAGGACTCGACAGTTTGTCTGCACACTGATGACACTGCACATAAATAACACACCATGCGCACACCGTGTACTGATGTCACAAATGACAGGTTGTCCATAACAGGAAGACTGCAAGCACACCATGGTAAGTTTCATCCTTCTAAGGGGCGCAAGCATGTAATGCTGCCATAAATTTCACAGCTCACTTACACTTGTCAGTGAGCCGTGAAACATCAAAAACATAAAACATTTGAAGGAGGTTCCCTGTTGTGCTGTAACATGCCTCGATGCACAGTGCTTTGTTATTAGCATGATCCCTATGGACTCGGGAGGAATGTCACAGTCTTAAGAGAATCTGACAGCTTTAAGGAAAGATAAGAAAAAAACAAAACAAAAGCATGACATGCTCACCTCTACAGGTTCGCCTGTCATCCAGCAGGGTGAAGCCAGGTCTGCAGTGGCACTGAGTCTGATTGTAGCTCTGGCTGTGGTTGTGGGAGCTGGAGCAGAGCTGGGAACAGCCTCCGTTGTTGACTGAACATGGTGTCAGCTCTGGGGCGCACACACAAACACACACATACACACACACACAAGCCAGAGCAAAAATTATGGAAGATAGATCCATGCAGTCAGAATGAGTGAAACTGTTTTGAGTGTTTACAATAAACTTGTCCCTAGTCTGGCCAAAGATGGATTTCAAGGTTGTTCTGAATTATTTATGAGAGAAAATCACAGAATTGGGGAAACATCAGTCTCAACCAACATCAGCGGCTCGAGAACTGAACTCACTGGTCCCCTTCAGAGCCATGTTTGGCTCTGTCACGTCAGTGTGAGGGGATGTGTTTAGCAGCTGCACTGACATCAGTGAGGTAACTGATGTTTAAAGCAGAAAGGCCACATGAAGGTGAACCACTTTGTTTGACTGAAACACAAACTGGATGTAACTTCATGACACAACACAGAGCCCACAACAACGCTGCCCTCATTTTGCATAGAAAGGCTAAATTGATTTTTTTTTTTTGTTTGTTTTACGATGGCACTTTAACTGGTAAGAGGAGTCAGACATAAATTGTAACGCAACCACTTAAAAACAAACAGCTGCAGCAGGACTAAAGTAATCACTGCAAGCACCAACAGGCACACTTGACCTTCATTGTAATAGTACTGAAGGGCAACATGGCAGTGGATGATATATACATTCTGCACATTATTTGCACCTTAATATTCTTTTATGAAACTGGAGGTTGCATATGACCTAATTTTACCACAGAGATTACTCAAAGTTTCATCCTGTCTTTACTAGGATTTGGCCAACATGAGTTTTTGAAGGCCAATATTTATTAAAAAAAAATGTTTTTACACTTAATAATGCAGTTTGTCGACGGCTTATATTTTATTCTGAGATTCTATTTATTCCCCTGACTCTAATGTTCCCCATCTCCTACATCAGAGCCCAATCCTCCACCTTCCTTGTCACTGAGCTCAACTACTGCACGGTAAGAATTCACATAATGAAGCAGCAGTATAACCTACCCAGACAAACAGGTGTGACTCCGCTCCATTTGCCCCCCTGCTGGCAGAAGCTGTGCACGTCTCCATGCGCCAGCGTGTAACCAGGGTAGCAGGCGTACTGTATGTAATGTCTGTACTCCCTGGGACCCGGGCTCTCTACGTTACGGAAGTAGAAGGTCCCATGGGCGGGTACGGGTGGGTACGGGCACACAGGTCGTCTGTTGAAGGTCAAAGACAGCGAGGGTGGTTTGACAGTGACGTTCGTCATGAAGCTGTGGCGTTCTGTCCAGTCGGGCCTTTGCTCAGTGGGGGTTAAGGTGTGTGAAGGAGGAGTGACATCAGACAGCGGCGCTTCTGTGTCGACCTGGGTGGAGCCGTGACTTGAAGCAGTGTAGGTGGAAAGGGATATCTGTGAGGATGAGGAGGCAGCAGAGGAGGTGAGGAGAGGTGATGAAGCGGAGGGGAAAAATGAGACAGAGCTGGAATAAGCAGCAGGAGACAAAGTGTGTGGTGAAGTAAAAGCTTGTTGATGAGTCCTCTGATGTCTGGTGATCTCTGGCAGCTCTGTCACACTCTGACCAGGATGTCGTGAGGAGGTCACTGTCAGCTCCTCTTCATCCTCAGATGCAGGCTGTTGTCTCTGGACTGAACCGCCCTGTCTCGGGCCCTCAGACAACACATGATACTGAGACACAGTTGCAGCCGAGGGCTTCTTATCAGCAGGTGCAGGAGAACCCCTTACTATTTCAGGGTGATCTGCATGACTCTGCATGACTCCTTGGCCTCCAAACTCCAGCACTTTGTCACGACCAGACACAGGTAGAGCTGATGAGGTGGCTTGGGTCGGCTGCAAAACTAAAATTTTTGCTGCTGGAGTATGTTTGATAGCAATATTTGTGACAAGAGTGGCAGCTGGAGTTTGAGTCCTTGAAAGCGATGACGATGACGATGATGATACCTCTGTTCCTGACAGTAATGCTGTAGATGAGACAGAAAGATGCGATCCAGTGGTAAACTGTGTAACAGGCGTCAGAGGCATTTGGGAGGTTCGTGCTAGTCTGTCTTCTTCATCCTCAAGTGAAGTCATCGCCACTGAGCTTCTTCTGCTGGTCCATCTCTCAGACGCCTCCTTCTCTTTGCTAGATTTCGTTACAGGGGCCTCAATGCCCTTCTGGAACTGGGCGTCATGATTAAGGGTTTGGATCCCCTCTTTGAGGAGGATTTTCGTATTAGGATTTTGAACAAGCTGCTCCAGATGAACTTTTTGACGAGTCACTTTGACCCCCGCAATGTTTGAGCTTTCTGACAACATGCTAGGCAACAAGCCAAATTTGAGGTGCGCTTGCTTGGAGGGAGTATGAGCGAAGGTGTCGTAGTAGTGGGATTGTTGCTGGTTCTTCACAGCCAAGGGAGCCTGGAGGTTCTGCTGTGGATTTGGTTTCTGCTCGACTCCGTGTGAAACAGAGCTCATCATGTCAAACTCTAGGAGGAAGAAAAAAATAAAAAGATGAAAAAACCTCAATATAATGCAATATTTTGGACAGTTTATTTTATTTTTATGCACTGTTGTCTTGAATGATGGATGACTACATCGACATTTCACAGGATCAAATTTAAAGGAGCAATTCACCTGAAATACAAAAATAATAAAAGAGTGAATTAGAGGCAGAAAGATATAGTTTGTCAACATTCTTCAGCAGGAAATAGTTCCCCCCAAAAAACTCTTTGCATCCACACGCTGTGGATTATGCCAGGCATACATGTTGTTGTTGCTGGAAAAAGCTGTTGCTGCTGAGTTTTTCACATTCATGTTTTTGATATTTTAAGCTCCACAAAACAATACCTTTCCAGTCCGATTGTATTGGGCTGCCAGGGTAGACTATGCCAAATCTGGATGCAGAGATTGCACTAGAGGTAACTGCGAATTGCTCTTTTTTTTTATTTTGGGTAAATTGCTCCATTAAGAATCAAAGTGTTTTGCATGTTCACCTTTGCAAACAGGTTTGGTGCTATTCCAGATTCGACCCTTACAGTACAGCTTGGAGGGCCCATGGAGCCTGAAACCACTATTACAGCTGAACATCGCCCAGGAGCCATCTTCACTCACACTGGTTTCCCCATGAAACAATGGCCCCGGGTTCTTGCAACCAGAGGCTGAAACAACAGGAAACATGACATTTATAATGAGAAATGTTGTGGAAAAATTGAGCATAATTATCACTTGTGTATTTCATCTGCTGAAAATTGAAGAAAAATGTAATCTTGCACTAAAAAATTGACCTAGTTGGTACAAATCAAGCTCCTTTTAGGACTCACCAACACAGACTGGAGGTTCCCGGGTCCAGTGCCCAGAAACACAGCTGTTAGTTTGGTATCCATGGAGCTTGTATCCTGGGTGACAGCGGAAGATCACAAGCAGGCCGCCGTAACGGAAGAACGTGCGCCCGTTCTCCAGGTGTCTCAAAGCGCTGCAGCTCTCAGCTCCAAACACTGTTGAGAGAGAAGATTCTGCAATGAATACTTGTCCCTGTGCTTGCCTGAAACCAGGCAAAGGGTGAGTACAACTGGCAGAGGCAGTAAATTGAGATGAACTTGCAGCAGGTACCTGGAGTTTGGGTGCTGAGCAGAGCGGCGAGTGCCACCAGGAGCCCAGTCTGAGCTCCCATGGAGAAACAGAAGTGCACACAGGATGACAATGCTGCAGGAGCTACAGACCTGGGATATGTCTCATAAGGTTTGGAGGCGAAGGGAGGGGATTTGGAGGCGAAAGGAGAAGCTGAGGGAGGAGTGCAGGGTAGGAGGGTTGGCTAAAAAAAAAAAAAGGGGAATACTTGGAGAGTGAAAGTGGGTGGTTTATGAGACACTCAAGATAAAGAGGGCTGTTGTGGCTTGGGATTCCTGCAGGATGGGCAGAGGGGAGGAAGGAAGGGAGGAAGGAGGGGTAAGAGGGTCTATATTCATGCGCTGCAGAGAACCAAAACTTTCTGACAGATGGACAGGAGCATGTCAGGAGAATTGCTCTCCCTCCTTGTGATATATATGTATATATGAGTTAAGAAAAGGAGCTCAGTACCTAAAAATGAGGCAACATTCAGGGACCACAACAGAGAATGTACCAGTTAAGTTGATTATTAGTCTCCACACCTCCATTTATCTCTCTCTCTCTTCTTTCACTTTTTGCAGCCTCTGGCAGCTGCTAGTTATGTGTGGGTGTGTTTTGTGTGTGTTTTTGCGTATGTGTTTGCGTGTTGCGTGAGTGTGTGGAAGCCTTCAGTAAATTCTGACCCCATTATTTACTCCGGCTGACAGGATGCCCGGGCCTGTTTAACTGCTCTCACAGTTGTGTAATTATAGTCGGCGGGATACCAGCCTGAACGAGCACACATGCACATACACACAAACAGTAAAAATGTAGACAAAAATTTACAGCAATTATCACCATGTGAGGCAATCCATTCTGACAAGCCACTTTATTCTTGTTTTGCATAAAGCATCTATATCACTCACATTAGTGGAGATCTGCCATGTGAGGACAGGGATGTGTTTCTGTTTTCTCTGAATGCTAAATTCCTGCCAATAACACCTGTAATACTAGAGAGCTGACACACATTTAGGGATTTACTAATACAAATTTTTCAATTCTGATATGGATACCGAATATGACACTTCACATCAACCAATAAAGAATGACGATCAGCTTGGACCACAGTTTGGGGTCTTACAAAACAACCGATGTGTTTATCCTTCTTTTCCTCCACCATTTGATACATATAGGCATGTGTGTGCCAAAATGCAGAAAATAGAGAGAATTTGCTTTTATATATACAGGCTGTTCTCATTCAAAGTTCGTACAAATTCCTACGAAAAATATTGCACTATAATTCGTATATTCCCCACGCAATTGTGAACCAGAAAGTTGTGATCACGTGACCTATGCGCTGCAGGCTGGTCTTACTGTGAAAACAAAATAAATGGCGGACATTCCTTTTATTCTCAGTGGAAAATGCAATATTTTAAGAGAGCTTATGCATTCAAATGCGTTTTGATAACATTTCTAGCGGGAAATGTGCATTTTATTTCCAAAATCTTCATTCAGTTAATGTATATGATGCAGTGGCGGTTCTAGACCAATTTTACTGAAGGGGCCTGACTGGGGCCAGGGGTTTTGTCAGAGGGGCACATTCAACCTGGGGCAAAAAAGACAAAGACTCAAAATTATATCTGATTTTTTCCCCCATAAAACTAGTGATTACCCATTGTAACCAAATTGAATGGTTCAAAATATCACATTTGAGACACAAGTATAAGAGACAGAAATAGTGGAGACATCCTATTTTTCAGTGTAACCTTAGTACAGACAAACTCCTCACTTAGTACAAACTCCTGCTTCTGAAATCTTTATCAAGCAGTTTCATCAACATCATCATCATCACATCTTCATTACACCACTGTTTTCTTATCATCTTCATCAATAAATCATCATCATATTTACACTCTAAAAGCTTATTGTTACCTTGTAACAATAAAATATTGTTAGTCGCTTCTTGCTTCTGACTGCTTCTCGTCAGGTGGTTGACTTTTCGAGCTCGCTGTTTTCACCGTAGATCAACAAAACTGACCGCCGTTTCCAGTGGTGCAACGCTCTAAAGTGGCTTTCACATAGCACGTGCACGGCACAGACCGCGGCTGGCTCAGCCATTCATTGTGATCACGGAGCGCAAGAGGCACTGGTCTGCGTTTTTTTTTTTTTTTTTTTTTTTAGAAATCTAGATGATTTACATCATTAGATATGCACTACTGTTGCAAAGACAATGCAGTATAGTCATACATTTATTATAAAATTCCATGTGAAGTTACACACACAACAGGTAACAGGTGAAATCACAAGAAATGAGAAAAAAATACAGCCTTCATTCATGTAACATAATTTATTAAGAAGCATTAGTTCAGCTTATTCATAAGTTAAAAAATGTATTTGCCTCTTTACACGGTGCATCCGAAGCTGCTGTGCTGTCCACCAGAGAAAAATTGCACCAGAACGGAAAACTACTTCCTAGCGTCTATTTCAGTCGCGTAGCAACCAGCGCCACATACGTGCACGCTGTGCATGCGTGCCTTTCATGATGAACGCCTTTGTGTAAACAGAGCTGCATTCAGATTATGGAACTTGGTTCCAGTTACCGCCTGATAAAAACAAACCAAGAGAAACTTTCAACCACCACTACAGCTGCTACAACATTTTGGCCTGCTGGAGGTGCTAGAACAAAGCACGGCTCAACAACAATACACACAATGACAGGAAACACACTGCTCATCATTGGAAACATTACAAACTCAAGCAAGGAGCACAAGTGGCAAAACAAAAGGTCCATACACTCTACAGTTACAGTTGTTTGTCTCCAATTTTATTCTGGATCACCTCATAACAATGTTAATCTTAATCGCACACATAGACTATTTCATCGTCATTTCAGCATCATCTGAGGTTGAGACCAAATTTCAAACTCTAGCACCATAGCCTGTTTTGAAATTTTCAAGCATAACTGAGCGGATGTGTTACCTGCATACTCAGTGTCCGTGGACACAAACAAAAAACAATCAACAATGCAGAATGTAGAGCTGTAGCCATTGTGACGTCATGCCGTCCGTCACAAACAAGTATCTGTGCAGGTGACTGTAAAGTACTGAGCACTGTCCCAGGTGTTGTCTATGCTGCGCTTGCGTCGTCATCATCTGGTTGACTGGTGACGTCACTGGCCGGAGCAGCAGAGAGCATAAAAAGCCGGCTCGGCAGCAGGTGAGTGTCACACCTCCTGGAGTTGGTCTTCGGCTGGTCTGAGACCAGGTTAGGCTCGCCTGTATAGGGCTGGCCGCTCGGCAGTGTGTGTCCGCTCTCCAAGTTCAGCGGGGGGTGTCCACATCTGCTGGATCTGCTCTCAGACTGAGCAAAGACCAAGCGAGTCTCGCCTTTCCCAGGCGGGCTCTCCAGCTGGCTCTGCTAGCTGCACAGCAGGTGCGCCCCTCAGGCCGGTCTCCGGTGGTCGGTGCAGCCTGCGCAGAGACTATTAGTCCAGTCATTTTAGGAAAAAACCTAGGACAAACTGCAAGAGAAAAAACTCTTGCAATTTGCTTCTCTTGCAATTTGTCCGAGGTTGACCCCAATTTTGGCCTAAAATTACTGGACTATGAGGGTCCACAGACTGGTGATGCTGACGGATGCAGGCGCTCTCTTCTGCTAGGAGGAGCCAATGCCTGCATCACGGTTGTCATGGAGACGGTCCATTGGCCTGCTGAACATCTGGTCGCAAGGACCGTGCTGTTGTCCAGAC
Source organism: Myripristis murdjan (assembly GCF_902150065.1). NCBI lineage: Eukaryota > Metazoa > Chordata > Actinopteri > Holocentriformes > Holocentridae > Myripristis > Myripristis murdjan. The sequence continues at coordinate 10,494,087 of NC_043982.1, forward strand.
TGCGCCACCATGATGTGCCAAGAGCTGCTCCGTGGCTTCTGGTCAGGGTCACCGACATGAAGACTGCGGTCGTTGCCGTTATAACCATACCGCCTGTGCCTGCTCCTTGATACGGGGACGGGACCTGGGGTGTGTGTGTTTGTGTGTGTGTGTGTGTGTGTGTGTGTCTGTGTGTGTGTGTGTGTGTCTGTGTGTCTGTGTGTGTCTTGTGTGTCTTGTCCTTTCCAATTTTGTTTTTTCAGTTTCAGCTTTTAATTTAAAATGCTCCAATTCAAGATCCATTTAGGGCTACTGTACCTGTTGCCCAACGATAAAAAAAAAAAAAAAAAAGAATTAATGTATAAATAAAAAAAAATAAAAAGTAACATGTCTTCTATTCTTTGTGGCTGCAGTGAACCAGTTTTCCCTCCAGTTCATTTGTCTCATTTCTTTGTCAGTAATAGGAAATAACAGCGGGGTCCAGACTCAGTGTTACGGGGGCACTGGCCCCTGCTGGCCCCTCCCCAGAACCGCCAGTGACACTTTGGCCATTAAATACCCCCTTAAAGAAGTTTGACTGATTTTATCAAGCTTGGCCCTAAAAGAGGTCTGCAGATGTACACCTGAGACAGCCTTGGCTTGGAGCACGATGAAAATCAAACTTTGTCACAGAACAACAATGAAGACATCGTTTGAAAGGTCTTGACCTATGGAGTAACATATCTCAGTGTGAGACCAGTGCGCAGTTCCTGCTCCCCACGAGTGCCCTTTGAACCTTGCACCTGAGACACACAACAGTGCTGCTGCTTTTAGGGAAACTAATGTGGACGACTTTATTATAGTGATGGAGTACTGGTGTGAAGAAAGTTTGAAGTCTCTGAAAGTTCATTTTCATATCCTAGTGGAATTAACGGAAACCAGCGGTTGGATAAAACATAGGAAAGATGATGTGGGAGTTCTAAAATACTACTGCGTGCTTTGGGAAAAGATTAGCAGGAATGTGATGTACATACATTTAGTAGACACCATGAAAAATGTGTGGAATCACTGATATGGTCCTTTAACAGTTGCTGTTAGTATAGACTCATTTTCTCACTAGCTGGACAATGCACAAAACCATTTGTGATGAACCAAAAGTCTCAAGCTATAATCAATAAAATAAAATAAAATAAATATATATTGTCTGCTCCAGGTGCCTAATTAGAGAGACTAAATCATTTCCAATAAACTCAAAAGACCTATTCCTTACTTAGATTTTCTCATGTAAAGGTATTAATAATGAGCACAATTGTTGATTTTATTCAACAGTTACAATTTTGAAGCAACAATATTCTTTTTTATCTCAAATTAAGTGCTGAAATAACGTTGTGGCTACCTTTTTTAATGCTCAGCCTCTTGTGATGTCATAGTAAATAAGACGTGGATCTCGACCAACCAGATTGAAAGCGCAGTATTACATTTTCTACCATTATGAGTAACTTTCTGTTGATTCCATCTCTTTGAAAATGAGAACTGACAATTAACAATGCCACCATCAAATGAGTGTGATTGGCTTTACAGACCTGGTGAGGGCAGTATTGAGACTCAAACAGTGACGTGAGAAAAAACAATAAAGAAACTTTGCTGGGTTTGCTTTGTGCTCCTTAAAGTATTTAGGGTGGATTTTTTCCTTAATAGTTCTAGAAATACTCTTCTTCAATCATCTTATCTCAACCCTTCTTTCCTACTTCCATTTCAGCATTAATTTCTCCACCAATTCGTGATGCAGGACTTCCAGAATTAACTTCTCTTCTCTTCACATTCTCGCCATTTGTCCCATCTGTCAGCCATGGTGCTGATCCTTGTTGTCTAGTTTATGCACCACTCTGAAGGCCTCTAGGAACTCAGTGAAGTCTATACTGCCGTCCTTGTTGAAGTCGATACTGCGGGCCAGGTCGTCGATGGCTCTATTGTCGATGTCGACTCCTAAGTGGGCACTGAAAAGACGCCAGGTGTGACGAAACTCCTCGGTGGAGATCAGACCTGCAAGTACAACCGATACACGTGCACAAAAACACACACTCAGTTGTGAGGAATACATTTCAGATGACTGACACCAGCTGTCCAAAGCAGTACATCTTTACCTGAATGGTCTTTGTCTATAATGTTGAATATTATCTCAAGGTCCGTCCTGTATCTGAACAGAGTTTCAGCCAGGTTAGGAGTGACCTAGGAGGAGAAAACAAGAGAGAGAGAGAGAGAGAGAGAGAGAGAGAGAGTTAAAAGGCAGCAGGGTCAGAGGTCAGTCACTAGACTATACTGTTACTAGACCACAGTGTCTATGAGGACCTGTCTCCAACTGAGACCAATCAATTCCATCTCATAACCTATTTTCTACTAAGTATTATATATGTATACTTTGCTTTGATCTCTCTTCCTTGTGGCTATGTTTTGATTATGCTGTGGTGATGCTTCCCTGCCCCAATGTGTCCTTGGATTTCAAGAAAGGCACATTAAACTCATGCATTGATTAAATGTATTATTGTTGTTGTTGATGTTATTGTTATTGTTATTCTGACCTGTGGCAGTGGAATGCCGGGGCCCATGTCCTGGAAGCAGGACTGGTACTCCACACTGCCATCTGCTGCCAGGCGTGCCAGGTGTGGGCGCAGTGTCCTCCACGGCAGGTCCAGCCTCAGCACAGACTCCAGCACCTGAGCCCATTCACTGACCGACACACAGCCTGAACACATGCAGAATAGTGTTTGGAGACTACTGCAGGGACTGATCATTAGCTATCAAGACAATAACAACAATCTATTTAAGCTGCTAAATTTCCCACCCCGCCCTCTGACATGCCAGTGCCACTGCTATTCTGGATCGCTGTTTGCTTTTCAGCCCCTGCACCACCCCAGCATCCACCTGTAGGCTTTGACTAGGAGGTAACATATTTACTCATATTTACTCATCACACCCATTATATCTATATGCAAACACAAGTGCGGGGAGTGATGAGCTCAGAGCCTAGATGCCAAACTCTAAGATCTGATGCCGTAATAAACATTTCAAATGTGAGTTGTCTGCCTGAAATAGTATCCACACGACTTGACACCTAGCTCTGTAAGTGAGGATTCTCATTCTCAGCCTGTATGCTGAAATGCTTGACACATTTTAAGTTGGAGTCATACTTGCAGGACTGTAATATCAAAATGAGAGCACATAATCACACCGTTGTGTTTACTGTCTCAGCAGGATATTTCGTACAGTTCCTCCCACTGAAATGTTTTGTTGGGTTGCTTTGTCTTCTGTCTGTGTGAGTGGCTGGTGTGTTTTGCTGTGTGGATGTGTCTTCCATCTTCAGGTCAGTGGTCTGGCTCTGTGTCCATGGTCCTGCTCCCCCTGCACCTCCTGCACCTTCCACAGCCATTGGCTGTTAATTACCACTTAGCTTTATTCAGTCTTAGTTGCCTCCCTAATGTTTTCCTTTGCCCTCCTCATCTTTTGTGTGTGTGTCTCATATGTTTGTGTGTGAACACCCTGTGTGAATGAATCCATCTTCCTCCCAGGTGTGACACCCCCCCACCTCCCCACCCCCCTCGTCCTGGCTCCTGCAACAGCTTTGTGGCCAGTCATTGCTCCCTGGTGCTTGTTCTTTACTATGTCTGCTAGTGCATTTTCTTATGTAATTTTACAGCACTGATCTTGATCACTGGCCCACCGGGTCTGGCCCAGAACAGAATACCTCTCTCTGGGGTCCTTTTCAAGATTTGTTCCATTTTTCTCCTATTTCATCTGTGGGGTATTTTTGAGGTTTGTCTTGCCTGCCATGAGCCACTTGAGCTCTTTGCTCTTGTAACCTAGTCCTCTCCAATGTAGCCTATATTTTAAACATTTGATGCACTAGTAGTTTCTGTTTATTTGTTAATGCTAGCACAAAGTTCATAAATAAAGAGTGTATGCTGATTTGGATTTCTGTTTTGTCCTGTGGTATCCATTCAGGTACTGACAACTGTGACATTTCATTGTTACTGGTGTCAACTGCCAAAATTCGGATATCCCTAATAAGGATATGCATTCACACAAACAAAAACTCACATGGACAAATGCATATTTAAATGACACAAAAAACAATGAGGGTTAGTATGGCTCACCAGTGTTGTCCTGGTCATACTGCTGGAAGCCTGTCATCAGCTCGGACCGATGGGCAAACAGCTTCTCCTGCAGAGCCCTGAGAGCAGAGCCCTCAGCTGCTCGTACTCTGGACACACACACACACACACACACACACACACACACATACACAACCCAGACCTTTACTGAGCTCTACTGCACAGATAAATGCACCCAGCTGCTTTTAATGTATGCCAGTTCACACACAGAGTAAACACACCAGTCACCTACCTCTGTGTTAAGGTGAGCTTGCGGGTGGTGTGGCTGACCTGGTACTGGTAGAAGCGGGGAACCAGCTCTCTGCCCAGTTTGATGTAGGCGCCACGGTTGCTACCCTCCTCGTAATAATTTGAGGCTGAGAAGATGGTGATCACCTTTTGCACACACACAAACACAGATTTATCTTTCTGGATGTCAGTAAAGCCTGTCAGCAGAGTCATAGCAATTTGATAAAGTTCCTCCACCAGCTAGAGCAGCTGGTCTACCTGTCCACCATGACAGAGCTCATAGCCCTCCTGTTTGCACTCATGGGAGCGGATGAGCAGCTGCAGCCCGTGCTGGAGCAACAGTCTTTGGGTGACATCGGGGCCGAAGTAGCAACCTCCTCCTCTGAATGTGTTGGGACTACAGCCCTCCTGGGATTTAGGGTCACTCCACAAAATATCCACTATCTGCAATGGGGAAGAGAAGAGAATACAGGGGCAAAGTACTCAACAAGAAGAAGAAAACGCAGAGTTAGATGATGTTAATCTCCTTTCCTCTGACCTGTTTCCATTCCCGTTCATGTTGAGGGGGCGAAGGAGGGGAGATGGAGGACAGGGAGTCCAGGAAGGGCACTTGTGGGACATCATTAGAGTAAGGCACACTGGGAGAAGTCGGGCACGGGCGAGGTGAGAGGCAGGATGGAGTTTGAAGGGAGCAGAGAGAGGAAGAGGAAGACGAGGAGGAGGAGGAAGAGGAGGCGCTGTCTTGCCGGCTCAGCCCACAGCGCCGCTTTCTGTGAGAAACAGTAGAGGAGGAGATCTGTGCCTCTTAACAACGACTTTCATTGTACACTGACATTATACAAGTTGTAGTTGGAGTTGTAGCTGTATGACACAATCGGCTGTTGTCAGACCTGTGAGCGGGCGTCGTTTGGCTCTTGCTGTGGCTGTGACAGCTGCCTGGCCGAGGGCTGTCTGTTGATCTCATTCTTTTGGTCTGTCTGCAGGATCTGCTGATATCCAGCTGCTCCAGACTGTGCCTGGGCAACCTCAGAGCAGATTTAACCTGGAGGAGGGAGGGAGGGAGGGAAAGAGGGCATCACTGAAGCGAGAACAACAGTGTTTGTCTGTGTTCAGTGTAGCCGAGGTGTAAGTGTGCAGCTGAGGGAGGCACGATGAAAAACATACAGTGGATGTCATCATGATAAAACCTGCAATGGGCTCTAAAAGCACTAAGAGTCCATCAGTCTTTGTTGGAGTGTGTGTGCAATAAAAACCGGGCCTACAGCTTGTTTAAGACCCCAACAGCTGAGGCAACAATGATCTCAGATATGTTTGATTTGGCCCACCCAGAGAGAGTGCACCTCCTCCCTGATGGCAGGAGTCCAAACTCTGCATGGAGACGGATTAGAGCTGGGTATCCTAAAAAAATTTCTCTACCTGCACCAATATCCTGACTTCAAGACCAGCTCCTGAATACTTTTTTTCCATACCAAATTTCAATTTTTTTCAACATCTCTGGGTGTAATGTAGTGTTTTTCCTGCATACCCCTATGACGTGTAACATTAGGCAGCAAATCACCAGGATTATGAAGAGTGATCTGTCAACATTTAAACCTCTCAACTAGAAAAACTCTCCAATCGGCTTTTTTTTTTTTTTTTTTTGCAGATCGAGTTAGCGGTGGCATCAAAACTCATTTTGAAAAACAGAAAAAATGAAAGACCATCTTAGTATCTTAGAGATATTATAGTGAGGCTGGAATCAGACAATGTTTAGCATTCTTAATTGAGAAATTACCATAAAAAGGAGAAAAGGGTGAGCAAAAACAGTGGTGCTTTCATAAAGCACCACTGAACACTGATTTAAAATGGTCCAAGGATATGAAAATTTTGAGACAAACCCGCAGGTGTTTTCACTGCTGAGGTGTGTCAAAAATAAATGATGACTTTGCTAATTCACAGTTCACACAGGAAATCACTTTGAATTTTAAAAGTGATGAAACACAGAAAAGATTTTTTTGTTTATTTTTTTCCCAGACATCTTTGTAAATAAAACATGTGGGCCTGTTTAAGGCATTTTGCTGATGCTGTTATTTACTGTCAAGCGAGACGAATGAACTGTAGCTAGCCTGGAGTCTGGAGTTGTTGCACAGCTGGCTGCTGCTGCTGCTGCTGCTGACAGACAGATTTCTGTAGTTTAGCAGAGGTTCAGTGTTTTGCTCCAGGAAACTTCAGGAGTCACATGGCTTTTGTCCTGTAACTGCAGGGCCACAGGTTCACGCTCCAGTTCACTTGTAATGCTGCAATATTAACATGTGATTTACAGTTTCCACACAATTTTTCATGTTATTATTAGTCTTTATTTGAGGAAGCAAAATTATTTTGGAGAATGAAGCACTAAAATTTAAACAAACAACTCCATATTGTACATAATATCAACTATAGTAAATGTGTGTCAGTTAATGAAACACCACATAAATTATTAAATTATATATGAATATATGCTGTAGAAATTATAACATATAATACACCTGTATATATACCTGAATACACCTGTATACTGTATACCTAAAATATATCTGTCTTTGTGTTTTCTAAATTACGTTCTGGCACACCGTTGCCATAGCAACAAAGCTCTCACCTCAGGTTTAGCCCCAGGTGATGAGGTGTCTAACTTTCCTACCTCAAATGAAGTCAGTCTTAATATTTCTGCAACAGACAGGCTTAGACTAGTCTGCACTGACAACCTTTGGACCAGGCACAGATGTGCTCAGCAGTCATCTGACTAAAAACTGAAAACAGGTTATAAGCTCAAAGAAATGCTCTAAATTCAACAATTTCAACTGACTTGCACTTCAGTTAATGATTTCCTATGTTTTTCCACAAACCCCAGAGAACAGGTATGCGCTTTTTCCAACAAGTCATGCCTCTTACACAAGATGCCATGTGGCTGCACTGCATTCTGGACTACTGAGGCTACTGTTTGTAGAGAAATGAGAGTCTCCTCCTCTTTTAGGATAGATTTCTCCCTGTATGACTGTTGAATCTTAGTGCAAAATGGTGACTCTAGAAAGAGGCCTTTGCTCTTTGATTCTGACGGACTGACACCAAGAACTGTCATTTACCTTTGACATTTTAGAAAGCTGAAATATTTTCTGTTGAAATGTCTTATGTCTTGCCATCTATGTTTGGCCAGATATTTACAGGAATAACAAAATCACACCAACAAAATGAGCCCAGAATTTAAAAATGCACCCCATCCATAGCTTATTTTTAAGTGTTTTATGGTGGATTTTTTTTATCACATGTTAGAAAAGGAGGTTGTTTGCTATCCTCTAACCTTGTGTCTGTCTATGGTGCTGAGGAAGTCAAGGTCAGTCTGGTCTGATATCCCTCCATGAACAATCAGGACCTTGCTGTCTATCACCGTCGCGACAGGCAGGAGGCTGAACACGTCCTGGACCAGCTGCAGAATCTCACGGCCATGGGTCTGCACACAGCAATGTAGACATAAATTTTCACAATCATGGACCACTCAGTCAGAAATAGCCTACTGGCTGACAGTCAGGGAAGCGGTCAGTAACATGACCACAAGGTGGCAGCAGCTACAAGCTACAGCTACAGGATGCATGATGGAGCTCTGTCCACCAAAAAGCATTGTAATCATCTAGAGCATTCAGCACCACATTCTGTACCTTGTACTTCTGCATGACTTCTTTTGTGAACCCGTATCTGAAAAAATGAAAACATGTTAATATCACGGTGAGATTTTAGTTTTTACTCTTCCACTCTAGTCTTTGTGGGTCGCTCTTTAACTGATATGTGCCTTTATTTATGAATGAACATTTTGTTCCCTATTCGCTCTGCAAACTACCCACCTGAGATTCATGATGTGGTCTTCATGGTTTCCTCGATTCAGATGCATGTAGTCAGGGTACAGCAAAAGGTAGGCAAACAGGAGGATGACCACCTCGATCGACTTTTTTCCCCGGTCCACAAAGTCCCCGTTAAACACATATGGTGTGTCCGCAGACGGAAGGCCATTCTGAGCATCAGTGATGCGACATAAAGGCAACAAAAATGTCAGAATCTTTAATCTGATTTTAGAGAAGCCTGCATTTGGGCAGTCTATGTTTTATACTATAACTGTTTTCTTGCATGAATCTTTATTGTGTATACAAATTGCGTTTGAGAAATACACGCAAAAGGTATGCACTAAAATCCACTGGGAATACCTGGAAATAAAACAGATCCATCTTCATGCAGCAGCACAGTACCTGTATTTAAAGCCTGACTGAATAAGAGCAGCTTTATTGACACCAAAAAAAAACTTTACCTTATAAAATATGAGAAGTAAGTCATCAAGCTGCCCGTGCAGATCACCTGCACCAAGAAAAATCACAAGAAGGGACAAAAATGTTTACAATATCACTTCTAGTAATAATTAATCACTTAACCCTGTCTTAATTGGCCAGCCTCTGAATTGAATGCATCAAATCGCTTGATGGCACGAAAACAAAACAGCGAATTGTTCCACCTCGACAAAAGGGTGTGTGTTTTTGGCTGGGTCACAAGTATTCTTGAGTCTAATGAGATGCGAATCAGCAGGGGGAGGAGGGAACAGCCGTGGAGTACAAGTCAAGTACCTGATCAGTGTGCAAATAAACAAGATCTCCATTCTTAGAACGCTCCCCTCAAGATACGGCCAATTGTATTTAAAAAAACATTAAAGACATAAACTCATTTAATATCCGGCAACAGTGCCCCGCCGTATGCTGCCTCACATGCTTGGATACTGCAAAACACCACATGGCAACAGGCTGACTGCAGTATGGCACCGCGACATCCCATCCTTATTATCTTTTTATTATGCATATGACAAGTGAAGGTGAAGCAGCAGGCACCTACCACATATAGTGATTTCCTTGGTATAGGATGTTGACAGGTGAACGATGTTGGGCATTTGTTTGAGGAGCTTCTTGGTCTCATACAGCAGCTGCAGCACATACCTGGCATGGAGAGACTGGGGGAACAAACTCAGTCTGAGAGAGCCCTATAATAACTTCTAATATCTGATATGACACAAAGAGACTAAAAACCCCAATCCAAATCTGTGACATTCATATGAAACACATGCATGATATAAAGCCCTACTACCTGCTGCTCCTTAAAGGCACTGAGGAGAGCATTAGTATGGGAGACGGAGAGAGGGAAAGACAGCCGCGGGCCGGTGTAGGACTCTGGCACAGGGATCAGGTCGTAGCAGGTCTCCCTCTCTAACCAGGGGACGACCACAGGGTCCAGCAGCTGGGAAATCAAGTCTGCAACACCACACAGTGTGAAGGGTCTGTAAACATTTCTGAACTCGAGTGTTGCTCTGCTCGGTGAGAGAAAATGAACAGATTTTAAGCCCGGAGCAGTGGGTTAAAAAAAAACAAAAAACAAATAGTCCCTACTGGGATTTGCATTTCATTTCACTCTTAATTTGACTGAAACAAACTGATCTAGAGGTCCAGAGCAGCAAAAGAAAATCAAGTTTTGTGTACTGTGTGAAATGGGTGAACTACATTCTTTAGTGAAAAAAATTAAGATTTGGTTGACTGAACTAAAACTGATCGTTCCAACATTTCTGCAATGCAAAGCCTCTGACTTTTAGTACCTTGTAATCAGTCATTTATGATATGACATCCATCTGTGTGTGACCTCACCTCACCATATTAGAAATCCACTTCAGTATGCTAATGCCAGCCAATGGCCTCTAATTTATGCAGACAAACAGGGCATGAAGGGACCTCTTCCTACAGTCCCACCTCTTTTAGGAATCTGCTCTCAGTTCTCTTTTTTAAAATCTCTTTTCATTCACAACCACACACATATAAAACCCATGTGCACATGGCATGCCTTTTTTTATTTCAACCCCATGATGTCAAATTCATGAGGGGGGTGGGGGGTTGTAGATTTTGAGTAACAGGACTGGCCAAAGGATTACCTTGTCAATAGAACTGCGTTTTAGCTGAATGAGTGGGTCAATACACACTTCAACCACAGCTGTGTCAGTGCAATACACCAACACATTGGCCTCCACATCCACAGTAGTTGCTAAGCAACAGGGTATACGCAATGGGTTTTCTAGACCAAAATACAGGGGCATGACTAATAAAACCAATGTACTAATAGGCAAACAGACATGCAGAACCGATACAACTGTTACAACATTAAGCAACAATCACGGAACTGGTTGATATTATCATCATGTCTACTGCCACCTTCCTTGGCCAGGTATCTGTGGTAAAACAGATTTCATAAAGTCATAAGTCACCTCATAAATAAAGCCATGCCAGTGAGGGAGCCTAAAGATACAAGAGACAGCCAGTCAGTCTGGAAATACAAAGAGCAGCCATGAGTGAAAGCTTTAAAGTTATTAAGACAAATCTCAGAGCATGGAAAAAACCTAAGAGATGATGCATTCATACATAATGTGTAGACGCCATATGCCATTATACAACTTACAGGAAAATATACATGCAAGCAATCACTCATCTGTCAGATTCAAATACAAAGCATGCCATGCTTCCAAAGTCAAACCAAAACTCTGCCTTACACATTTTCACAACGATAAAAGCAGAGTCTTCTTTGGAAACAAAATCAGGGTTTATCGAAGCTATTCTGTATGTGTTATGAATAGATGAGATCTTACTGGTCTTCTCACCTGGCCCGTTGCCATTCAGCTGAGTGAAGTTGTCCAGCATGAAACTGAAGAAACTGGAGAGCTGAGAAGTGAAGTAACACCCGGTTACATCATGCAGACCATTTCAATTTCACTAAGCACTGAGATGCTGATGTAGACGAGCCAATACAGGTATCTTGATCTTTTAAGCAGATTAAAAAAAAATGCTTGTGGTGAGAGTTACCTGCAGCTGGTCCTGCTCCCCCGCGTATTCAATGGACTGGAAGATGTTCCATGTGTATCTGCGTCTCATCTCAAGACGGGCCACGTACCGCCGGTACCACCCCTGGATCAAAATGGCCGCCTTCATAGCTAGGAAAAAGACCCCACAGTGTCAATTTTTCACTCTTTATTCAAAAGGTAAGACAAGACAGGGAATCTGCCTTTGCACGACTTGTACACACATATATGAATATGTGTGTGTGCATAACATGCAACACAGACAGGCAAAAACAAAATCTCACTACCTCACTTCAGCTCTCACTATATTTTATTCACTCACAGGGCATGCCAGTGCTCAAATATGACACAGTGTCTTGCTACACCTGCTCAGACCAATCACTGCTGGCTGCTTGTGCTGTTGTTTGAGGGTGGCCAAGCTCTACTGTGAGACTAACAGACTAAGCTTCATGCATAAAATTGATAAATATGCACACATACAACCGCATATACATTATGCATGGCACAGATTAATCTTTAGTCATGAGCAGGGCCTTACTCAGAGCTGGGCTGGGGTTCTTGGCTGCTTCATCTGTGTGAAGAAAACTACAATTCAGCATAAGAAAGGGGTAATTGAATAAAATCATGTGTACAGCAGCAGACAGAAAGAGAAAGGGGGAGGGGGGTAACAAGACACAGGGGAGAACAGGAGGAACACAGGGTCTGGAAAATCTGAGCAAATTAATAGAGCTTTAAGAGGAAACATCACTCATTAAAAAGAGATGAGAGAAGAGGGAAGTGGAGCAAAGAAAAAGCACCATCTGTCAAACACCTTGATGATTTCACCTGATGAGGGGGTGGTGAAGTTAAGAGACGCGCGCAACAAGTGGCGAAAGTGTACAGCACTGCAAAAATTGATTAGCCTCCGAATATTAGAACACAATGTGATATGGTGAAAATAATAACATTGATAATTAGTTATGTATTTTCTTTTCAAATTGAGCACTTCACAGTTAGGTGAAGACGGATACAGAACTTAAACAAATATAAAAGTGGATACAGTGATTAATCCTAAATAGACAACCAACCAGTTATGAGGCAAAAACTAGTCTGAAAATGTAAAGTTTTAAGTTGTGATTTTAAAGAAAACATAGATTGGAAACAAAGTTCCAAAGTTTATGTACATTTTTGGCAAAAGGACAGTCACCTTTAGTGTTTAATGTGGACTGAGGAATACACAACATGGGTACCATTTTTTAAGGCTTTAAATGAAATTGGTTGTGTTTATTAGGGTAGTTCTTGTTAAAACAAACAAACAAACAAACAAACAAAACAAAACAAAACAAAAAAAACGTATTCAAGAGCTTTTGGATTAAATACAGTAGTAGTGCATTAGTATGGGGTCTTTGTGCTTAGTCAGCTTGTCTACCAGTGCACCAGGTACACAAACATGACACTTCTAATTTGACTGCATTATTTTTTCACACTTTTTTCACAGAGTGTAAAGGGTCTTCATGTCCAAACTTACAAGCACAGACAGAGCAGAGCGGATAAAAAAAACAGATGAAGAGTTATTAAAGAGGTATTTCCAAATATTTTGAATCATCACAACCACGAGAGGTCCTTGACCATACACTCATAACTGCGCACAAAAAATATAAGGCTGACAGGCCCAGTAGTATGCAAGATTTGCTGTGGACCAATACACTCAGACATGCTGACAGAATAACTAGTATTCTCCCTGTCATTATAAGACTTTTGCACAGTGTCCAAGTCAACTGAACGGGAAATACGGAAAAAAACGTTTTTAATATGCAGTGCTCAAGCTAAAAAATCTACTGGATAAAAGCATTTTGCCTGTCAGTCTGTGCAGCCTCCTCGACAGACCCTCACATGAATGTAATAATTCTGTGGGTTTCATTGAAGTAAATTTTACTATTTAGTTGAGTTTGAGTTGAGTTTAGTATTTGGTTTAAATGTGCTGTACAAAAAAAGCTGACTTGACAAAAAAAAAAAAACTCTCCTTTCACGGACAGCCATGGATTGGTTGCACACAATAAACGTGCCACACTCGTTTACCTGTCTCCAGTCTCTTCCCTTGTGCCTCTGTGGTGATGGAGGTGCCACAGCCCATGATCACCAGCAGGTAAAGCCAGCCATCACGTGAGTCAGTGTTTCACAAGCTGGCGGTAGTGGGTCATGTAACTGCTGCAATGAGATCTGCAAAACAGAGGAGGACATGCTGATGTAAGCACCAGCTAACATGATAACATGAAAGTCTCCAGCTCTTGGGATGCAGCAGATAAAGAATTAATCTCTGCTGTCTTCATTATAGCTACTTCTTCAGGTAAAAAAACAAACAAACAAACAAACAAACAAACAAACAAACAAACAAACAAACAAACACCTGGGTCAGATTAGTAGTATTTCAAACAGCAGACTATTCAGAGGGGCTGTGAAACACCTGCTGTGGGCTAAATCCACCACAACGCACTTTAATTAGAAGGTGATGCACATAACTGCCCTCCCTGCCAACTAATCATGTTAAGTGCAGTAGACATTCAGTCCAGTGAAATTGTAAAATGGAAGTGCAAATTCACACTCAAAAATGTGAGAATAAGTTTCTACAAACCTTAGAGAAGAGTGTGTGACTAAATCTGGGGTAATATGGACTTTCCAGCTAATTAGACACAAGAAATTAAAATTAGTTGCTGCAGTAACTAAGTGATTGCGCTGTAATGCCAGAACACTTGAATACTAGTGGCCCCTATTGATCGACACTTGCCTCCGTTAAAAAAAACACACCATATTAACAGCATGAACCTTCACGCTGCACATCCAGCAGTCAGTCGGATTTGCTTCAAGTCTCAGGCGACAGGCAGCAGCATCCCCACTTGTTTTGATGGTGCCTACCTGCCGCTTGTCCGCACGATCCGCAGATGACGAAGGGAACCCACCAGCCATGCGCTGCTCGTAAACCTGTCAAAAATCCGGATGAAAACTGAGCTGCATGTTCATGTAGATATAAATGACCTTTCAGGGCATGCTTGGAGAGTTCATGGCATAAAGCGCGTCTCGCAGCTTCAGCAGCATCTCTTGTTGCTAACAGCCCGTCAGAGGATGTCGGAGCGCACAGAGCCGCCAGTAGGAGGAGGCGTCAGGTGAGCAGCGCGCACCAATGGAAATAAGCGCACCAGTCTGGATGAGGGTGTCAGGAGAGCTACCTTTCCTGCAGTGCTTTCTGCTGACTGACTCTTTGGGTAGGTTTCAGCCACAGCACCCCACACCCAAGCTGCCCCAAGGACTAATACGCAGTTAAAACCCCCTTCATCCAAAAACATTTATCCAAAAACTCACCATCTTCCATGCCATATTGTTGAAGTCTTCATAGGTCAAACGATTGTCAGTTTTGTCCAAATTTGGACTACTGACTAACCTTCAGGTTTTATTCAAAACTACACTGACTTAGTGTCTTTGCACTACAGTAAATTATTAAAAATATATATCCACTTCATAATCTGCAGTCTAAGTGGACAAACAACTTAATGATCAGCACTAGACAACCCATGGCAAGAAACAAATAACTCTAATCAGCTCTGGGATACTTGCTGTGCAATATACCCTCAGAGATTTGGTCTTAAAAATGGCATTAATGATGTTTATCAGGTCACAGGACAAATTCAGTTCCTGAGCCCACAGTTTGGTGACATGGACTCATCAAATCCACCCAGCTGATTAGTTCTGACTTGGCATCGCCAATGATAAAAGGCAACAGATAGTACATTAAAATGTAATCTTTAATGAGATATCACTCTTGATAAAATTTGTTCAGTTCATGGTTGGCCCAAGTGCATTTTTTTTATGCAGCAACTCTGGTGCAAGTCCTCTGCTTTACAAGTGTGGCGGCAGCATTGATCTCTCGCTGAGTGATGACTCTTGGTCTGTTGGTCTTGGACAGCCGGGACGCCTCCAGTCCCACCAGTCTGAGCCAGACACGCTGTGGATAGCCACACCGGCTGTCCAGGAAGACTCTGTCCCCCATCCCAGCTTGACTGACCTGCAAAACAGATACCTCACCAGATTTATAGGGGGGTCTATGCACACAGGGGTATAGCTATCATCAGTGACAGGGGTGGAGTTTTCCTTGTTGTTTTTTTTTTTTTTTTTTTTTTTATTACCATTTTCCAGGAATTTTTTTCCTGATGATTTTGTGAATTTCTTAACTAATTTTGTTGTGATTTTTAACTAGTTTTTTTTTTGTTAATTTGCTCATCACTTTTTCCATGTTTTTGAAAGAAATAAAGTGAACTTGCAAAGGTTTCAAAGGGTTAAATGCTTGTGAAAGTCTGAATAATAGTAATTTTAAAAAATGCAATGAAGGTGGGATGGGACAGCTGACTCCTGACAGTTGGTGAACTACTTTGTAACTGGACTCTTGACAATTTGTAGGTGGAATAAAGAGCAGGAGACAGAGAGGACAGGACAGGACTAACCCCAGTGTGTGCATACCAACATTTAAGCCACACTTTTCTCAAGTAACACTGATGTTCTGACCTCTTTTTGGGCTTTGTAGATGAAGGTGGAATAAGCCCTCGTCCTCTTCTTTGGTTGTTGATGCAGCTTGCTTGCAGCTTTGACAGGAGCCTTCATTTTACTGTATCACTCTTGTAAAAGACAGATTAAAAGACAAGCTGTGAAAGTGACAGCAGCCTTTTATGAAGGAGAGAGAGAGGAAAAAAACAGCTCTGTGCAATTTGGCTTGATTACTTTCACCTGAGTATCCTCAGCTGACTTTTAGTTTGACCAGCCCTCCATCTACAATTCTGAAGAAAAAAGTAAATCTTATAGTCTATATTTGAGGGAACATGACTATGTCTATAACTATTTTGCAGTAGGTGATGAAATTCAGTGTCTAAGGATTGTGTTTTCCCTGATCTAGTTTAAAAAAAAAAAAAAAAAAAAAAAACTTTCTCTGTTTTACTCATTATCATCTTTAAAGGCAAAACAGATCCCAGTGCATCATTTCATCCCCTACATGCTCAGTGATTGAGAGGGAACACTGCCTGTGCTTTATGGCTATAACACATTTCTTTATTTTTTTGATATAATTGTATTAATGCGTGGATTATAAATTCTGCTGGTGCTGCTGCCTCAATCTGCCAAAGGAAACAGAGTCACCCTAACTTTGGCCTAAATTAATATGAAATGCTGTGAATTGTCACGATCCTTGAAAAATAAATAAATAAATAAATAAATAAATAAATAAATGTGGCAAATCTAGCAAAACAATGTGAATTGCAAATGCAAGTAACGTCAATGTCTATTTCCTCCCTTAGAATAAATAATGTTTAAATAATTCTCGTCTTTTGCACATTGCAGAAGAAAGGAAAACATTTTACAGCACTGCACGTGTTTATTTACTGGATGTAAATTTTTGGTTAAATGTACTGAATGGATTCATTGCTGATTTACAACCTCAAATTGAATTCTGTTGTTAAATTCAAAAAAAAGAAAAGAAAAAGAAAAAGAAAAAAGAAAAGAAAAGAGAAAAATCATTCTTAAAGTGAATTGCCAACTTGTGAATTGTAAAGTGAATTGAATCTCTTCTTCCTCACATTTCCATGAATGGTTCCTCTTGAAAAGGAACAACGCAAAGGCAGCAGCCTGAGGGGGAGAGTCTTGCATCCCACAACACCTTCTGGTCAATCATATGGGTGACAAGGCCCAGCATAAGCCACCACCCTCTGTCTCTCTCTCTCTCCCTTTCTCTCTCTGTCTCTCTCTCTCTTCCACAGACATACACACCCATTCATACTCATTCCACTCAACCCCCCAACACCACACACGCCTGATCCTATCACATAACCGACCATCTTGGCTCTTGCGTGTCTCTGTTTGCAGGCTTTGTGGCTCTCCTTGTAGTGCTCAGTGATTTCTACAACCTGGCAGCAGAATGCATGGTGGTGGTGGGTGAACAGCTGTAGGAGGGGCTTTGTGAGTTAAGGATGGTATTAGGTAAGGCCATTAGTGTCCTGTGGATTATTGTAATCCAGCCTTTCTATTCTGCTGGCTTGGTTGCTTGCTCTACAATCAGTCTAGTTGGGGTTGAGGCAGGTTGGAAGATGGCCGTTAACGTGCGCCAGTGTTTCCTGCTGGCCCTGCTGCTGGGAGCAAACGGTAGGCGATCAATCTGTCTCTGCACTCTGATGCTTGTCTTGGTGAACCTGTTGTCTGTGGTTGTAGTTAATTTCTTACCTATGGATTTTTTTTTTCTCAAAAAAAGTAGGATCAGAAATGTATGGTGGAGTTAGGTTCCACTGGCTGGTGTACAGTATGTTACATAAATCACCTCAGATTGGACTGGTTGTCGGACGGAAGTAAAACAACGATGCTTTTGCTTCTCTGTGATCTCAGTAGTGATGATGAGTCACAGAGGATTTGACTGATTTGTCAGAAAGGTTTCCCTCCGTAATCCCTTTGATTATCATCCAAGTTTTTGTTGGGTGCCTTAATACTTGAATCTCTTTGTATGTCTCTGTGCTGAGTTCAATCTGTTGTTTAATTTGAATGCGGTTACACCAACAGGTAGATGTGCACATTTTGTTTGCCTTGATGGGAGACTACTGAATCCTAAAAGTGTATAAATCTATTCCTTTCTCTGTGCTTTCCTGGCAATCTGTGTTTCTGTCCGCCCGCCCATCTGTCTGCACAGTGTTGACCAGCGTTCGTGCTCAAGAGGTAGGTAGAAACCTTATCAACACAGTCAAGTCACCTTTGTTGATTTAACTGAGAAAGTAAAAATGAACACCATGTCAGTCTTTATGCCAGTCCACATCCATCAGAGTTAATTTGACACTTTTGATAGTTTTGAGCAGCTGCCACAGAGCTGTGTGAACAGACCAACAGCTCCCCAGTTAACACCTGTCATCTCCAAGTAATTATAGTATCACCAAAAAAAAAAAAAAAAAAAAAAAAAAAAAACAGCATTTGTCACCACTGGAACATTTGCTGTGACTGGACGATGGACAGTTCAGACAGCGTCTTTGCCTTTGTGATCATTAATAATCATTTTCACAATAACTCCCTTTTTTGCTTGTGGTAAATCAGCTACATTTTTTAAATAATAGGATTAGTTGCATTTCCTATAGTAGCATTGTATCTATTTAACATCAAATCTGTGTGTGTGCCTGCGTGGGTGAATGAGGCGGGTGTGTCTGAGGCATGGACCAGCAGGGCTTGTAAGTGTGACTGCCAAGGAGAATCCCCGACTGAGTTTTCCTCCATCGTGTCTCCAGCCGGCTCTCCCATGGTGCGAGGTGTGGACTGCATGCCAGGTGAGAACCATGCATGGGCTGCATAGCTCTATATTCACTTCCCATATTTTCTGCCAGTTTAAGATTTGCTTGCATGTGAAGTACCAAAATACACCCATTCATTTACGCACAATGAATTCTGTAGATAAGACTCTCTATTAGCCTTGTAGTGTACATAATATATATTGCAAAGTTACCTTCTGTTGAGATCAATGTGTTTTGTTGCTAGGTTGATTACCTGTAAAGTACTTTCAAACAAATGTCCAATGAGTGATATATAGGAAGCACATTTGTCAGCCTTCAGTGTCAGAATGACAAAGACACATTTTCTTTCAAATAGCTCAACTCACAAGAGAAGAAAACATGACTGACGTCACAGCTTTAGGTTTTCATCATTATTTAGATACAAATATGGCTTATATGTTTCATGGTGGCATTTTGGTTTTCTGAAGGAATGATATTTCACGTCAGATGTGCACTTTACAATACACAGATTTTATTTACTAATTGACAGTGAGGCCACAGTTTAACTTACTAACAGGGTGATTTTTGAAGAGTAGATGATCAAACTATTCCAGTGCGGTAATAGTTTTCTTGGTGTGTGAAGTGCTCTGTCTTGATTGGTTAATGCACAAGAGCTGCAGGTGACTGAAAGTGTGGATGAGGGCAAGGACAAAACATGTCTGTCTGTAACCTGCGGGAAACTCATTACAGACCACAGATGGAGGGAGAATCTGTATATGTGTGTGTGTGTGTGTGTGTGTGTGTGTGTGTGTGTGTGTGTGCAGCAGAGACGTGGGATACAAGAGAGAGAAAAAGGTCAACTCTATACATGTGTGTCAGTGTTTGTGTGTGTGTGCATGCACATGCATGAGTGTATAGATTGAACAGACTCCAGATCTGGTACCACAGAGCGGACATGCTCCATTTAATGCCCTCAGAGAATGTGTTGCTGAGGATACCAAAGAAGTTGGCTCAGAGCTGGCAAAATGGGAAACAAACGAGTGAGGTGTAAAGGTGAGTGGGGTCAACCTTCAGAAGGAAGACAGACAAAGTTGATGGAGGACGGGAGAAAGACAAAACTGTGGATTAGTTTTTAGTTGAAGAAAAGCTGAACGAGGGCTTTGGTGAAAGATCCAGCCGGAGTAAATCCCCTGCGATGACTTTCATTGACAGAGCATCATTCCACCTACTGCAGGTTTGGAGCCTTGGGGCAGTGAGTTGGCTAATCAATCGGTGCCACACGTGGTAAGCAGTGACGGAGAGAGGAGAAAGTAGTTCAGCAGCTAATCGTATTCTCAGAACCTGATGCTTGGATTACAGGGCTTGGAATAGGCCTTGTATGTCGCACAGTCACAGAAACCAGTGGATGGGAGGACAGGGACCTGCTGGGATCGACTCCCTGCCCTGCCTCAGATCCCTGTGCATCTCGCCTCTTGGTTTCTCTTTCACTATCTCCTAAAATAAACTTCATTGTGGTCTGCTGAGACAGGGAAGAAAAAAGTACATGAGGAAAGCATACGGAGTCACTCACGTTACTGTTATGTAAACACTTATCGCCTGACTCACACAGGCGCTGCTGCATTACGCGTTGTAATACCGGGATTAGACAGGATATGACCCTGTGTCAGATAGGCTTAGGCCAATAGTAAACAAAAGAGCAGCAGCTACTTGTATTGAACCACACTTTTCCTCATACACACTTGACAGTGCTACGGTGCCTCGGTGTAGACTTTAAAAAGAAAGACCTAGCCTTGCATGTGCAGCTCTCTCATGTTGACTCACTGGGGCGTGTAGAGAGATATATTTGTATATTCATAGTGTTTGCAGGGTTAAGTCCACAGCATTACAATGGAAGTGAGAGGGCAAATTGATAGATCAAAAGATGGGAGCAACACAGAGCTAAAGCTGTGGTGAGCAGAACATGGCCATCTGTCTGCCTGCCGCCCTAATGGACATCACTGATCTCTCACTGTGGAGAATTAAACTGGAGGCTTTTAGGATGGGATATGGGTCACACTGGGTCTGGTAATGGTGGGGGTTTTTGGTGGGGGGAGGGGGGTGGTGTTGAATGGGGGAGGCGAGGGGGAGGTGGAGCAAAGCGGAGGGCTTGATTTGACAGAGGAATGGATAGAGGCATGGAGACTTAACGATCCAGAGAGGCTTAATGTTGTTCATTTGCCTCACATTTCATTGTAACACATTACTGCTAAGCTGCGGACAGACATGTTTGTGTTCCCCCTCGATCGGGGTGGTGCCCTTGAAATCCATGCAGCCACCGCTAATCCAGGAAGTCCTTGAGTGAAAAACAATGACATGAAAATGACATGACAAAAGAGATTAAAATTAAAACCTCCTTCACTGGGAAATCTGGCTTATAATTCTCTGTTAACTCGCTCTGCAGAGTGTCCGTACCACAAGCCGCTGGGCTTCGAGGCCGGATCTGTGAGTCCGGACCAGATCACCTGCTCCAACCAGGAGCAGTACACCGGCTGGTTCTCCTCCTGGCTCCCCAGCAAGGCCCGGCTCAACAGCCAGGGCTTTGGGTAGGTACCAGCCAACACGTTACAGAACAGAGACAAACCCACTCTCTTTTACACTGGGAGATAAGCACATGGAGGAAGGCCTGTGTGCCACCGCATGTTTAATTTTTAATCTTGCCACAGAGCAGCAACTTTAATGAAGGCTTTTTACTTTTTGCACATGAGAGACTGTGGATTTTGTTTTCTTTTTGGACTTTTTGATTGCATTTTCCATTTTCCAACCGGGACCACTCCGCCAGGCATGTAGCCATCACTTCAAAAGTGTGGAGGATCAAATGTTCAAGAGCAAGACTTTTATTATTTATTATTTATTTATTTTTACTTTTGTGTGTGCTAATTTTCTAGTAATGTTTTACTAATTGTTTGTAATTTATTCTGATAATTTTCTGGTATTTTTCTTTTTTATGAGGTAAAGGGGTTAATAGCAAAGGTTAAATAGCAAACCTGAAGTGATATTACAGAACATTGCAGTTATATATTTGCATGGTTAATCCCTGACAGGGACAGCTGAAACCTTTCTGCCTTAATTTTTACCGCACGCTATCTTTCTGATCCAAGAAATGGCTGAATGTTCAGCCCTGGGGAAAGACCCTAATAAACAATTGACCAGGCACTCACCATCTGTGACGAGTAACACTGTAAAAAAAAAAAAAAAAAAAAAAGAGTGTTCAAAGAGACTCTAACCCATCTCTCACTATGTTAAGGTGCAGGGTTGTAAGCATGGTAAAAACAATATGTTTATTCAGTAACAGTAACATATTTGTGAATATAAGTAAGACCGGCTGCAAAAAGTATAAAAATGGATAGCCTGATGAGGATCAAAACCACTGCCTTTTTGCTGACAGTGTTGCAGTGTTAGCTGTTGTTGCTAACCCTAACCCTAACCCTAACCCTAACCCTGAGTCCAGCTGTCATACTCTTCAAGTGCACATGTGTGGTGAACCCGCCTGCAGCCTATATGCAGTATACAGCCTGATCAGTGTGTGTGTGTGTGTGTGTGTGTGTGTGTGTGTGTGTCCCCACAGGTGTGCTTGGCTGTCCAAGTTCCAGGACAACACCCAGTGGGTGCAGATTGACCTGAGGGAGGTGATGGTGGTTTCAGGGATCCTGACCCAAGGTCGCTGTGACGCTGAAGAATGGATCACCAAGTACAGCATTCAGTACCGCTCTGAAGACAAACTCAACTGGATCTACTACAAAGACCAGACTGGAAACAACAGGGTCAGTGTGTTTCAGCCGTGGCTAGAATACAGTGTGGGAAAGATACAATCACATGATGGGATGTCAACATTAGGCTAGACAGAAATTCAATTTGATTAACAATTCACTAGTTGGCAATTCCATTCAAGAACGATTTCTCTTAGTTTAGATTTGAGTTTGTAAACCACAATTGGAGTCAACAATTCTAAGCACTTACAGCCAAAAGTTTACATTCACATTTGAATAAACACATAAAACAATGTTGAGCTATTCTTTTTCCTCTGAAATGTGAAAAAAAAACAGACAACAGAATTTCTTAAACATGATTTGTTTAAAAAAAAAAAAAAAAACTGCCACACAATGTTAGTCTTTTTACTTTAGAGTCATGATTTGATTCTTCAGTCTCTCCTATCAGTTCAGGCTAACGTCAGAGCGATTCATTATGATTATTTCTTTTAGCATATCCGTGTAGCTGGCACAATTTGTTGTTGTGCTGCATCCATCCACACTCCACACATGTAAAATGTCCAAACCAGGGGCTGCTGGTGGGTTTAATGGTGAAAGAGACCTGGCCTCTGTCTGTACGCGTCTTTCCTATTGAAATGCTCTTTAGAAAGACACTGAATCCCAACCCTGCACTCTGACCTCCCTATACCTAGAGGAAGCGAGCAAAACAAGATTTTTCCAGTAGGGATCAATAAAGCCTCACAATGTTGTCGCCTACATGATGAAATTGAGGGGCTCGGTGAGACTGTGTGAGTGTGCTGAGTCCATTTAGGCGATATCTCAAGTGACACCAGTAGTCAGATTCTAATGAAACCACAATTAAAGGTCACTGTCAACCAATTGTGATGAATGACATGGATACAGTTGCTTTGTGCTTCTTCTTCATCTTGCTATTCAAACCTGACAATCGGTCAGATGGATGTCAGTCCTATCTGAATGATATCCTGACCCTGCTCCCTCGTTTCTCTCCCCAGGTCTTCTATGGTAACTCGGACCGCTCCTCCTCCGTGCAGAACCTCCTGCGCCCGCCCATCGTGGCACGCTACATCCGCATCCTCCCACTCGGATGGCACACGCGCATCGCTCTGCGCATGGAGCTGCTGCTCTGCATGAACAGATGCAATTGAAATTTTCGCTCCTGCTTCCCCGAGGCCTCGCCGCACATCTCCACCTGAGTCTGTACTTAAAGCCCCAACATAAAAGTGTGTGGTCAGTGATTAGATCAGCAGATTTGTCTAAATCTGTGTGTGGCCCCAGCCTACATGAATAAAAACTGATATTTGGTAAAACCACTTCCAATTCTGATTAAATATACAACAAATGAAACACATTTGACTAGTCTGATGGCAATAAACCAGATTTCTTTGTCTTGTAAAATGGGTGTGTATGCTCTTTCACGAGCTCATTAGCACGCACACTCCTGTTAGTTCTGTTAAACCAGTCTCACACTGCAGTTTTAAAATCAGATGAGTTTTCAGCAGATTGTTGCATTTGCAATCAAGTGACATAAATTCAAAGAGCCATGGAGAGGAAACAGTGTAATGGAGATTGTTTCCACAGATTTGATTTGGGACATGCCCTTCTAAAGGCCTCTTTTTTTTTGTTACATGTTTCCTAACCGTTGACCACTTCGTCTGGTGTTTAGTGGTCAACAGGGAATTTACTTTTCTAAATCTCAGTCAGTCTCTCTTCCTTACTGACCTTAATTATGGCCCAGTGATTTTACTTTTTTTTCCCCAGTGATTTTTTTTCTATTTGTGAACAATCACCATTTTTAAACTCAGGCAAAAGTACTTTGTTTGTTTACTGATATCATATGTTGTATTGTCTCCTAGCTTTCTACTTACAATGGCTAGAGTGATGTCGCTGAGCTCAGAGTGGATGTTCAGTGCGATACAAGCAAAATTGACTAACAAAGGATAATGTGTTAATTTTTGGATGTGTTTTTTTTATTATTGTGGTTAATTCCTGATGTGTTTCGTAACATACTGTAGTTAATTCAATTTCCCATGGTGCTATAAATTTGTATTTCAGAGTTTTACTCTGGAAAGGCATACTTCATTGTATCTGCAAACTGTTTCCTTGATTAAAGAAATACTCGTATCATGTATTTGCTTTCATTGTGGATTGTGTTGTTTCCATCTGCGCACTGTGTGTGTGTGTGTTACCAATGAAATAACCGCATGAGCAGTTGAAAAATGTACAGTTGGCTTTTATTATGATACTTTATAATTTTAAGGTAGAATGGTCAGTTTAGATACATCACTATTTACACCCTGTAAGAAGTGGAGAACAGCTTAATGAAAAAAAAGGAAAAAAGAAACAAAACGAATTCTTTAGGAAAAACATTCGTGTCTGCAAACAAAGATTCATCTTTCCATCTCAGTTACTGTATGTGACGTGCTGGGTCGAAGCCTCCGTTTCCATATGAAGTGTTGAGTCAGTTAACGTAAGGCTTCAGGTCACTGGCAAGGCGAGCTTTGTCATCACTCCGTTGCCTCGCTCTGATGACACACACAGACCCACCACAGCAGTCATTTACAATCACTCAATCATTCAATCAAGGTTTTCCATAATACATGTTGTGACAGTTTTAGCTGTCCAAGGTCATGTTCAAGGACAAATCAAAATAAAAAAAATATTGCACAACAATGCCATTATACTGAATGTGGACAATCACCTTGCTTTAATCACAGTTCCCTGTTGAAAATCCTTTCCTCTGTTATTTTTGGTTCCAATTGAAGCAGCCACTGATCCGGCTAGTATTTGGCCAGTCCAAACATTATTGCTTTCAATCAGCCAAGCAATTAATTTGTTTACTTGTTTTTATGCCTTTTCATCAGTGTGACAGATGAGGAACAAAACATCAGGCTGAAACCAAATTTTCCCTATTCCATGGATTAGTTTGAATTTTAACCAAATGTGTCCCGCCTTTCTTCTTTCCTTCGTTCCCTCCTTCCATGATATTACTGATCTATTTGGCTGCACTTGTTAAGGAAAAGCTTTGCTTCTTTGCTTAGAGTGGTCAGTGTCACAGAGAAGAGGAAGGCGTGAAGGACAAATGGGAAGAATGGAAGGAAAACTGCACTGAATCTTTTAATTAGGCCACAAATAGCTTTTTGTTCTACACAATTCAGTTTTTTTTATCATCCACAGATCAGCAGACAACAAATAAATGCAATTATCAACAAGCTAGTTAATAAAATTCATCCCTGATCATGATTATTGGTGTTGCACAAATTAAATGAAATAATAAAAAAAAAAGATGTAATGTCAAGAGGAAAGGGTTGGAACTAAATTCAGATTTACAAAATGCATTTACAAAAACATTGACTAACACAAGCTTTTAAAACGCATACAGAAATGTAAACATGTTAAGATCTTAAAGGTTGTAGGTGAAGTATGCATATTGCGCCATACTCTCCTACTGTCTTGATCGGCTAAATGTTGTAGCTGGGTCACTCAAATTTAAATTAGAGAGGGTATGGGCAACTTTTCATCAGGGCTGTGCGGCGCAGAGGGCACAGTCATGATGCCCACGACTTGCTGTTAAGGCTGATAGACAAAACTGAGCCGCCACGGCAGCTGGGAGCTGGAGAGCTGTTGCAGCTGACAAAAGACAACAGCATGAGATTGAAACATGGGGTTTACTTTCAAAGGGTTAGCCAATGAGTGGGACATGAGTAGACTGGCCTTTATGTGCACATGCAGCTAGCATGCTGTAGAATGAGCAGTCAGTGAGCACGCTGCCTTTTCTACTATCAGCTTTAAATGACAAATAACCTGACTTGTCACCAAACCCTCAACACTGATGTTATGACTGTTGCACCTGTTGCAGCAGGTGTCAAGTATGTCAGCAGAATGAGATATTTTCCACTTCAGGGAATGAATATTTTTCAATAGTTCTTCACAAAATGGAAAATCAACATAAAATAACATGAAATTCTGTTATAAATAACATATTAAATTGTGGTGAGCAAAAAAGACATTCACCATTAGATATCCTTGTGACATATTGTATTATCAACACATAAATATCTATGCATTTCTTTTTGTGTCGAAACTAAAGCTCTTGCAATTACACAATAATTCTATTATACCTTTTTAATATTCCCATATAGCCTACATACTGTGTCATTTATAGCTTATATCCTTGAATTTAAAACAAATAAATATTTAATAAATAATGTTGATATAAATTATTAGTTTTTTTTGTTCTTATCAAATATCAGAGCTTGAAAAACATATGACTTTATTGGCCACCTCTGTGGCAGTGGTGTCTGATGTGTTGTAGTAGTGTCCTGTAAGCAGAAGATGGCAGCAAAGAGGCCAGATGGGCAGTGTCTCTCTGCTGCTGCAGACAGAGGGCCATTTCTTGTTGGCACAAAAGATCATCTTACTTTCTGATGCTCTAACCTTAACAGCCAGTAGAGAGAGAATCACACAAAACTGACACAATACTGGCATCCCAAGGGGGGAACTACCTCTGCCCTGTCACTGATCCCTAAAAGACACTGTAACTGGTGAGTGTCTTGTCCCCTCAGCGTCTAGTCTTCAGCAAAGTTGTTGATTTCAGAGACATAAGCATCAACAGAAAATTGTGTTTCTGGATGACGACTTCTCAGAGCTGCATGTCTGATCCAGTGAAATAGGTTTGTAATGTAAACTTGTACGACAGCTTGTACGATCATGGATGCCATGTTGGAGGTGGTGTGGTTCGGGGTCTTACAGCGCGGTCTCCTTCAGGTCGTTGAGGTTTGGCATCCTGGTGCGGGAGGCGCGGGTGAAGGTGGGTCCGTTCTGCCCAGGTTTGATGCCCAGCTGTTCAGGGGTATACTGCCCCCCCTCTACCCGCTGTAAGGCAGACACATGCCAGCTTGACTCGATCTGTCCTGGGATGGGGTAGCTGGGCTTGCGACTCTTGGCCTGGGTGGAGCTGCTCACCCCAGAGTGTCCCCTGCTGTCTGTGTGCGCCCTGCCTTCAGGGTAGCCCGCTTTGGAGGTGGGCTGTTGGGGGTTAGGGAGTGTGGCTTGGAAGCGCAGGTCTGGAGGAGGAGGAGGAGGCTGAGCTTGGTTAGAGGAAGAGGGGGAGAGGTGCAGGAGTCTGCGAAGTGACTTCAGTGGTTGGCTCTGGAAGGAGAAAGATCAGTACGTTGGTAGATAGACATGCAGGCAGAGATGAAGCGGCTAAAGTCAAGACTCTGACAACTGTTGCAGCTCAAAAGAAACTCACTAATGACCCTTTTCCACCAAAAAGTTCCAGGGCCAAAAGAGTTGCTCTTAAAAAGGGTTCTGAGGGCAAAGTGAGTACCCTTGGCTCTGAAGTGCTTGCATTGCTGTAGTGAACCTAACCTATCGGCTGACAACAGAAAAACAGGCGCTTCATTTTATTTTGATAGGGCCTGTAGAGAGATGGAACTGGGTGCGGGATACGACAAGAAAAAGACCTGGATAGTAATCAAACCTGTGGCAGCAAGGTAAGACAGCGGGCCATCTAATGTTCATGACATTTGGTTTTGGAGAGGAGACACAAAGAGGCTGAAAATGAGATTAAGGATGCAAGAAAAGCAAGACTAAAAAGAGGAGACTACTTTTCAATAATTGATATTAACTGGGACATGACGTGCACTCACAAATGGAGATGATTCTCCCTCAATCACTAGCTGAATTATCATAATCTTTTGTTTATGGATGCTCGCAGCTGTTTTTAATAATGGCAAGGGTGATATTTTATGCCGCTTGCGTCAGTCGGGGATGTTATGCTCCTAAACTCCAACCTGACTGTCCCCAGGAATTCAGTGAATACTACCTGCAGAGACCATTTTGGGGCCCAGGAACTCAACCTTTGGGGCAAAAAGATGGACTGGTTTCTCCAGTGAAAAACAGGGGTAAGGGTTCCTGGTTGCTCCAAAGGGGTCCCTGTGTTTTAGGGCCAGTTCGTGTGGTGGAAAAGGGGTATGAAACTGCAGTGCAAAGGCAATTTGTTCCTGTTGGTGCCTCAGTTGCTTAAGCTAACAGTTCAGAATTTTTGTATTATTCAGTAACACATTTATGCAAATTAAATTGTGGCCAAAACAAGCCCTCACAAAGAGCAAGTGAATAGCCCCTTCATTATCAATTGCAAGCACAAATTGCTTGCTTCAGCTTTAAAACTAATTTACCATGGCTGGCAACCTTGTGGCGTAAAGTGCCCTTGATAATTCTAGTGTTCTCTGATCTTTTTCCAAGGATTTATTTATTGGTATTGACAAAATGAGGCAACATAATACAGTAAACAAGTGTGGAAAAAATGCTTAAATAAAAATACAATAGTAATTCTAGCCTTGTGATGTACCGACGACCGCTCCTGATTGTTTCATTTAGTTCTGCCCAGTGCATGCTGGGAATCTCCCCCACCCTACTTTTGACCCTAAATAAGAATAAGTGAGGATGGATTATAAAATAAATGGATGAATGAATAATTCTCTGGTCTGATTTGATATTCAAGGATGAAAATCATTCTCTTGCTTGCCTTACTTGCCTTTTTGAAAGGCTAAAATCTGGAAAGTCATTGAACTACTGTTCAAAAGATCTTACATGCACTACAATAGTTTGGAGTTAGAGTTGTTAAATGTTTGTGAATCAGGTGTAGTACTAATTTGCAAAGCCTCACCTACAAATGATATTATTCATGCAAAATAATATGATTTGCATATCATTTACATATGCATGAACATAACACGTGCAAAACAGCTTTCTTTTCTGACCAGCGGCAGTAGAAAGCTTTCATCCAGACAGTGAAGCAGAGCAGTGGCTTTGAACTGCAGTGGATTCTAGGGATCCTCACAGGTCCTTGTGGGGCTTTCACGAGGTCCTCAAAAAGAGAAACCGTTTGATTTCACTGTAATTTAATTAATTAGAATTTGTGTGAATGATTATTTCAGTGTTATGTTTTAGTCTCACTGCTGTGACTATATTCGTAGGGCAAAATCACTTCACATGGGGGACCGTGCTCGATTGAAGTCAACTTGGGGGTTCAGAACAGGAAAACGTTCCCAGGTGCCTGATACAGAACATGCCTTTAATGCATTTAGGCTGCAATTGTGAAACAAATGCAAACTCAAATCTCCAGTACATACACACCTGAGAGTGTGAGTCAACTGGTTTCTCAGGTGGCCAGTCACTGACTCTCTCTCTCTCCCTCCCTCTGTCCCTCTCTCTCTCCCTTTCTCTCTCTCTTTCTCTCTCCCGTTCTCTCTCTCTCTCTCTGTCTCGATCTCTGTCCCGGCTCTGTTCCCGCTCCCGGTCTCTGTCTCGGGAGCGCTCACGGTTTTTTCGACGGCTGCTGTGGTGAGAAGATGATTTGGAGCTCCTCTGCAGGGACAGGTGCTCTTGCCCGTTACCAGGAACCTACCATTTCAGATAAAGAAATGCAGGCGCATGATTAGCAAGTCAACGTCCTCATTGTGGATATATTCACTACACATAATCCTGTTACCCCATAATCATTTACAACACAAATATGAACGAGCAGTCATAACTCTGACATCCCAAATCCCGTTGAGGCTTCTCATGCACTCCTCTGGCAGCACCGGACAAAACACAAGGTGGTGATGGCAATTAGTGAAGACATCATACAAAAAATAAATAAATAAATAAATAAAATACTCCCAATATTTGGCCTCTTGTGTGTTTTCAAACTATAATATAGATTATACAGTAAATGAGTGTATCTATGAGTTTGTACATGTATATTTATGTACACATACATGAATATAAGTGTGTAGGAATGAATGTCAGTGAGATTGTAGTCATACATGGTGTTATTTTATTTATTCAAAACTGTTCTATCTGAAAACAAGATGAACCTCAGTCTGTGCATGAGCAAACACAGTACAGTAATATCCGACGGTGAAATGTGGATGCAATGTGATTGCATTAGGCAAACGGTACAGCAAGACAATATGGATGCACATACACCGTGCAGTATCGGACTCGATACACATTTGAAATCCTTTCAATTTGTCATCTTTATTCCTCTACTGAGTCAGGAAAGCTCAATCAGTCCATCACAGAGTGCTTGAGAGGATTTCAAACCAGGAAACCCTGGTGAGTGCAGTGTGAGAGTTAACATGCAGTGGTAGTGTTGAGGTTAGATTACTGGTGAGGCAGGGTAGGGCGCGGTAGGCTGGTGTTGTACCATAGGCGAGGCGACTACAGGTAGGACTTTGACAGCTGAGTTGTGCTTTAAGCTATTCTTAGAGCTAAAGAGGGGGAAAAGGCTTTTCCTGATGCTGGGGTTCCTCCCATCTTCCATGTCGGTCTGTGGAACAGAAGACGCACAGCCAACACTCTCAACACAAATCTCTCACCCCAAACGGAAGACAACTGGTGTACCTTATCCCCAGCTATTAGTAGACATACCACCTCACAACAAATATAGATATCAATCATTAATCACATGAATAGTTGATTGTAAAAAAAAAAAAAAAATCTATTAGGTTTAGTTCAAATAGGTAGCACAGTTAGATCTCTACAGTGTTAAGTACATGTAATATTCTCAAATTGATGTTCAAAGATACAGAATTGAGAAAATGCCAAATGTATTATTTTTCAAGTATCAGATACTACATGGTGAGACATACCAAGCAGCTCCAACACATCAACCAAGATGGCATTTTTTCTGCGTTAGATGACATGACATGTGACTACTAGCAGAATCTTACTATTTGCGTCTTCTTCTTCTTCTTTTTAATGGCTCTGAAGAAGCCTTGTTTTTCCTTCTCTTTGGTGGGCTCTGGAGGACTCATAACCATGGCTTCTGCGGCAGTCCTGTGTAGCAATTGAATTTTATATAACTCATGTTTGTGATTTTAAGATGATTAATTCTTCTAAAGTGAGTCTCATATGTTGAGGGCACAGATGTATTGGACAAAGTAAGGAGTAAAAAACATAGTACTGTATATATGGGAATTAAAAGAAAGTGTGACACAACACACCTGTTTATTGGTGCCGAAATAACACCAATGGTGTAGTGAAAGACTATAACTGGTGTTTGGATGATGCTCAAGTTCAAGCTTTAAAGCTGCATAGAAACACTTCACAACCCTTTTTCTGCATCTTGAATTACTAAACACTGTAACTCAAATAAATAGGAGGCTACTGAGCATTTGCTCAGTTGCTCAAGTGCCAAATAAACACAGTTTTTTAGCTGAATGACATGAATCCAGAGAGTTCACAAGTAGCACAGTCTAGTTTGGGTGAGACAAGTGGATTCAGTGCCATGAATAAACACAAGGGTGGAAATATAGGCTTTTTTTTTTTTTTTTTTTTTTTTTTTTAAATCAAATATATGAATAAAGTCACATTGGGTTATCATGACAGTATACACAAAACATCTTGTATTGAAACTGTCAACACTGTGGTACTGCTGTGGAGTGTTTTATTTATTTATTTTTTATGTTTATTACGCAATCAAACAGAAAAGATTTCCAGTCAAAAAATAGCTTTGAGAGCAGAACTATTGACACTGCAATAACAAAATGTTTTATTGCAAGTAAAATACATTTGTGATTAAAATGTGAATCACACCTTTTCTTTGCAAATCAAAGTTTTGTTTGCAAATCCAAGTTTTGTTTACAAAGCCAAAATTTTGTTGAAAATCTCCAAAGTGTTGTTTGCAAAGCCAAAAATGTTGTTTGCAATTCCACAAGTTTTGCTTGCTGTTGAGCTGAATCTTGTGGGCAGGATGATGCTGAGGATATGAGACACATCTCTACTAGCCAGTGTCGATCAGAGCAGCAGCGTGGCAACATCCACAGTTATAATGTGACAGAATCACCACCACCTTCTGGACAGGAGTGTGGATCAGATCGGCTACAACACAATTACATTATCACTGTGGATGCTGCCAAGCTGTCAAAAAAAACTTCTGGATTTGCAAACAAAAGTTTTTGATTTTTGACTGACACAAATTTATTTTACTTGCAATAAAACATTCAGTTTCAACATTTAGATAGCTTTCCTCTCACATCTATTTTTGATTGCAAATCTGTTCTGTTTGATTGCACAATAAAGAAACAAAGAAACAAACAAAAAAAAATTGTCCATATACGTCCAGCTCAAGAAAATAATACCCCATGTCTCCACAACAACAGAGCAAAGTAATATTTGAGTGTTTTCTCACTTGGTTTGTTTCAGCTTCTCAAGCCTCTTATGTGCATATGTGATATCTTTGTGTTATCTTGGGGAAACTGGCTCCCAGGATTAAATCTGAGGTTACAAGTCTTGGCATTGTATTGGATCCAGATCTTAGTTTCAAGTCCCACATTAACAAGGTGACGAAGACATCATTCTTCCACCTTATAAACAGCGCTTACGTGCGACCATTTATAAATCAAAAAGATGCTGAAAAACTAATACATAACTGATACATGCTTTTATCTCAAGCAGACTTGAATACTGTAATGTACTTTTTACTGGCCTTCCAAAGAAAACCACTAACAGACTTCAGCTCATCCAAAATTCTGCTGCTCGCTTTTTAACCAGAACCAGGAAGAGAGAGCATGTTAGTCCGGTCTTAGCTGCCCTACACTGGCTCCCTGTAACATTTAGGGCCCTATCTTGTGCCACCCGCTACCCGCAAATTGCGGATTTAGGAACTTCCGCTATCCCTAAACGGTATCTTGCGCCACCCGCTACCCGCTATCCGTTATGCCGTCATTTGCGCCTGGAGGTGTGTCCGTGGGCGTGTTTCATGCGCTATCCCTAAAGTTGCTATCTTGCTGTTATATAAAGTTGCTATCTGGGCTGTTATGAGAGCGCGCCCAGGCGGCTTCAATGCGCGCCCCGACGGAGCCTCGCCACGCACACGGTCGGACTGATACCGGGACGTCGCCGGAATGGACTGAGTATATTACTCATATAGACTGTTTAGAGGAAAGACTGTTTTAATTGGACACTTACGCCAGCACGTTTTATCATAAGCCAGCAGCTGTGCTATATTTTTATTTTTAATATTTTATTTGCCCAATCTACCTTGTCAATAAATTAGTTTACACATAGTTCCACCTCTGCCTCTTGTGTGTGTGTGTGGTGTGGCCCGGGGATTTTATTCAATCAGTACAACCTTGTGACACGTCCACTTGGACACATGTGGCTCCACCTCCCGAATTAACTCGCCTATAATATAATATATAATATGTATATATATAAAGCCAACTTGCTTTAGCCTCAGTAGAAGCCCTCTACCTCCCTCTCTCCATCGTGGGTTTAGGATTTAGGATTTAGGATAGCGCATCCTGCCCTTAAAGGCAATGGCACCTGGCACACTGATTGGTTTAACTGGCGTAACGCCGAAAACACGCCTATGCATAATATAGCGGGTAGTGCAGGTGTTTTACGGATAGCGGGAGGTGCACAAGATAGCAACTTTTACGGGGGAACGCCTCTTCCTAAATCCTAAATCCGCAAATAGCGGGTTTAGGGAGTCTGGCGCAAGATAGGGCCCCTAGAGTTGACTTTAAGGTTCTCTTACATGTATACAAAGCACTTCATGGGCTAGGACCGAGCTACATTGCCAACTCCCTTATTGGCTATGCACCCCAAAGAGCACTGCGATCGTCTGCTGCTGGCTTATTGGTTCCCTACAACAGTCGAAAGAAAATCGGGGATGCCGCCTTTATTACTTACGCCTCCAAACTTTGGAACACACTACCTTCAGACATCAGGGAAGCCAGCTCACTAGACATCTTTAAAAGAAGACTAAAAACCTACCTTTTCACTCTAGCCTTTAACTAGCTCCTATTTTATTCCACACTGTTGTCTTTTATTGTTTTATTTGCATCTTTTGTTTTATTTCAAAGTTCTCGTTTTTAGCCTTTTCTTTTTAATTCCACCCTGTGCTGTTTTTAATGTTTTATTTCAAGGTTTTCAAATGTTCTTCTTTTTATTGTGAAGCACTTTGAGCTGCAATTCTTGTATGAAAGGTGCTATACAAATAAAGTTTTATTATTATTTTTTATTATTATAACATGCCAAATGAGCTCAGTTTGGTTCTTTTTTTGGTTTTAGCTTTTTTGTTCATTTAAAAAGAACCACGTTTCTTTCCTTTAAAAAGAACAATATGTGAATACACCCTTTGAAATGTCAGTGTGGTCAATGTGGTGACAGTCAGCACTTAAAATTTTTTTTTAAAAAAATGTTGTGACAGCTAATTAACCAGAGGAATTTGTGTTTTGACACACTTTATTTATACATGTCTGTTAAATATGTCACATAGCATGAAGGTTTAAGAAACAGAATTTTGGCAAGGAAATTATGGGCAAGGAAAAAGTATGACCACAAACATTTGACTATTAAGGCCCTTTTTGCTATAATGTGGAAGTCTAGTGGTCAAAGTGGGAGAATGTGACTGTACCAGGCAGAGCTCCAAACGCTGTGTCATGATAAAAGTCAAGCAAGTATACAGATTCAACCTTTATATAACCTTTTCTCAGCCTCAGTTGTATTTACATGCAAGCCCATACACATATACATGCTTTGGGTTAGATGTGGTGGGTATCTATTATTGCACTGCACCGATGTCACACTGAAAAAGCCCCTGCAACAACACGCCAGTTCAGCAAACAAATTCTCACCAGTCAAAAGCGGTCTGGCGCTTGGCGTGGTTGGCCATGACAACAGGGTCTCCTGGTACCACTGGTACAACTGGCCCTCGACCCTGCCCGACACCATCATGGAAAGAGGAGGAGTTATCTGGCCTGGGGGAGGGGACTGGAGAGAAAACGGGAAGAGAGAGAGAAAAGGATGAAAACTTGGAGAAATGAAGACTCTGCATCCTATTTTAGAGAAAAATGAGCTGTCGACATTTAGGCCCTTCATAATAGTGAAAAAAAAAACAAGAAATGACTATAACCAGTTGAATTATAATACTACCATACTATGCAGGTGCTGGGGGCACATGCATAGTATGGTAATGGGAGCGGACACTAAACAAATAACAGTTGTTTTTTTTCCTAATGTACATAAAGACCCATCTGAATCTCATCCTGCTATCTGTTTCCCAAGACCCTGAACATGATGCTGTTTGGCCTAAATAAAATCATATATTTGTCTGAATGTGAGACTCTCTCATTGGCTCACAGCCAAAACAAAGGCAGTGCTTTCAGTGAAGACACCAATAGCGTAACCATGGATACTGCATTTTTGGTGTATTTTATTGAACATTCGAAAATAGCAGTGATAGTATAAGGCTGAGATTCACTGTGTTACTGCTTCACATAATACGGTGAGCGTAGTAAATGGGAAGATTTTAAATTTCGATCAAAATGGGTTTGAGATAAAATCTAGAGTCTCCCAGGACAATTATAAGTGTTGGCAATGATGCCTCAACTGGTCATTACCTACATTTCCCAAAATGACTTTCAACAACCCCGAGAGAATGGGCGTAAACAAACTGTTTTCAGTTAAGGTGGGAGTATGGGAAAATAAATACAGACACCTAGTCAACCAGATGGATACTGGTGCACGCCTATCTTCACAGCCATGGTCCTTACTCAGAACGTAGGCTTTGACCCAATACCCACACCTGTGGTCTTGAGTGAGAGTGTTCACACACTGCCAAGCAAGTGTGGAAGACCCATCCTGTGTCTGAAATGCCCAAAAGCAGGTGCACTTAATCCACACTTAATGAGTCCCTTGCCCTATTGCTGCTTCATAGAGGCATGGAGTATGTGCTATGATTAATGTGTACCCCACATTAATCATAGCAGGGAAAGAAAGTATTTCTTTGTAAGGGATTATTATTGTATTTATTTATGATTTTGTTTTAATGCCTGATTTACTAATTAAGCCTTTAATTCACATAACTATTTAGAAAATGAATCCTTTTTATGTCATTCTTGAGGCATAAAGACATTTTAAATATTTACTGCTGCGACAATTGGAAATGTCTTCCTTTTGCCGAGTGTGTCCCAGTGTGCGTTGATAAAACCTCACAACACTATGGGGTCCTATTTCCATAAAGGTGCCTTGCACTGTGCTATGAAAATAATACCCATTGTCTTCACACGTACACTTTGTTCAGGTCGCAGAACAAAGGCCCTGCGCGTCCAGAGCTCTGCTGATTTTCATGCTACCAATCTAACTGGGCAATGTTTTACACCTGTGACACCAAGTGAATGCAGCTAGGAAAGAAATCCCACAGTACTCTGGGTTCAGGTGTCGCTTCACCAAAAACCACTGTTCTAGCTCAAGTATTTCTGCTATAGAACCCAATTGTTGTTATAAACAATAATTAGAGAATTACACCACCAAACAACAAAATTTGCACTGAAATGCAAGCATCATTACAAGTAGTTGTTTTTGTAACAGCAGTTAAATAAACAGACTGGATTTACAAATTAAATTCAAAAGCCTTTAATGAGTAAAAACGCTGATCAAAACTTTGATGTAGACTCCTTCTGAAGCCATTGCCCAATTATGAGGAAAGAAGAAGGGCAAAAAAAATGATCATGCTATGCTTGATTTTAAGGAGAATTTCCCCTCAAGTCAGTCATCCATCAGTTAGTATACTGTATGCAGAGCCCTTTTGACTGGCTTTGGGGACTTATGCTCCTTACCTCGATAGAAGCTGCCTACTCTCCGAGGCATGGACTCACTGAAGATCATACGGTTCTCCTTGGACGAGCTTCCGTCCTCAACATGGGGGTCGTGATACATACCCACCTGGGAACCACAACACACAAGCACATGCACAACACGCACACACAAAAACAACCACGACCGCAAATGGACACACGGACACAGAGCAATACCAAGTCCCTCAATATTTCATTCATGTGACTGATAATCTCAGTTTATCTCATGACCAGTGATTCACCCTTCACCCTAATATTAGCTGCCACGTTCTTTACTGGCTCACATCACAAAACATTCAGGACGATCTTGAAATTTTTTAGTGAGGCTACATTTATACCAGCGACAACATAGGCAACAGAGAAAGCTATGGAGACGAGCAGTCAGCAGAGCTACAGTATGTATTTAGTGAGCTGGTTGGAGGTAGGGAGTTAGGGAGGCGGACCTCGTTTTTAGAGCGCTGTGCATGAAAAGCAGCAGTGTTGTCCCTCGTAGAGTCTTTGATGGGGGCACAAGGGTGGTTCATGTCCTTAGGGGACTGCTCACTCTGTTGAAAAGACGGACAGGTGCAGGTAAAAGCAGACTGGAGTAGCAGCACGGAGCACAGGCAATGATAATGTAAGACAGTGACCGTCTCTGCACACACACATCAACTAACGCAACTGCACATGTACACAAACACCCTCTCTCTCTCTCTCTCTCTCTCTCTCTCTCTCTTTCTGACACACACATACACACGCACATGCACATATGCACAACCACCAAAGGAAAAATCCATTGTTACACTTTTACATATAAAAAATCTGTGCTGTTCAGGGCATTCCAGGAGTTATTTTGAGTGTGATTTACTTTATTGGTGTACTTCCTTTCCTTCAACCTCTTCTTCGAATGACCTGTCGCCTCTCCCAGAGATGCAGAGCACAGCAGCCGCGGTGAGAGCAATATCAAAGTCCAGCTGAGTTGTACTCCTAACTCAAAACACACTTTGTGGATGCATTGTGTATTCTAGTCTATTGAGGTTACTGTCAGTGGAGAGATTGGTACTGTATCACTTTCACTTCTACGATGGATTTCTCTCCATGTGATTGTGGAAATTCAGTGCAAAATGCTGGGTCTACATGTTTTAGCTAGTCCTCAAAAAATTCAATTTTCAACGTCCATTGTAGCTATATTGGAAATTTCTTGATGTGACCTTAAATCGTCTATGTTTGGCCAGTCACCCATGGGAATAAAAAAAATTGATCACAACAAAATGGACCGAGAAATGCAAGGTACATCATCACTGGCTGTTTTACAGTATTTTAGAGTGGATTTTTCCTTTAACTACCAATACACACACAGAGCGTCTGCCACTAACCCTCGTCATGTCGTCCGTGCAGTCTTCTCTAGAAGAGCTGACAGAGTGTCCAGTGAGGGTGGTCCGGTGCTGGAGCTGGGGGGAGAGGAGCTGCAGGCTACTGGCACGTGTTGGCACCCCCTGCCCTGGTGGAGGAAGCCCCCCCAGCCCACCTTCTGCACCGTGGGGCCGGTGGCGCTCCCTCCTCACATACATGGAGTGGCGGTGAGGCCGCTGCTGAGAGGAGAAGGGAGAGGTATAACCCAGGCCGTAGTGGTAAGATTCATGAGGGGATGGCAGGGTGTGAGTGGAGGGCATCCCCACTCCTCCTGGGTCTAAGAGCTCTGGAGCTTTGGCCTCTTCTGCAGAGGAGAGGAGAAGAAATCCAACATTTACCCACTGAACTCTTGCTGTCTCCACTACATGTTATGCAAACTGTAATTTGTTTCCTTACATTAAAGGTGCACTATGCAAAATTGAAGGCTGGCTGAGATAGGGACAATTTAACTCAAGTGAAAGAAAAAAAAAGGGGAATTAAGTCAGGACGACGTTGAGTGCCATGTAAATTGTACCTTCGATGTTCTGCTTATTCCATATTTTTTTGTCAGTTGAGTCTAATGGGTCCTGGTCATTGGTTCAGTGATAACAATCATGTAGACTCAACCATGAAATTTCATGTTTAATACACATTTTTTGTCAGTTGAGTCTAAGGGACCTCATTTCATTTTATATAGCACACCTTTAAACAGAAAGGCACCCTATAAATCAGCCTCAGAATTGACTGTACTCCACAACATTTAAAGTAACTGATCACACATCTGACCCATCAACCTACCCGGCGCCATAGATTTATGTCTTGATTTGTGTCTTGAGGAAGAGTCAAGTGTGCTGCTCTCCATACGGACATTGCCGCTGCTGCGAGAGGCAGGACTATGCCCAGAGCGATCACTGTGTCTTGCAGAGGGGCTGCCAGGTGGCCCCGGTGGACCTGAAGGAGCATTGAGGTCTAAACAGCTGGCAGGGAAGAAGCGGGCTCCAGGCCCAACCCCTGCTGTTGAGCTGGAGTTTGGGTCATCTGGATGGAGCCGGCCATCGCTAAGGTTCCCTACCGACTTGGCATCGCTCAGGGCGCTGTGGCTCTTGGACAGGCTGAGATAAGAGGCTGAACTCTTAGAGGAGGAGGACATGGATCCATGAGCTGAGTCTGCCATACTGTGGGCATGTCGGCTGTGTTGTTTCTCTGCTCCAGACTGCAGTGTATTGGTCTTGCCTTCGAGGAAGGGGTGGCGACTGGCCTGCTGCTGCTGAGAGCGAGAGGAGCTGGGTTTGCTGTGGCCATACTTGGCTCCAGGTCCTTGCTCTGGCAGCTTGGATGAGGGCCCCAAATTGAAATCAAACTCTGTCTTCCCTTTGGCTTCTTTGGGACTGAGGAGGTGTGGCAGGTTGTTGTTGGCCAGGTCTTTACTGGATGAGGCAGAGCGATTGAGGGTCTGGGACATGTACTGGCCCTTGGGGTGGAGGGTCGGGCTTAAGCTGGAAGGGGTTGGTTTGTTGCCATTGAGGAAACTCTCATTGCCTAGATGATGGAGATCCCCATGGCGGGGGAGGCTAGAACATTCTTTGCTGTTGGAGCGACGGTGGCTTGAGCTCTTACTGTGACTCCTGGAGGGTAAGTAGGACGTAGACAGAGAGGGACAGATGAAGTTGTTATACTGGGCCATATCTATAACGCTTAACAACAAAAACAACCCACATATCACCTGAGGCTACATGTATTTTCTGTGCTCCAACCTCATGGTATCATCAGTTATTTTCACTCACACCATCTTGTGTTTGACTGAATTAAACCTAGCACTCTGATCCAGTCAATATTGCACTGCACAGGCAAATCACAAACAATTGCTTCTCATTTTCTTGAGAGAACAGTAAACAGCTACTCTGTTAGACTAATATAAGGAGCTGGCAGGGTTTAATGCCTTCCAACTACTCTACTATGTTCAAATAACTATTCAGACAATACTCAAAATGACTCTAGCCTCTCAAAGCTGGAACAGAGATGTTCATGGATGAAATGCCCTCTCATTTACTTGTCTGAGGCAACAATTCCTGTGTCACACAGCTAGTCCAATACATGTATGTGTCTGCCAATCTTGGAACTTATTGGCTATTATCTGATGACGATTTAGCCTCTGGAGGTTAGTCAGTTTTTCAGGTTTAGCTGGAAACAAGCCAGAAACTGCTTCAGTTTCTGTTTCTTTTATTACACAAGTCAAACGCTACTTCACACAATACACAAACGTCAATAGTTTTTGTCAGTGCTTTCGGGCCAGACGACATTTCTGCCAATGCGTTCCACCTGTTTCACTCCCCACATGGAAAGTTAACCTTCATGAAAACCTTCAGAATACAATGAAAATGGAAGTGGGAACCAGAACGCTTCAAATACCAAAATCTTGTCCTTCGCTTACAGACTCTATACATGTGTATATAGTCTGTTTATAGAGATTATGTGTCTGCGAACTCTATTACTCTCTCCACTCACTCAGTCAACATGCCTGGTTCGTGAATAACATGACTCCCTAATTTGTTTCTTTCTGAGCTTCAACATATGCTCTATGCATATTGGTGGTGAGTCAAGGTCCTAATGTTTAGCGAGGTGGGATTCAAAATGGTCACAACAGATAGTAGCTGAGGCTTCATGTGAGAAACTAGAGACAATAGCCTGACCTGGTAGGAACTGTGTTCTCTCCATGGTGGTGTGCCTTCCTCTTGGAGGAGCGCGGTGGGTTGGGAGAGGCAGGGGGAGGCCTCTCTCTCTCCGCCTGCCTCAGTGGCTGGAAGGCTGGATGGTTCAAACTCTGCTCCGTCAGATAGCGCTCCGTGGGCGTTAGCAGCAACAGGTTCTGACAGGCAAAGCACATGCATATAATGTGAGGAAGGGACATTTTTCACTGGTGTTGTACATATTTTACGTATCAGCTGTTGACAAGGTTTAAGGAGATGAAGAGAGAAATTAAAGGTTGGTTCATGCTTCCCATGGACACGAGCAGGGGCGCATAGTCAATATGGAGCTGCTTGGCCAGGTGTGGTAACCTATCGTGAGGGGGGTGAATGAACCAGATGAAAACTGACACACTGTGAATAGGCGGCCGCAATGGCCGCACTCTTCCTGCAATGATTGGCTGAGTGGAGAGGCGGGAGAGATGTGGGCGGGGAGACAGGAAAGAAGTGGAGGACTTCTACTAAGGAGCTGTTTACTTTTCTTTTTTAATTTATTTTTGGGCATTTCTGGTTTATTAGACACACACAGTGGAAAGAGACAGGAAGGACAGGGCAAAGAGAGGGGACTGGGCTGGATTCAAACTTAGGCCACTGCGGCTCAGCTTTAGTATTACATGGTACACAATCTAAAAGGTGAGCCACCAGGTCGTCCAAGAGCTGTTTACTTTTGAAGGAAGCAAGAGAGAGAGCAACGTGAGAAGCATAAATGCCAGAGACTCACAAACACAGCTTGCGCACCGGTTTATATCCGTGTTCGTGAGAAATATGAACCAAGCTTAACGATGGATTATCATGTCAATATATTCCAGTGGATATATAAGGTCAGCGTTTGAGCATTATGAGTATAAATTATCTCACCTTCATCAGGTCCAACATCAAACCACTTAGTATTCCCAGGTACCTCCTCTCCAAAGTCTGCGGGTGAGTAACTGAGGGAAACTGACACACACACACACACACACACACACACACACACACACACACACACACACACACACACACTTGGATCACAGTGGTATTGATTTCAGGTTGTGCAGTGAGAATTACTACTGAGATTTTCAATGTACAGAGGTGTTACCTGCCTGCCAGCAAGAACTAACTAATCACTTCACATCACATGCAAATCTATCACTGGATCACATTAAACTATCAAACAAACACACACAGTCTTGATCAGCCTTCTAGGACATTTTCTCTTGCTGCTAAACTGAACACCAACCTATCTCATGAGTCATAGCAATCCACTCAGTCATGGTGCTGGGAACACTGCCACTAGGCACCAGGAGGGAGGGAGGGAGCGAGAGAGCGAGAAATAGAGAGAGAGAGAGCGAGTGTGTGTGAGAGAGAGAGAGAGAGAGAAAGAGAGAGAGAAAGGGAGAATGAAGCAAAACATGTAAAAAGAGAGAGGGGGAGAGGAGCAGAGGCAACTACAGAAAAGATAAATGAGGGTTCCCTACCCTGATGCCATGAAAGCGAGGGTTGTTGTAGAAGAGCTTCATCTGTTCTGCAGGGAGTGGCCCCAGCACCTTCTGAATGGTGAAGAGCTAGAGAGAATATTAAACGGTTAGTATGGTAATTAATAGTGCGTGGCAGAGCGTTTAGAGTATACAATGTGGGTAACAGGCAATTCACAGCAAAGTAAGCCTGCTTCTGTACATATGAACACAGAATCACATACACACACACACACACACATATACAATAATATAAATATTTATTTATATTACATGAACACCATTTATAAAATTCATGAATGTTCGTTATTATAGTAACGAGCTTCCTGACATGGGCTGTACAAATAAACACAGATAATACTATTGTTATGTGAAACTCCATTTTGTTGATTTCTATGTTTGAACTGAATGTTTGGCTAAAAAAAAAAAAAAAAAATCATCCTGCAATTATTTTGACAGATTTCATTGGGAATGATATTTTTGCATTATAAATTTCATTTTTACAGAAAAACTTAAAATGATGATGTGATTTTTGCTGGGGTCTGTACCAAACAAACGTTTTTTTTTTTGTTTGTTTTTTTTTAATGTCTGAAGAATATGATTTGTAAGCCAGGGGATCTCCTTAGCACTATTTATTTTGTCATATATTTACCTTTATCAAACATCTTGCCATTTAGATATTTCACTTTCAATAATACTTTGATTCATTGTTCAGCCCTTGTTTGAATTTGAAAAATTACATGCTCCTGTATGAGTGGAGGAGACTCTACAGCTGATGCGCTTTTGAAACTGTTTCAAAACCCACTGAATGAACTCAAAACTGTATGGTGATTAACCTAAAAAACATCTACTTTTGATCATTTGGATTTGGAAAGTTTTCATCTGATAGCAACAATATGTATGTAGATATTTAGCTTTTGTGTGTTTCATATAGATCTCCTTACACGTGGCATTATCGCCTCTTAGCTTATTTATTTCCATCACACATCTTGTGGTGCTGCAGAGCGCTAAATTTTTTTGATTTTAGGCCATTACTGCTTTGTTTGATAGCGTGCAATGAAGAAATATTAGGAAGAGGCAATAACATGCAGCAAAAGGTCAGGAGCCCAAATTGAATGCACAACACTGAGAGCCCACTAAGCCACAAGAGTGCCCCCTAGTGCAGATTATTTCCACAAATTTCACCTTGAAAATGGATAAAAGAGAGGCGCATAAAGCCTCACGGTGGCTTGGCGCTAACCAACCTGATCTATCTCACTTTCTCCAGGAAACAAGGGCTGGCCGTCACTCAGCTCCCCGAGGATACACCCCACTGACCACATGTCCACCGCTTTGCCATAGGGAGCCCTGAAATGGAGAAAGGGAGGGAGAGAGAGAGTGAGAGAGAGAGAGAGAGAGAGAGTTGATTTAGCGACAGGGAATGACAACTTCGCTGATTAGCCGGCATTGATGACAGGGGTGATAATAGAGATGATGAAAACAAGGACGAGGATGACAGGAGTGAAATGCAGCCGTCCACTGACGGGGAGACGATGATTGTGATTGTGAGAATGGCGGGGGAGATGGTGATGGTGATGGTGATGATGATGATAATGGTGGAGTGCTAGAGAGTGTCAGTGATGGATGCTTCCAGCGGAGATGATGATAAAGACACTGGTCATTTCTAAGGGAATGGAACTGAGGAATCTGGTGAGAAGCGGGGAGAGAGAGAAGCACAAGAGTGGTGATGTTGGAGGGAGCGAGTATTTGAGTGGGCGGCATTCAAACACCGTCTCAATAAATGTTCCAGGGCATTTACTAAATCAGGCTACAGCAGTGAGGCTAGATGACGCTCAGCTGTCTCCAAGCTAGAATGGACATTCATTGCAGCAAAAAAAAAAAAAAAAAACAAGTGTACCTCTGAATCTTAGCTTCATCTAGCCCAGGAAAATAGAATTTCATGCACGCTCAGGAAAGGGCGCATAGTGACGTATGTTATGTTTGATAAAAACACATGTCGGTTCCATATCCTAATCCTGTAGTAGGTGAACTGCTTCTGTCTTTGCAGGGACGGAGTAAAACCAGGCTGCAGATGATGATCCAGAATTAAGTCAAAGAGAATGAAGAAGATGAGCAGGCAAGTGACACACACACTGCTTTATGGAGCACCCACCCACATACATGCATACATACAAACACACACACACACACACACACACAGACACACACGCATGCACAAGCATCATGCCTTGATAGAAACAGCATAATTCTTAGCACTTACTAGATGGTTGGTTTTTGCCA
This sequence comes from Myripristis murdjan, assembly GCF_902150065.1. Taxonomy (NCBI): domain Eukaryota; kingdom Metazoa; phylum Chordata; class Actinopteri; order Holocentriformes; family Holocentridae; genus Myripristis; species Myripristis murdjan. The sequence continues at coordinate 10,538,833 of NC_043982.1, forward strand.
TATAGTATAATATAATGTGTGAGAAAATTTAGGCTATTATACTTTTGAAGTCTAGTATATTGATATTATGCAGATGCTATACTTTACATACTCTATAAAACTCACACTACCTGAGTTGCCCTAACGCTGTAAACTCCAGCCATCTGGTGCTCCGAGAAGGTTAAAAAAAGACCAACAATCACCCCCCTACACACTCTCTCTCACACATACACACACACACACACATACACACACAGGCACAGTCACTCACCCCAGCAGCAGCTCAGGCGAGCGGTACCACCTTGTGGCCACATACTCAGTGTAGTTGGCATCTGTCCCTTCAGACAGGTTACGAGCAAAACCTGAGTCAGAGTAACACGGAAATTAATTAACAATTAATAAATCACCCATTGCCAGTACACTGCATCCTTCCTTTGGGTTACATTTACAGATAATTTACAATAAAGAAACCCTGGCAGAGTGAAAGGGATATATAATCAACACTTAGAGGTTGGACAGTACTTTTCCATATGGTCATCATCCCATTTGAGCCGATTCTAATTAGTTGTTACTCAAGTCACTTCTGCGGGACAGATAGCTCAAACTGTGTCTTAAATAACTGGTATACAGTAAGTCCATTTTAAGCATGAAAAAATCACAATAAACAGAATGCCAGCTCCAACAGTGAATAACAAACAAATCTCACCCCAGCTGACTCAGTAGGGTTACATTAGCCAATTATGCAAAGCTAATTGACCGTGTGATTTTGTGAAGGCAATTCAAAACTCATCCAAAATGTAGAAAAAACACCCAGTAATATTTTAGTAAAACTATGCAACTATACATTATCACATTTTAGGTGTGTCTTTGGGGAGGCTGCAGCAGTGGTTGACCTCTGGAGAAAAAAAGAAAAAAAAAAAAAACACCTCATGAATCAGGCGCTAGATAACCAAGGTGAAACTTTCACAATATACACTTTCTGTCATTATAATTGTGATAACAACCAAGAGTAGTACTTTTTCTATTCTCCGTGGGCTGCTTTCCTTTGGCACAATTTATTTTTTTCCCTTCCTTCTGCTCCTGATGCATGACTTACCAGGTGACAAATTAATGGTGGGATTTTTCACAGGGAACTGAGCCCAGAAAGCAAAACTGAAAGCACAGACTGCAGCAATCACAGCTAATTTGACAGCACCATAAAAATGGGTAAATCCTGCATATAGGATGTCTGCTATATTACCATTAAAAGCTGATTCAGCCCATAAAACAACTACCTTTATTTGTCGAGGAAATACCTTTAATTGGCAAGAAACATATGCAGCACATGTGTGCTTCTACCTACATAAAAATCTCCCAAAGTGTCAAAGAGTCTCTCTGAGCCGAATGTGATGACACGGCTGATGAAGAATAGGAGAAGATCAAAGACTTACCAAAGTCACAGAGTTTGAGAACATCCTCAGAGCTGATAAGGAGATTCTCGGGCTTGATGTCTGGGGAGAAACACAGGCAGCAGATCCTCATCAAGGCTGTAAACAGGCTTGTATAAATCTCATTATCCCATCATGCCCCATATCGTTGTAATTGAACGCAACATAAAACATGACTTAACTGCTAATCTTTCTCAGTGACACAGGGTGTGGGTGATTAGAATTTGTTGTTTTTTAATCAGAGGGCTGCTGGTTCAAACCCTTGATCAAACAGGTGTGTGTGTGCGTGTGTGTGTGTGTGGTTGTGTCTACGTGTGTGTTTGAGTGTTCGATCCTTGTGAACAAAAATTCATATCACAGTTCATGCATCTCAGTTTTTTAACCGACCATGGATCCAAATGGTGCAGACACTTTATAAAAATATCTATTGGGACAATGTTTCACTTTTGGAACGAGCTGGCAACTGTAGGCAAAGTCACAAAATTTCATGCTGAAGAGAATAAAATTCACGAGGGTTTTATACTGCTTAAGTCAGAAACATAATAGGCGGGACTGCTCAGTATCAGGTAAGAATGTGTGCTTATGTGAATTTCAGGGGAGGGACATACTCACAGTGCGCAAATATGCATTATAACCAATAACTGAGTCAAGTATTCACTCTTACAAACAAATTTGCATTCAAGTATTATTTAGAGCTCAAAATCATTATACACAATTTCAAAGGGTGTTACAGGCCCACAACTTTATAACAAACAAAACAGGGTGACGCCCCCTGGCTTGAACCCCCATAGCAGGCAAGAAAAACACTCCCTAAAAAAACCCATAGATGCACTAGATGAAACAGGGAAAAAAGGAAGAAGTCTTGAGAAGAATCAAAGGGCAGACTTACAAGTCCATGCATTAGTTTAAAAAAATACAGCAAGCCTGATAATTGGAAGATTTGTGCATTCTGTAGGCTCATGATAAAATTGCATGGTAAGTCAGCGTGCCCTGGATAATGTTTCCATTTCATATAGCTTCATGTTGTGATGTTATGCAATTATTTGCGGTCAGTCATGTGTAAAAATGTCATATTTAATGTCAGCTCCAGTGCTGATGCCAAGACGTCCATGTTGTTCAAACCTCAGTCCACTGAACGCTCTGACGTGGCAAGTAAGAAGCCAGAAACTTCCCAGTTTCGACTTCCCTTGCATTATAAGCAAAGGTCCTAGTTACAGTAGTTATCAAGGATGTAGGAGGCTAGGAAGGAGGAAACAGATATCGTTTCAACTGAATCACTGGCAGGTTTCATTCCCTTGTTTTGGGATAATTTTAAGGCATGAACCCAGGCAAAAATGATTCCGTACTGGACCAAATGGCAAGGGTATATTTCAGTGTATTTCATTTCATTTCATTTATTATACAGGAAAAAGTATATTAGCGACTTAAATAAAATGTGTTGCAATCACACTGCCGTGACTCAGTTAAAAAATGTTTTGCAAGCAGGTTCCTGTTCAGTGTGTAGATTCAAATGTAGAGAGTGAGACTCTTCACCTCTGTGCACTATCTCGTTCTTGTGACACCAGTGGATGGCTTTGATCAGCTGGTAGATGTAGCTGCGTACTTTATCAGGTGGTGCACCATTAGGCAGTTCCTCTAACAGCTCCAGCATGTTCTGAAAAACACAAGCAACAATTTAGTGTGTTAAACGTTGAGCATGCAATAATCAGCTGAAAATTTGCACGGTATTGACCTTTCTTTTTTCCTAAGTGCATTTCCTTGAAAATTCATACAACGGGGATTCCTCTCCCTCTTCCTCATGTGCAGCATGACAGGGGAATGTGAGGCAATGCCACTAAGGGCCACCTCACTAAAATGAATAGAGCACAGTATGAAAATAAAACCTGTCATGAAATAAACACTTGGCTGGATACCTTGGCAACACAGTGGGGAATACCATTATTCACCAAGACCAGAGTTCATACGTTGCCATGGTGATGCTTTTTATGCGTAGCTGAACAAGCCTAGCATCATGAAACTTAGATGGCATAACAGAAGTATGTAATGAACGAGTATGTATGTAGTGATCCGCACACACACATGCACAGACATTCACTCAAACATGCAGACACATTGAAATAAATAATACTAATGCCATTTAGCTGACCCTCTCCACGTATTCGAAGACGAGGTAGAGTTTCCCCCTCCTACGGAAAGCCTCCTTCAGCTCCACGATGTTGTCCTGCTTCAGCGTCCGAAGCATCTTCAGCTCCCGAAGAGTGGTCTCCTTGACCTCCTCATTTTCTGTGGGCAAGGAGAGACACAGCGATGACACTACTGCCTGCTCCTTGCCCCTTCTTCCCTCGCGCACGTGCGCCCCTACTCACCTTCACTGTCTTTGAACTTCTTTATGGCCACCAGTTCATTGGTTTCCTGTGAAGGTAAAATACCCTGGGTTAGAGAAATGAACACAAAAAAATCTGTGCTCATGCTGCATCCTAAATGATCTGGATAGATTCTAATATGTCTTATACATAGACAGAAAGATACATAGACAGACAGGCAGATACAGAGGCAGAGAGACAGGCAGTCAGAATACCAGGGAGAAATAGAAAGCATTTGTAGAAAGAAAGGTAAAAGGAAGAAAGTGAGAACAAGAGAGTGAGAATATTGAAATGCATTTTCCTGCCCACTCTAAACATGAAAAAAATGTGGATTTGTGCCCAAGTTACCAGCAGTGCCAAGACAAGAACCATGCCAGTGCTCTCATTCCAATTCTTTTACCACAGGGCACACACACACAAAAAAAGAGAGAGAGAGAGAGAGAAAAAAACAAAACAAAACAGCGCATCCTCGGCATAGTTAATATGGATCTAAGTTTCCCTCAGCTACTTGCAGGTTGCCTGATTGACAGGGTGGGGTTGCAGATTTGCAGGTTTGCCATTGCTGTATTTCAAAAGGCTGTCTTGCCCTTGCAGCTTCAATACTCGAGTTTAATGACATTATAAATATAATGTAAGGATTTACTCAAGAAACAATAGTGAAACAATAGTTTAACAGTTTGTCAACGTAGTGTGAAAACTTAGCAGTTATCAAGCCAGGGTGCAGTGTAACTATTTTAACATCAGGCATTTAAAAGCACATGTCAACACGAGAATCTGTAGGACGTTCTCCTGGTGGATTTCAACGGTAACCCAAGCCTGAAGGTATACGGTTACAAGCTAGCTTAGGACTGTTGAGTATCCCTTTAAGTTCACCGCATATAGCAGGAACACAACACTTTCCCCAGTGACAGGAAGATGCTCCCGGTGAGATTAATGGGGTCTGTTTCGCAAGTGGGTTTTTTAGCAACGGTATGACCATTTTCTTAACGAGGACGACTCCAAACACGAAGATAAAAATGATCAAATCTCAAGTTAACATCCACTACTGATGACGTCCAGTTAATCCAAGATCATCCAAGGACTAGCAGAAATGGAAGAAAAGGGATCTACACATGCATTGACATCATTGAAGAGTCTTCATGTTGGACCCTGAGCTTCCGCACTGTGGTGGGTCAACACAGGGGCCCAGAGGGGATTACAACATACAGGCCAGACCCCCACTGTCTTTGGCTAGTCTCATGTTCCTCTGCAGGGCTATTGTTCTTTTGTTCACAGACAGAGGGGTCAGACAACAGAATCAGTCTCACTGTCAACAAGGACCACACTGTGAGGGGCTGCGTGCCACTGGACTGGTACAGGAGGTCTCAGTTATACAAGCTACCCCGCAACACACAGGCAAGATGTCGCACTCTAAAATGCTGCTTCACAGGATCCACAGCTTACATATAATAATGCAGTGGTGTATTTTTAATTAGTTTAGTTGTTCACATAATATTTGTAAGATACATTTGGTGGAATCATAACACTAACAATGTTTAATCTTAAAAGTAGGGCTTTCCATGGAGGGGAAGCATGCCTGAATGAGCTAATTAGGGGTGATATTGCTTGCTGAGTATAAAACAGGATAAAACCTTCCACATCCCGACCTCAAATTGGAGTGAGTACATAGAGTCCACATCGGCAAACTGTTCTCAAGGTCTATGAATTTATTAACACCTAAACATGTGACACTTAAAGCTTAAAGGGAGCAAATACAAATGTGCAGGTTTTTGTTTAGTGTAACGCTTACATCGTGCATATGTGGTGCATTCAACCTCCTGTCCTCTCAAAGTTCTCTGACCTCCACTGATTTAACTTTTGAGCCTGTGAAAAAGCCAGTGAAGCTAAAAATAGCCTCACACTTCCTGATATTCTGCTGATGAAAGCCACATGAAAGCCACAAATGGGTACAGACTGGCATTTTCATTTTTCTATTGGAAAGTCCTCAGGCTCTTCCTGCGACTGACTGACAGATGCAACAAGTGTCAGAGTTTGGGGATGATGAATCTTTGCTCTAAATGGATCACTTACAAATAGAGCCCATTTTGACCACAGGAACTTTCCCCTGGGACTAGGAACCTTTTGAGGAGTTGTGTACGTTTTGGCTGCAGGGACCAGGGTCTAAATGCAGTTCCATATTTTTACACCCAAAAAAGCCCCTACTTGGGGGTAGGTTGTGCATGAGAAAGCCAGTGAATTAGAGAATTTTTTTTCTGATTGTTCCACATCAGTTCCATTCTTAAGCACAACACAATAATAACCATCAAACACTCAACAGATGATTAACTGTGGGGAACCACGCTCTTAGTTTCATTTTCCTCCTCTGTATTTGCGCCTGCAGGCAGGGGAAAGCAGAGCTGCTTGCAATAGAAAAAAACTGTAAAAAGTATCAGTAATCTTTCACCAAGTGGGTGTTAAAATAGTTTAAATAGCCACGGCTGTAAAAACCGATGGCCTAATGTCTCATGTTTGTGGGTCTTTAGACCATAGTGGAAATGCTGTCTCCTGCCTTGGGACTACTTAACCTGGGTAATTTGGATGGAAAACTGCATATATTGTGAAGTTATGACATTACTGTTTATGTCAACTGCAGCATAAAAAAGATTAATCAAAAAATCATGGTTTACTTAAAAAAAAAATCTGTTTTGCTACTCCTGACTGATATACAACAATACAGTGTCAACCTATACCCAATTATTGAAAACTATTATATTGATATTTGTTCCTTCAAACAGAGTCTGTTTCAGGGAAAAAATCATCTGTGTTTTGCATTTCCAGCAGCAGAATTTTGTTTGGAATAAGCAGAAGAAGAACTGGGTAGTTCTGGGCACGAGCAACAACAGTCAGCGAGGGCGAACAGACAAAGAAAAGAGCACCACCTACAGAAACTCAAACTCAACAGAAAATCCAAGGCAACACCAGGAGGTCCACAGAAGTCACAGCATGCATGACACTGATTAAAGTGAAGTGCAGGGCATAAACAACACACCAATGACCATTTGTCCGCAAAGAACGATTCAAATAAACAACACAGACCTCCCCGGACTACAACTTTGAAGTGATGCTAATTCATCATTTTCCAGCACCTGAAAGAAAACCTCTGAAGTTTGCCTGTGTGGAGTCATTAGCAAACAGCGAGCTCATTCAGTGAAGCAAAGAGATGAGAGATGCAGGCAAGAGGAAACACTGGCTAGCGTGTAGGTCGTTGCTGTTGTCACTCCCAATGCACAAATTCTAGATAACACATAAGCCCCCATACACACACCCACATACGCTAATACAACACTTCTTAGTACATTACATAAAGTGGCAGAACACTGCACAAATGCTGGCACACGGTTGCAAGACTAATTAAATTTACCATCAAACATGTAATGCAATGTATATACAATTCATACAGGCGTACAAAGTTAGTTGTCGGTGCGGTAATGGAAAAAAAAAAAAAAAGTTTGAAGGCATTCGATTGCTTCCTTGCACAGCTGGAGTCTCCACTGAGTCACCTTGTCGGGTTTAAACCCAGCACTCAGAGGAGGCAGCCTAGTCTCCCTATGGTTTTCTCATCCATACAGTTCTCCTTTGGACTCCAAGCAGGGTGACCCATTTAGCATCAACACAGTCTCTACTCAATACATCTCTCTCTCTCTCCCTGTCTCCCCCTCTCCACCACATGCACACACACTCACACTCACATACTGCTTCTCTCTCTCTCTCTCTCTCTCTCTGCCACCCTTTTCTCTTCTGCCCTGCTTTCAGCCGAGAACAGTAAAAATAACTGCTCTCTTCCAGCAAAGCTAAAAAGCTTTTATTGCCATGGTCTGAGTCTCTGGCTCTACATGTGGAACTGAAACAAATAGTTACTGTTACATAAGTAACACGCATGTCACATGTTGATTCTCTGCGACGTCAATCAGCAGCAAGAAAATGAAATGCCATTATTAGTGACAGTAGAATTCATCATCGACACCCTGAGAAATCAGACTCTGTAATTTCAGTTTGCATGACATCCCTGTAGATCCACTAAAACCCACATTCACAGCCCAGCAAAATCAGAAGGAGACTGATAAGCAACAATGAGGAATTCAAAACACTACTGTAGCAGTGTTTACTGATCATAGTTTAATTGTGCCATGCAATATGAAAATGTTTCGCTACCGTGCTTTGGCCTGGGGCTGATTACACACAGAAAAAACAATGACGGACAGAGTGCTTGTCTAGGACGCAACAAAAAGGGGTTTAGTACACAGGTCAAGATGTTCCAAATATGTTGAGTGCAACTTTAAAATGAAAAGCCTGACCTTAGCCAGAGCTCTGTTAACTTAAGACGGTCACCAAATTGTCTTGACTCGGAGTCCTTTATGTTTCAGGCAGGTCTCGTCCTGTGCCTCTACAGCAGCTTAGACTGCTTGATGTAGTGCAATTTAACTTTTCGAGCTTTCAATCATCCTGTGACTTGTCATTTGATTCAAAGGAGTTGCTATTTCCCAGCATTGTTACTATTCTACCTTAGTCTTCAAATTCGCCAAGTAAATACCCTTTAAATTACACTATACGCATTTTGAAAGATTATTATTCTGAAAAATAGCAACTTCAAAAACAGTCATGGAAACTGAATAATAAGGGCCCTATGCTTAAAAAACTGCTTTGCATGGAAAACTTGACCGTAAGATTACTGTGCCTATAGTAATCATCATTTACCCTTGAGTTGTGTGCTGTTGAATTATTAACATTGTTTCAGCAGCAGACTGTAGAAAGCACTTCCAAGCATGAAATCATTATTTGATAAGAGACTTAAACTTTAATGATGTAACATGCTTCGCTTTAGAGGCAGAGTGACCAATCGCAGACTAGTCACTTATTGCGATGGCGTTTTGAATCGAATGAATGCTATTTTGCTGCTAACTGCATGTATGTTAATGCTGCAGGAGTGCTTGGACTTCAGAAAGATCTTGCTTTACTTTGCATTATATTAAAGCCCAAGAGTGATTGCATAGATTTCCCCTTCCACCTTCAAGTTTTTCTTTGACTTTGGGTGCAGGGTAGAGAACAGATGGGAGGACACAAACGAACAAGAGAAGAGACGGTGGAATATTCAAGGACATCTCTCCTAATAGTCGCAGTTCACCGAGTGAATAATTGGGGGTAACATAAGTTTATTGAATGTGCCAAGAGTAGAGCCATTCACGGCCAGTGGCTATACTTATGCACTTCACCTTTAAAGTCCTGTAGAGGGCTGGGCAATATTATGGAGATATTATGAATCTCATGATATGAGACTAGATATCACCTGGCATTTTGAAGATCATAATATCATGTAAGTGCTGCTGTTTCTTGGTTTTAAAGGCTGCATTACACTGAACGGATGCAATTTACTGAACTTATTAGACTGCTATGGCTGTTCTGTTATTTATCTCAACCTGCTTGGTCATCATATCCATACTACTAATCGTTGTTTTTTTTTTTTTTTTTAAATACATATATGTAAATGTACTTTCTTTGTAAAGACCTTATAAAAGCACCAAACACGTAAAATATAGTCACAATACTCATATAAAGGTATCCAGTCACAGATGTTGTGATATTTTATTTTGAAGTCCTTTATGCGTTCAGTTTGCAATATAGCACAAGCTCAGTCTGCTGTCTGATCTGATATGTGTAAAACAATGTCAGAAGCAAATTAAGACTGAGAAGAAAAGTATCTGATGAATACAACACCATGCACAATTAGAACTAAGCTTGTGAAGGTTATGAATGCATTGTGCTTGTGATAAGAGATGTGCCGTGGGGCCGTGGTGGCTCACCAGGTTCAGCACACACTGTGACATTCACCTCTGACATCTTAGCTGCAGAGGCACAGGTTCGATTCTGGCCTGAGAGCTTTGCTACATGTCATCCACCCTGTCTCTCTGGTCCACTACATAAAGCAGAAATGCCTAAAAAATCATCAGAAAAAAAGATATCTGTTGTGGATAACAACAAGAGGACAATGCTCACATCAGCGCCGTTATTTTATATTATTATTCTAAGCATTTTATCATGTAATATTATGCAACTAACTTGCTTTTGCACAGACATAAAGAGTTTTCCCGTGAGGTGTGAGAGATGAGAAACGAACATTTTTGGAGCCTACTGGAGCTGTCACACACTATCAGGTTACATAATTATAGACAGATTCACACTCCTGAAACTGAACACCAGCTGGATGAAAAAAGTGCGAACATTTCATGATGGCCAGGTAGGGGAGGGTGTACAGAGGAGACTACAGGATAAAAAAAAAAAAAAAAAAAGTCCTTTTATTCTGCTCCTTTTTTAAATATGGATGTTGGTAAAGTGACATTACACTTGTTTCTTAGCATATTCTTGCATTTTGTCAAGAAACATTCAAAACAATGGCACTATCCTTTTTGCTGCATCCTCTTATCTTACTTTAGCCCTCCTGTTACGTTCAAATTTACATCTTTTATGTTTGGGGTCAATTTGACCCCAGCATTTTAAACCTCCACAAAATTATTATAATTAAAATTGTTACCAAAGTTTATGTGTCAGGTACTATATGTTTCTTTGTTGACTGCCTGAACAGCCCTTAAATAAAACAAAACTCCCTCCACCCCCACTTACACAACCAGTATTCCTATTACGCGACTATGGAAAAATATGCAAATCACCATAAAATCTCACTGATTGACCTAAAATTGTAAAGCAATATATATTTTTGGTGTTTTAATGGCTTTATATTATTTCTTGTTATTTATAACCAATGTGTACAAAGTGTGTACAGGACATTGAAAACATATCATCATGTGAATTTCATGTTTACCCGGTAATACCCATAACATTAGAAAAAGTCATTAAATATGAAGCAAAAAAAATATATATATATATATGTTAATCATTTATTTAGAGACTTTAAACATTGAATGGCCCCAAACATTATAGGAGGGTTAAAGATTCTTATTCTCCTTTTGAATATGTACCACTCAGGAAAAGGTAGGGACATTTAGGGACAAAATGGATCGTTAAGGTGTTTAAACTGGAGATTCAATACAATGCTTGCCAAATTTTTGGATGGTGTGTAGTGCATTTTGGAGGAAGTGAGGATATTACAGGAAACGAGAGGCTGTAGAGGATTTTTGACCAATCCTGTTCAAACAAACCTTGACACTTCATTTAGACGTTTGTTTCTGATGCTACTCTAGGCACAATACTTCATACAGTGACATCTAAAGTGGAGTTGTAGCTTGTGGTTGTTGCTTATTTTCCTGCTGGAGCAAAATCCACACTTGGACTCCTTTGTTGGCTGAATATAGGCCTGGGCCATGCACCTGTATGGTCTCACATATTCCTGAGAGACCTGTGAGATGTTTGTGAGAAGACTATCTCACACCACCCAATTCCCTGAGGTGTGAACAAAATCCATGACTCATTCTATTCTGCAAGGTCTCATGCTGTGTGTGTGTGTGTGTGTGTGTGTGTGTGTGTGTGTGTGTGTGAGTGAGTGTGTGTGTGTATGTGTGTGTGTGTGTGTGTGTGTGTGTGTGTGCTTGCTTGTGTGTTTTTAGGACATCATGTCTGTAGGTGTAGGTTGTGTGGACCCCAGAAAGACTAGCAGTTGCTATGGTGTCAGCTAATGGGGATCCTAATAAAGAATGGCTACATACCAGTGAAATTCACAGCTCACCAAGTCGTGTGACAGGTTGGGTCTGTTTCCTCAAAAGAGCACCGAGCACCTTTTTTCATGTGATCACAGGGTGTTTGAAGCCTTTGGCTTATCAAAACATTTTCTTATTTAGTTATAGGTAGAGAGGCCAGTTTGTCACCTGGTTTTCTGAGATTTAATGATTTAGAGGATGGTCTCATGGGTGCAAAAAAAAAAAAAAAAAAAAAGGTTTGTCTCCAATTCACACCCATGCGGGATTGCCCTCTCTTTCTCGCCAAATCGTAAATGAAGAATGAGGAAGCTCTGATTGCTGTGAAGTGAGATGCAGCCAAGCTGCTTTTTCCTTTTTAAAATGCACTGGAAAATGGAAATCTGCAAGGGATACGTGATAAATATTTCAGCAACAACAGGCTTTAAACTATCTTATGATTATTGCTTTTCATCTTAATGCATAGTCAGGTGTAGTCATAGTTGTTCACAGTCACGGTCTTTTGTTGTCACTGGTTATGGGTGTGCGAGAAGGCGATTTGTCTTTTCACATGCTAGTGGGAGACTTCAAAATGCAGGACTTCCACGTCAGCTCCTCCGGTCTCATGTTCTTTTCTGAGAAAAACAGGCAGACAAATGCAACACAAACATGGACGTCTTGAAAATGATTATGTGATTTTGGCTAACAAGTAAGATGAGGCAGTCTTCTATTCAAAAATAATAACCGCCACAGGGGTTATTATTTTTCAGTGGAGGACCTTCTCAAAGAGAATGATCCCGCCTAGTCCAAGGCTTGTAGAGTGGTCTCTGCACCAGTGTTAGCAGTACAAGCAAAGAAATCATAATGAACATTTGTTTGAGGGTGGGCAGTGCTGCCATATTTACATTTCCAGGTTGCCAGTTAACCTACGACAGGCAGCCAGCTAGCTAGGAGAGAGACTCTCCCCTGCTGTTAAAATATCTGTAATTATTTTGACTTGTCAAAACTCTAATTGTATCCCCTGGATGAAGATTTTCACATGAATGCCCCTGAGGCTACATTTATTGATGAATTCTTTCAATATTTGGTATGGACATTGGCTGTAATTAGTCCACAACACCTCTCAATTCTCATTGCCATGGTTAGGCTTGGGGTCAGGCAAAAGGTCAGCAGAGGGCAACTTTGTGCTGAACTACTGAACTGAATTATGACTAGTACAATTCTACAGTTTAATTCTGACTAGTCTTAATTCCAGTACAGGATATCTTTCATTCCAATAAATTCAAGATATCTACACTGTCCATTTTACAAATCTCAAATTAATTTTTTTTTAGTCAGAATAGTATTGTAGCTATCTTAAAGTGGAATTATTACCAGTCTTAATTCAGTTGTTGACATCCATAATTCATATTGCGGATACCAACAAGTTATATATCTGTATTGTGAAAGCCTGTACACATGAATGGCAAATGTGATGTCATTTGTCCTAGGAAGAATGACATTGAGGATATCTGAAATATTGTTTTTGAGCAGGAAGAAATGAATTATGCATCGCTCCCACTGCCATTTTGACTGGTCAGAATGACATTATAGATATCTTGAAGGAAATTCTGACTAGTCACAATGTAATCACGACTAGTCCAAATGATGTTCTTGATATCTGTAATGTTAACTCCAGATAATAAAAGTTAGCTATTAGAAGTTAAAAGGGCTTGCTGTAACATCATGCCCGGCAACTCTGACTAGTCATAATTACATTTGGTCATTGAAGATATCTGTAATTGAATTTTGACTAGTGCCTACTATAAACATGTAATAAAGGTGCTGGTATAAAGTTGTTTACTTCACATTCTGAGTGTCTTGATTGAAGACTTGATTTCCCACCATGGTGAGAAGGTCAAAAGTCCTCAAAGGTCCTCATAGTATCATAATTTGGTAGTCTGGTACAAAAAATTCTCCAGCTTTCCCTCGTGACTTGGAGCGGCATTCATGAGAAAGTTCAAAACACATTTGTTTTCTGACATGTCTGCATGTGAAGTCAGGGTAAATCACACCAACCACTTCCATGAAGTGTGACAAAATTCAGACCTGATCATATTGTTAGGGGTCTCAGGTTACGTGGGTGAGTCTGTGCTTTTTGTCTATATGTGTCATCGTGTCTATATGCCAGTTAAATCCACTGCTCAGTGAGTCATGACTGAACATGTACACCAACATTTCGGCAATACCAGGGATATTAAAATATTCCATTAAGCAGGTGGTGCATATAAATACCGCTTTTACGCTAACCTAGAAATGTTCAAATTTTGGTTGTGAGAAAAAACAAATGATTCCACTGGTATATACAGGACAAACATAACTGCTTGGTGAATTAGTTAAATGGTTAAAATATTTGTTTGACAAGTATTAATATCAATTTTTTCTTGTTCTTTTAAAAAATGAAATTATCCACTCCTAATTTTAAGCCAATTTCATATTCTTATAATGGTAAAAGAAGTAGTATAATGTTAATGATAATGCTGATTACTGTTTAGATGTTTATGTAATTTTAATTTACTAATTTTAAACAAGTCAGTTATCTTAAATTCACTGTATCCACTGTTCCACTGATTCTGATTCTGAGACAGATAGAAAGGAAATAATTGCTGACCCACATTTGCCGAGCACAAACATGTTATAGATGGAGCATAAACTGCCTGTGCTAAGTCGCGAGGCCTGCACCTGCATGCTACAGTTTACGTATGAAAGGTTGAGCATCATGCAACAAAAATTCATGGCTGCTGACCCATCCAGAATTTTCTCTGTGTCAGGATTTCCTTTGCTTTCCATTGAAATGAATGTTCAAAGTGTTCTGAGCGACACTGATAAGCAAGGCTATTTTGTCAATTTGTCAAGGGATCTGTGGGTTGTAAGCACAAGGGCATCAGCTACAGTTGTGTGGTGAGGTTCAAAGCTTCCAGGATGGGCTTTGATTTTGAAATTTTCAGACTGGATGGTGACTTGAGCTGCCCATCAGCCTGCAGGATGTACAGTACTACAAACCTCCAAATAACATACAAAATATCAATACTTTGTAGAGGCCTGGCAACTATAAAGAGCCACTGTTGTGGCTAGCTACAGTATGATTGATTGTTTTCATTGAGCAGTCATCTGAAAGCCTCATCTCTTGTCATGCATCAACAAAACTCCATTCAGTGTATTTGTATGACTCAGCAATCGTTACATGTAAACCTTGAAATGAAATACAAAATTCGGCACATGACTATTTGCTTATCGTTGCCCATTACGCGCATTATGACTACTTGAAAAGAAAGCCTGGTAGCTACAGCACACACCAGTATACTTTCAGCTCCTGGACACAAAGGAATCAATGCCGTACACTGACCTTGCAGCGACAAAGCGCTGTGTTTAGATAGCTTAGTGATCCGCACAAGTGTACATAGCCATGGCTAACTGTGCAAACATGCACACATGAGGTGATGAGGCATTCCTCTGTCCCAGGACAAATTCTGGAAAATAACTCAACACAGAGCAGGCACAATGTGTCTGTGTGTACATCGACACATAAAATATATTTTAAATACCTAAGCTCAGCCAAAGGTTATATTAGAACATATTTATTAAAATATAGGCATTTCTTATGTTATTGAAGCTTCTCGGCTTAACCCTTACTAGTTTTAGGATTCTCCCCCATACGAAAGACAGTACATAAAATTAAGTTAAATGTGACCTGCACTGACCACAGTACAGTGGGATGAAATATTCATCAGCAAACTCCATTTTCCTCCATCCGGGTTGAAACATACATGGCTGGATGGGGAGAGTGGAGAAATGTGACAACAAAGTGGGAGCCACATTCAGACACACTCTGCTTTGTGAGCCGTCTTCACCCTCATTTAGCTCAAAGTTGTGTTCTGTCTCCACTGGGTTGCAACTTCATGTCAGAATCGCGTTCTACTCAGCATGTCAACTTAATGGAGATGCTCACAGTTGCAGAATGCAAGCACTTGCATATTTAGATTTTCCTTCACTCTATATAATTTAAGGCCCTTTTTAATTTTTCATGTAATATATGGCTGAGAGAACATCGGGCTCCAGGGACATTAGCGAAGAAATCAAGGGCCTAAAATAGGAGAAAAATGCACAGATGTAACAGGACAAGCGAAAACACAGGTTGAGCCCCAAGGACACACACACACACAAGCACATACGATGACAACATTTGGAGAGGAAATTCAGCAGCTCTCAAACTTGTATTCATACTGGTTCCATCTGTTCAAACCCCAGTTTAGTTTAATTTTCCTTTTGGTGGGTTAAAGGTGCTACAAAGACTTCGCCGTGACATGCAGGCATGTCTGTTTGCTAACAAGAACAAAAAATATTTGACATAATTGCCAACCTTGAAATGTGTTTTCATATTCACCTCAAATTTCACTAAAAATTGAGTGTGGGGAACAAAAATGAACTTTGAAAAGAAATCTTGTTTCCATTATAGAAGCCATTGACAGTAACATATTTTGCCCAAACACTGCTTCACATTTCAAGAATTATTCTCTTTCTGGATGAAAATGTTCTCTGAAAAATATGTCGGAATAGCAACACCATTAAATATTTCTGTTTCTTTTGGTCTCTCTTCATTCTGTAGCTTGTGCACTGCTCTCGCTCGCTCTTCCCTCCCACCCAGTGTGAATTTTTTTTCCCAAAAATGTCTGTAAATCAGTGTGTATTAGAAGGACATACAACAGGTCTAAAATAAGGCATGCTGCACACAAAGCAACAACTCTACTCTTTACACAACATTTTGATTTCTGTAGCTCAAAACAAGCAAATCTGAAGTCATGAATGCCGAGTGTCAGTTTGGTATTTTATTCTCAATGGTTTGGAGTATTCACGTCACACAGACTGGAACTTGCACTGAAATGGAAAACAAATTCTGGTCACTTCTGGGAAAAGCTGCACAAAAAGAAACAGGTTCCTTCACCTGCTGCTGTAGCCATGCTGAGTGCACTTACATCTGTGCAAGTCATAATAGAGGTTATCCCAGTTTAAACCATGCTAATAAATAAATGATAGTTAAGAAACTGGTGCTAAAATGTTTTGTATTTTTAGACTGTAATGAATTGATGTAAATGAAACATTAAGGGATATTTAATTAAACAATTAAAATATACCAGGATAATATTACTTTTCTCATTATTTCTGTTACCACCCATCATAAAAAAACATACTTTTCTACTACCATACACTAATACTTTGCTACGGTATACTGTCCTGCAATGACACCATAGTTAATTAAATTTAAGGCCACTGGTTTTCATACTTAAGAGCTCTCTGATGATGAGTGCTGACAAATTCTCAAGTAATTCAGCTGCTAATCAACACTGTCTGATAATCTGCTCCTGTCCACATGGCCCTTTCAGGGGTTTATGTGTTAACAGACTGCAGAGTCCAGCCTCACTCCGTTTGGCTCAGTTTGCCTTAGTTTAGTGGAGTGAAGCGAATTGTATGTGAGATTAGCTGAGGTTTAGAATCAACACTGGTGGATCCACCAGCTGGGACACCATCAAGTGACGGTTCATCAGGGAGGAGTGGGGAGATACTGTGTAGGCCTTCTCTGTGTAAACGTCTTGCTGTGCCGGAAATCGGTGAAAATAATTTCTTAAACAGAGGGAGACATCATTGCTAAGAATGTAATTTGATAATAGTGTTGACTACACTGATGATTAAGTCAGACCTCTTGTTTGAGCCCCAGGGCAGAGACACCCAAAAAAATCTGCTCAGTTCACCATTTTCTGCATAGTCAAATCTTTTCTTTACTTATGACTAAATGACTTTCTAAGCTAAAGCAATGATTCTGGATGTAATCCCGCATTACTAATTTAGCAGAAATGGCAGAAAATGCTATTTTTAATTCTGATGACAGGCAGTGTCATTACAAGATAGTGCCACAGGTTTGATGCATCACTCAGCAAAGATGCCACAGTTCACCTGAAGCATCAAAACTAAAGAAAGATAACAATTTTGTGATACTAATACAGGATAAACACAAAGTTGCCTGTCACAACTTTGGGCTTAATGGGACAAACAGAGCTGTTATCAACTCACTTATAATCTTCAAACAGGTTCCTCAAACAGTTTCCATTTCATTCAGTTAAAACTTCATTTTTGCTATGTTTTTTTTTCCATAGTCTTGCTCAGTGCTGCCACATTTTTGGCATTGTTACTGAACACGAGATTCTCTCCTTTTTAGTGAGTTGACTCATGGTGTGTTGACAAAGGTCTTAGAAGCCACATCTGCTCCTATGAGTCCAGCCTCACTACATAGAGCAACTTTTTCTGGAACTAGCTAAGATTTCCTGGACAAAGGAAAGCACAAGGCGCCCTTTTTCCTAACCCTTTTACAATCCATCCTTTTTATGCGTGACCTTCAAGCTGGGGCCAAGCAAAGCACACAGGCAAGGTCTGGTGCTGCAATGCAAATGTTGTGCAGTGAAAAAAACACCTGAGCTGATCTCTCCTGGCTCAGAATAGAATGGTGTCACTGATTGTGTTTGTGATGCTTCTCATGATCTCCATGATTATTGTCATTATTATCATCATTATCACTACTTGTGATATACTAATTGTCCTTGAGCTTACGTTTGCACAGCAGCCAGAGAGGCGCCAGCTGTGTGGCAAACATTTTGCTTCAGTGGAGCTTGTAGAGCTTGGAGGCAATGGTAATTCTGCTACTGGCAAACACTGGAAGCAAATGCTTTTTGACGAGAAAAAAGTAGATGAAAAAATTCTTGCTCGTTTTTCTGCACCAATAGTTTTACTTTTTTTTAATTTCTCTCACAATAACAGGTGCAGTGGCAAAGACAATCAAGTTACAATAAAGTGCTGGTGATTAACAGTGTTGGGGACTAATGCGGTAAAAAGAAACATGTTGCTTGATCACTTTCTCTAGTAGCTGTTAACTTGCGTTGCATTCATTGCATGCATTCATTTTTTAATGCAACTGATCATTCACTTAGTTACTTTTTCAAAGAATCAAGTCTTTACATTATCATTTATCCTGTCATTCTTTTGTTGGTGCAGTTTGGCTCAGACAGCAAACACTAATGACAGAGATAGGGACAGCTTTAACATCTGTAAGTATTTCCACTAATAGATAAGAATAATCAACATACAAAAGGCATTGTAAAGCGATTCTGTATTTAGTAACGCTAAAGCCCAATGTGTTAATTTTCTAACACTGTACCGTAAACAAGCTACTTTTAAAAGTAACGTCCTGCACTTAAAAGTAATTTAAACAGATGAAATATACGTTTGTTTCCGTTCTATCCTACTGTTTGTTTGGCCACTCAACTATCACATCTCAGCTCAAACACAGGGAGCGGAAATGTGGAAATTTTGTAAAAAATGTTCATTAGTAACCTGCACAGGAGCAACTTGCGACAAAAACAAGCAGGCACCACACCACACTAAGAAATTAATATGGGTTACATTAAAAAAAAAAAAAGTCAGTTACTTATGAATGAATTGAACCATTCTGCCAAATCATTACTATTTGTCATTTTTGTCCACTACAATATGGATCAAGTTGTTTGTTCGGTGCACTGTTGGGCCAAAGCCTAAAGCGAATTCTGCAAAGGACAACGTGACTGTCGGTGGCTCACCTCTATGGTACTTGATGTTCCCACTCAGATAGATTAAAGCCTTCGTTAACGTCACCATTGTCACTCTATTAATGAGAATGAGGCCTCTAGTACAGGTGCTAATAATAGTTGTAGTAATCTGCCCTTAACCCCATTCCTCTCTCATCAAGCCAGGATCAAGTTGGAGCTAAATTCATCCTATAGGACAAAAATAATGTTGGTGAATTTAAAAATGTGCTACCCAAACATGCTGAGCGTTAATTCAGGACCTTTCACCAAATAAACGTTGGATATGTACACGTAAAGTTCTTGAGGAGATCTAACTTGAAGATGGAAAGTAAGGTTTTTGTACCTTTCCAAATGCACTGGTTCCAGTTTTGCAAGACATCTCCACTCCACACAACACAACACAGAGCAACATGCCTAAAATGAAGCCAATAAATGAGGAGAGAAATATGAGACTCCGACACCTACACTCGCCAACTCATTCTGGCCTTGTCAATTCACCAGCCATCAGACAGCCATTAAGACAGCCAAGCAGGAAAAATCCTCCATGAGACAATCTCATCTTAAAAATATAAATGGTGGAGGGGATGGAAAGCCCCAGATACTCCAAAACAAACTGCTGTGACTGCTCTGTCTACCAGTTCTGGGTCTCAGCCTCTAAAACAGGGACACTCTGCTTTGAACACGTTGTGCTTTTGCGATGTCAGGTCAGCTGCTGCAGGTGATGCTGCAGTGGAGACTGATATCACTGTTACCTGGGCCTGGAGTCAAAGTGCGTTTAAAGGCTACAGGAGTACTCCAATGTTTTGGGCAAAATACACAGTGTATCACATATATTTGAAATATAAGTCTTGGATTAAAAAAAAAAAAAAAAAGCGAGTTTTTTTAGGAGAGGTTAGGTGGTTGGAAATTCATTAATTCATTAAGCTTTCCTCACAGAGCAAGCAAGCCAAGGCTGAGATGCCTCCAGTCCATGTACCAAAAAATTATTTGGCCATAACATCAGACAGGTAATTTTTGTTGGGTCAACACGCTGTTGTCTGTATTTTACATGCTGCAATGCAGCTGGACTTCTATCCATCTAAAGAAGACACACTGATGTGGACAGACGTAAATGAAATGTGGATAAATCATATCTCATATCTAATCAGACCTCAGGCCATTTGCTGCATGTCATCCACTCTTCCAGTCTCTCTCCAGTAAGTTACTATCAATGCTTTGAAACAGCTACTGGATTGCCAGATGAATGCATTTAGAAGCTCAACTTTTTACTGCGACAGTTTTGTTCAGAAGGTTGAAAAAAAAAACACAAAACACAAAACCAAACCAAACCAAAACAAAACAAAATAATAACAATAATAGACAAAACAAACAAACAAAAAAAAAAAACAAATAAATACATGTAGAAATACATGTATATTTACATGTATACATGTATATTTACACAAATTTGAGAATTTTGGTCTTAACAATTCTAATTCATATTCATTCATCTAATATTCATGAATATAGTCAAAATAAGATGCAATTTAAGATTAAATAATTTAGGTATTAAATAAGTATTTTTAAAATATTGCTTTTTCATCATTTCTGCTTTATTAGACAGGGCAGAGTCTGGGCTGCAATCGAACCTGGGACGCTGCAACAATGACCACACCTTGTGTATGTGGTACGCATGCTTTAAAAACCTAACCTCTTTTGTTATGACAAAAGCTCACAAAAAAAAAAAATACAGATTTCGTGCATGTAGTCACTTAGCTCCTTTACAGCGAGATAAACACACGGTTAGGAAGACAGGGGCTTGAGCGTAATGAGCTGTCACGTGTCTGTGGCCGGCACTACTTGTTGACTCATCGGCAGCACACGCACTTAAAAGTTTAAAGGCCACATTAGACACCAGTCACTTGAACAATATCAAGATTCAAGCACATATGACATCAATAAACCACGCTGGCCTAGGGGGAAGTTCAGTAACTAAATTTAACACACAAGCAACAAAGAAACCAGCCGCCTATCCTTTTATTTTCTGTGACAAGCCAGTTAGTTAACATGGATAATGGCTGACAGAAACATTTGTCTGCAGCTTTTGTGTATACTTAACGAATGAACAAATGTATATAAATGTTAAAAAATATATAGTATCCCTTTTGCTCTGAAGAACCATGGTTTCTTTTGGCTCTCCTTTCAAGGCTACAGGGTCTCAGCTAACATTAGCTTCGTACATGATGTCCACTATGGTCACAGCTAGCTTCCCGAGGACATTTATTCATTTTGAGCCGAGTTACACTTCTTACTTACCCCTGAATCCTCTTTGCTAAAACTGCTTTTCCCTCTCTGACGGATGTCTCGCTGGTTCCTTTTTGCTAACTGGTTTTTATACCGTGTTCCCGCCATTATGGACATCGGACACTACAACTTGTCATGACAATTTGAGAGCTAACGACTCCAACCGACAGGCTAACAGCAGACGCTAGTAGCCCGCTGTATCTATGAACTGAATAAATGTGTATAAAATGTAGAGAAATTCCTAAAGACTGTGTTATTACTGGTGAGGCTTACATGAAGGACTCCATGCTTGACAAAATCCTCCGTGTTGCTGTGGCAAAGTGGGAGCATTTTTATGGCTACAACGATTAACCTGATAATGTTCACCTGTTCCCTCCATATTTAAACGCCGAACAATGCTAACTCTCTCTTTTAGCTTCACCGGAACACTTTTGGTAAGCCATTTTACTCTTATTTAGTTGTTTCTATTATGCTAATATTTTCGGTAATATTAGAAGTTTATTTGATAGAATCTTTAATCATCATTTCAAGAGTAATTTCACTGAGTTATTATAAATGCGTTTGTTTTGTTTAAGTTTATATCCTCTTAAACGTGTCTTTCCTCCAGATAAAGACTCTAACTCAGCTACCACCATGTGCATCTGCTCTTCTGCTTTTGTGTTATTCAACCAATTTCTGCGACGTTATTGGGACAATTAACCATCATTCACTGGACCTATATTTTACTATTACTGAGGCACTATTTGTGTTGCTGTTGCCAGTCAGTTTAAATGAATGGCAGTGAGGAATCTATGTAGTTACAATCTGAACTTCAACTGTGTCTCCAAGTGGCTGTTGTTAACAAATCACTTTGCCATCAGAGCTTTTTATAACATATCAACTACACACTGGTGTGCATGTTAGGGAGGTAACTATTTAAAATCCTAATTAATTTTATTTATTTAATTCTGTCCCGCGTTGCTTCAGTTTCTATTTACTTGTTTGTTTCCTCCTTGACTCAATTTCTCCTCTCCACGAATGTAAACCTGTGTATCCATACCACAATATTGCAAGCCATCAGCACAGTTCTAGTAAATTAATTAAAACAATGGCAATAGAAAGAGGAAATGTTTGCTTACCTTATGCCTGCACTTAAGCACCACTCCATAAGCTCCTGAACCCAGACGGAGAAAGAGATAAATGAAAGTAAGAGATAAATGAAGACATTAGAGGTGAAGTCTCAACATTGACAGCATGTTTTGTCCCTCTGAAGTAAAAGACATGAGTTACCAGTGCAGAAGCTAAAAACCACACTATTATGGATACACATATGACCAACTATACACACATATCTATCTGTTGGAATGCATGGGTGGAAGAAAAAATATGTTCATCCCAATTAAGTACTACCAATGAGGTGCTCTTATTGTTTCCAAAAATGCTGACGGATGTAGCACTTGAATGAACCATTTTGCTTCCTGTCACACACACACACACACACACACACACACACACACACACACACACACACACACACACACATATATATATATATATATATATATATATATATATACAGTACAGGCCAAAGGTTTGGACACACCTTCTCATTCAATGCGTTTTCTTTATTTTCATGACTATTTACATTGTAGATTCTCACAGAAGGAATCAAAACTATGAATGAACACGTGGAGTTATGTGCTTAACAAAAAAAGGTGAAATAACTGAAAACATGTTTTATATTCTAGTTTCTTCAAAATAGCCACCCTTTGCTCTGATTACTGCTTTGCACACTCTTGGCATTCTCTCGATGAGCTTCAAGAGGTAGTCACCTGAAATGGTTTTCACTTCACAGGTGTGCCTTATCAGGGTTAATTAGTGGAATTTCTTGCTTTATCAATGGGGTTGGGACCATCAGTTGTGTTGTGCAGAAGTCAGGTTACTACACAGCCGACAGCCCTATTGGACAACTGTTAAAATTCATATTATGGCAAGAACCAATCAGCTAACTAAAGAAAAACGAGTGGCCATCATTAGTGAATTCCAGCGTGGAACTGTCATAGGATGCCACCTGTGCAACAAATCCAGTCGTGAAATTTCCTCGCTCCTAAATATTCCACAGTCAACTGTCAGCTCTATTATAACAAAATGGAAGCGTTTGGGAACAACAGCAACTCAGCCACGAAGTGGTAGGCCACGTAAAGTGATGGAGAGGGGTCAGCGGATGCTGAAGCGCATAGTGCAAAGAGGTCGCCGACTTTCTGCACAGTCAATTGCTACAGAGCTACAAACTTCATGTGACCTTCAGATTAGCCCAAGTATAGTACGCAGAGAGCTTCATGGAATGGGTTTCCATGGCCGAGCAGCTGCAGCCAAGCCACACATCACCAAGTGCAATGCAAAGCGTCGGATGCAATGGTGTAAAGCACGCCGCCACTGGCCTCTAGAGCAGTGGAGACGCGTTCTCTGGAGTGATGAATCACGCTTTTCCATCTGGCAATCTGATGGACGAGTCTGGGTTTGGAGGTTGCCAGGAGAACGGTACATTTCAGACTGCATTGTGCCGACTGTGAAATTTGGTGGAGGAGGAATTATGGTGTGGGGTTGTTTTTCAGGAGCTGGGCTTGGCCCCTTAGTTCCAGTGAAAGGAACTTTGAATGCTTCAGGATACCAAAACATTTTGGACAATTCCATGCTCCCAACCTTGTGGGAACAGTTTGGAGCGGGCCCCTTCCTCTTCCAACATGACTGTGCACCAGTGCACAAAGCAAGGTCCATAAAGACATGGATGACAGAGTCTGGTGTGGATGAACTTGACTGGCCTGCACAGAGTCCTGACCTGAACCCGATAGAACACCTTTGGGATGAATTAGAGCGGAGACTGAGAGCCAGGCCTTCTCGACCAACATCAGTGTGTGACCTCACCAATGCGCTTTTGGAAGAATGGTCAAAAATTCCTATAAACACTCTCCTCAACCTTGTGGACAGTCTTCCCAGAAGAGTTGAAGCTGTAATAGCTGCAAAAGGTGGACCGACATCATATTGAACTCTATGGGTTAGGAATGGGATGGCACTTCAGTTCATAGTATGAGTAAAGGCAGGTGAGCGAATACTTTTGGTAATATAGTGTATATATATATATATATGGACAGATATAAAGCGTCCCCGTAGATCCCATACCGAGCTCCACATGTTCTAAGTTCCTCATTCATATTTGAATTAATTACATGAATTTAAAGAAAATCATTCATTTCAATTTGCTTGTATTTTTACATAATTAAGTTTATTTCCTGGAAAACGTTGTATCTTTAATAGTTAGTTGAGTACCAGTAGGGCATAAATAATGGCACACATGAGAGGACCTCATCAGCTTGAACAGTCGGAAATTTTTTGCGTTTGCCACTGGAAATTTGCAAACAAATTGTGGTAAACTTTGGCAAGTTCAGTGATGACTGAGTTTGTGAGCTGTGACATATATCGCCTCGACACGTGAACAACTTGAGAGCAATGCACCAGGTCAATGGTAAATAATATCGGTAACACTTTACAATAAGAGTACAACAATTAACGTTAGTTAATGTTAGTTAATGCTGTAATGGTTAATTAACTGTTAGTTAATGATTATTATGGCATTTACTAATGTTAATAATATCTACAATAACCCTTAAATAACATATAAATTAATACATTAGCATGAACAGCATTAGTACATGATTCTTAGACACATTGGTTAACGGTTAACTGTTACTTAATGTTTATTACCTGTTACTTAATGTTTATTACGGCATTAACTAACGTTAATTGTTGTATTCTTATTGTAAAGTGTTACCATAATATCCATATCTGCTTTTTTTCGATCATAATACATGTCGGCCTAAATCACTCTAAAGGTAACTGGTCCTATGATCAATAAGAAAGCAACAGTGACCTAAATAATTTAATGGAATTCACTGTTTGCATCTTTTGGTTGACAATGTCATCGGTCCCAGAGGACATATGATTACAACCCAAACATAAACGCGTAGTAAATATCAGTTGGTCATGTGATGTTTTTCCGACTTTTTTCCGACTTCACATGTTGATGAAGATCACCTACACATGCTGCATAAAACATAAAATTCAACAAAATAATGCCATCATATATTTTATTTAACAATCTCACTCTTTTGCGGCTCCTATCAAAGAGGCTAAAACCAGAGACGGGAAGCAAAATGGTTCATTCAAGTACTACATCCGTCAGAATTTTTGGAAACAATAAGAGCACCTCAGTACACATGGTGTCTGAATGTTCAAATTAGTACACATTTTGGTGCAAAACTGTCCTCTGTGTCATGTATGAAAGGGATGAATTTTCTTGTCATAATAACAATACATGATACTGCATATATCTAAAATTTTGAGCTTATTGAATTTATAGAAAGTAACTGTATTATGCCAACAGTATGAATAGCTTTGTACATGAGGTCCACTATAGGCAGCAGCTAAATTGTTCCTCTTTGCTAAAACTGCTTTTCTCTCTCTCTCTCTCTCTCTCTCTCTCTCTCTCTCTCTCTCATGGAAATCTCATTGGCTCACACCATGAATGATGCCTCCCCGTTATGTCCCACGCTAATATCCTCTTTCAACAGGAAATGCATCAAATAAAGGAGGAAAGATGCCCTCAAAATACCATTTTATTCGAACTTGAAGATGTCAAGGCTTCAGCTATAAAACCGTTTCCAATCAACCACAGTTGCACTGGTTGAGTTTAATATTTTAAAATTTCTGTTTTGATCCTTCCAGACTGCTTTAAATGCTTCCCACCAAAATCATGTTCATGCATGTGAAGAGGAGCAGAGGGCTGGGAATATCTGCCATTCAGTCTCCACAATCAGTTACCACTCCCAGTTACAGCACCTGTTTCAGTGTTTTTGATTCAAATTCAGCTGCCGAATGACTTATACAAGAGCAAAATCTACATGAAAACCACCAAGCTGTGTTGTTTTCAATGGGATTTGAAATTAAGCCACAAACACGTGAAAAAAAGTGATGCTCCAGTGGCTTTCAAACTTCTCAAATCTTACTGTAGTTCTGACTGTGTGTCTCCAACTTTTGATTAATGAACAATGACAAGCATTGATGTAGATCACACTTAGTGTGAATTATCATCAGTAGAATAAACACTCAGTTTCTCTGACTGTCTTCTTACATTAAAATGAAGCCGAGGCTGCATGTCACTTCAACTGGCTGGAATCAGCTACAAATGATGTTTGTCTGACTGGAAAAAAATGGCTGGGTTGAAAATGGGTCAGTGGCCTGCATTTGGAGGACTTCGACATCATTTTTAGCTAGGCTTTAAGTTTCATCTTCATTTATTTCATTTTGTGACCAGCCATCAAAGAGAAAAGGCTGACTTGCCTTTTGCTGTTTAGTGGTGCACACCCACCCATCCCGACACATCTATCAATACACACACACACACACACACACACACACACAAACATATGCAATTTGAGATGCTGGGAAAACTGATGAAAGGTACTGGGCTGAAGGACACAGCAACAGGGTTTAACCTTCATTAAACTCCTGTGGTGAAGGGACTGTCCAGAAGAACATTTTGCACCTTAGGATCAACTAACATGTGAGTACTATGAGTTGGATTTGGATTACTAAAAGAGGCTTGGATTGCTAGAATAGTCATGAGTGGCTAAAAAAGTTGAAAAACTTGCCACCCCGTTGTTAGCCACAAAAGTTTGTAGCTGTCATGTACAGTGCAGAGAGCTATTTCTGAAAACCCATAACCTTCTATTGTTCCTGAACTGCCTGACACAATACAGCCCAGAGAATTAGATTCAAACACATCAAAGATTTGAGAAGTGCATGCATAGTACATCACAGCTGTCTGGTGAAAACCTTGCCAGGCCAAAATGCCCATCTTTCTGGGCAAAAGCCATGTTTTCAGCTGACCACCATGTATGCTTGATCTTCCAACAGGTTTTGATAAGGTTTCATCAGACCAAAGCCTGCACAAGAATATGAAATCCTTCAACTGAAGTTAAAACATGAGATTCACCAAGGCTCAAGTGTCAGGTTTTCGCAAGACAGCAGCAATACATCTGGTAGGTATTGTCCTCCTCACATTCCAAAACATGCAGTTAAAAAAAAAAAAAAATGCTGTGTAAAGCCACCCACCTTCTCCCACAATGCCAAGGACTTCAAACTTATTCATCACATTACCGAGGGGGAGGCACTCTTCCAGCAGGTGAAATTAGCTGCTTGGACCAGGCAGGAAGCAAGGCTTAGACAGGAGATCCCTGCTTTGACCGATGGTTGACAAAGTGAAGTGTAGAGTCCAGGAGAGGTCTGGCAGGCATCTGACTGCACCCCATCTTCATTCCTCTTCTACTTTCTTTCTCACGCTACCACTTTGTCAGTTTTACCTTTCTACACATCTGCTTCTTTCTTCTTTTTGTTATACTTTTGACCCAGTTTTCTGCTCTCTGTTCAGTGCCCCCCCAACTCCTTTCTCCACCTTACTCCTTTGTTCTTACACTGTTTCTTGTTGCTGTCCTTCTCACACTCCTATCCAAACCTCCACAGAGTCATACCTGCAAGACCAGAGACAAAACAGAGATGCAAAACGTTAAAGTAATAAATGCCGAGGGAGGGAGGGTCACTCAAAGGTCCCACTTCCCATCATTCCTTGCATAGGCAGCAGCGTGCTGATGGTGTTCCTGGCACAGATGGCAGCTAACTAGGACATGGTAATGTACAGTAAGTCAACATTTCCTTCAGGACAGCTTTAAATCATACATGGCTTAAGCATGACTTCCATGCGCTATCTATTTTTAATATATAATGACTGGCCACATTATCAATTCATTTCTGCTGTGTACGTATCCAAATTTAATATCTAAACAATTGTGTTTTGTACTGCTGTTGATTTGTGTCCACTGTATAATTAATCATAACTGAGCCATTAAAATATTTTGGGCTAATTGATAACAAATGCTTGTCACAGTCACCGGTTCTTCCTGTTGGCTAAAAAGGAATCCATATTTTGATTAAAGGTTCCTTTCCTTGTTTTCCAGTGTCTGAGAACACATTCCTTTCCTCCACATTCATTCAACATTTGCAAATGCTTAAAGCTGAATCATGCTGTCCTGAAAAGAAAAAAAATGACTCAGAATGATCATTTGCAAAAGGCTTAGATCTCGCCGTGTCATGTGACCAACATTATCAGAGCCTCTTTGTACAGTAAATGCGGCTGGAGCGGAGCCATCAAAGCAAAACAGTGCAGTTTCTAATGGTGTTCTTAATGGTGATCCAACTTTCCCTGTGTAACACTTGATTTCTCTACTTTTAAAATACTTTTTTGTACTTTTCAGAGGTTTTTACACAGAACAGTTTTATTGTTGATTTGGCTCATGTGCTTGTGTGGGTGTTTTCCTATGCAGCTTACACTCCACAGGACCACAGCCTACAAGTCTTTACAGGGGAAGTGATCTGGTGGATGCCAGGACCATAGCTAGTCATTTGAGGATATGCTGCTGCTTTTGGGAAGGGATTAGATTCCTTTTTTGACCAATATATCGTCTCTAAATAAATGCAAATAGACAGCCTAAATAAAGATCTGCTTGGGCACAGCATATACATTCAGTTAAAGATGTTCTAATAATAATAATAATAATAATAATAATAATAATAATAATAAAGTTATGACACAAATTACAGATTTGTTGAATCATATTGTGGAACAGAAGTTAGCATTAATGCCTGCATTGGCAGCATTTAACTAGTTTAATCTAAATTGGGTTAGAGAATATGTGATCAATGAAAGGACATGGATAGGCTAATGGCAGTACACCAGATTCAACACTGAATCATCACAGATATGGATTAAGGATTTCACCAATGTTCTTTTGACTAAAGCAAAGCCAAAAGAGCTTTACACTGATGAGGAATGCATGCAATATTTATGCTGTAGCCTATCTATCATGTCAGAACAGGACACGAATTCGTTTTACTGATAAGCTATTGTTTCTCCTTGCAGCCATTAGTCAGACGGCTATAGGAAATAAGGTGGGAATGAAATGACATATTGACAGAATGGACAGAAGCATGACAAACGTCTCTGGTTGCCTGCACGCCTAATCATGAGAGACAGAATGACTTTTGGTGCGTCTTCACACTGGGAGAATGTGAATTCATTTAATGACATATGTGCATGTCTTGAAGCCTGGTTACCATGCGTGCGCGCGCGTGAGAGAGAGAGAGAGAGAGAGAGAGAGAGAGAGAGAGAGAGAGAGAGAGAGAGAGAGAGCAGCAATGATGCGCCCTGCACCGAAACTGCGTCTCTCATCGCTGCGTTGCGGAGCGCACCACCATTCTGCCGCTGTCCACGCGTTTCTCAGCCTACACAGTAACCAGTGCATGTATTATAACGTAGTACACGGGCCACGTTCACGACAGCGTTGCACAACAAGCTCCACAAATAGCGTTAGCCCATAAAAATGCCTGTAGAATGATTTTCACGCAGGCAAAAAAGGGGAACCATCGCAGCCCATCCACCATGCAATGAATGAGCCCCTTTTACCTGCCGATGTAATGTGCCGCCTACTAGGTGAGAAACCTGAATCTGTAAAGCACGGAACATCATCATGCCCGTGGAAAATGATGATGTGGGAGACGGAGAAATATCATGTGCAGCAATAAAGCCAGCGTAGGGGAAAAAAGGCTGGGGTCTGCGTCGTGACACGATCAAATATCCTACTCACTCATTTCTTGATGTAAATGAAACCGAATCTGCAGGCATACGCCGATGGCGAGGTATCCGTGTGCCATCAACAGTTCTTCAGAGGCTCCGTGTTCATAGCCTCAGCATCAGCTGGTTATAGCAGCAAAAGCGTCATTTCTTTGAGTGACGTCCCTTTTGGCCAATAGGATCGAAGACGTCCTTCTGTCAGCCAATCGCCTCGCAGTAAATCGAGACTGGTCCAGGAGGCGGATCACTCTGTGCGTTCCAGCAGTGCCTTTATGTAGTAGGCTATGCTCTTTGAGAAGATGAAATGCGAACAAGTTTGCTATGCAAATGGGCTCCTGTGTATAATTATAGTTAGGCCTCCGTGGTTTGACACATTTGCGGTACCCACTGCAAATAAATACTCAGTTCATAAAATGTTAGACCTGTCCTTATTTTGAGCTGCATCCCTTTTTGCTCAATGTTAGCTGGATCACTAAAATCCTGCTCTAGCTAGCTTCCATTCTTCCACTCCCTCATTACTGAATAGAATTAAATTGAAAAACAGAAATGGTGATGAATCAACCCCTTTCACCTGGATTCACGCGGTCCACCTGTTTTATAAAACGATAGCTGTGCTAAAGCTAAGTCAATGTTGAGGAAAACTACATCCACCTGAGGAGGCCAAAGCTCCGCCTCTGTGTGGAACAGGTTCACTGTCAGGTAACCCACGGAGGTGAACTGGACCGACCGACACACACCAAGGGCAGGTCTCAATGATGGTACATCTTTTTTTTTTTTTTTTTTTTTGAATAATATTGAAAAATTATGAAAACACACACGCACAAATAAATAAATAAATAAATAAATATCACTTTTTCATGACTTAGCTACTTTATTGTCAGTCAGCCAGATTGACATTATTTTACATTTAACTCTGAAACTCTAACTAGTCGGTGATAACTATCGATAGTTTATACAGAAGCTTAGTTATTATGCAACAGTTGGTGTCAACGGCAGCTGTTGCCAAAAAAGGGAGAGATTTCTCGCTCAGATTTGTTACCACATTTGTTGCTTTAGTCTACATAAAATGAGAGAGGAAGTGAAAAGAAATCTGTCTTTGGTTCGACTTGAGCCCAGGTGTGAACGCCACAATTTACCAGTGTAAACAGGTTCACACCAGGCCCACATTTCCACACATATTCTACTCAAGATATTCTTTTAAAAATATATCTCATTTTGAATCTGCGGTTATTCCTGGGAGGGTTTGCCGAGCATGCATGCTTTTTTCCATGTTGCCCCTTTCCCCGCCTGAGAGCACAGGACTATTTACTGTTAACCTTTTATATAATCTTAACACTCAATCAATCAATAATGGCTCAATATAGCGGAGAGGCAGAACCATGCTGGCGCACAGGTTCACCTTATTCCTGTCCATCCATTCATCTCTCTTCATTATGCGCCCCCCCTCTCCCTCACACACACACACACACACACACGCACGCACGCACGCACGCACGCACGCGCACACACACACACACACACACACACACACACACACACACACACACACACACACACACACACTTGCACTACCCAATGCAAGGTGCAAATTAAACAAGCTTGTTGGGCCATCCTGAGACCAATTAACGATTATATTGAACATTTGAAGAAAAATATAGTATTTCCCCCTCCTCTCTGTGTTCAACTTTCCTGTCAGCCACTCACAGCTGACATTTCACCGTTCAGTGCCTGCAGGTATTTCTCAAGCTCTTTCATTGTCATCTTCCCCGCTGTATCACAAGCCGAGCGCATATATGCAAGTATTTTCGTTTCCATATGTCGTGCAGTTTATTATCAAGGAGCAACACAAAACATTTGCAACCTAATAAGACGGCCAATTAATAATTCTCTCTCTTTTTTTGACCTCCAGTGGAAAAATATGAATTACAGCTCTGCGTGGTGGACATGCGCGGAGGTGCAGCGAACATGGCGGCTCGCATCTGATAGAAAGTGAGGAATCTCTCATCAAAATACCTTGTCCAAACGGTGGGTACGGCTCGCGTTTCATCCTTACTTTAATGGATTACAAGTTAGAGGTTTCACTCTGGTTTGTTTCACGGGGTGTACGCGAAAGCGATCGGCCTTGTCGATATTGTAAACGCAATGACAAAAAGAGCATGTGTATACAGTAACGTTATTTCTCGCAGACGTAGAGCCTGGTGCGTATCGTTACAGTAGAAACCATTGAACTCTGCGGATTTCGCACCGCGTTTTTAAGCCACTGAATTCCTCCGGAGCATTTTAGCGACAGCGGAGGAAAAGCTTTTGGCGTGATCCCAGCTGACTAGCACGTCCGTTGTTGCAATGTAGCGCCGGGTTATAATGAACGCCGTCCCGCCCACAAAATGTGATCATAACCCCAAATGGAAAATGCGTCACACACTTTTCTTCAAATTTAATTTTACGGTATTAATTGTTTTGCCTCTTCACACCCCTGACCCCCCCACCCCCTCCCCGCGTTACACCCCCCTCCTCCCCCTCGTCCTCCTCCTCCCACCAGCCTAAATCATGCACATGGCAAGTAAAACAGGCTTATTTCCAACGACGAACTACTTAATGTGCTGTTGGGACTTGGATCATGGGCTAAACATCTCGGGGATGACGGCCAACTTGCTGCTTAGGGTGCTAAATTAATCTGAAGCCATTCTGTGTCACCCATCCCGTGTAGGTGACGCCCACTACTAAACAGCGCAGCGGCTCACACCCCTCAGTAATATGATCTTTATTCTCCAGTCTACACATCATCCTCCCAAACACACACACACACACACACACACACACACACACACACACACATGCACACGGAGGGTGACCGAAAGGCGACCGTTTCTCAGTTTGGGTAAAAGCGATTTAAGAGAATCGCCTCAAATGCTTGTTTCTTGGTTCGAGTAAAAAGGGAAAATTCCCCTTCAGTTCAACACGCGGATGTGGTTTAGCGTAAACTCACCTAAACTCACTTTACCCACCTTTGTAGGCGGGCATGAAATCGTTACGGTGCAAATGTGCGGTACAGTTCAGGCCTAGCTCATAGTCACCAGTGTCAAACTGATGTCAGTCATGAGGATGTGATGTAAACTGAAGAAAACGATCATTTGGGAATGGAGTTGATTTTTGTCTACAAGAGTAGTTTCCTTTACTTAGATCTTTCTACTCGCTTGATCACTGATCTGACAGATGAATGAAACTAAGTTGTGATTATGTTATTCTAATGCTGTGCCTTCTCAGATAGGGCCAATAACCTCATCATTTGTCAATAATAAGGACTATTTCTGCTTGTTATTAATTAGTGTCTTTTTCAAAACTGTGATGCACAACCATTTTCCATTAAGGGGCATTTTGCAGATCATGCATATGAATAGAATGTATTCTTGAAAAGCAGGACTAGCAGACTTGAAATGAGCAACTTCCTCATTCCACCACAAACCAAAAAGTCTACATTATTTGCATGTAAATAGAAAATATGTTAACTTATTACAGGTGCAAATTACATGTTAAAGTTTGGGTTAAATATGTTGTTTAAGTTAGGATTGTAATGTTCTGTGCATCATGTTATAAAGTGTAATAACTTTAGTTCTTTCCTGCATGATTGATGTTATTGCATGTGGTGCTTCTAAATGTATGAAACTGCACAGAAATAACCAGCTTTATGTCACTATAAAGTCTAATTTTTAATGTTTTTAATGCAAAAATGCTTTATAATGCACTTGAACGCAAAAACAAAACACACTGACTGAATACATTGTTTTTGTTGTATGACTTGATCATTTGTTTTCCAATTTAGAAAAAAGCTACACTTAACATTTTGACAGCTCTTATCAAGCACTAGTTGCATTAACTCGTCTTGAAACACGTTCTCGGGTCAGTTTTCAGATCTTCTCATTAGGAGGGTTTTGTGAACATTGCTCTAATCCCAGATGAGCGCTTACCTCTGTGGAAATGGGGGTTGTTAAAATTAAAGTGCTTCCTGGTCTGCTGGGGGGTTTTGTGCGACCCTCTTGAAGGAGGCAGACAGAGCAGAGCAAACACAGAGCCGGTGTGGAGATGGGCGAGGAGCGGAGCTGGAATCCTTTTCATGTTAGCCAGCAGCCTTCCCCACATCCACACGTCTTAATGGCATTTTATGGCAGCTTGGAATCTTTATGGCTCCCGGCTCAATGGGATTCACAGCTAAGACAGAAGGGTCTCCAGAGGGAGGGACAGCCACAATACGCTGCCAACGGTCAAATATTTTGAACTGGGGAAAGGAAACACCGTCTGGCTTCTGGAGTGATTTTAACCTCACAATTTTTGGATTTCATTTGGACTTCATCACTTAAGTTTGAATCTTTTGTACCTTGAGCTTAATTACCTGTTTTTTGTTTTGTTTTGTTTGTTTGTTTGTTTGCACCATGTAAGGACTTTGCAGGAAATCCATGTGATTGTAAAGCTGAAGTGGATTATTCCTCCAGATTTCCACTGAAAAAAGTGTGGTAATAGCTGTATTATAATTCTGTTTTAATACTGACCTGTATTGAACAGTACTTTTAACAATTAAGTCGTATTGGTGCATCATTAGTTAGATCCTGTTCAAAATAAGCAAGACAAAACTGGCAAACAAAGGTACAGCTTCTCTAATTCACATTCTTTTGTCAGAGCAGCTTGTAAAATAACATTGTCAAACATGTCAGACAACATTACACGTGCTGTTTGGTTGATCAATTTATCTAGAGTTCCTTGCATTTGCAGCAGTTGCGGTGTGATGTTTTATAAATATCACAGTTTTGGTAACTATGCACAACAGGCCTATTAAATGTTTGCACAGGAGAATAATGTAGGGATATTACAGGGATGTAATGCATTCATTACAAGAGCTAAGTTTTTGAAGTATGATGTTTTAATTAGTGAGGGCATATTGTAATTAAATAATTAAAATGATCCTAATTATAATAACTAAAACAAGGATACTAGAATTTTTGATTATGTTGCAAGATTATGATGATATGATTACCAAAGTAGCTTTCACGAGTTAGAGTTATTGAGTGAACTACTATTAAAAGAGAATTCAACAAAACACACTTACGTGTACACAAAAAAAAAAGAAAAAGAAAAAAAAGAACAACAAAACCCCCCACAAAAGTAATGAGCATGCATGCAATTTTACATAAAATATAATGGCTGGAGATAATGATCATCTCATTGGTCAAAAATTCAGAAGAAATAAATTTAAAAACTTTCTTGTATCTCTAATAGATTGATAAATTACCATCTCGAGATTTGAAATTGTTTGTTTGTGTGTTTTTTTTTTTTTTGTTTGTTTTTTTTAAATTTTATTTTACTTTTTAAAAATTCTGGTAGCCTGGATATTGTGGTTGGACTTTATGACCTGTGTGTGTGTGTGTGTGTGTGTGTGTGTGTGTGTGTGTGTGTGTGTGTGTGTGTGTGTATGTGTGTGTGTGTGTGTGCTCTGCAGTTTATGTGGAGGGAACTGGCAAGGCCCCTGCCTATCTGACTTCAGCTAATCTGGAGCAGCACACTCCCCAGAGGCATCATGGGTAGAACACCGCACAGAGGTACGTCTCAGAGGTTTAGTGAGCCGTCACTGGACTGGTTGTTGGTATTTTGCTTTATCATGTATGCTACTATAAAGCCCTCAAACTGATTTTTGGCTTTAATTTGTTCATCTCAGTCAGAGCAACAGTGCACATCTGACAAGAAACACGGTCCATCACTGGAGTTTCTCAGCAGAGAATTAGAGTTGGTTTGGTTCAGATGCAGATCTATTAAGCAGATCTGTTAATTATTGGCATGTGCACAGACCAAAGGCACAAATTAAAAAAAAGGCTTTATTCTCATATTAATTACATTCTGTATATTGGAAGCTCTCAAATGCTGACGCGTGGTTGAATCACCTTTGATTTCAGATCAAAAAGAGGAGAAGAAGGAGAGACGAAGCAGCATCACAGCAGGCTCCGCTCTCGACAAATCGAATGGTTCGTTCCTTGTCTTTCTGAATCCTTTCATTAATAGCATATTTTACAAGTTTTGGAGTAAATATCTTTTCCTCCAGCCAGTTCTGTCTTAATGTGAGCATGGTGATCAGGAATCTATTCAGTAACGCCAAAGGCAGATTTACAAAAGAGCTTAAGAGGTTGCCTGAGAGGAAATGTGAGGAAGCAGTTTGGGCTACTTTTTAGTGCAATATTGTTTTAGGATTTTTTTTCTAACCTTGCTTGGATCCTCACCTAAAAACTTGTCCAACATGACCTAACTAGAAACCACAATGCCAACAAATATAAAAGTATGATTCCCTCCCCCCTAGCTGCATCCCATAGCTCTCTAATTTAATAAACCATTTAGAGCAATTATTGAGGGTATTTATGGTTTAAATAAGCATCTTAGACTATGAGAAAAGGTTTAGATACCACTGCTGTGTGACAAAAGGTCTATCAGATCAAACTGTTTACATAGCTAATGTGCTAATTTACAGTATTTTGAAGCTATGGTAAAAATAATAATAATAATAATTAGGAACTCATTTGAGAGCTTTACTTTCAAGAATGTCATTTATTTTGTATGTTTTTTTCTCTCTAAAAGCAAAAAAAGAAGAAAGTTAAGCAAGTATTTTTTGACTGAATAATTTTCTTTTTGTCTTAGGACTAAAGTCAGATTTTTTTTTTTTTTTTTTTTTTTTTACTTGAGACAAATTTGGCCAGTGTTTGTTTAAGTGATGTTATTGTGTGTATGCTACAGTTACTAGTGTTTTCATAATTTCATCTTTTCCTCCGTGTTTCCAGAGCCATTCAGTTGGGAGGAGTACCTGAAGGAAACCTCCTCCATCGCAGCCTCGCCAAACTGCTTCAGACAGGTATCAGAGCATTAAGTCACAATTATCACTGGTCCCATGTAATTCAGCTTTCATGACTGTTTAGTTTCCTGATTTTTTTCAACTCTACAGTGGCTCAGTGTATGAAGAATGTCCTTCATTTTGCAAATATATGTTGTTTATCAAGTTGAAATCCTCACAGTCAGAAGCATTTCAAAACTGGACATTGATTGATAAATAACACCAGTTCCTCTAATTCACATGAGTTAAACCTGCTGAGGTGTTTCAGGGGTTTGTTGAAGCTTCCTGTTGAAAATCCAGCTGTGATTCAAGTGTATTTTGCAAGCTCTGTACTCATTTATATTTTCGAGTTAGTAGCACATGGATGACACCCTCAATGTCGCTGTTGTACAAGTGGGAAATTTGGAAATTTTGAGGGTACTTGAGTTGTGATGTTCTATTATGGCAATAATAGTTGCTTTCTCTGGTCTAATTCGATATCTGGTGTATCTAATTGTACACACACACTGAAAAAAAAAAAACTTCCAAAATCCAGCCATGTTTGATGCTTTCAAGATGCTCTGCTTAGCCAATATTTCTGACTAGAGCTCTTGAACACCAATCAAGTCTGAAGCTCATGTTGCTTTATTAGATATACGAGCTTTCAACATGCTCTCGAAGGCACTGTTACTTTTT
This sequence comes from Myripristis murdjan, assembly GCF_902150065.1. NCBI lineage: Eukaryota > Metazoa > Chordata > Actinopteri > Holocentriformes > Holocentridae > Myripristis > Myripristis murdjan. The sequence continues at coordinate 10,576,454 of NC_043982.1, forward strand.
ATATGCCCGTTAAAAAAATGCAGTATGAAAATGCAAAAGCTGAAGATCCAACCTCTTAGTCAAAGCTGAATTTTAACAATGTCTGCATTCGCCGTTTCTGATCATATATGTCTGTATCAATACAGGAAAGTTTAAGTCCTATAATAGGGCCCCTTTAACATCAAGTAATACCAAACATTCAATCATAATCAATCAATAAAATACATAGTACTGCGTGATAATGAATGAAGGCGTGTTTGTCTGACCCTCTGCAGGCCAGGGTTCCCCCCTCCAATGACTTCAAAGCTGGTATGAAACTTGAGGCGCGTGACCCCCGCAACTCCAACTCTGTGTGCATCGCCACGGTGATGGGCATGATGGGCACTCGTCTTCGCCTGCGTCTGGACGGCAGCGACAATACCAATGACTTCTGGCGACTGGTGGACTCGTCAGACATCCAGCCAATAGGAACCTGCGAGAGGAACGGAGACATGCTGCAGCCCCCGTTAGGTACGTGAGGCCTTTGAAGCGTTTGGATATTCATCTATTTTTGCAGCGCTTTCCATTTCAGTGGAACATCTCTTAAAATGCATTTTCTTTCCTTTGATTTGAATTTTTTTTTTTTTTTTTGGACAAATGAAATGTGTCAGTACATAGCAGAAAGCAGGGTGCACCAAACAGCTATCTTTCTCAAAATACGATAGATGCATTTATTAGTTAATTTGCAATAGTAAGTAAATGATATAGAATTTCATTGAGAATGTTCATATTGCCCAGTATTTCATTCACTCTGACACTCTGGTAATTAACTAGTTTGTTTGAAAGTTTTAAATATGAATAAGTGAGAGCGTCTGCACGACTAACTTGTGGTGCAGTGATGAATTCATTTAATATTACTCTGTGAAAATTTGCCTTGTAAGAATATTTGATAATGTAATATTTATGTATCAACTGCTACATTTATGGAATAATTATGAAGGGACATTTTGGCTAATTGACATTACATTTTTCCACATTTGTCACTGACCCATCATAACACATTATTCACAGTCAGCAGACGTTTGAGGTGTCGTTTTGCCCATCTGACCAGGTTTCAGGATGAACGCCTCCTCATGGCCCATGTTCCTCTTGAGGACGCTGAGTGGAGCAGAGATGGCCCCTGCCTCTGCCTTTAAGAAGGTACTGACATGTATTTCACATATACTAGCTGCTGACTGCTGATATTTTGTGCCAATATTCAGTATCTTTCAATTTAACTACTAATATTCCCCCCAAAAATCCAAGTTTTCAGTGTTTCCTCTTAAGTTAATTTACAAAAAAAAAAAAAAAAAAAAAAACACTGAAGAATTAAATAAATAAAATGTGTGTGGGGGCGTATCTTTTATTGCAGCTTTTGCAGGCTGTTTTTAGCCCCATCATGTTGGAAGTGCGTTACTCTCATGCTAGGAACGCAGGAACGTTTGCATTTTTATCGTTTGACACCCAAACTGAGAGGCTGTGCATGTGTTTGTGTGTGTGTGTGTGTGCAGGAACCGGCCCGCCCCTCTAAGAACTACTTCCAGCCTGGTATGAAGCTGGAGGCGGTAGACAGGAAGAACCCCTACCTGATCTGTCCGGCCACGGTCGGAGAGGTCAGAGGTCAGGAGATCTTTGTCATGTTTGACGGCTGGAGGGGCGCCTTCGACTACTGGTGCTCCTACGACGCGAGGGACATCTTCCCCGTGGGCTGGTGTGCCCTGACCAAACACAGCTTACAGCCGCCTGGGAACTTCTGTAAGTGCTGCTCTGGATTTTTTTTTTTTCCTTCACGTTATCACAGATAGTTTGTAGTTTGTAATTTATTTGGACAGATGCCATAGCAATATATGCAGACTGTTTTTTCTTACTTATGTCATGATGGTGTGTGTGATTCTTTTGAATGCAATAATAGTGTAAGACCAGTGCATGATAGATTTTGGAGCACCTTGCTGCATAGATGTGCACATTAACAGGGAAAAACAGGTTTTCTTGAAACTGCGACAGCTACTCAATAACATGTCTTACATGAAGAGGAGTATGCTGACCTAGAGTTATTTGGTAATTAAATCATTAATTAGCTTAATGAATGGCCTCATTAGCCTGTGTGTTTGTATGTGATACTGTATGTCATGGTGTTAATGGTGGGGTTGTTAGGCGGTTTGAGTGCTTCTTGTTTTAGATTGAGGTTCATTTCCTTGGCACCTTTACTGTCAGTGCCTGGCTTCAGAGGTGGGTAATGGCCTTTGTGCACTGAAGCACTGGCACCTACACACACCTATTTTGTTCTTCCTGTTGCTGACTGATGAGCTTTGGCATCCATTGTGGGCAGGTTTTTTTTTTTTTAATCTTCTTAAACAATTAATGCACACTGACTGCTTTTGTCCACTAGAGAGCAGCAAAAGCACAAACTCTGATGCGTAGGCTTCACGTCTGCAGGCTGCAGGCTGAGTTGTGTTTGGCATAGTGCTCAGTATAATTCTTCCAGGATGGTGTCTGTCTTGCGAGTATGGTGAATAAAAGTGATTGATAAGAATACACACTTTCAGAATTGAGTGTTGTCACATTGCACTATGCAGTGTACTTTAAGAGGTAAAAACAAAACTCACAGAGCCCAGAACAAACACATCAGCTCAGGAATGATTGATTTTTTTTTTCCTTTGCCTTCTTGTGTGGCTCTTTCTCTGCTCTCTGGTGTGTTGGCTGCTTTAGTTGGTGGGGTTGTGACCTGCAGCGCTGACCTCTGCATTCAGTCCACATAATTCCCCTGAAGATTTGCTTGGCGTGTTTGAATAGATTTCACTTTCTGAAGAGGAGTTCTTTCATTTCTGATCTTTTTCCTTATATATTAATCTGCTGCTTTACATAACCACAGGCTGTTTTTTTTTAGGATGGTTTGATGCTATCCTCAGTTTGGGTTTGTTCTTGGCTCCAGTTTGTCCTTTTGAAAGATGTGACAATGCAGTTTGGCAGTTGGAGCAAAGGCAGGCAGAGCCACAGTCTGTGATTTTCCACAAAGACACTAATTTAGTTGTGAAAGCCCAGGAACTGGTTTGTTGTGTTTCACTAAAGTATGGCCAAATGCAACAACTTTCAGATTTAAAAATAATAGGTTTTAGTGTGCAGCTACTCCGCAAAGGCATTGTTGTGTTAAAGGGAATAGTGCCATGTGTCTTTGAACAGTTCCAGTTAGACCATTTAGTTTGAAACTGTGTCTGATGTCAACAGAAGCCCACTTATATTGGTCCTGTTTTGTTTTCTTGCAAGTTCAAAGGAATTTGATCCAAAAAGAAGTTTTCATACAGACGAAATAAAATATGTAAGAGTTGACCTATTGTTAAATGTATTTGGGTTGTTGGCCTTGTTTGGAAAACAATAATTCAGGTTTCACTATTGAAAATACATTTTGTGTCCTTACATTCATATGAAAGCAGCCCAGAATAATACCAATAAAATGGAAGTGATGCAGTGATGTTTTAAATTTTGACAGTTTTAAGAGTCTAACATGAATCTTTCAAATGAGTTGACACATGGGTGCCTTTTGATTTCTAATCAAAATAACTATTTGTTAAGAGGAAGCTGTAACCAGTTATTGCGTATTAATTTAAAAGCAGCCACACAGTTTTCAAACCTCATCTCTTGGTCAGATTAATAATGCATCCTTAATTAATTATCCACAGTCTGAGGAATAATGCACGTGCACATTCACATGTAGGTCACTCACGTAAATTAACCTATTTCAAAGATTTTACGATGCTTTGATTATTTTGACATTTACATTATACGCTAATCTTAATTAACATGAGTAAAACTGTATATAGCTGTTGTTTAATAGAGAGGGGTTTTTTGTGTGTGTGATTTTTTTTTTGTTTCTAATCTCTATACCCAGAAAAACCTATTGTTTTCCCTGTTTAATGATAACTAAAGTAAGGTAGCACTTTTTTATATATATCTTTATGTAGTTATTCATACATTTATATACAAGTTTTAAATAGTGAATTCCTGATTTTGGAGAGCATGCCAATCAATCCCTCTTAACTCTGAACAAAATCTGCCGTTACTAAAAATGAATAAATAATGAGTAAATTAATAAATTAGTAATTAAATATATCAAATTAACAGGTAAATAAATCTCTACCTGTTAAAGCAAACAATTATTTTCAAAAGTCTCAGACAATTATTAAATGTATATATTTTCTGTATTTATTTCTCAGAATATTTATTTCCATATATATATATATATATATATATATATATATATTTATTCACCGATATGTTCATTATCAGTTAATTTATTCTCCTGTGTATTTGTTTGTGTATTCATTTCAGATTTTTTTATTTACATTTTTTTATTCAATTAAATTATTTTTTCTATTCTCACATTCATTCCTTTATTTCTTTCCCTCCACATTTATTTTACTTTATTTATCCTTTATTTAGCCAGGGATGTCCCATTCAAATGCAAGATTTTGTCTTCCAGGGAGTTCTGGTCCAGACAGCAGAACAATTAGTTTCACAAAAAACAAACAAACAAACAAGAAGATTTTTAAAATGGAAAATATTCAAAGCAGAGAGTGCTTCTAAGGTAATGATAAGGTAATAATTTATTTCACTATTTGCACGTTGCTGTATTTCCTTGTCTGTATGCTAATCAGTCAAAGTGTGCCACGTGTGACGTTACAGCTGCTCTGGTTGATGAGCAGCAGATCGTGCTGATATGTCGGACTCGCCTCAGTCCCCTGCCTGCTAAACCGCACCCACACTCCAATGCTGCATACAGGAATGTGACAGAAAGAGAGAGCAGAGTACTGGTCCAGGTCAAGTGGGCTGCATTTTCCTTTGGTGGCTGACAGTTTAGTCCAATTGCTGAGGCAGGCGCTGACTTTTACTGCTCAGTAGTTTGGAGGAAGTGGCTCACCACAGATGTCTTCCCAAGCGGCAGGGAACTTGCGATCTGAGCAGTCGCTTTTTGCTGAACTATAGCCGATTGCTCTTACTTCACAGTCTCTTGAAATAAATGAAGTTATTATTTATAGCTGAATGCTCTTGATTAACGCCTAAAGGACGGCTAATTTTGTGAAACTAAACCTCAGTTTGACCTTCCGGAGAGTAGAGCAGCAGAAGATGTGAAACCAGACTGATAGCACTCACTAATGATCTGTAGTTGCTGAGTAATTTCTGAATAGATGTAATAAACCTACAACCAACGAGCGTGGCTACATGGTGTTATGACAGAATCAATCATACTGCCCCCACAATCAGTAAACGTGATCTACTTTATTGCATTTTTTTTTTTTCTGTTTAGTGGCTCATCTTACGAACAGACGTAGATGTGGGATTGCAGCCTCAATAAACTTTTATGAAAGATGATGATGAAAATATTTAAGCACATCGTCTCCTCTATTATCCAATATAGGAATTTAATACGCATTTAACCTTTTTAACCTTTCGCGCTCAAGGAGTCCCAGGCATGGGTGTGATGATGAGAACCATGTAGATTCAGCCATAAAATTTGGTGCTTGCTCCACAATCACTTCAGTACAGTTGTATATAATTTACATTTTAACACTTACTCTTTATGAAAACCACCAAGCCTATAACCCAAGTCCATCTCAGCCTTTTCTGCAGATGTGTGTGTGTGTATGTGTGTGTGTGTGTGTGTGTACTAGAGGAAAGGTTACATTTACCAAACCAGAAAATACAAGAAAAAGTGCAGCCTTTCACACAGTTGACACTGACTAATTAAAAAAACTTGTTATATATTATGTTAGACTCTCCCAAACACAAGAGCAGAAGTATTTTGTCACACAAAGAGTGTCAAAAATGTCCAAAATGTATGTCAGTAGAATTTCATTAATTTGCTGTACATGCCTTAGACCCAAGTATTACCTGAAAAATGGGCATGGGTCATGATGTTCCAGTAATAAGCAATAATAGCTGTATTGTGATACACACTATGTGCCGGTGATAAAGACATGTTTCTTAATGGAGAGGACCGCGCCTCACCTGCTTTACTGCACTGAATGCGAGGACAACAGCGATATCCCGTCTGCTCCTGCCCTTAAAGATAGGAGAATTTAATGGAAGTTTTTGACTGCTTTCACTCTTTATATTTGTTCATATCCAAGACACATATGGCGCACTGATTTTCATTGGGGATTTTTATTGCGTTTCCATTTCAGGAATTTCTATTTCAGTTCACCATAAAAGATATGGCAGTAAATTCAGGCATCTCCTATTTTACCTCTTTCACATCAGTGGTTTGAAAAAGCACTTTTCAAGGATCCCCAAACATGTAGACTGTGCTGAGACCCCCGAGATAATAAGAGCATGATGCCCATCCCTTCTGTGTGTGTAGCTCTCTCTCTCTCTCTCTCTCTCTCTCTCTCTCTCTATATATATATATATATATATATATACACTATATTACCAAAAGTATTCGCTCACCTGCCTTTACTCATACTATGAACTGAAGTGCCATCCCATTCCTAACCCATAGAGTTCAATATGATGTCGGTCCACCTTTTGCAGCTATTACAGCTTCAACTCTTCTGGGAAGACTGTCCACAAGGTTGAGGAGAGTGTTTATAGGAATTTTTGACCATTCTTCCAAAAGCGCATTGGTGAGGTCACACACTGATGTTGGTCGAGAAGGCCTGGCTCTCAGTCTCCGCTCTAATTCATCCCAAAGGTGTTCTATCGGGTTCAGGTCAGGACTCTGTGCAGGCCAGTCAAGTTCATCCACACCAGACTCTGTCATCCATGTCTTTATGGACCTTGCTTTGTGCACTGGTGCACAGTCATGTTGGAAGAGGAAGGGGCCCGCTCCAAACTGTTCCCACAAGGTTGGGAGCATGGAATTGTCCAAAATGTTTTGGTATCCTGAAGCATTCAAAGTTCCTTTCACTGGAACTAAGGGGCCAAGCCCAGCTCCTGAAAAACAACCCCACACCATAATTCCTCCTCCACCAAATTTCACAGTCGGCACAATGCAGTCTGAAATGTACCGTTCTCCTGGCAACCTCCAAACCCAGACTCGTCCATCAGATTGCCAGATGGAAAAGCGTGATTCATCACTCCAGAGAACGCGTCTCCACTGCTCTAGAGGCCAGTGGCGGCGTGCTTTACACCATTGCATCCGACGCTTTGCATTGCACTTGGTGATGTGTGGCTTGGCTGCAGCTGCTCGGCCATGGAAACCCATTCCATGAAGCTCTCTGCGTACTGTACTTGGGCTAATCTGAAGGTCACATGAAGTTTGTAGCTCTGTAGCAATTGACTGTGCAGAAAGTCGGCGACCTCTTTGCACTATGCGCTTCAGCATCCGCTGACCCCTCTTCGTCACTTTACGTGGCCTACCACTTCGTGGCTGAGTTGCTGTTGTTCCCAAACGCTTCCATTTTGTTATAATAGAGCTGACAGTTGACTGTGGAATATTTAGGAGCAAGGAAATTTCACGACTGGATTTGTTGCACAGGTGGCATCCTATGACAGTTCCACGCTGGAATTCACTGAGCTCCTGAGAGCGGCCCATTCTTTCACAAATGTCTTGTTTCACAGTCTGCATGCCTGAGTGCTTGATTTTATACACCTGTGGCCAGGCCAAGTGATTAGGACACCTGATTCTGATCATTTGAATGGGTGAGCGAATACTTTTGGTAATATAGTGTATATATATATATATATATATATATATATATATGTACGTTTTCCCTGAATGGTCCTGGACCCCATTTTGGGAACACTTTCCCTGTGTTTGTCTGTGGAAAGAGCTGCAGAAAGAGCTTAGATTAGGGCTGGGCAATTAATCGAATTTTATTTGCAATTACAATTTTGGCCTCTAATAATTATGAAAACAAGATAATCGAGATAACAATTATTGTGCCGCATTCCATTTCGCAATGTTGATTGTCTTATGTTGTAAATCCAGCGCACCCCTTTTCCTTTGCAGCGGTGTGCTTTTGTCCCTCCTTAAAAGCCCAAATTCACTCTCCACCAGTGCCATGTTTATATTTACAATTAAAGGAAACCCACTGTTAAAAAGACAAAATAATCAATAAATGCATGATGTTTCCAAAGTCAATAATTGTCTTGAATAATCGGGATCTCAGTACTGACCAAAATAATCAGGATTATGAATTTTGCCATACTGAAGCATCCCCAGTTTAGATTGACATAATTCATTTTTAAGGGAAATACTGTTCCTGATTATCAGTCAGCACCTAATTATATGGTAATTACATCCGCCCATTACACAGGTATGTGCCTATGTGATTTACTAATAAGCAGGAATTGAGTGTCTAAGGTTTAGCTGTTTAGTTTTTTCTTGACATTTAGACATTTTCCATCAACCATTGTGAAAAAAAATGTCCCTGGAGTGAGCCTGTTCAATTTAAAATGTGTCTGTTTTTTTTTTTTTTTTTTTTTTTTTAAACCAGGTTTAGCAGCTGTAGTAAATATCAATCATGCTCATATTTTTTGTACATGCATTACATCAGGACTAATCCAGCAAATTACTGCCCTTTACCCTGTTGTTGGTATTCACTGGTCAGGAAGCATGTGGCTTTAAATAACCCAGGGCCACAAACTTGATTAATGGGAGAGGTGTGTGTTGCTGTGTGTTGCTGTGTGTATGTGTGCGCTGGTTTGGGTCTGCTCTACTTTCTTGATGGATGACAGTAGTTACATGTCTGTCAGAAGGTCCCAAACACGTCCTCATTCCTCGGGCAGTGAGGCGGTTGACATCACAGCCTCTGTCCGGTGTTTTTATGTATCCATACAAGCAGAATGCAGCCGGATCTGCTCCAGGAGCACAGGAATTAGTTTAATCCTCGTGGGTGAGAGGAGCTGTCATGATGTTATGTCCTCACATCTGCTTCTGATCCTGGTGCCGAAATACCTTGCTGAGAGCTCAGTGGGACCATGCAGAGAGATTCAGATTCAGCAGCAGTCTTTATGTGTGCAGTTTTGGGGAAAAAAAATGTTGAATTAAACACAGGGTATCTCAGACTGCCAAACAACTAGCACTAACTGGCTGTGTGTGCATGTGTGTGTGTGTGTGCGTGCATAGGTGAATAAGGGGTGGCATGGTTGGAGTGTTAATGAGCTGATAATTAGCTGTATATCATGAGAAAACAAGTATTAGAGAGGGAGAGAGAGAAAGAAAGACTCTGTTGTTGCTGCTAAATCTGTAAAATGTCCAATTACCTTTCATGGAGACCGTCCTGCGATGACCCTGCTAAATATATTTGTAAGAAGCCACTGAGAAACGCTATAATTAAAAATTTTACAGTATCTCGCCAAGATGGAGTGTCATATTTAGTGTAGATATTTTCGTATGTGTACAGCTGGCACAGTAGCTGGTGTTTATCAAAGAGCTTTTTCATTAGATTTTACAGCTTTTGGCGTTTTTTTTTTTTTCCAGTCATTTTTTTCAGACTTATCTTTCAGTTTGTTGGGTGCTCAGTGGTTGGTTCAGAGGGGCATATGTTCAAATCTATTTGGTGGATCGACATGAAATTTGGTGACAACATTCATGTTGCCCGAAGGATGAAAGCTGTCAGTTTTGGTTACTCTATGACCTTTCCTGTAGCGCCACCTGCAGGCCAAATGTCAATCTTGCACACTAATATCTCAAAAACGAATGCATTGCATTTCCCTGAAATCTGGCTACAACAATTGTGCCGGCTAGATGACGATACTGGTCAATTTTTGTGGCTCCATGACCTTTCCTGTAGCACCACCAGCAGGCAGGAATACTGAAACAGTGGTATTGGCTGCTGTAGCACTTGGAATATTCCCTCTAGCGCCACCAGCAGGCCCAGCAGGGCATTGGCATTAGAGGTAACATTTAAACACTTATTTTAGTGTTTGGTCATTGGTAGTAAAATGGGTTAGAATGCAGTAAGAATACTGTATGTATTTACTTTAGTATGCACACGCTGCACTTATTTTTGTCTATTTAAAGCAAATAACTATCACATTCAACACATGTGCAACATTTTTTTCCACTTTTGGGACAGACACTACTTGGCAGACAAGCGATTAATTTATTAAGTAATAAACAATAATATAGAAAGCAACAATGATGGTTAACAAGCCAGTTTGACAAAGTTGTCTATTGAAGTATAAAAAATTGACAAATATGTTTTACAAGACACAAATGTAAAAATTTTGCTAACAGTGCATTTTATCCTACAATATCCAAGTCTGTATGTTTATAGCTGTCTATAACTTCTATAACTAACTATCTGTTAACCTTTTTTTTTTTTTTTCAACCTTCAAACATCTTTGAGGTTTGGCACTCACAGACACAATAAATCAAAGTCTCCCTTGGGGGTCTGGCAAGAATAGATTTAAAAATGCATTATGAATGCAAGAACTGTATCAAATAATAATGTATTCATAAGCAATATCTCATTAAGAAACACCATGCCGCACGCACCAGAATCAAAGACCTTCTTTTTCTCGGAACTGCAACATGAGCAACCTTATTTCTCCTTCTGGGAGCAGATTAAGATGTCTTTGTCTCACTCACAGCAGAGAGAGGGACTTTTCCAATACTCGCTCTAAGAAGGGCTGAGCTGCTGCTTTCCACATTGTTCCTGAGGCAGACTAGAGCCGGGGTCATATCCGACTATGCCACTGTTTCCTGATGCTAGACCTTGCCATCTTTCATCTGGGAGTGTCTGAATAGGCTAGGGTTACACGGGGGGTGGGGGTAGACGGGTGTGTGTGTGTGTGTGTGTGTGGAGGGGGTCCTCCTCCTGGGTTGTTTGAGTTTGTGTGCATGCTAGTGTGTATGTATGTCAGAGGGAGAGCTCGCTAATGTCCATGTGTAAACTGGTTTGCACTCTAACTCCAGGAGTCCCCCCCCCCCCCCCCCTCCGATCCAGTTTAACCTTTTACCCCACCCACCCCCTACCCTCCTTCCCCAGCCCCCACACCCTCTGCAGTGCCCCACCGTTAACCCCCCCCTCCCCCAAGCCTCGCTGAGAAGCAGGTGACTGATGTAGACTGTCGATACGGCCTACAGATAACATGAATAAAGCCCCCCCAGCCAACTACCCAGACCCTCTCTTCTTCCCTCTATCCCCGGCTCACTCCTCCCCCTCCTCAGCCCCTATGCAAATCCCCCCCCTCCTCTCCATACACACACACACACACACACACACACACATACTCCCTCTCGCTCATTCATTGGGAGGGAAGCTCTGCAGCGGCTTCAACCAGCAGCAGCAGCAGCAGCAGCGTGGGCTTTGTTGTGGACTACTGCCGGGAGAAAGAGAGAGGGGAGAGAGAGAATTAATATAGCAGATAGAAACACAGTAAATGGACAAAACACCACAGGTAACAAGAGTGTATTAGAGAGAGGGGAAAAAATATCAGAGGGAGAGAGGAAAAAAGACATCAAGACTCAGGAAAACAAGAGTTGTTTCACAGAGAGAACCAGGAAGCAACTGTGCTGAGTGACTGTTATTGTTACAGACATTACTACTACTACTACTACTACTACTACCACTATTACTGCTGCTGCTGTTGGAGCAACTACTATCAAAACCACCATCAACTAATCTCTGCTTTCTTGGTGGGGATTTTCTGGTGAGTTGTACGCATTTGCTTTTATCTTTTGCCAAATTGTATCTTTTCTAGTCTTTACTCTTTTGAACAAACTGACTTCTTTCACATGTTTTCTTTTACCTGTAACATAACACATAATTATCATTTAAAGAATGTGCAAGAACTTGTTTTAAGTGTAGTCATGTTGATGTTTCTAAAAAAAAAAAAAAAAATTAACTTTTTCTAGTACCGCCTGTATGCATGCGTGCCTCTTTCACATGCAGCAGTTTCTTTTTTTTTTTTCTCAGTGAAACTTCTGATTGCAGATAAGGAAATAGAGGCATCAGTATATATACAGCACATTCAAGTTAAACGCTGCATTTTTGTTAATGATCCACTCTGTTCAGGAAGTGAACCGGACAGGTATTCAATTCTGTTGCCCTCTGGGAGAAGACTATTTGATTGGAGTCGATATTTACTCAAATTATGTTTTTCGACACTGATGAAGTTAAGGTAAATTACCGTAAACTTATGATAACTGTTGTGTTATAGCCTCGGTGACGTATAAAAGGGAACTGAATTTAGTGAAGTTGAATTTGGTTTTTGAGTGACTGCTTGGTGTTCAGTGGTAAAAATAGCAGCCTCCCAGCTGGGTGTGAATAATTAACACGATTAGTTCATACTGTTTTCTTTTCTTTGTTTAGGTCATTGCTTAATAAGCACCTAGATTACATTTTGGAATGGTTAGTATTTGAAAATTCATTAGCAGCCATTTTTACTCACGCTATGAAAGTGTAGATTTCTAGACAGAATGACTCCAAGTCTAACAATGAAACAGTATTTGTCAGCCATAATTAAGCTCTGAGCACCATGTGTTTTTGATCATGTGTTTTTTTTTTTTTTTTTTTTTTTTTAGTTTATAGCGTCAGAAATTTGTTTATTGAAGGCCCAGGCAAAGATTTGTGGATTTCAGGCTCTTAAATGAATTTGTACCCATTTCTGCCATACATGAAGTTCGATAATTGATCCAAAGCTGGCCGTTCACATAGTTCGTGATACTGCTCTAACGCATTGACAAAGTGTAATGTGGGCTAACAATACGTTCCCATGGTGAAAAACTGGTACACTAAAACACTGCATTGTTTACACTGGGTGCCATTCATTTGTTGAAGTTTCTTCTTTTTCTGTCAGCTACACATACAATCACACGCTCACACACACCTGGGTCTTTGGGTTGTAAGCGAGCTCCTTGCCATGTGCTTCAGATTCACTGCAAAAGAACGGCCCTGCTTCCTCAGACCATATGTACGTACGGTTGCATGGGGTGTTTGTGGTGAGCCTGCTTGGCATGTGAGGTTGGGTTGGGTGAGGGGGTGTAATTAGATGAGGGGTACCCCTGCTAAGCCCTTCCCCCCACACCCCCCAGACAGCAGACACACTTCTCAGCGACCCCATTCTCATGCACAAACGCACACACCAACAGACACACACACACACACACACACCCTCATGCACACGCACACACATGTTCCCCCGGGCCGTGGCTTACACAGGTCAATGGGTCGAGCTGGAATTATATAGTCATGATCAGTACCATATGCCTCTGTTTTGTCACACAGTTTAAATGCTAGGGATGCCTTGCTTAGGTTTTTTGGGGCAGGCATAATTGCCATGGCTAACTAGTTTTCTATTACTAGTATCACACACTAAACTGATGCAGAATGATTCTATAGACAATAGCCCACGTCTCACATACATTTGGAAATGTAATGTATGAACACATATGCCCTATACCAGAGAAATGTTGTCATAACATATATCATCCTATATATATCTATATCTATATATCTAAATCTATATACATATATATCATGTATAAAAACACTGGGGTATGTTTTGTATATGGGTACTTAATACAGTATATGGCATGCATAGAAATCTCCTTTATGTACATGTATTACATTTTCATAAAAGATCGCCCTCATTAGGCTTCCCGAGTAACAGTGCAGAAAGAGATGTGATTTAGTATTTGTTAATTCAAAGATAAATTTTTTGCTGAAAGATGGTAGAATATGGCATCAGCCAGTAGTATGGAGCTTTAGAGTATGTGTTGCTTTGATGGCCCACAGGCAATTTCACAGAAGGATCACAGAGGGCCACCAACATAGATGTCCTTGAGAGAATTAAAATCTGCTGATACCGATTGGTACCCCACATATTTCACATCCGCCTTTGTGGGACTCACGGGTTCTAGCTCAGTCTGAATAAAGTGTGCCACTGGGTGACTGCATGTTGCTCCTGCCGCTTTCCTGTGAGCATGTATTGTGCGGCCGGCCCTGGTGACAGAGTGAGCCTTCACCCTTTGAAACAAAACACTGTTCTATTCTACTCCCACTTTCACTCATTTCCCAATTAAGCAGCTTTCAGGGTGCCCTGGCTAGCCCTCAGAGAGTACGGTAAGCCTTCCATAGTCTTTCCATATCGCTTCAGTCAAGGAGGCTCTAATGAAAGCCTCAGCCCCTTGAGAGCTTCCACATGCACTCTCCTGCTTTCACCAACCAATAGGTTGTATTGAAATAGGAGATGGTTATCTCTCCCCCCCCCTCCCTCTCTCACTCTTTCTTTCCTTCTCTCTCTCTCACATGCACACACACACATGCACGGTGATGATTATGTGATCATATCACAGAGTCACGGTCAGGCAAATGAAGACAGAAGCGGATGGTGGTGCCACTGCTTTTGTGTTCCTTCCTAACAATGCCGCTCCTCTCACTTTCTCTCTATTTTAGCACCTCGATTGATGGGCATGACTGTTGTTTCTGAATTGCAAATATCGCTTTCCTGAGCGAAAAGGCATTGTTTGCTGGCATGGAGAAGCAGGAGTGAACGGCCCATTAACATACATTGACTAACTAAGTTTAAAGGAGGCTATGTTTATCGCCCTTGGCTGTCTGTTTGTGTGCTTGTTTGCAAGGTATCTCAAAAAGCAAAGAGTGTTGTTTAGGTTTTGGAATTTGGTTCGATGATCAGTTGATTAGATTTTGGTGAACAATTCAACCTGGGATTTCCGCTATTATGATTATCCCTTTATCTGTTGTGCTGTGTTCATGTGCTGGGGGAAGATCTGACATCCAGGCCGTCCAAGCCAGCAGCCACACAGGGACTTCTGACTCTTGTCAGTTCGGGGAGGGGCTAAATACAAAAGAGCTGTCAATCTCAGAGAAGATACCAAAAAAAACCTGAAAACCCATCTCATATGCAGGGCGATACAATTATTCATTATTCCCTTTCTCTGTCTTTGTCCTTACATTCTTCAGCCTTGCCGTTCTCATTTGAGGTTAGATTAGACAGTCATCACGAATCCTGCCTTCAGGGTGCATTCAAATGTGACATTTCCAGTAATGCAAACCATGATTTGGCTTAAGCATATGAAGGTAGCTACAGTGAAGTTGGTTCTCTACACATGTCTTTGGATATCCCTTTGCATGGGGTGCTGACAGGTTTCTGGATTTTGTTAAATATTGATGATCTTGATTTTGTGTGTGTGTGTGTGTGTGTGTGTGAAGAGGGGGGTGTTTGCAAGATGATATTTTGTGCTCCTGATTTGGATTTGGATTAGTTTTTTATCTGTATTTCACTATCAGCGCCCATACTTACATCATTGTATTATCCTCTCTGATTATCCTTCTTCAGGGCCATCTTTATTGCAATCTTGAATGTGGTTCTCTCTCTCTCTCTCTCTCTCTCTCTCTCTCTCTCTCCCTCTCTCATATTCTGTTTTTCCAGTTACTCTTCCTGGTGCGCTCCTCGCCCCTGTCTCCTCCAGCTCAGCGTCCCTCCCCACACGACGCTCCTCCTCCACCCCTTCGTCCTCCATGCAGACCTCATACCGCCTGCCCAACCCCTTGCCGCCCCTCCCTGTCCGTAAGGGGGTCCGAGGTCGGCGGCCTAAATCCCAGACCATTGCCTTGCTGAAGGCAGCAGCTGAGGCTGCAGCGGCGGCGGCGGCAGTAAATGGGGCATCTCAGAGCCCTGCCAGAACTAGCTCTGCAACTCAGCTGACCCCCAGACCACACAAGAAGAGAGGGCCCAAGCCTGGTAGCAAGGTGAGATGTCACTCGAGTTGTCAGCTGCTGTGCTGCAGTTGGTGGGAAGAGGTGTTTTAGTGGATTTTTATGCAAGAATGCACTGAAGAAAGGATGAGAGCAGCTGTGCTTTAGAAGTTGCTGTTTCTGCTGTTCAGGTAGCGCAGTTTATTTGCATGTGAAGGCAGGAAAAAGTTGACGAGCGGCTCTAATAAATCATTAACTAAGAGCATATGTAGATTAAAGAGAGCTGATGGGAGAGGGTATGTTTGTTCTGTGCTCCAGAGGAAGCCCCGGGTGGTGCAGTCCCTGGGGACATCATCAGTTACAGCGGCACCCCCAGAGACCAGACTGAGCTTCAGCCAAGCCTCTGCTGACAACAGCCATAGCAACAGCCCAAATGTAGTTTGCACAGGTAAATTTGATAACACTTGATTCAATTCATTCCAAATGTTGAATGTGTACACACGCTTCCACATGCACAGAGGTTATCCGTTTAACAGTCATTGAAAAAGATATTTCAGTGTGTCGGATAAATTGCTTTCTTTTGTTCGTTGTTCATTGTTTGCCTTTTGTTGCATGATCCCAGTGTGTGTGTACGTGAACAAGCACGGTGACTATGGTCCTCACCTCGACCGCAAACTCGTGCAGCAGCTTCCGGACCACTTTGGCCCAGCTCCGGTCAACGCGGTGCTTCAGCAGGCGGTCCAGGCCTGTGTGGACTGCACCTACCAGCCCTCGGTGCTGCTGTCGTTCCTACAGAGCCAAGCCCACACAGGCGGAGAGGTCATCAGAGGTAAGTGTGTACGCTGCCGCACATTGTTCCGTCTGAAGCACTGTAAGCATAAGCAAAACGGTAAACGGTTCCCATAAACACTGCGCCCGTTCATCTTTAGCCAGGCTGCAGGATCTCTCAGTGAGCTCTAGTGGAAGGTAGACCTCCTGTGTTTTTGTAAAGTCAGTGCTAGATATATTCTAATGTATTCCTAACACCAAATGGAAGGGGCTAGCCTGGATAGGCAATCAGCCAGGTGAAATTGGTTTAAGCACACACTCATGGGGCATGAATGTCGCTGAGGCCCTGTGTGTGTATGTGTGTGTGTGTGTGTGTGTGTGTGGAATTAGAGAAAGAAAAGAAAGAAATAATAAAAGACAGTGCCCATGGCAGCAGCAGCTGATGTGAGCACTGTGTCTGTAATGAGAAGTGACATGTGCGTCTAACCTGGTTTGGGATGCTGGGATAGGGTCTCCCTGGGGGGCTGGACTGAGAAAGGGTGGGTGTGGTGTGTGTGTGTGTGTGTGTGTGTAGGGGTGGGTGGGGTGGCGTGGGGCGGTAGATATAACGAAAAAGAGGAAAATTTCTGCAAGCTTGGCTAGGGTTGGGGGAGTGGGGCTGGGGGTGTCAAGGGGGGCTAAATTACAGGGTTTTGTGCTTATAAAGGGAGGGTGCTGACCCTAAACCATCTGCTGTTTCTGTTGTGTTGTGTATTAGAGCTTGGATTGGGTCTAATATCTTGAACCCAACCTGACTGTGGATGAGCATTTTTGTCAGTACCCCGACCCAACCTGTGAACGCAAACAAAATGCTAAACCTGACCCTGACAAGACGCTGAAAAAAATTCTGTCTGAAACCGACCACCATCAGCCAGAGCCTCAGTAAAATCCATTATATATATTGTAAAAATGTATCTTTAGGCTCCTTATGAACCTTATGAATCTAAATTTAATGATAGGCTATTATCAGTCAAATCAATCCCAAAATCAAGTCTAAATGCCACTTTAACATTTTTTCATCAATCCATAATACAGCTTATATGCAATTTCCACTACAATTTTAAAACAAGTAGGAAAAACATCAAATCTGGAACCCAAGGCTAAAAATCTGACCCAGCCTTGTGCATATAATTGAAATTTCTATCCTGTCCAAACCCGACTCACAGTAAGTCTCAAGCTCTATTGTGAAGGCACAAGGTGTATATTTGTGTACGTGGGTGTGTGTGTGTGTACAGAGAATAAGTGTGTGTTTCTGTGACCTCCAGTGCGGTCGGAGCACGGGATCCGCTATGTGAAGCTGCCCTCTGCCTCCAGTGCCTCCTCTGTGCTGCGCTTCCTGGAGACCATGTGCCAACATCTCCAGAGCGACAGTCTGTTCAGCTCCCAGCCCTTCAGCCCCTACAGCAACACACGCCTCTACAACAGGACCAAGTCAGGTAACGACTCCCGACAGACGTCTGCGTTGAGAGAAATGATTGTGAAGGAAGGATGTTTTGGGCAAAACAGAAAAAAAAAGAAAAAGAAAGTGAGGGTTTAGTTTTGGGCCCACTTCTTATGATCATAAATAAATACAACTACACTAAATGGTGGCTTATTTTCAGAGTTAAAATGATAAGTGGAAAAATATGTGATTCTGTCTTTTTGGAGTAGACTAGATGGAGTTGGAGACTATATTTGTCACCGTAACCACTGACAGCTCTATGTCTGTCTGCTGAACTGACAGCAGTCTGAGGTGACTTCCTGTTTCTTGGCGTGGCTGTGCATTCACATGTGTGTATATGTGTGGTGTGTGCCTGATTAAATTATGCTCCTTTGATTAACAAACACATTGTAAGTTGATCCTTAAGGGTGGCAACAAAAATAACTTTCCAGCCGTTGCATATTTTATTGACTTAATGTGGTAATCTGCAGTGTAGTTTTGCTTTAATTTTGGCAACAGCTTTGCTCTGCTGTTTCTGCACTGCACTTCCTAAAGATCACTCAAAGTTAGATTTCTCTAGGGCTGTGGCTGTCGATGCTCATTTAAGCAACTTTTTTTTTTTTTTTTTTTTTTAAATTTTGTTAAATACAAATCACTATTGTGTTGCCAGTAACCTAAAACAAAGCACTTCTTGTGCACCAGAGGACTTTTTTCCCCAGTAAAGGCCTACCAGACAGAACAGCAAAAGTAAAACTGTCCATGAAAAAAAAAACAGAAAAGAAATAAGAGTGCAACGCTGCAGATTGTTTCCTGTTGACTAAGTCTTCCTCTGAGCCTTTCTGTTTTCTATTTCCATTTAACCAGAACCGCTGACCCACACTGAGAACGGCCTGCCGAATGACGATTCCACAAAGGATGCGGCTCCCAGCACGCGCTCCCACCGCACCACATCAGACTACCGAGCGCCGCAGACAGAGCGGCCATACTACCCCAGACAAACACACACACCGCCGCCCTTAAGACGAGTCAACTCGAACCCCTCTGAACATGGCCCAGTGCGCACACACAGACGAGTGGAGGGTGAGGTCACATGAAATCCATAAACATGCACATCCATACACACATACACAAATGGGTAAAAAGTTACCATCACCCCTATACCCCTTGATCTGATGCAATTTAGTCCTTTTGGGGAGCAGTTTTATCTAGCTATGAGACACTACATCTGCACTGCATAATGACAAACATTCAACATGTGTCACGAACACTTGGTTTATTTTATATCATAAAATAAATATCTTGATATTGATATTTGTGGCTATAAGCTTGCACAAATCACCTGTTGTTACCCATGGGGGACAATGATTGTTTTCGTTTGTGAATATTTTCAATTCAACAAATGAAATGAGTAAAATGCCCCCCCACCAAAAGGCACATTTTTCCTTTAATTTGTAATTTTGCTGGTATTTTATGAACCATCAAAGCTCATGAAAATTTGTTAATGTCTGATGCTGAAACAAACCTGTGAGTAAACATGTGCTGTGTAAATGAAGCCTGATTTGATCCCCTCCCCTCTCCCCCTTCATGATCTGTAGCAGCTAGCTCAACAACAGGCCCAGATCATGTTACACAGGACAAGGAGGGCTCGGGCCACGACGCCTCTTCCTGGTCGGTTGATGATGTCATCCGGTTTGTGCAAGAGGCTGACCCCCAAACCCTCGGCCCACATGTCGAACTGTTCAGGAAACATGTGAGTATTTTTCTTTTTTCCCCTCGCAAATCAATCGCCATCTTTCTTAAAAAGGCCAAACTGCCCTGAACTTGAACCGGCAGAGTATTGATCCATGGTGTACAATACATTTTCAGTCCCCGTGCTGTATATTATAAGTGCTTTGGTTAGATAAACTGCCCCCGCGCTGTTCCTCTGCGTCGTCGCTGCTCATCACAAATCAGCCTGGATTTTCCCACCAATCAAAGCCTTAATCAAGTCAAAAGCATTTTGATTGAAGTATTCTGACAGGAAGTGTTTGTGTTGTGCTCCCCTGCTGACTGCATGCTCCTCTCTCTCCCCGCAGGAGATTGATGGCAAGGCTCTGATGCTGCTGCGGAGTGATGTCATCATGAAGTACATGGGGCTGAAGCTGGGCCCGGCGCTCAAACTCTGTCACCACATCGAGAAGCTGAAGCAGACCAAACAATAGGCGATGAAGGCACTCTTCCTCAGTGACACACACACACACATACACACAGACTTAACAGGGATGTATTGCAGCGTATACCCACTTTAACTCACTTTTTAAGTTTGCAGAATAGTTTATATTTTTAGGCAGACATGAATCCAGCATATGCATCCTAGAAGGTGGCATTAGACAGATTATTATGGTTAGCTGATGTGAGTGTAGGTATGCACATAAATGAATACTACTCTTGCAAATACAGTCGGATTTTGTTATCCACTTTTTAATTTCCCGCCTAATCTCTGCACACACACACACACACACACACACACACATACACACTTTAGGGGTCAATGGTTGCCTGTCAGAGTTTCGGGATGGACACTCTGCAATCAAGTTTTGGAGGGTTAGTTCAGGTATCGGCAGTGGACCGCTCGCTGCGTCGTTTTTAACAATGCAATAACACAACCTTTCTTACTGATCGCTTCTCTCACAGCCTGTCGTCTGAATCTCATTTGTACAAGCAAGCAGGTGAATGTATGAAGTCATATGAGCGTCATTGCTAATAGATACAGGGCAATCTGAGTGCCTATAAACGAATAGAGAGAGGGACTGAAGGGTTTCATTCCAAAATGTGATGTATCCGTTTTGGACAGCTCGCCAAAATTAATCTGTGAATATTTATATTTACAAAAAAACAACAACAACTTAATTATATCCTCAAACGTGTCACTATTTTGTTGCTGAAGGACATAACATGATTTAGTAATAATAAGAATCAGTTTTGTCGAAGTGGATGTGTTCTTTTGGAACAAAACCTTTCTTCTGTTCTGATCCTGCAGCACATGCTGCAGATGTATGAAATCACTTATCTGAGAGAAATGTTTCTCGTCTAACTGTCTGTTTCTCCTTCTGCAAGACATTCAAGGTTAAGATTAAGAAGCTGAGCGCTGACTTGGCTATATGATTGTATGTATTATGCTCTGACAGTCTCAATATAAAACACACATACATGCACATGCACGCGCACACATACTCCAAACGACTGGAATACTGTAAGTGTTGTCATTAAAACAAAATGCATCATCGAGTTACATTGCTGTACAGAAAGTTAAAGTGCTCCTGAAAGATGACATAATGGAGGAGCTGTTTTGTATATAATCAAGCCAAAAGGGTTGTTTTTTGATATCATTTTGTACTGTAACAAAGTGTATCAACCTGTATCAAGCGTAAATGTAATCTAATTTTTTTCTGCCTGAAACAGTTTTGTGTGCACCATCAAATTAACTACCTACAGAACAACGATGTGTCAGAGTAATTATTCACATGTTCTAGTCCCCAAGTATTTATCTCCTTTTCAATGGCAGAAGTACTCAATTTCTGAACATTTCAGAACCATTTTCAAACCAAATCCTTTCTTTTGTAGCTGCATTTCCACACCACTGCTCTCCCGTAGTTGTAAGAAGTCGATACTTGAAAACGTCTTGCTTTAATGTGAATCTCAGGTTTTAGTGGGCTTTGTTTTTTTAGAAGATGTTTTACATCATTAGCATTTTGTGGTCATTGCTACAATCTAGACTGACTGCACATTTACCGACTATGTATATTTTTTATGCCTCGTCATCTATCGCTCCATAGCAGTACGTGTGTGTATATATATGAGAGACTTTCTACTGTAAGTTCAAGAAAGATGTTTGTTAAATATGTTTGATATGCATTCACACAATTAAACATTTGTTTACATCATCTTAGTGTTTGAACGCCACCGTGGCAGCTTTGGGCATTTTGTTTTATTTCGAGAACAATTAAGAAACAGTCCTTATTCACAATGACGGCCAGTCATGATGCAAAATGCCTCTTGATGGCAAACTGTGGGAGAAAGGGGAGACCAAAAAAATGGAGAAAAGATAAAAGGCTTGGACTTGAGTAACAGAGAACACACACACACACAGACACACACATACAAACACAACAAAATACAACACAACAGCAACAGTCATGCAGCGGCAATGTGGAAACCACTAAAAAACTTCCTTCAAATGGCAAACGTGTACAATAGCACTACAGATTAGGGTTAGGGTGGTAGTCATTTTGCTGAGAGACAGCTTTGAAGTGTTTGTGTGTGTATGTGTGTATGTGGGGGGTAGGGGGTGGTGGTGGGGTGGGGGGTGGCGGGGTGTGTCAAAGGATCATAGATGTCTTACTTAGGCAGAGTGACAGCCCAATAGGAATCATTGTTCAGAGGATCAGGCAGTTCAAATACCTCACCAGACGGGTGAGATGGTCTCCCAAGGCCTTCTTTTGTCTGCATCATGAATGAAATGTGTTGTTTCCTCAATAAGAAGCAAGCCACAGTCACATCATGGTGCCTGCCACCGGCCTACATCATAATTTATTTTGATTTTGTTTTTCCCACTCTGTAATTTATTTTTCGGAGCTTTGTGAAAGAATGTATGTGAATTCATGAGAATCTTTAACCTCAGGGCCAGAGATCAGGATGAGACTTTGAGATGTTGCAGTGAGGATCTGGACCCTGCTGGTGGATACACACCCAGTTTACTGGCAGGAACTGGTTAAAATGCAAACTGGTAAGTGTTTAAGATAAGTGCTCTCTTAACATGGCAGTACGATTGAAGACCATTTCCTGAAATTGGGAAAGCTACCTGCTTGAAATGGCAAATATCAAAAATGTGGCCTCAGGATGCCCCAGATAATAACAAGACTGAAGAGGAAAGTGGTTGATGGGATCCCTTTTGATAAATGGCTCTAAATGTGTTTTTGATATTTGATTGGCCCTGTTCAGGTAGAATTTAGTTTTAAAAAATCCTGCTAATACTAAATACTACTACTACTATGATACTACTAATACTAAATATGTGAATAAATAAATGAAAATGATAATAGTTTAAAAATGCATCTGACTTGTGCCATGAACTGAAATCATTTGAGGCTGAGAAAACACAGCAGCAAAATATCGCCCCCTGGTGGACAGATCTCTCCTTGCAATTTGTTTTAATCAAAGAGAAATGAGCAGTCACAGACCAGGGCTTCCATTTCAACGCAATCACATTTATTGGCTTTTTCTATGCACAGTTACTAAGCAGCCTGATGAGCTGTTAAAATGAATAAGATATAGAATAATGGAATCTTCACAATGTTGTTACCCCCAAAAAATAAATACAAGACTGAAGGTGTTGCACAGCTCAAAAATATACAAAGGCTTGGAATTAATCATGTAAACTTTGAAAAAACATTGTCTTTTTTTGTTTTTTACAAAAGAAAGAATTTGCAACTTTTTTTCTTTAAAAACTTATTTACAGGTTTATACAAAAATACAAAAGTGATTCAAATCTGTTAAGTCCTAGCTAGATTTAAACATGGAGCTTCTTTTTAAACAGACAGATACACTGTGTCTTCAACTTTTGGATTTTTTTTTTCTCTCTTCTTTCACATATTCTAATGTCTGTTTAGTGATATTCCATACTGTACACCTTTGGAAAAAAAGTAAATCCTATGTTTTTTTGTTTTTTGTTTTTTTTTCTTCTCACACTTCACTATAGGGCGAAGTTGCGTGCAGACACTTGAAAACAGGTTGGGGCAAAGAACCTATAAATCTTATAGATCCTTGGTTTGTTGTATTCCCAACAGGCTGCTGAGAACTGAGGTTTGAGGAGAATAAACAGATGCTGAACTAGAGTCTACATGGCAACCCCCGCAGTTTGTCTTTTCTTGATCAAATTGAATTCAACCATTTATCCACTGCATCTGGAAATAAAGGAAACAGTCTTCAAATATCCCCATAGCAACAAGGCCAGGTACAGTACGGAAAAATCACACTAAACAAATCCTCAGTACTTGGAGTGCTTTTGCTTTGAAAGTTTGAAATGGCAATTCACAGAGTCACATTGCATTAATTATTAATATCCATCTTACTGATTAATTTTCAGCAATATTCAATGTTCTGTGAGACTCGGAAAATTCTGCAGTGAGTCAAAAGTCGAGACAAAAGTCAAGACAGCTTTCCCCACCAGCTCTAACTAATGGATATCCTTGTCATATCGTTTTTTCCCCCTCCATTGTACATACATGTAATTCCATTGAAATTAAAAAGAGATTTGTCCAGATATGTACTTTATAGTCAATCAGCAGTTTCTCCTGGAAAATATTTTCTCACTCCAGCTTCCACAGCTCCAGTAAGACTTGGACCCAGCACCAAGGGTTCAGTTTCTTGTTCCCAACAGATTCTATATCATTTTCTTTACAGTTTCTTAAAACGCTTCATATGATTGTCCAGTCAGTGAGTAGATATACAGTACAAGATAAACCCCTGTTTGTGAACACGACTATACAGAACAGAATTAGCCAGACAGTTTGTACATCTATAGAACACACTATTGAACTTGACGTTTGAACTGAAAATACAATATCTTTTCTCGTGGTACGGAGACATCCCTCAGATAAAAAATAATGATATGGTGGTGTCCTCTTCTTTTCTTCTTTTTTTGTTTCGTTTTTTTGTCTTTTTTTGTTTACTTATTGCATGCGATAGAAAATACAACAAATAAAACAATGAACAGGAACAAGTGCGCTTCAGCAATATGGGCATGATGAATGTAAAATTGTAATAATCAGTTCACAGCTTTTTACTCTCTCCCACCTTACACAGTGTCAGTTCTGCAATTCAGATTCGCTGAGTATCAAACAGTTGTGGTTTTGTTTTCTATCTATCTATCTATCTATCTATCTATCTATCTATCTATCTATCTGTCTATCTATCTATCTATACATAGCATTTACAATTAAACAGTAATATGCTTGCTGAGGTATTCACAGAATACAGTGAATGGTTTCTATTGAAGTACGGTCTCTGAATGCAAGATGTGTATGTGCTGTGGTTACTTTGCTAGGCAGGTGAGAGTTCATACTTTCCTTTGATGACAATTTGCCACCGCTGGATATTCTACACACATGACATTTACTGGAAGGATGAGAAAAGCGATACCCCGTACTCTAGTATAAGATAGAAAGGGCTGCAACAATGGATGCATTGCTTATGTTTAAATATTGGTGGTATCCAGTCCTTTCCTCCTCTTGCCTCCTCTCTTTCAGGTTGTATGATATGAAGTTAGGAGGGTAAAGCAAATGGTTTACACCAGCCGCTGGGTTGAGCTTTCACCTGTCTAATGCTACTGGGTCAGTGCAAATGAAGGAGAGGCAACAAGGAGAGGAGAACAGTGTAGACTGTATTTGAGATTCACATGTAACGTCATCAGTGAGACCTGTTCTTTGCTACACTCATGGGTTTGATTCCCTATAAAACTTCTGCTTGTCACTTTATTATATAGATATGACTATATATTCAGTACAAATATACATATGCAATTTCATTATAAGATATATTTTCTTTTCAAGGAATATTCTTGAAGAATCACGATGAAGTGCAAAAGAGAAGTTGGTTTTTGGAAACCGTTCCAAATTAACCTCCAGTCAAACTGATTGAGGACCTTCTAAAGCATTGTTGCTGTATTCGCTCAATAGTATGGTGAAAAAACTGACTTGAAATGCACATATTCCCCTAAAAAGTCAGTATGGCACAGTTGGTCAGCAGATGGAGCAGCTTTGACCAATTTAAATAGATTAGTGTCTCATTTCAAGGATGGGTTTGAAAAAAGTATGTGATTGAAATCTATTGGAGCACGGCCCAGGTCCATATACATTTCTGGGGGCGGCTAACTGCCCTGCTCACAACCATCTCTGCTAGAGAAAGGCCTTGTGCGATTGTCCAAAATTAGCCTGTGTCTTTGACAAATGTGCCTCATCTAGAGACAAGTCTTTGCTCCTGCTCTCGATATTCAAAACAAATCAATTGAGATCACTGGCTCTGTGGTATAGATGTCATTAAAACCTTTCACAGTGAAAGATTCATTCTTTTTATAATCCAAAATAACCACGAAAATGTTGACAGAAATCAGGGTCCAGGGGATATTTCCGTAATGGATCATGCAACATGGTGAAACTTTATCATCCTGTTCTGAGGTGCTGTTTTACAAAAATACATGCA
Organism: Myripristis murdjan; assembly: GCF_902150065.1. NCBI lineage: Eukaryota > Metazoa > Chordata > Actinopteri > Holocentriformes > Holocentridae > Myripristis > Myripristis murdjan. The sequence continues at coordinate 10,602,524 of NC_043982.1, forward strand.
TCATGTTACTTTTTGGATATAATTTACGTGAAGAAATATATGATTGGCTCTATGTAATATACTCTCTAAACCAATACAGGTGTGCAGATGGAGTTATAGAATTTAACTTGGTGGTGTGTCAGAGATTGCCCTGCATGGTAACAACATCCACAACCAAACAATCCTTGTTTGTTTGCAGGAATATTGACGATGGACTCTAGGAAGTCTGACTACTGCTTTGGGCACCAAAAGTTGAGAGATTATTAAACTCTTTGTAACAAAGCAGTTTCTCAATGATGCACACACACCCACACCATTCAGAACACAAGAAGTAGAAATATCAATGGATGTTCCATTTGCTCCTACATGCACACGCAGGTTGTCCATACTCCACAAAATTTCTTTCCTTGTCATATTTACCAAACATTTGAGAGATATATAAAAAAGACAGTTCAATCAAAATAGGTCTTCAGTCCTGCTCTCTTAACTAACAGAGAGCTATTCTTTTGATCATACAGTATATAGGTATTTCCTCAAGGTTTCAGAATCATCGCTTTATGATTCTGTAGCTCACAACACCATGTTCAACACCCTAAAAGAATAGTAGATCCAAACACTGGGGGATATAAGCAATAGTCATATTTTACTGTCTCTCAGCCTCTGATGAGTAATAAGATATCTGCCTTCATATCACGCCTATCCATGGTTATAAAAGTAGTAGTGGCTAGGGGCCATTTGAATTTTAGAGGACATCTCTGATCAGGTGGGTTTTAGGATGATCTGTCATCATGAGGGCTCCCATCCGAATTCTCTGTCTCACCTTCAGAGATGGCTTGCATGGGGGCTGTATAGAGGCGGCTACGTGTACTGTAGCGACTGCTGTTGGCAACAGGTGGGATCCGGGAACGGCCCTGACGTGAGGCAGCTGACATGGGGAGAGTTTTGGGGGTGAAACTCTCAGAGTTGGCTCTGGGAAAGAGGCCTGGAATCTGGATTGGCTCCAGGCCAGAGATTGGGGGCTCTTGAAGAGGGGACGGGGGCTCCTCAGCTTGCCTAATGGGCCCCTCCTGGAGGGGATCCCCAGGGGACTTGGGAGTAATAGGGCTCTTAAGAATCTCAGTAGCTGACATGCGGTAGCTGGAGTCAGACCGGCTACCCTTCTTCAGCAACAGGAGTTTGAACTCCTCATTGGATGTGCTGGACTTCTTGGCGCTGCGGTAGATGGGAACAGGGGCACGTTGAGACCCAGCAGCAGTGGCCAGGGTGGCCGGGATGTTCAGAGGAGGGGCAGGTGGGATAATGTTGGTGGAGACACTGCCAGGTGTCACTGGTGCTGTAGGGCACAGACGAGACTTCACGTTCAAGTCTCCTGAATCTTTACGGCCCAGGACCTTTCTCTTGGATCTGATTAAGACATCATAATATAATTCAGCTTTAGAAAGACACAAAGACAAGGAGACAGACATATCGAAAGACTAGAGGACAAACAGTACACAGTACCTGTGTATCATGGCAAACAAATCCTCAGTTGTCCGCGTCTTATTGGGCGATGTGAAAATAATGTCATCATCCACTTTGGTGTCATCCATCAGAGGGGAGAGCGAATTGTCACTGGGTGTGGACTCTGCAGCAGATAACATCCCTATCACATGTCATCTGGTTGTCTGATCATTTACTATACAACCCCTGAACCAACCATGCTGTTGTTGCGGATGTGTTGTATTGAAATGAAATCTAGATTACTGTGAATCTCCTTAAATCATTGTACCTCGCATCTACAAATCATGAATTACTGTAAATGAAGTACAGCATAGTGCCATGTTTTTAGTCAGTAATCTTAAAAGCAATGTAATCAGAACAGGCCTTCGCCAATTTATTGTGTGCTGTTAAATAATAATGTTAAATGAATCAAGTTTAAAGGCTTACCTTTACTGAAGTAATCTTCAGTATCAGGAGTGGTGGAGTCATCTTTGCTCTCCTGTGGCTGTTGCTGATGGGCACTTCTGGTAGCACCTGATGTCACTTCCTCCTCTTCTTCCTCCTCTTCTTGTCCTACTTCTCGTGCATCGCTGATTAGGTAAGGATGCGATGTCTCCACTGTGGTACCAGGCACTTTGACTGGACTAGCCCAGGGCCCTGAGTCTGAGTGGGATCCCCCTGCGAACTCATACGCTGGGGGTGGAGGGTGGTCTGGTCGCAGGCCTCCTCTTGAATATGCAGCCCTTGGTGGCTCTTTGACTTGCTCTTCTTCCTCTTCCTCCTCATCTTCATCATCATCATCATCCAGAGAGAATGTGCGTTCCCCCAGCACCCTAAGCTCAGGGTGAGCATGAGCTGAATGTGTGAGCCCTCTAAACTCTGTGTGTGATTGGATATGTGTGTGCAGATCCACAGGTGATGGATGCGGAGCACGGGGCACAGGCCGATGCAAGGGTGAGCTGTCATCGGGGAGGTTTGACAGTGGCTCCACACGGGTTCTAAAGGCTGTCATAGCCCAGAAGGTTCCAGGTCCATAGCGATCCTGTCTGAGTCGCAGGCTTTCATAAGGTGGAGGCCCATCAGGGTGGCGGCCAGGAGGAGGTGGGTGGGAGTGTTCAGGGGATGACGTGTGATCCTGAGCTTGAGGTCTCTGGGGAGGTGGTCTGCGAGGAGGGAGGGGCCTGGTATTGATTGGCGGAGGAGCTAGTGTAGCACCACTAGGAGTACATTTGGGTCTTGTAGCAGTCTCGGTTGCACTCGCAGTTTCCTGGTCTGTAGTGGCAGAACTGTTTGTAGACTGGCTGACTGAACGTAGTTGCACTGAACGCAAAGCAGATGGGGTGATGGCCAAAAGATTGGAGCTGGGAATCAAAGGAATAGGGTTAGAGCTCAGAGGGTTGATGTTTGATGCCTCTGGGACTGAAGACTTGGCTCCAGCAGCTATAGCAGTTGCAACTCTGTGTTTGCTGTGGTGTAACGTGTGTATGTGGTGTGTGCGGTAGGATAGCGTGTGTCTAGCATGGGCACCATGAAGAACATTTAGATCAAGCTGAGAGGGTGGAGGGGGGAAGTCTGGGTCTCTCTTATAAGTAGAGGAATTGGAAGCTCCATCTCTGGGGAAGTGCTGCAGTGAAGACAGAGAGGACTTCCTCTCGGGCACTTTGGGCTTTCTCTTGCCACTTGTGGGAGACAGAGGTCCTGGGAAGAATGCTGCTGAAGATGCGGGGAAGGTTGATGTTGGTGTCTCTGACTGGCTGGAATAACCACTGGAGGGGGAGGCCAGGCCAGCCAGTTTCTCAGGTGAGGCCAGTTTGAAATCTCCATCTCCGGGGGGTAGAGGCGGGCTTGCTGGCCTGGTCTCTGAGGCCTGGGCAGGGGCTTGGGTTTGGGTGTCTGAGGAGGAGGAGGAGCTGTCTGGTGATTTGATACACTCCATGACAGTGGTGCCTGTGGCGGTGCTTGAGTTGGACATGGATGTGTACTCACCATTATTGGACTTCAGTTCATTGTTGTGAAGCCAAAGGTCTGCATAGTCAGATTGCACAGCACCTTCATCTTTGAATGAGTGTGTGTCTGTAGAGCTGAAGGACATGGGCTCTACTATGTCCACTGGTTCTCCCAAGCCTATTCCCCAGGCTCCCCGAGGCTCTGCCACTAGGCAAGATGTCTCTAATGGCTCTGGAGGGCCTTCAAGCTCTAGCTCCAGATCCAGCTTCATATCTCTGGAAGACAAGGTGAGTTCTTGTTCGCTAACTGTCTTTGGTTGATCCTGATCTACCTGCGCATCTGTTCCTACATCTACACTACTACTGGTCTCCTTCAGCGATGAGCTCCGTTTGGGTGGCGGAGGTTTGACTTTTGGTTTCCTCAGCGGACGGCAGGGCCTCCCCAGGGTCATAGTGCCTGCTCTAAATTCAGCCTGGGGCTGGATGTAAACTCCATGAGCTAGTGGTGCTTCCACAGTGTTGGATTGGCCACAGTCAGGCCCTGGGTCTGCATAGTTGTGCATGTATCCTCTGTAACTCTGATTGCATTCCCCAAAATGTACAGAAGAGGAGTAGAAGCCCTCTGTGTCAGATGGGTAATGCGAGCCAGGCTCTTTATCAGTGTTGCTGGTCTTGTTGTCAGTGAAGCATGTTTGGTCTTCTACACTTTGTTTGGGGCTGTAGTCCTGGGCTAAGCCATGGCTCTGACTCTGGCTCTGTGTCTGGTCGGGGTCTTGGTCTGGATCAGTCTGATCTTGGTCTGCGGGGTAAGCCCACTCTCCCTCACTGGCTGTACTAACTCCTGCATCATCTAGCTGGTCTGTAGCCGAGGATGTGAAGGAGCTTGACCTATGACCCTGGCCTTGGGGTCTGAGGTCAGAGTGGTAGGACGGGTCCAGGGTAAATCCCTCATCAATGGCATTGGGCACAGTGTTGAGTGACAGCTCTGAGTCACAGTGTGATGAGCCTGTTAGTGGTGGAGAAGAAGGAGGGGGAATGGTTTCAGAGGTCTGAGAGGGACAGGTAGAGCTGGAACCACTCCAGTTCCCGCTGGATGATTGGTGGTCTTCTTTGTGGTCTACATGGCTGCCCAGGACCCCTGTGGTAGATACAGAGTGAATGGGGCTGCTGAAAGTATCTGAACTGGAGGAGATCTCGCAGCTGCCCATGTCAGCCTTGCGTGGCAAGCGAGAGCGACCTCTCTCCATCCAACCATGCTCAGGGCTCCCTCCTCCTCCTCCCCCTCTGTCTCTCTCTCCAGATCGCTGCAACCTCTTTAGGCTACCGAGCTGCAATGGCTCAGGAGCTGCCTGGTCATCAGTGCTCTCCTCTTCATCCTTCATCATCATCATCATCATCCTTGGGCTCGGGCCAGCTGGAATAAAGTCCTCTGCTTCATATGGTGATAACTCCTCGTCCTCATCATCATCATCATAATTGTCATCGTCATCCTCATCACTGTCCACTAGGCGTCCACCCTCGCGTGGTAGGCTACGAGATCGCAAGCGTCCACCATTGGCTGTGGTACTTGTGTATGTAGAGTCTGACTGGTCACCCAGAGACGAAATGTTGCCTGTTGAATGTGAGAGTGAGGCAGGTATTCCCTGGTGGCCACGCTGAGCTCTGATGCGCCTTCTGGAGGGAGCAGCTGTACCTGGAGAGAAACAGACAGAGAAGAGACAAACACAGAAGAGACAGAGGCACAATCATTATTGTCTCTCCAAATCTCACGTCTTTCTATTACAAGGAACACTTAGAAAGTTACTCTGCCGTTTCACTGCACAGTTTGATGGAGGCAGTCTTAGACTGAGAGCATACTCATTTGATACTACTGGAAGACTAAACATGATAAAATATTCCACTCACACTTCACAAGAAGAAATGGGTACTCAAATCTATGACTGCAAAATAGCAACTTTTGTCATTCACTCTATGTTGGAATAACTATAGTGAACTCATGAGCCCACAGCATGAACCTGAGATACTGAGGGCTGTAATAAACAACAAAATATGGTTTTCCATTGTGACATACTTACATGCTATAAGGAAATCATCTGTCTGGCAGCCAGAGTCGCGAGTGTGATGGAGGCGACCACTGAGTGAGAGTTCTTCCTGACACAGAGACAGTTGGTGGGGGTTGGCATGAACAATCACTGTGCGCTCTCTTGCCACAGGTGACTCATCTGAGTCTGCATGGAAAGAGACACAGCATGATGAATAGAAAGATAAGGATGAAAAAAAGCACAATTTTATCAAGGAAATTATTTGAATGAATGAATTTTGTTGTTAATTTGACATTTTTTTTTGGAACTGAGCTATTAAGATAAGATAAGTATGGCTTATGTACCACAAAAGACTTCAGGAATGGGTGTGTAACATACCCATGTCTTGTTGGACTCGCTTGGGAATACCAGTGATAGTCTTCCTCCTTCTCAGTTTCCTTCTCCTCTGGAGAACCGACTGGGAATGGACAAGAGAGCAACGAGCACTTGCTTCCCTGTCAAAACCAACACCTGCAAAAAAAACAGCACAAAAAGGTAGAGCCATTTAAAAGTAAGTGTAAACACTCCCTGCTCTGAGACAGATATGGTGGAAGCTAATAATTGGGTGCTACTTTGTGTGTTCCCCAGTACCCGTGACATTGATTGGGATGATGCAGGAGGAGATGGCATGAGAGTCTGCCGTTGCTCTTTGATCTGATGCTGGAACACGCTCCTTGGACCAGTTTGTCTGCTTGTCCGTGGTGGAGGGGGCATTAGGGGCGGGGGCCTTGGCTCTGTGGCCTCCTAAGACCTCACCTCCTTCACCTTCCCCCGTCGAGGTAGCCTGACAGAGACACACAAGCAGACAGACAGGAGTAGTGTTAATATCTGTTGTACTGTATCAAGCCAGCAGTTCTAATACAACAGGCCATTCAGGGGACAGTTTAAAAAACTGTCCCTGAATAAGAAATTATTTTCAAAGCTGATGTACAGCATGTCAGAGACACTATCTAATGATCTAGGAATATGTACTGACAAAACCACTACAAAAAATAGTTTGAAGCTAGAAAGAAGTAAATGCAGAATAACTAATGTGACAAGAGCACAAACAGGGTTAAACAGAGAGTGAAAACAACACAAATATTTACAGACAGATACCTTTCTAATCCATGGAATGAAGATGCAACCTTCAATAGAGGGAGGTGAGTGAAAGCACTCAAACTATGAACACAAAGTACAAAAAAAAGCAATGGCATTGTGATCAATGAGGGATCCAAAAGATGAAATTGTTGCAAATGAAAGATCAAAGGAAAGGCAAAAAAGAAGGAAAGAAAGAAAGAAAGAAAGATGAAAGAAACAGGCAATGTAATATTGTAATAGAAATAGTCTAAGATGACACTTGGAGTAGCCATTCATAATTTCTAATTTTTATTTAATCAGGAAAGCTTTCCTCTTGAATGAAATCACATGGTAGATGCCTCGTCTTGTTCATCACCTTATGTCCCAAAACATTTGCGTTTCCTCATGCTTATTTACTCTGTCTCTTGACAATTGCTTTAGGAAAATTATCAATTTAAAATTTCTGATCATAACTGTCAAGTGTATAATTAACCATCCAAGCATGTGCATGTATATGAAAGTATATTGTGGGAGTTTCAGGATGTATGGAATGAGAACCAATGCATCCTCATGCATCTCCATTACCTTTCTTTGGATGGTCTGAATGTCTGCTTCTCTTCCTGGTCTCTCCTTTGGCAGCGAGAAAGACACACACACACACACACACACACACACACACACACACACACACACACACACACACACAGTACATGAAGTCTTTCAGCGATGAATACAGAATGACTGCAATTACCATTCACCAATTTATGCATTTGCTTACTTTTCTCTGCATGGTTTGGATTTCCGTTTCTCTCATGGTCCTCTCCTTCAGGAGGTTCAGAAAGGAAGAGAGAAAGGTCATCAGAGTGGAATGGGGTTGAAAAAACCTGTGTGTATATCTAAGTGATGGCGCCATTGAAATTATGTTCACAATGGGATTTAATCTAGCAGGGAAGTGCTACAATGAATGGCAGACACACAACATTGGGGACATAGGAGACTGTGCACAAATGAATATAAAAGTATAAAAGGGGATATATGGTACTGCCAGTGGAACTCAAGATATTAACCCTTTAAGACCCGAGCAAACTGGCTTGATTTCTTTCAAAAACATGGGAAAAAAATGCTGAAGACAAACTTAGCATGACATTACCTGAAAATTGCAAATACTACTACTAGTACTACTACTATTACTACTACTACTACCACCAATAATAATAATAGTAATAGAAGAAGAAGAAAGAGGAGGAGGAGGAGGAGGAGGAGGAGAAGAAGAAGAAGAAGAAGAAGAAGAAGAAGAAGAAGAAGAGGGCAACATAAGAAATAAAACAAATAAAACAAAAATTCATTGATAATTATTCAAGTTAAATATTCAAAATTGTGTTACTTAAATATTACTTAATTTCCAGTCATTTCCTTGCTTTTTTTTCTTTCCATATTTTTTCCTTTTCTTTTTTTTCTAATTTTTGGTCATTTCTTGTAGCCTAAATTTCTTGTTTTTGAGTTTTCTCATGTTTTTGAAAAAATCAAATCAAATCAAATGAATCTGCTCAGGTTTCAAAGGGTTAAGCAACAACACACAATGACCACACAGATAAACCAAGGGCTATTACCTTCCTGGGTTGATAGTCTAACTCTCGCTCTCTCTCTGCTCTCTCTTGCTGCATGGCAACATCAAAATGAAACACTGTGTCAATTTATTGCACCACAGCTCTGACAGGTATGAAGGCAGACAGTAATCACAAATTAAATGAAATAAAACACACAGCTTTAAAATTCCAGCTAAATTAGAGCATCTTTATAAAATGTTGGACAGCCAGCAGCCGCTTTGCTGTTTTCACTAAATTATAGCATCTTTGCTGTGGAGTAGAAAATCTGGTGTGGAATTTGTTACTGCAGTGGTTTGAACCATTATATAGTGAACATGACAGGTAAAGTGTGTGACTTAGGGTAACTACATAGAAATTTGTGAAAACAATGACTGCAGTCACTGCAATTACCTACATGAGAGAAAAAAATAAACAAATATTTCAGGCTTTCTCAAACATTAGCATGAGACCCTACACAGGTCGTTCATTAGTATTCACCAATCAGTATTTGCAGTTCTATCACTTTGATGACACTTTAAAACAGTGGTGCAAGACAGATTCTTGTAATTGGTTGGCCTCAAGTGTACAACATTTTGTTAAAAATGTTACATAAGAAATCATTATTTATCTCCATTTTAGTCCATACCTCACTCATACTGTATAAACTGGTCCATATGTCTCAGGTGGGTATATTCATGTATAGAAATTCATTCATTCATTCATCTTCTAAACCGCTTATCCTCACTAGGGTCGCGAGGGGGTGCTGGAGCCAATCCCAGCGCTCATAGGGCGAAGGCAAGGAAACACCCTGGACAGGTCGCCAGTCCATCGCAGGGCAAACAGACAAACACTGACATTCACACACACAGTCATACCTAGGGGCAATTTAGCTTCTCCAATTCACCTGACCTGCATGTCTTTGGACGGTTGGAGGAAACCCACGCAGACACGGGGAGAACATGCAAACTCCACACAGAAAGGACCTTGGGTGGGAATCGAACCCAGGACCTTCTCACTGTGAGGCGACAGTGCTAACCACTGTACCACTATGCCGCCCATGTATAGAAATTGCCCCCCATTTTTGTGCTGGATCCAAATATAATGCTGTCCAATTGTATGTTTTTTACATGTATTTTTAAGTAGTAAGTGCCTTCTCTACCATGTCCTGAACAAACTTCATCTGCTGCATTGTCCTTACCGCTCGTGCCAAGCGACTCCTCTGTTGCCGTCGGATGGTGTGCGGTGAGGGGAAGGTGGGCATAGGGGGCGCCACTGAGATAGAGATGGTCACCCTGTTCCGCTCCCGACTGGTGGACCGCTGGCGCTGCTGTTCGTCTGTGAAGCACAAGGAAGTCCACACATGAGCACTCGCATACATGTGTGCACAGATTTGCACATCACTGGTTGCACGTGTGCTGTGCAGCAGTGTCCCTCACCTCGGTGCAGGGCCCTGAGACTGAGCTGGGCATGTCGGTGCAGCTCCTCCACACATGGTGGTCGAGTACAGGGGTGAAACACGTTGTGTTGCTGGTGCCATGGAGCCTGATAGTGAACTGATAGCTTACTCTCTACGTCCAGATTTGACACCGCTAAGGAGAGAGAGAGAGAGACAGAGCAACATTAACATTTCATAAAGCAGCCACAGAAATGGGAAAAATTACAGTTTGTCTGCACATGTGCAGGAGATTAATGCTTTATTTGTGTTTGGGTATGTGCTATTATTCATTCAAGGGGACAGAAGACCATTTTCTGGCTGCTTTAGGCCGTGAGCTCCAAACACAAGGTAAGGAAACATCATAGCTGTTATAGATGCTGTAATAGGACATTTGTATATTATGCCAACAGACAAGGCTCACCACTTCACAAGTAATGCCTATTCCACCAACACCAAGGAGAAATAACTATAAGCTGAGATCCAGGCCGGGTTTTGACTTTTACCACCAACTAACATGGGAGACTAAAGCCAACCAATACATGAAAATACACTAATAAAGGACACAAATTAAGGAAAACATAAAAAAAAAAAAAAAAAAAAATGAGCCTCTAAAACCTATTATGAAAAAAAAAAAAACATCTAACATGAAGAGCACATGACTTTCCTCAGTCTTTCTGCATTGAGGAGTGAAAGAGACAGGCCATGCCTCACCAGCAGGTGGCAGCTAAACCCACTTCTCTACAGCTGTGCACAAACCAGCCATCTACAGTACATTTCCTTCAATCCTCCATCTTTGCTGCTGCTGCTGCTGCTAGTTATTATTACAAAACAATAATAACACAAAAGCTATAGTTTGCGTGTCGTGGAGCACCTACAAACTCTGGCTTTAAATCTCCAGAGATCACAATCACAGGGCGAGGGACAGGGACGGAAAGAGAGAGGGACAGCAAGTGTTCCCCTCTCTTATCCCTCTCTCTCAAAACCCCATCCGTTCATTTAGAATTCAGAATGCAGTTGTGTCCTTGAAAGCCACACTGTACATCAGTATCCAGGCAACCTTTCATTGCTCAACGAGGCTAGAATTTGTCTGTAATTAAATCAGTTAGTTAACATTATCAGCACTTGGCCCCTTTTTAGCTATTGGGTTAAAGAAGCACAAAAAGCATAACCACTGTGTATTCAAGTACACAATCAGAGCATTTTGCCCCAAAGACTGTGAGGTGCAGTAACTAAGAGAAGATACTGCTTGTCCCTTTCTGGAGTGCTCTCCCCAGCCATCACATATCTAAAGACTACAGAATGCATCACAGAAAAGAGCATGATTACACACCACCGGGCCAGTCTGCAGGAGGACACAGCCTATATCAAATTTGGAAGGTGCAGATTGTAGGTACTGCTATAAGGATAGATATTTGGAAATAATGGTGTCAATAGTTTTGCTCATTGTTGATGAATAAGTTTGATTTACTTTGGTTCCAACTGGAGGTCCTCTGGCTGTTCCTTGTGTTAGCAACACAGAGTTAGTCTTTAGTTACATCCACAAAATCAGCAAAGTGTCATGCCTCGCTTCTTTTAAAAGTCCTGCTTGTTAGTGGTAATTACATTAATAGAGGTAAAAAAGAAAGAGAGAGCTTGAGAAACCAAGTTACAGCAAAGGTGGGTGTTTCTTTGAAAACAGTCTGCAGAAGGTGCTGACCTAGTTCCTGTGAGTCTGTCAAATTAGTGGATTTGTTCCTGTAGCTTTACTCCCCGCCTCTCGCTCTGTTCGTCCTCATCTTCCTCCCTCGCACCCCTTCCTTCGCCTTCCCCCGCCTTTATTCCTTCTTCTTAATCTCTTGCTGCTGCTATCTAATTGTGTCATCGTTATCAACATCTTCATCATCATCACAGTGCAGGACCGAATTACTCAGCAACATTTTCCAAGGCTGTTTTCTGCCATGCGTCATCGAAAAAAAAAAAACCCCACAAAGGATCAAACAATTCACACATAAACACACACAACCTTTACAAGCCTGTCTCCTCTCTGAGGCGACAAAAACACAACCTTGCAACATTACAGGGATATATCACCATTAAGATCACAATATTGTAATGACATTAACAAACTAACACATTTACTGAATTGATACATGATAACAAAATTCCATTATTCCAGAAGAGAATCATGGCCTTGCATGCACTGCAGTATGTGTGGCGTGTGAATCAACAGATCCAAAATAAGACGTCACATTTAAACAAAATCTCCTTTAATGCTTTGTGTGCATTCACAACATACAAAGGACTCAATGCACTGATCAAAATGTATGGAGGTGATTGTCACCTGTCAAACTGAGGAGGTGACGTGTGCAGTAAAGCTTTTATTACTGAGCAGCTACCAGCTAACAGATATTTCAGAATATCTGCACAGCCAAGAAAACAAATGAACAAATAATGCAGCGCAGTATACACACCTACAACAGGCAAGCTGCAGATGATGCTATAGCTATTAAACAGTCTATAGCTGGGTGACACCTTTACCATATCTTTACATACAAAAACAAAACATATAAGCAATTAAATGTGTTTTCCACACTGGACTGATGTACAGGATGCATCCATAGTTCCCTCTTTCCAGTTATTTTCTCACTACCTGCTGCTGAAAAGGTTCCACAAAACATGGACAAGGGTGTGCTAGATTAAAAGTGATTCAAAAGCAGGACAAAGGCCAACAAATGATACCCAGAAAAAATTTTAAACACAGTGATGCTGCAAGGAAGGCAAAAAATCACAGAAGAAGGTAAAAGCAAAAAGCCAGTGATGGTTTAACTAGCATTTAAAAATGGCTTAAATTCTTGCATTCAACATTTTTTTTTTTTTTTTTTTAGAGTTTCACTTTCTAAACAGACCCCGGTTTCCATACCTGCATTGTCGCACTTCTGCCTTGCTCTTGCTATCCTCCTCCTCTTTCTCCTCTGCATTTGATTGTAATGAAGCTTATGCTGGGAGTTACCCATTAATAACCAGCAGGACTAACCAAGACCCATCTGATCTGGAGATCCAGTCCTGCCTGGCAGAGGCTGCACCTGAGTGTGGCTGAACACGCTCATGTAGGCTCTCTCTCTCCCTCTCTCTCTCTGTTGCTCTCTCTTCCTCTCCCTCTCTCCCTCTCTCTCTGTCTCTGTCTCTCACCCATCATTCCTCTCCTTTTTATTCTCCTCCATCTCCCTTCCTCTCATCCTCAAATCTGCAGGTGCGGTGTCAGCAACTTGCAGTGTCATCATCGGGACTTGCATGCCAACAGCACCAATTGAATCGAGGAGAAGAGAGGGGAGACGAGGAGAGAGGAGGGGTAGGCGAGAGAGGAGGATGCAGAAGGGAGAAAGTTCGATTAGCACACCACAGAAAACACTATAATGAACCAGATCAGAATTTAGCAGACCAAAACCCCCAGCAGCTGCTGTCCCTTTTTCACAGAAGACACACTGCTACACCAATAACCGGTCATCTGTGTTAACATTAAAAATCACTACGGGGGCAAAAACCATCCATGGAGGGAGCTGACATTTGCAATTAGCACACTGGTTGCCGACGTGCCACTGCCTTGTTTGTGCACTCTCTTTCTGGTATAGCTCTATCATGCTGGGTCTCTCTCTGGTCCAGATGTGAGAGTATCTAAGGCATTAATAGAGACTGTATTAGGGTTAGTATCTGGGTCAGGCAGCACACTCACTACAGCGCTGGCTGGAGATCTTGTCATAGCAGAAGGCTGTTATATAAGAAACACTTGCTGGCCGGTTCTGTAGAGGAAACACTGCACAGTGTGTGTAGACCTACGACTGAACACACACCACTCATCACTTCATTCGGGAGTAGTAGCACCAGTTCTCCATATTAATATCAGTGGCAGTCTTCCAGTGCAATTACAAACTTTAGTTAATGGTTTGCAGGAATACTGTTATTGATACTACTGATGTGATATCTCCTTACTGGCTGAACAACTTCTCCCAACTAAAGCCCTGAAAATACTGCATTTTTGGGACTGATACCGATTTTGATAATTGGGAAGGAGAAAAAACTTCCAATAACATTATACTGGCTGATATATTTTTGTACACAATATCATATTTGTGACAAGGAATTTGGTAGTAAAATGGTTGTAATAAAAATATAAACTGGAGGCTTAATTATTTTAGTTGAATGAAAACTTGTTAACACAATCCATGACTGCTGGACTGTTGGACAAACTATGTAATAATAACACTAGTATTTACTGTTTTTATTGCAATATGTACTGCATTTTTTTTTTTTTTTTTTTTTTGCATATCAGCCAAAATATGAAGGAAGGTATCTGTGATGAGCCAATATAGGCAGTTAACAGCAATCAATCAACAGATTGTCCAACACACCAACACGCTTAATCACTCAAATTCTGGTGATTCTATAGTTCAAATCAGCACCAATCACATTAACTTTCTCCTGCACTTTAATGTTTATTTGTTTTTTTTCCATTAGCCCTCTTTGTCTGGGATTGTCCCACTGACACAACACATCCACAGTACATCAGTCCACTCATGATGATGACGACAATGATGATGATGATGACACTCACCATCCACATCATCATCATCATCATCATCATCGTCCTCACAACTGCCAACACATTTTTCAATAGTTCTTAAATCAACTTAACCATGACGGTCCACTCTGCAACATGCGGTGACTTTAGAGCAAAGTGTTAAATTAAATTAATCTAACCCTATAATCTCAATGAAAATGCACTATTTACAGACTAGCACTGTACAATCCCAGTGTACTGCACACAGAGCCATATTGGATTCAGGATCCAGACTGATGTCAGCTAGATTATTTCGTCACATTGGCACAGTATAATTCAAAGTGAAACGTTATTTAACAGAATAAATGATGCTGAAAAGGTAAACCTGGTGAAATACTGAGACTAGTTTGAAGAAGGGCAGAGAGGTGATGGACGGTACCTTTAGATCGCACAGGGACACAGCCTAGACCCAGACAAGCCAAAGCCATGGTCAGCCACAGTCCACTGCCACCCTCCCCGTTTTCCTCTCTTTTTTCTTTTTTCTGTCCTTTCTCCTCTGTCTTGCAGGCTCCTCACCACCGGTCTGTTACCATGCCAGTAATACTACATTGTTCCCTCGCACACGCACACCCGGGACCTTTCTAAAACATTCCTGTACAACATCTAGACTAGCAACATCTGCACACACAGACCCTCCCCCTCCAGCCCCCACCGCCTCCCCACCCACCTGCTGTCTCTGCTCTCTGCTCCCTCCGCCCGGCCCAACGCACCACTGGAAATAAATAAATCTTTCCCTCGCGCTGACACGTGGGCAGTGTACTTTGGCCGCGACAAAAGTTACAAATATCATATCGAGGGGCCGACCCACCTACACTTCACTGCAACCTAAACACCTCTCTGTGCACCCTCGGCTGTCCCTATGATTCACCCCCGTCAGCCGCTGTCAGATGGTAGGGTCCCGCCTGGGCATGGCCTGTCCCTAACCGTAATCTCTTTATGATGCAGTAATATGGGTGGTGTGTGGTGGCGGTGGTGGGGGGCAGCTCAGCCATGCCATATTAATGTATTAATCCACCACATACTGGGAATATGTATCACGTGCTCAATCCTCTGTTGCTGCCACCGAGGAATGATGATCTAAGTGTGTGTATGTGTATGTGTGTGTGTGTGTGTGTGTGTGTGCGACAGTGTTTGTGTAAAAGCATGGCCCAATACCGATAATTGCAGACTATGCCTCAAAAAAGTAACGAAAAGGAATCCTAATACCATTGAGTGTCCTATTTGAGGAAATATAGTCTTTGTCTTCACTGATTATGAGGAGTCCCTTTGCTCTTGGTGAATACATAGTATGAGAGAGAGAGAGAGAGAGAGAGAGAGAGAGAGAGAGAGAGAGAGAGAGAGAGAGAGAGAGAGAGAGAGAGAGAGCGAGAGAGAGCTCTGTCTGGTAATCTGCTGTAATCTGGAGCTCTGGCAGTTTGCTGACCTTGGAGCAGAGCTGCTGCCGGAGCTGGCAGTCTGCTAGAGCTCGGTGGGAGCTTTCAGCCTCCCACCATGAATGACACAGGCGCACAAAAATATCTGTACACATACAGCCCTCCACGTGTGTGCACACACCACTCACACTGCAGTGATCGACATCAACACAAAACTGTGGATATCCCATATGTGAATAGGTCCACTCGCAGCGTTGAGCACCAGGACAGGAGAGTGTTTGGCCTGATTTAGTTTCCCCACACAGACCTGCTGTGAGCTTCGGAGCATCCTGTTGCCACTGCAGCTTTTTGTCAGTCAATTAGTGGAGTAATCTATGAAAGATTAGACATAGATCACAGACCTTTTAACCTTTTAACCCCACAGGATTGCAACCTTTGAATGGGGTCTTAATGGTTCATCCTGCCGGAGGAGCTTAAGCTGCTGAATCATTAAATCAGCATTATGTTTTGAATCACCTCATAAAAACTCACATTTATGTAATGATCTTTTATTATTTGTCCTTGACTTCCCTTTTTAGGCTTTACTTTGATGTTTGCTGCTCGCATAGTCTTTCATTTTCTCATTATTGTTTACTTTTTTCTGATTCTTCTTCTTCTTTTTTTTTTTATTTGACTACTACTGTTATTGCAATATCCACTTCAGTGATGTTTAGCTGAACCTGGCATTCCCCATTTAACAACTCCACTTCCTACAGTCAACATATAGCTTGTTTATGGATGAACACTAAAGTACACAGGCTAATAAGGACTGCTGGGAGTAAATAATGCAACTAGAGAGAGACAGCAAGCAGTTTTGATAAGAAGCATGTATGAGATGTCTCTGTTTCTGAATCTGGACTTCACACTTTGCAGTGTTCCTCTCTTGCACCCAACTGTCCTGTCTGCCTTGATGTAGATCTAGGTCTATATTTGTCTCAGTCTATTTGTTTCCAGCCTCCTTCCTCACAATGTGAATAAATCATACTGCAGGAGGTAGCTATTTACCCCCTCCTCCTTCTCCA
The DNA here is from genome assembly GCF_902150065.1 of Myripristis murdjan. NCBI lineage: Eukaryota > Metazoa > Chordata > Actinopteri > Holocentriformes > Holocentridae > Myripristis > Myripristis murdjan. The sequence goes on from NC_043982.1 coordinate 10,619,117, forward strand.
GCTGCACACCTGCACTATTGTTCAGCCTCCCTCCTCCTCATCCCCTCACTCTGCCCCTATGACCCATCCCACATTCATGCTGTAACAGGTGTGCGAGGCCTGAGTGTGTGTGTGTGTGTGTATGTGTGTGTGTGAGAGCGGGCTTCAGGGTGCACCCATTTCTATAAAGGTTGAGGCCCATCTGTAATGCCTGGCAGGGTTGCAGCTCAAGTCTTATTTTTAGCCGTTGACACATCACTGTGAGCCCGACAAGCCAGGGAAAATATCAGCAGCGTAACAGCAGGTTAAATGTCCATGGGATTATTTCCTCGCTCCCCCTCACATGGTTTACCTGATAGGGCAGCTGCCGCTGAAAGCTTTCCTATACTGCCTCCTAGTGGCGGAACAGCAACACTACACAGAATCAGTGCAGCTGGCAGAGCTGCCGGTGGATATCTGAGATGTCAGTGGTGAAAATCACCTCAGTGAAATCAAGCGTCAGTCTGTGAATGCCGCCATATGTTCACAATACCACCACGCTATGGATGGATTTTCTGTATGTTTTGACTAAGTTGTGCATAGTAAACACCAAAATGGAAAGCATAAGGAGTGGCTATTGTTTCATGGAATAAAGCAGCACTGTCTTAATTCTTGCCATGGAGGCACTACATTATGTATCTGTATTATAGTAGACCACTGACCCATTCTCCTCTTTGGCTCTATCAAGTATATATACGGGGTTGGCTGGGTGCAGACTTTGACCTCAATGATTTATTGCCATTGTGGCTCTGTCTGTTGCCCTCACCGAATGTGCACATAAACGTTTTGAAGTATTCAAAATCTAATTTGGCTTTACACATCAATGTCACATGCAGCAGACAGAAACACATTAACAAATTAGCATAATAACTCTAAAAAAAACTCCAGTAAGTTTCTGTGTCAGTGGACACATAATTGCTGAGAAAAACAGCAGCAGGAGATCAATGTTTTATCAACTCATGTTGTTGCAGATCCTCCTCTCCTCACTCAACCTTTTCTGGGGATTCTGGGTTACCCCAGTCCTCATCAATATTGCAGCATTGTTCCTAAAGAGGCAATAATCAGGGAAGTGAATATAAAGAAAACATCAGAGTAGAACATCATTCCAGTGTAGTGTAAACTGGAGAAAAAGTAAAAACATAATTAATTACAATTGTAATATAAACAAAGACATAATATAGCATAAAACAAGCATTACTAAATAGTGTGGAATAGAGCACATATATTCTATTCTATTCTATTCTGTTCTATTCTATTCTATTCTATTCTATTCCCACTGTATAAATTTCTGTATGTTATTAGATTGACATTGTTGCACACAGGTGCATGGACATATGTATAAATTTGCAAAAATACTGGTGCTCTCATCAGTGTAGACACAAACCACCCACACACTATACCTGAACACTTACTCTAAATATTGCCAAAATCTTAGTATGGCCAAGTGCAATATCCAAATCACAGGAGCCGCATTTCTTTGATCCAGGTAAAATGTGTGGCAAAACAGTAGTATACAGTATTTTGATGCTACAGAGATGGCCAGACCTACAAATCTGATTTTCCAGAAGTAGGAAAATGTGTCCCTTTGCTACAGACTCCAGCAAAAATCATATCATCATTATCATCATCGTCATCACACGTATATTTTTTCAGTGAAAATGAAAACTAAGACCCTACAGTTGCCAGTAGTCATATGAGAACTGCGATAATGGTCAACAAATAAACGCATAAAAAAATAAAACTAAAAGATGGGGTGCAGGTTTAGTTGAGGTACCAGACAGGTCACCTGAGGTCCTCAGGTCTGTCAAGTCACATGCTGTACACTTATCCGCTTGCATAAGTTACTTAGCACGGATTTTGGTGAATCACCCTAATGGCTAGAATGGAATAAACAAATCCTTTGGTTCTTTCTGTCCCTCTGTTTCCCTCTCTCTCCCTCTCTCTCTAAACTTTTACAACCAGTGTACCACTCATCAGATAAATGGCATTCATTGAGTGGGTGGTGAGCAGGTTTGGACTGATGCTGTGGCTCTATCCTCTCTGGGTTTGGCTTCCGGTGGGCCGCTCAGTCTTCAGCCTCTGTCAGTTTTAGGTAACAGGACAGAGCCGCGGCAAAGCCGACAAACATGTTTAGTTCACATCGTTACAGCAGGCATCTGTAAAGGGGTCTCCCCTGTTTTCTCTCCCCCAGAAGCACGACACACCTCAGATCACCTCAGCGTAGATCAGCAGCAGGAGGGTGGGAAATAAACGCCGCCACCACGCCAACAGTGGTGCCGGGGGTGTGTGGGTACGTGCGTGTCTTTGTGCTTGTGTGTGTTCATTTTCATATTGTTCTGCATCCGCTTGGCAAACACATTGAGTTCATCCAGCACATTCTGCCACTGTGTGTGTGTGTGTGTGTGTGTGTGAGTGTGTGTGTGTGTATGTGCGCGTGTGTGTGTTTGTGAACACTTCAGCCATGTTGGTGGAATGGCACAAGACAAGCCATCGCCCATGTTATTTTTAACTGCGTGTCTCCATGGAAACCGGCACATATGCTGGGAGGGGGGGGGGTGATCTCCTGCTGTGCGTGTGCTGCAGAAGATTCCTACCGCTGGTCATAGTGTGCATGGGTGTGTATGTGTGTGTGTGTGTTTGTGTGTGTGTGTGTGTGTGTGTGTGTGTGTGTTTGAGTATATGTGTGTATGAATTATTTTGGTAACAATTTTTTTTCATCCAACGAGTCCAATTAAATTTAAATAATCTTGTTAAATAAGTATATTTTCTGAGCTTAGAATGTGTGTATGAGAGAGAGAGAGAGAGAGAGAGAGAGAGAGAGAGAGAGAGAGAGAGAGAGAGAGAGAGAGAGAGAGAGAGAGAGAGAGAGAGAGGCAGAGAGATCTAAGGCAACCTCGCCACCACCAACATATTTGACCACAAGGGGGTCTGGTCTGCCTCTCCAGCCTGGATTAACCCAAACTGAGCCGCAAGTTCAATAAATACAATGTCTTCTAAATATAATCCGCTATGTCTCTCATGAGCATTTTTAGCTGCAGTGATGTGTAGCCCTGGTTTCAGTATCACAGAGTAAACTGTGGTTTCCCTTTAACATCATGTCTATGCTACAAAAACATCATTAGAGCACTCTGTCAGAAACACAGAGCCAGGAAAAGATGCAGTGTAGCGGAGGGATATGACAATCCTGGTTCTGGGCAAAATAGCATTAACGTGGTTTCTTTTTGCTCCTACGTGCTTTACATCACCAACACTGATGCTCCATTTATAATTAATGGATCAGCTCATCTGTAGTGACTAAGATGTCCCTCTCTTTGTGGAGGTGTTGATTTAAGGGTTTATGTCGGATGAGGACGTTCTCCTATACGTCTTGATTTAGAAGCCATCCGACAGTTATCTACTGAGTGAACGTAGTCGTTTCTATGGAAACAACTTAAAGATTAAAGCTGTGAGGAGTTAGAGCCGCGCAAGTGTGATTCCCACAATGCTTTCTGCCTGGGGATCTCAGGGAGAGAGAGTGAGAGTGAGAGAGAAGGAGAGAGAGAGACAGAGAGAGAGACAGAGAGAGAGAGAGAGAGAGAGGGAAAGAGAGGGAGAGAGAGGGAGAGGGGGGGACATAGATGAGTGAGTGTGTGTGCAAGTGTGTGTTTGTGTCAGCTCTAGAGGTGCTGTGCTACAAATCCCTACTCTATTGTGACAGCTCACATGACCAGAAACACTAAACTCAGCATCCACACACACACACACACACAGTTTCCTGAGCATCACTGTCCCTAATTGGAGCATGGCATCCTACCTCTTCCTCTCTCTCACAATCTCCCTGATCTCTTTCAGTTTTCTCTATCTCCCTTGCATCCAATCAACCATTTGCATCTTTTCCTCTTTTGGATTTAATGTATGTGCCTTCTCCCCATGTTCTCTCTCTCCCTCTCTCTCTCTTTCTCTCTCTCTCACTTCCTCTCTCTCTCTCTCCATCCCTTCCCCCTCCCCCTGGGTGATGCCAATGCTGTTGTCAGGCTGGAGCTGAAAGCAGCCAATCGCGTGGCTCTGTGCTGAGGAGCTCTGGGGTGATGTTAGGCAGTTTCACGCTCATACGCTGAGCTCTACCAAATGTAGGTCATGCTTCTCCTCTGTCTCCCTCTCTCTCTCTCTTTCTTTCTCTCTCTCTTTCTCTCTATCTCACAGACTACACATAGACACAACTCTTCACCGGTTCACACACACACACACACACACACACACACACACACACAACAGATAAGCATGTGTGCACCTTAGCACACACAGTCAAACACAGGGTGGGGTGCTACTGTACTCAATGGTGACATTCTCTGCTGTTTGGTAACTACTGGTGGATCGTGATATTCATTCTGCAGCCATTTTAATGTTTTTATTCCAGTGAATATATTCTAAGTCTTTTTTTTCTCAAGAGAGAAATCAATAGAGGATGAAACAAAAAATCCTTTCTCCTCTCCTGAACTCATCTTGAATTTCTATTGAGAGTGTAAGCATGTTTGCGGTAGCAGAATCAGGATTATGGGGCAAAAAAGAACAAAGTAGACACCCAATAGGAAAACAGAGACCTGCATCAAGCAGCCCCAGTGAATCAACTCTTAGGCTGAAAATGCTGATTGTATAAAATATTAGGGAGATTTACGCTTCTGATAATGTACATTGATGAGACGAATACAGGGCTCTGTCTCAAACTGCACTCTAATTCAGCAGGTAGTGAGCTGCCCAGGGAGTCAGCCACTCTCCTGGGTGTCTCGATGCCGAATTCGTTACAGTGCATTGTAAAGTGATGCTGCATTCATGGGGACTGCCCATTGGTCCAAAGAAACCCCATATCGAAACCCCAATAGTTCAAAAATGTCCCACTGGACTGAAACTCGCCCCATCATCCCACTTTGCCGCTGTAATGCTTGAAATTTCCTCACTGTGGGACTAATTAAGGAATATCTTATCTTATCTTATTTCTTAAAAGCAAACCACCATTATTCTGAACCCCCAATATTCTGAAAAATGTCCAGTGTGTAAATTTGGTTAAGGTTAGGCAGCGATTTCCTCAGATTAAGGTTAGGGTAAACAGGAGTGGATGCATTTCTCGACCAGGATATGAAACACCGCCAGTTACTGAACTCAAACAACTCAAGAGTTTGTGTTTTTGGAGCAATGGGCCTTAAGGGCAATGGACGTTTGTTTTCAGGGTAACGGGCCATTGGACTTATTGGTTTTTGGTCCAATGGGACTTTTTCTGACTATTGGGTTTTGGAATAATGGGCCATCGGACCAATGGCATGACACTGCATTCACACCCTGTATGACAGATCAGAAGTCTGATCTGACAACTCGACTTGACGACTTGAGAGTGTTCAAGTGTTTGTTCAAATTGTTGGGAATGATCATAGTTAACAACGAGATGACTTACATGCTAATAGTAAACTCTAAAGCTAATGCTAGTCAGTCTGAATAAATGTCTGTAAATCTGTAGAGACATTTATAGCTACAGACGTCCTAGTAACCTATAACAAACTGTATTAATGGCAAAGCTTCCGTGATGAACTCCTTGTCAATTCTTGTCAAAATCTTCCATGTTGATGATGTTTTGTGGAACAACGGTGAGAAATTGTGCAGAAGCAGCACATCCTGAGTTTCCAAGGAGTAAATATGAGTCAAAAGAAGACATGTTTTGTAAGAGAAGAAAACTCACAGGTGCGTCACAGGTTTTGTATCTATGTCAACAACACTGAAATATCAACATCACCACTCTCAGGTCCGACTGATCTGATGCCACAAATGGGCTTTTCTTTAGCGTCGGTCTGACCTATCACACAGTTCAGGATGAGCTGATTTGCCCAGTGCAAACTTCTGCTCCATTTCCTTGGGTGTTACAAAGTTAACACTGTCACCTAGGTGATGAGTCAGTCCCAGGGTGACGATACAGTTGGTTCCCTGAAAAGGAGCGACAGTGACAATACCAGCACATTTCTGACGAGTCCAGAGATTTTAAATTAGAAGCGGAGTGACCACAAAAAAGTGCTCTGAAAAAAGACACTGGATGCAGCGCCTTTCTCTAGAGCGCCGCATGCTGCCACATGCGCTCTCTCCTGATTGGAGACAATTAAGAAACAATGCTGGTGGTCAGAGAGAAACACTACAAGGACACAAGCCCTTAGTGATTTCCCTTATTATTGCAATACCAATTGCACAGGAGAAATTACTGATAAGGGAGCAGATAAGACAGAGGATTTTTAAACTCTGAGACAGTTAAAATACGGATTTTGCATAAGAGGTCATATCTCAGTACCAGTAAGATGCATATTTATATTTTAGTGAAAATATCAACTCTCCTGTAAAGAAGTCATATGTTATAACAAGACTCAGTCCTGCCACAGCTGGCTTGGGATATGGCCCAATGTTGAACTCTCAGATTATTTAATGTAGCATCAGAATCTCCAGAAAGGTCAAATGTATAGATTGCTGCAAAACTGATTCACAGCATTACATTGGCTTTAGTGTCTTAGTCTGATGATAACTGCAACAGCCTTTTTAAGTATCAGTGACAGGCAAACCCTCCAGTAAATAGAGCAAAATAAAGATTCTGTGGGCAGGCCTTGTCTATCAATCTTAACTGATACTGCCAAATTGAAAAAAATCTTAACTGTTTATTTTTCAAAACCCCTCTCTCTTCTCTCTCATACATGTTGCTGTCCATTGAAAACCACTCATCTCCAAAATATCAGATTTTCAGAAACTATGAAAAACAGTCATCTTTTTAGTTTGACAGCTGGGCACTTTTGTCTAATTCATTCTGACAAACTTTAATAAACCCAAGGGTTGCATAACTTTCTGAACCCATAGAGGTGAGGGTAAATTCTCAAATTAAGTAAAAACATGAAAATCACCAAAACATGGAGACAGGCGGTTTGCAAAGGACAGTGACCACTATGCCTTACATATCCAACCTCATGCATATGATCTGGCATGAAAATTAAATAGAAGAAAAACCTTGAACTAACCTGCACAATATAAAGAGGTGCCTAAAGGACAAAAAAAGTTTTATTCTGTAGTGCTCCTGTGACAAAAAAAAAGTCCCAGAGTTCAAGTTGTGGGTGAGTTGGTGTGAGTTGTGGGTGAGCATCACCTGTATCGCTGTGTTAGAGGCACACTGCAGCTCCCTGCATCCACACACTGTACTATGCTACAGTTTCAGTTTCTTGGTGAGAGTGAAAACTGCTCACATTTATCTGTGAGCTAAAACACTGGTTACTTTTCAGACAAAAATCTACACTGAATCATGCCTCAAATTATTTCTGCATTCTGGCATTGCCAGAATTTTTTTTTTTTTTTTTTTTTTTTTTTTTTTAGCTTTTGGACAAAAGCTGCTCTTGTATTGACATTTGGCTCCCACTTCATTGCTTACAGGCGGAACCTCTCTTCTCACATTGCTTTGTTGTGGGATATGAATTAGCACTACTCCTGCTGGGGGCTGCATATTTGCCAGCAGCACCAATTTATGTCTAACCCTAATCAAAACCTCAACCGTAACCTAACCCTGATTCAAACCTTGAGCCTAACCTTAACCAACAAGCCAAAATTAGCCATATTTCCACCCAAAACATCCTCACAGCCTGAATTGCCCTCACAAGAACGGCAGTTTCTCAAAAGTTGGTCCTCACAAGTATAGAAAAACACCCATCCTCACACACACACACACACACACACACACACTCCTCCTCAGAGACAGAGAAAATCATTTATACTTCCCTGGGTTGCCGCTGCTAGGTTGACCTATTTTTGTCCAGACCTCTCTCTCTCTCTCTCTCTCTCTCTCTCTCTCATTTTGTCTCTCTATCTGTCTGTCTCTCTCTTCCTCTCTCTCAAGCCCCATAATTCACCCTGCTAAATAATTCACAACCACTATATAAGCATCCACTCTACTAAACGACAGGGCTCAGGAACACAACAACAGTTTTTACAGGTGAATTTTACACATAAATGGAACAATGTGCGAATATCTTCTATAGGGGAAGGATTTTCATAGGGGAAGATTTTTTTTTTTTTTTGGAATCAGATGTATAAGCTACTTGTAGAAGCTCAAGCTCTAAGAGGGATCAGTTAGGTTCTGATTTACATTCACCACGTCATATTCATCACTTTTTGGAGGATAAGAGTATGGAATGGGATATGAACGAAGCAAGAAACTGATAGATTGGGGTGTGTGTCTATGTATGTGTCTGCGTGTGTGTGCGTGTTGGGGGGGTGGGGGGGGGTGTTATTGTAAAACCACAGATTATTTGCAAGTCTATGCACAGACTCACTCTGCCTTATGTGATTGGATAGCCGGATTGGGCAGGAACCAATAAGGGCATCAGGAGGAAGAGTAGCAGAGCAGGCATACAGGGAACTGTAGCTGATGCTGGGCACACCCTGTAGCCCTGTGTGTGTGTGTGTGTGTGTGTGTGTGTGTGTGTGTGTCTGTCCATGCCTGAAAATGCATTGATCATAAAGTATATAAATTTAACTTGATGAGCTGAAACAAACAGAATAACTGTAAAATCACATGACAGTGGTAGATTATGCCGGCAACAGTTGATGGCACTTCCATTAAAAGTTAACATATTTTAACTTGGTGGAATTACAACCGGATGTTACACAGCACATCAAAAAACAGACATTTTTAAATTGTTCAGCTCAAGTCTGGACGACCTCTCTCAAGTCTGCAGCTAGGACTACCTTTCAGAGAAATATCATGCACAGTGCTGAATAGGTAATTTTATGTAATCGTTGAAATGATCAATGTTTTTTTGTTTTTTTGTTTTTTTCAAATTTGTGAACTGGTATTCACAGGAAGCGGACACAAAACTGTTGTGTGGAAGAAAGGAGCCCAATCAGCTTATACTGGACGGCATAAATAAGAAATGCTCTGAGAAACTGTATTAATGGAAAATTGAATTGTTTCTACTTTTTTCATTAAATAAATGTTATGGAAATACATAACTGCTCTGTGTTTTGGTACTCTTATCACACACCACTGCCTTGGGGCAACAAAAAGTAATTTGGGGTGCTGGGGTGCAAGTTAAAAAAAAAAAAAAAAAAAAAAAGCAAAAAGCAAATAAGCAGATAAGCAAAAGTGTGCTCATATAGTCAAATGAGGATCACTTGATATTATGATCAAAAACAGTCTTATCCATCTAATTATATACTCATATGGCGTGTATACTTTCACATAATAAATGTCATAAATGTGGGATTGTCATAAATGTGACATTAATTCATCCCTCCTTTACAGCGGTTTCCAAACTGAGGTCTGGTGAGCACCGGGAGTCCTGGAGGGGGTCACAGGTGGTGCCCAGACTCCAGTTTGGAAATCACTGGCCTAGATCATCCAAGCCAAGACCAAGACAAGACAAAAACCAAAGGCAGTCCACATCAAGCAGACCAATGATAGTATACGGACATTTTGCTGTAGCAGTTATTATAATATATAGTACTGACAGTGACTAACACTACAATATCTTTGCAGACAGCTGATGACAGAAATTTCTAAAATGCAATCTAACCATAAATCAGGCTGCATGTGTATGTGTGTGTGTATGTGCTATTGATATGGGAACCTGTTATCTAGAGGAAAAAAAATCATAGAAAACATCAGGGAATGTGTTATTGATTTTTTTCACCATCAATTTCATATTTCTGCCACCTTATTCCCGAAAAGCCTTGGTTGTCCCATTGTGCTGGCAACAGTGTAGTAAGTGTGTTGCCTGTGAAATAAGCTTTATCTTGCCTGACCTATATTTTACAGTTGCCAAACTGGATGCTTTTGGATTTCCTCAATGAAGTGGTACTCCAGGAAGGAGATAAAACATAGTTAACACTGTCTCTGGTGTGTTACTGCCTTCAGAGACACGGTGTCCACTGACTATTTCAGGAGACGGACACATTTCCAGTGGCATACAATACTTAAGTGCTGTGGTGTCTACTGTCTACCTGCATGTTTTCACTGGCTCTGTGGAAATGTGCTCTGTTGGATTTCTTTTGGTTTTACGCAGGTGTTGCTCCAAGGAGCAGGCTCTCTGCTTCAAACAGAGAAGCCTCCTATGTTGTGTTCACCACAGACACCTGCTCTGAGTGTCAGAGGCTTTATAAAAAACTGCACAGCAAGTCTCATAGTAGATAATCTGTGTCAGTACATGTAGTTTTAATGTCATCACTATGCATAGACCACCTGTGGAGTATGACTTGATTTGATTTTTTTCTTTCTCTGTTGTAGAGGATATGCTGGGACAGGATAAAGGGGAGAAATATGAGGAAATTATTCTGGAGACCCACATCTAGGTTATTGTGATCCCCTCTGCAGCAGGGCTTGCGTGTGTGTTGGACACACACACATAAATCACAGACTAAACTAAATGATGTCACTGAAATATATGAAGGCAAAGGTCTGCAAAAATATTTCAAAATATGTTAAATAATGTGTTTTTATTTCACTATTTATTTTTTTGATTATTATTTTTACTTTATCATTTTTATTATAGGGTTACGGTTAGATTTTTTAAAAAGATTTTTACAAATCTTTAAAAGGGGGGCAACTTTATGCCATTTACAATTTTGAATGAAACAACTAACATCTAATTCTTCCTCACAGATAAGACCTTAAGATTAAAAAAACAGTTCTCTACTTGTTTATAGATATCTCTAAAAGCTGAACAGGTCTTACTGTATATAGTTTATAATCGGCTTGTAGAAATTTTTATATCCATGAGTACTCCTCTAGGAACACCACAGTAACTAGTGACATGGAGTTTTCACGCATCCCTATAATTGTCCACTGTGTAACTGATTCTGAAGTAAACAAGCCCGGTACATGGATAACAGAGAGATGTGTATTTACGAAAATCAAGGAGGAAAAGGAAGACCACACACCTCTTTCTTATCAATTCATTTAAAGTAAGTAAATTTTTTTTCCCTGGTTGGATCAATTCATAATTTATTATTTTAAATGCTTCATTCACATCCTCCAAAAAGTAAAAACTACAACCTCACTGGATCCTCAGCCTATCTACATGGGCGTTCTTTTGTGTACATAATTTTTGTAAAGCCTATCCTGTGGAGAGCTCATTGAATCAAGTTCTGTATTTTTAATTGACTGTCACTTTCAATGTTGAAAGAGAGAATGGTTCTAGGAGAAAATCTTAATCAGGATATTGTATGAAGAGGCAGTTGGTAGGAGATATGACTGCTGGACAGACAACTGAGGTTTCCTCTGTCAAGACAGGCCTAACTACTGATTTGTCACAGTTTTGCAGCATTTTCCCTTACTAAATTCCATTTGTGGGTTGTACATGGAATTTGATGTACATTGTCTAATAAATAATGCAGCAGCCCATGTCCCATACTGCAGCACTACATACACACTAAATACAGAATTTAAAACCTAAAAATTGTGTATTTCTACCAGAAGTGTATACCATTTCATACCACTGGCACAGCTTGCAATGTGTTTTCTTTAGTAGAGCAACTCTAGAAGCACAAACACTGGTAAAGGAAGACCATGCAACACATCACAACACGTCTCGATTCAGACAGATTTCTTGTTACTTGTTCGTCAGTCTCAGTCTCAGCTGTCTCAATAAAGTGAAATTAAGTTTTTCTTGCCTGTAATGATGTTTCAGTTAATTTCTCAAAATTCTCAAAATCACCAAAATGCAAGTTCTCTTTAATGTGGTGAAAGAGTTAATAAGTAAAATAACTAGTTACTATTTAGGAGCAGTAGCATAGTAAAGCAATTGATTACTCTTCCCTGGGTTGGCAAGCAAAGTATAAGAGGTAAAATTATCCTTTTGTTACCTGCCTGTGTCCCCGTTTGAGTGTGCAAGTGGAAACTTGATGTTTTTCCAGTGGTTTCTGCTATGGATTTGTGGCAAGACTAACCCTGTGGTTCAAATATCCAGTGACACCAACATACTGTGCTGTAATGAAAGTGGATGTTCCCAGTGCCCTGTTAGATTATAAAATGAGACTGAGCATTCCATTAGATTACAATGTGAAATTTTGAAATGCTATAAATGGTGGCACATCAACATAAAACGCACTTTTAGCCAATCACCCTTTCCGAGTTTACATAGCTGTAAAGCTTAATTTACCTGCATTTATGAGAAATCCAACAGAAAACAAGGCTGCAAGCCCAGACAAGCTAAAACAAGACTATTGTTAGATTGCTGCACACTGTGGAGTTAATAAAGGAAAAAATGTAAATGCATATGTTTTTAAAACACCTCTATAGCTTGACTAAGGGTTTGGTGTGACTTTTTATAGTTAACATGGTAATCACTCAGGCTGCCACATCGAAGATGTATGACTCAGTCTTGTATATAATTTGACAGTGTCCCTAAATATGGGAAGCAAATGACAATACATATGGCAGAAAGTCAGATATACAGTAGGCAACACCCCATTCAAAGAGATAGGGGTCTGGTCCTCTTGCTTGCAAATTCGACTGCCTGTGAACATTTTCCTTTTATAATCTTTTGTCAGTGTTTCTGGGCCTATGTTCGCAGGGTGCTATATTCCTTCAATGTAGTTTTTTTTTCTTTTTTAAATGAAAACAGTCCCATGTCCCCTCATTAATACAAATTTAAGGAATTTCCGAGCAGTGCTTGAGACCAAGACAAGACCCGGACAAATGAGTTCCAAGGCTGAGGTTAGGGCCGTGGGTCTCAGGACCAGGACCAGTGTCATGAACTACAGCACTGGTCCCATCACGTCCCTCATCTCCTGCGGTCCTTCGTCTCTTCCCTCATTTCTTCAGTCTCTGTCTCTAGCGCACTATTCTGTCAGACACGGCCACATCTCAGGGGCCACCCAACCGTAATGATCGCATTGTCTCTGCTCCACCTCCTCATCTGACCAAATACCGCTGCCTATTAGCCAATCAGCATCTCAGCTATCACAACAAGACAACATGCACCCAAGGAATTCAAAACCGAGGGAAGCTCCACATTACAAGAATGCACAATGAACGCACAACCACAAGGACATTCACTGATTCATATTCATATACTCCAGCTTATTTAACTTTTGGGTCTACCCTTACATTCACATTATGTGAATAATGTGAATGTAAAGAATGTAATAATGTGTATCCTTGGAAGTAAAAATTGTCAAATTTTACCACAACTCTTTACCACAACAAAACATTCCCTTCTGCAAATCCAGTGCAATAGCCTACAGCCTATTGGGTCTTCAGACTACATCGTCACATGTAGACCTATGTATGTTTGTTGATCAGTCAGTTAAAATTAAAATTATGGTCTGGTGAGGTGGGTTAGCCTTTGTGCTGAGCTGTAAGGCTAGTAAACTAGCAGCAGTCCAGAGAGGTGAGGTGATAAGCACACTAGCTGCTGCTTCGCACAGGGGGTGATACAACAAACAGCATACAGTGTGAAAACAGCTGCCCAACACATTTTATTTTCAGTTTAAAATATTAATTTTCATGAAATATTTGGTATATTCTGCTTAATAAACCAACACACTGTTCCAAGTCTGTCACAGGCAACATACCTACACCTATAAAAACATTTCAGGAATGTGGCATGAAGCTCCAATCAATCTGTTCGGGTGTTATCAATATGTTACTGTCACACATTATTTCAATAGTCCACAGCTGAGCCCCTGCAACTGCCAGCTGACTGTCTTCAACATCTGTCTCACCAGTGACAACATTTACCTAACCACTAGTAAACCATAGGGGACATCTAGCACTAATCAACAGTCTAGTCAGGAGAATCACATTCATAAACACAACCCTAACCATAAACATGAAGCCTATGAATTTGTTTCATCAGTGAGTTGCTTTACTGGTGGCCTGGCACAGCCACACTCTGATTTTGTTACCGTTGTTTACTACACAAAACACATTCTGGGCACTGAGGGATCCAATCTGTTTGGAAAAGGGAATGGGCCTTCACAAAAATTCAAAGCAGGTGATTGGATCAACCATCTGTCAGTCATTAGCTGTCTGTCCAATCAAAGGAACTTCATACGGCACTACACCAGAGCCAAACAATCTGCAGTAACTGTTGGGCGGTCACACTCATCTTACAAGCTCCGTTACTTTAAATTCCAATGTCCGAGCAGAACTTCAACCATGGCGAACGCTGACACATACCCTGTAATGCTCAACATTTTTTTCAGATGAATGAAATGCAACGTGACCATCCATTTATAGCAATAGAGAGCAAGCATATTGGTGAGGATATTGCTGGCTGTTTTTACATGATTTCCAGTGCTTTCATAAGAAAAATCTACACTGATGCCCTGTGTTATTTCCCGGTTCAGTGTAGGATATTTCATCATGCCGTCATCACCTAAAGTAGTCCATCAAAAGGAGCTGATTGGTCCGACGATTTTTGGGTAGGAAACCAAATGCTTAAGTTGGAGAGTGGCCAGAAAGTTAGACCATCAATATCAACAATGCAATACTGTATTAGTCCACGTAAATAATGTTTGCAAGTTTTGGCTTGATTCCTTAAAATGGCTAATGGTGTGTGTGTGTGTGTGTGTGTGTGCATGTGTGTGTGTGTGTGTGTGTGTGTGTGTGTGTGTGTGTGTGTGGCCCCTTTAGGTGAGCAGCCTGAGCCTGACAGGGGATGGGTGCATGGATAATCACCTTGAGAATCCACTGAACGATTCTGACAGCTCTGAATGGGCTGGAGATACAAACACAGATTTTAAACCCCACCAGGGATTTATTTAATCCTCTGGGAGTTCAAGTTGATTTGAGTGGGGTAAAATGTGTTTGTGTGGGTGCGTTTTAGAAGTATTTATAATGTTGGAGTATCAGTAGGGCTGGTGTGAGGGCGAAGAACAGAGCTTTTTTGTTCCTTATTGTCTCACTTATAAGATACACATTATGCCTCAGCTGTGTGAAAGCAATGGTGAGTGCAAATATGCTGTTTCCATGTCACATTTCATCAGTAATGTTAAAGGCAGATGGTTTGACTAAGCCAATAAGAGTCCAGAAGGAAAGCATGGGACATCAGGCAGAAGGGTAACTGAGGTCATCAAGGCCTTTGGGGGAGGTTGAGAAGAGTATATAAGGATTAGAGGAATACATGGCTCTATACCCCTTTGCCATGCCATTTCTGGTTTTTATTCAATTTATTTATTTTACTTCTGTCTGTGTATACAATGTGAAAGATAATTCCACTGTGTTTCAAAGCTCCTTCATCTACTTGGAGTAAAAAAAAAACAAAAAAACGCTTCTACACTTAACCTTGCAATGACAAAGCTGGTTTTTGTATGGGAAAAAAATGCAGTCCGTGTAGCTGTTTGTTTGCTCTTGTCTGATTGCATTTCCTTTAATGAAGACCAGGCTGTGATCTGGGCTTTGAAGAGTGAAGTGATCCTCATCATGTATATTGCACAAGACAATGGACGCTGATTGGTCTGGTTTCACTGATGAAACAGACTCATTACTAAGATGACCTCTAACCACATAAATACACGCACACATGAATTTGTGCATGCACGCACCCATGTAGACCTTACCAAGTCATGCAATGGAACAGTCTGGAGGCTGAGGAGCAAAGTTTGGTTGGGTGTTACCTAACGTAAATCTAATTCACTGTTCTAGACAGACTCCAGGCCAATATTCAAACAAATAAACAAATACTGGCCATATAGGGTTAAAAATGTTTGTTTTTGGGTCAATCCAGTGACAGAGACTATAGCGATAATTCTTTAAATGCTTAAACGTTATTGATGACATTTCCTATATATTGCGATAACTCACCTGTCGCAGTCCCATCAAGCTTAAGGGGGAATGCAGCCCATTTGAAGAATTCACAGTGCAATTTCAGTCAATGTGTGTGACCTTGCACCCCTCTTTCCTAATGTTAGAAGTTGGGGTTCAGGGGATCAGGGGCTGGTCCACAGACCATGAATGGGCCATTATGTTTGTGAAGCCATAAGATTCTGAACTGAGTTGACACATCAGCATCACGTTAATATTCTTGCACTGCAAACATGAACCAAGATGGAATGGCATGAACCAGAATTTAAACCTCATTGGGGTGCAAGGAGTCACCCAAAACCTGTCACTGCCCTATTACGTCTATCCTTCCATCTGTTCATTTGTCCTTCTGTCTGTCAACAGGATAACTCAAAAAGTACTTGACGGATTTGCACAAAACTTGAGAGCTGATTAATTTTTCAAGCCAATCAGCCTTATGGGGGTGTGCCTATGGATGGGGCTTAGCACAAGCAAATGTGTAGTTTCCAAATGCATCAAAGCAAAATTACAAGCCCAGCAGGGAGGTTGGTTGTGGATCAATGGGAGCACTGACCTGAACTTCCCCTCTGATTGACTGAAAGGGTGTGTCCCTTGACCACAACATTGTCATGGCAGGGCTTAGCACAAACAGGGCTGTAGTGCATCTACATAATATTTTGAAAACTCAGGAGGAGGCTGGTAATTGGTCAAGGCAGCCCATACGAACTCTTCATACTGGCTAGTCAAAGGGACTTGTCCTATGACAACAGTATTATTCAAATGGGGCGGGCCGACACAAAAAAGGCTATGGTTTCCAGAAACATGCACAGAACATCATGTTATGTGGTGGGGAGGTTGGTCGTGGCCCAAAGAAGAAAAGGTCCACTCAGCCTTAAGAAGGCATGACAGTGCCAGGGCTTAGCACAGACACAAACAGTTTCCCAACGTAACATCGCAGAAACTGGTGTGCACGTTTACCATGGGTCAAGGTGACACTGGCCAACTTTCCCTGCTGATTGGCTTGAAGAGGTGTGTCCTATGACAATGACCTTGCCACATCTTACATCCCAGTGACATCACAAGATCAAGGTTTAGTTCTCCGGTTTCTAGCTTAAAGAAAGAGTGGTGCATAGAGTACAACAACAATGTACTGTGTGCGAGCTCTTCAGATGGGTTGCATTGCTTTTTAAAAAGAGGTGAACAGAATGTTAAAGGGGTCTCTCTTGTACATTAAAATGGCTACCATTCAGTCGTTGCAGCCATGCTGCAATAATAGGAACATCAGAATAAACTGTAATTCTAGCTGCAGCTAATAGCTCGCTAAGGATGTGCAATATGGACAAAATAAAATATTATGATATCTTTGATAAAATGCATCAGCACCAATATATTATGACAATATTGTAGGGATAGCTATTTTATTTTCATAGGATATCTAAACACAGGAGATTTCTAATAAACAATCAATAGTAATGTGGGTATGAAGACCAAGCAGGTAAAGGCAAGCGCCTCGTTCCTGGCCGCATCACTGTCGTGACAATAATAACGGTCAAGCACACCCTCTCGTGTAATAATGCTTAATAACACAACAGCTACAACAGTATGTTCAGAAAATTGCATCCCTTTTCTGTAATGCAGCCTTTAAAACCTTGAAAAGACAACAAATATGACGTATCATGACATTACAATATCCAAAATCCCAGGCGATATCTAGACTCATATCACAGTATTGATATAATATCGATATATTGTCCAACCCTATTATATGGCTTGCTAAAGATAGCAAGGAGGCATCAGTGTGACGAAGGTCTTGCAAAGGCTTCAGCAGCTCTTAGCAGGAGCCCATAATGCAATACAAGATGCTGATAGATTATTAACTGAAGCTAAAATCAAGTGTATGGTACTTTCTAGGAAGACCAAATCATTTATATACAAAATAATAATATTAGTAATTTTGTGGTGTGGCTCAAATTGCTAAAATGGCACTCTTGGATAAAATGAGATCAAACACAGAGGTCCCTGGAAATTCTGATCCATCAAAGCCAGTTTTATATACTATTCTTCCTGGGGTGGTTGGAGAAAATCACTAACATGGTTATTCCAGATGAGATGGACATACAATAACAAGTGCAATACAACCCAGAGAAAAAAAAATACAGAGGCATAAACCCTGCTTATTTTATCAGAAACACAACAGAAAGTCATCATTAATATGCCTCATGTAGTCAATCTTAAAGAAAATGCTACGTGTAAAGTAAGTTTAACAGAAAACCCCTTTCATCCTGGCAGGACAGTTGGCGTTTATGCAACTATACAGTACTTCACCAACAGCATTACCACCTCATTAACAAGTTCTTAGCTCAAGCCTGCTCTCAATCCTGCTTCCTGCCTCCCCAACGCAAGAACACAACATAATGAGATCAGTGCCAATTCTATCTAATCTAGCTGCTTACTGTGGAGTTAAGCAAGGTATTTACTGGCTAAATCTATCCAAAGGGTTTGAACCTGCAGCTTTGTTTATATATCACTTACAAACATATACCCAATATGCTGCCGCTAAGTGGGATCCAGCCATAAAACCATAAAACCAGTTTGTCCATTCACACAAATGAACTAACTGGCCACGACTCATATTACAAATACCAACACAGAGAGCCTGTTTCCAAAAAGTTAATTTTGTGCACAAAATGCAATCAAACACAAACAATCAAAAGAATGAAGGCATGTCCAAAAATATAATATGTCAACCAAAGCAGCACTTCACCTTCTGAGTACAACATTTAGTCAGATAATACACACACTGACCAAGATGACTGATATAGTACACGATACATACAGATAATGTGCATTTTTTTGTTGTTGTTGTTGCTGTTGTTCAGAAACATTTACATGCTAAATTCACTCAACACGTGTGTAAAAAGAGTTTGTACATGCAAAGCTTCCAGCTGTGATGGTAACCAGCAGCTTTTGATCTCATATATCACGTAGAGCACAGTACTGATGTTGCAAAGTGTGTAGACTTTTGCTGTACACAGGTGTGGTCTAGATAGAAACAGTTTTAGTGGTGGCTGAATGAAAACTGCATTAATGGATTTTGAAACTTGTGCACACTGAATGCATTTTGTGTCAGCATCCATGAAAAATCAGTCACACTTTTGGTTTACATGGAATGGTGCCATGTAATCTTTATAATGCATCAGAAATCAGAAATGCTTGTAACCAATTATTAAAAACTGAAGAAGTCAAAATAGTAAAGTGGTAGACTTCTAGGGATATGTTCCTGATATGGCTGCAGACCCCTTCGCACAGTTCACATCTAAAATGGCTCTCAAAGATTTTTTTTTTTTTTAAATCCCTCTGTAACTCTAACCTTCTGTTTTTCTTTATCTCTTTATCTTCTCTTTATCTGTCTCTTGATTTCTTTATATCTTGTTAATTTTGTGTTAATGACGGGGATCAGTGAGGGATGACAGGATTCATCAGTGTAGCTCATGAAAAGGGTGAATGTCACTATCTATCTATCTATCTCTATAGATAGATAGACTGATACAGATGTATAGATAGACATAGATGTATTTGGTGTATAGAGTTTGCCTACAGTGTCGACTGATTTTCACTAATGTACTGTGGAACAAATAATAACTACTGATGGTAAAAAGTCACAGTTTGCTGCAAACATAGATAAACATTAATCTCTAATTACAGAAACAAAATCCTTAATAGAAAATGTGCACTGAAACAACATGCAGCTGCAGTAAACCACTGAACATCATGGACATCTGCACGAGAGGAGACAAATGAGCCACAATACGACCCAAAAGATCATTTCAGTATTAAACTGGAATAAAAATAGTTTGGTTATGTAGCAAGCCTCCATCTCATTAGAAATGGCCTGTTTTTAGGCAGAGACTCTGACAGTACTATAATGAGGAGTTGAAGAGAGGAGAAAATGTATAATGTATTATCTCTCCTTTCATCCTAAGGATGAGAGGAAGGACAGTTTCTGTGGGACGTCCAAGTGTTGGTCACGGATTTGTGTGTGTGCATGTGTGTGTGTGTGTGTGTGTGTGTGTGTGTGTGTGAGTATACTTGCATATGTGTTAGGATGTTTAGTGCTGTCTGTGTGTCATATCTGCGTTTGTGTGTGCATGTGTATGCATGTGCTTGTGTGAGTGTGTGTGTGGGTGAAATCTTTCATGTACCTACAGTATGTGCAGAGACGAAAGCACTTGGCCTCCCCTTGTGAGATCTTAGCTTATGAAACAGGGGACTCCCAACAACAGAGAGGGAGAGAAAGGAGGCGCAAGGAGAACTGACTAACCCTGAGAAAACAAGACAAATATGCGAACAAATATGCAGCTCCAAAACTCTTCAAGTATAATTCCTGTAACTAAACAATACACACAACTTTGCGAAGCCACAGAGCCAGGTAGTACATGCTCACCAAATGAGCGGCACTGGCACCAAAATGACTCTGCTACTGAGAGTGAACATACAGTACGTATGACATTTCTGTGATTATGAATGATGTGATTGGGTGAGATCAGGGTTATCAGGGCCATGACTCTGGTGCCATCATTAACCACAGATGGTGTGAATGCACTGCACAAGGTTTGACTATCATTCTCAGGATCACTCCATCTGATCCACTGCAAACCATATGGTGCAGCTTCACTTCGACACGCAGGGATTAAAAGTCTGTTCTCCGCAGCCCTGGATATTTAGTTCCTGTAATCTCACACTGGGAAGTTGTAAACACTGCACTGACAGATTATTGACAGTTTTTTCCCTCAGTATTGCAAGTGAGATATTAATTAGCATGTACAAGATTTTCGTTTGCAACTTGATATTTTTTTTCAGGAGATTCTACAGTGTACTAAATCTTACAAAACAGATTGTCTAGAGGCTTTTCAGTCTGACTTCTTGAATGGATAGTCTTTTGATGTTGTAGTTCTGTTACACATTTAGATACACAAACACTTTAAAGTCACATATCAGTTTGGTTACTTTACCTCCATGTAACTCTGCCTAGGTATCAGTAATCAGCCATTTGAGCAGCGCCTAACTCTGTTATCAGCATGGTTGTCAAGGTCTTTATTTACTTCGGGCATGGGCAGAGTAAAGGGATAGAAGTGTTGACACGTCTCAGCAGCAGGAAGGCTCAACATGTAGTTAACAGAAATTTACTCTCTGCTTAGTCTAATTTGCTTTGTTTAAATTTTTTTAAATACACTAACAGAAAATTATACATCACCACTGTTTTTCTCAGTGTCTGTGGGTCACCGGTGGCAACTGGAACCCTTGTTCCACCAAACAGGAGGTGCTGGTTAAGACACTGACCGTCTCTATTTACCAGCTACAGTCAAATTCTGTTTTTCTGCCTGAAAAGTACAGCATCTGTTTTTTGTGGGCTGGTCTGCTAGCATTTCTACCAGAGAAATAAAATAGTGGAGGCTCTTGTAGCAATATTACCATTGTTAGGAGATGGCGCACATCTATGAAAATCAAGAAATAATTTTAATTCAGAAATATCTATTTCATTCAGGAGAGAAATCCTGCAGTAGACTGGGTAGGGTATTAACTCGCATCTCTAACTTGCTCAATCATACGGGTTTTCCACCAAACCAGTTTCAGGACAGCCAAAGAACTGGCTCATGGTCATGGAAACTGGTTCCACAGCAGCACCAACTCTTTGCTGGTTTTAACTTTGAGTCATTTGAGATGTGGATTCTACAAAAGGGGCTGCAACCATGTCAGGAAGATTTCCCTTGTATTCAACCACTTTGCTATTTTTTACTCTTTCTTTTTTTAACAATTGGTAACCAGCATTTCTCATTTAACTTGAAGACATTAAGACATGAAGAAACATGAAGATTGTTTGCCCATCACATCCTTCACTCCACCAGCACAGCAGCAGTGAATACACGTGTCCACTATGTGTTGTCAGGAGAGCGGAAACACATACAGCAACATACTGATGTGGCTCTCTGGCTAACTCTAGCCCGTGCAAAAGCAAAACACTTCTTAGAGGGTTTGCAAGTTGACCCAACTTCAAACGGACACTAGTACCAGCACCGACATAGTACTGAGTTCTTGGTGGTGGAAAACAGGGGTGAAAGCAAATGTTAAATTTCCAAGAATATTTACCTCTGATGAGAGTACGATCAAGGATGTAATCTTTGTTGACAACACAATCCAGTGCCCAAGAATAATGTCCCATTTACTGGACAAATTTGAAATTTGAAAAGCCAATGACATGCAGGGGAAGCCATCAGACTCTGTTGGGAATCAGGTTCCCAGGTGGGACAGTAAAGCTGCCAACAGACATCTGGGGGTGTGAGTGCAGCCAGTACCTATACAGGTGCAGGTGCATTTACATTACATTATACCAAATTTAAACATTCCTTTAATGGGAAAATATTTATGAATTCATCCGGGTTAAATTATTTAGATTATGCTGAATGTGACACAGAGGAGCACTGATTAGCCATAAGTCAGCTGGTAGATTGTATTAGGCACTGATACAAGAGGAAATAATAGGGATTGTGACTTTAATATGGTAGGCTATTAATCTGCTATCACATGTCATCTGTAGGGACTTGGCCTCAATGGAGTAATCTGCTGGGTATGGCTCAATCTCACACACACACACACACACACACACACACACACACACACACACACGCACATATATATAATTGTGCTGAGAAGTCCCTGGTAAGTCACACAATCGGTTAATTGTAATTTCTTGCTACTGTAATTATTCAACTGTGTGGTGATAATTACTAGATAATAGAATGGAAGTGGAAGCTGTCATGATACTGTAATTATTTTACGAGATTTTCCGCACGTGTTGTATCTACATGTAACATGGGTGGAGTGTTGTGATGTTTAACATTAAATATACAACTCCTCTCCCCATCTCTCCTCACCTCTGTCCTGTTTTACTGAGCAGTTAAGTGGTTTCTCTTTCTGCCCTTTTCTCTGGTATATTCTCCTCCTCTCCTCCCCTGTATAACAGCTGTGGTTGCCTGCAGCGGTTAGCTATCACGTCGCTGTGTGTATATACACACATATGTATTTGTGTGTGACGTGCAGAAAAAGCGGTAGGCTTTGGTAGGCTATAACATTCTCTGATACAATCAATAGTGACAGATATACAGCTAATTAGTGCAGCACTGGCTAGGCTGTCCTCACCTCTCACTTGTCCACTGTGAAATTGGATTAATTTACCTCGCCTTTATACGCCACCCGTGGAATTCAACCATTAGCAAGTTGTTGTTGTTTTAATGAACATAATTTTTGCTGTTACAGTTTTATTTTGGAAAGAAGATTTTTTAAAAGGACTATATGTGTGTATGCATGTACAGTGTCCTTGCATGTTTCAGTCATTTACTCTACTGCACCTATACTTTGTATTATCACTGAGTAGGCATATGATCGTAGATTTCTGAATATTTACCAAATATTTACTTGACTCCCCTAAGTAAAAAAGAAGTTAGGCAGGCTAACTAGCCCATCACAAATTTTATGGAGCAATAAATTAAATCTATATCACACTCATCATGCAACATTATCTGGAAGCATCCGAGCTTCTGAGCAGCATGTGAATACACCAGAAATTATGTAGACCTCTCAAATACAATGATATATTTTTAGATAACTGTGACAAAAATAAACCTGTTGCAGAATTTTCACTATGATGGCTTACTTTTCTCAAGTGATGTTCAAATCTCATGGTATTGGCTTGTGTTATTCACTCTGGGCCACAGGACAATTCACTCAATACATGTGAATGCCCACACACTTTCCTAAGGCTAAACTCTGAAACTCCAGGGTCTCCCTTTGATTTGTGATGCCATAGGGCTTTAAATCTGGCACTGATGCATAGACAATTAATGACTAGGTTATTTACTTTGTTGACCCTTATGATTTTTGCACAAATTCTTGAAGCACACAGAGGTTTTAATCATGGTTCATACCTGTTTGCAATGCTCAAACTCCATGTTGGGCAGACCCCTCAATTTGGCATCTTATATCTCCAAAAAAAAAAAAAAAAAAAAAAAAAAAAAAAAGTATTTGTCTATTTATGTTAGGATCCCCATTAGTTATGCCTGCAGTAAAAACAATTCTTCCTGGGGTCCATGCAAAAAACAAGACATTCAAACATTACATTATGGACAATCTACAGTATCAACAAAAATAAAATGAAATAAAACTAAGAGAAAACAAATAGTTATTTCACATTCACATCACTTCAACAGTAAAATTAAACCTCACAGATAGTAAGTATATAAATCTGCACAATATTACCTATCTACAACAAAACGCTGCATAAGTTAGGACCACAAATATAGTTGACCTACACATTCAGAATATCATATGTAGCCTAAATTAAAACTTTCTGAAGAATTGCTGTTCTTAATCTACTATTAAAACTGCTCTTCCTAGTAATCTCGGTTAAATGTAAAGGTAGTTTGTTCCAGTTTGACACAACTCGATAACTTACTTTTTTGTTTAATGCATTGGTTTTAGGTAAAGGCAATGTGAAGTGTCCCATGAAGGCATGTCTGAAGTCATGGTAATGTCTAAGATTGCTGTTTTTTAGTGTGGGTTTTCTCAAGGCACAAATGTTTCTTAAATACTGGACCAGGCTGCCTGGCAGTCTCTCTTCCAGCTTCATCCATTACAGCCTGGCAGGCATCCCCTCCACACTGTCTGTCTTTGTCCCTCATTGAGCAGTGAAGAGCAAGGCATCCAGCTCTGTTTTGAATTAGCTGCATCTTATTAAGTGCTTGTTTTGAAGCACTAGACCAGATTGCTGGACAGTAATAAGGGCAGGATAAAACTAAAAACTGTATTACTTGCTAATTTTTTTTCTGTTAAAAATTAGAGCACCTTCTGATAATGGAAATTTTGGCAACCATATTATTAATGTGAGTTGACACTTAAGTGTTACCTCAAGTGTGACGCCCTATAGTGTGGCCTCTTTAATCAGCAAATATCATGATCTTAGTTAGTAGTGAGTAATCAACTCTTCTTGAAGCATATCGTTAAACTCCTTAGTGTCTTCTGCAGATATATACAGTGTGGTATCATCAGCGTATATGGCAATATGTGCATTTTTTAATAGACATGGGAGATCATTTGTAAATAAGTAACATAGGAGAGCTTTTCCATTTCCTCTATATTTACAATTAACGAAATCCACATTTTTGCATACATATGTTCTTTGATTAGTGATTCAGACAGCTTACCATTCACTGGCAACATTTGATTTCTTATTGTATCCACTTTACCTGTGAAAACCCTTACAATAATTGGCAATATCTTTGATGGAGTTGACTTTAACTTTACCCATTACTTCACCAAGGGTTCTCCATAACTTGTTGCTGTTACCTTTAATTTCCTCAATCTTGGATTGATAATATTTTTTGTCCCCCCATGTCCCCATTTGGACAAGGCTGCTGAGTTAGTGGTTAAGGTTAGGATAAGGTTATGGTTAGGGTTAGCGTTCAGTATGTTATTGTCATGATTTGGGTTAAGGCAAGCTTCCAGGAAATGAATGTAAGCCTATGTGATGTCCCCCAAACTGACCTAAGTAAATGTGTTTGAGTGTGTGTGTGTGTGTGTGTGTGTGTGTGTGCGTTTATGGTCTTCAAGGCAGGAATTGCTAGACCTTGTTCACACTTCCAGGCAAAATCTGGTTTTTGGCATATCCACATTGAATCCTGGTTGATTTTGGAAAGTCCGGAGAGCCAAAACCCACATGAAATGCTGTTTTTGCAAATCAGATCCAAACCACATTTGGAGGTGGTTTGCTTCACAAAGAAGCCAGACTCGTCACAGTCTGGACACTCTGGACACTCAAATATAATTCCAAGCTGTCTTTTGTGTCCCTCTCAACACGACACACAACGATGATGTAAAATCCAGAGTGATCAGGTGCATCAGAGCATCTGAGAAGAATCCATGCTTTTGCTAGCAGCGGCATGGAGGACAACACAGAGAACAAAAGTTGACTTTTCAGCACCATTGTTTGGAGAGCGAGGTGATGGATCTCCATTTCTCATGCTTCTGCATTGGACTGCTGCATCACCAGCATGTATAATTACTGACAGCCACGTCATTACAACAACAACCCATGTAGATAGGTTGGAATGACCAGAAACATCAATACAATCTGATCACTAGCAAATAACAGTGCAAAACAGTCTCTCTTTTTAAAGATCTGATTTGAGAAGCAAATCTGATTTGCCTGCAGTCTGAACAAAGTCTTAGTCCAATTAGGTCGGTCCTGCTTTATGGCACGCTAAGGTTCTTACAGAGAAAATCTGCTTCCAAGAAACTCCTTAAGAGTCGCTCAGCCCTTAAAACAAGCTGTAGAAAACCTTTCCAAAGCTTTGCTCACCCCATCTGTCCCCATCTCATGTTTGTAAGTCCATTCAGCAAACTTGAAAATCATCTCAGCTGTCCATACTGTGAGCCTAAATCCTTAGTCGATACCCATAATCTCAGCTGTCCATATTCTTAACCAACATCTACCTCCCAGTCACAACATTATTGACACAACTGCCCTCTTATCCTACTTTTGTCATCGACTAATGCCAGGCTAAACTACTGTCAGGTCTGGTCATACTAGCTAGTAGTAACAGCCTCGCTGAACCAAAGAAGAACAACATCTCCAAAGCCTGCCAGGTAAAAGATTAAGCATGCATCATACTGCAGAACCAGCATATAGAAATGGAGACTGTGCTTTATGATTAAATGAAGCAAATTAACATCCTTCCATTTCTCTGTAGTTTCTTTTCTCCTTTCTCTCACCACATCATGAAAGATTAGAGAAGGGACTACTGACTGCAGTCTGTCCGTTTGTTTGTCCATCCCTCTGTCCGCTATTATGCCCAATTTCTCAGCATCTGCTTAACTGTTTTGGACAAAACTTGAGTTAATGGTTGATTTTGAAACTGAGAACTGGCATTTTCAATATAAACCTGATTGGCCAAGTCCCAGCACAGCACCACCTCCAGGCCAACAGAGCCATAACCGTCTTGCTCAATATTGCAGACACTGCTGGATAAAACAGATTAATCATGAATGATTAACATCCAGCATCTATGAATTTTTTAAAAAGGCTATACTATGTGAGATGTTCCCAACAAGTGGATTTATCATCATTTATCATATGGTCATTTCTGGATGTGCGTGCTTTTTCTGCAATCTCTAAAATCCAGCATCCACAAAATAAAACTGTGTGGCCCACCACGGCACCACTAACAATACAAAAAGCGTCCGCAGTATCTGAGACCAACATCTCAGATACCGCGGGGCCACTTTGATGCACCTTGGGGGACATTATGAAACTTTATACTGAGATCTGTCTGCACCACTAACAGGCTAACAAGGCTATACGCTTCACGCTCGATATCTCGGACGCTGCTCGGCCATGACCCTCTGGGGAATGATGTGTTTTACATTGATATCAAGAACCCAAGTCCCTGTGCTTCAAGCAGCAATGTCTAAGACACCACATGTCACACTTTTTTTCCTCCTCTGTCTGCTGTAACATAACTACTCATTGCCAATAGCACCCCCATGAAGTACAAACACACCCGTCTGTGAGAGCCTCTGCATGGAACTTTCCTTTTGATGCTGGGAGGAAATCCCTGAATCCCTGGGAGAGCGAGAGAGTGAGGGACAGAGAGAGAGAGATAGAGGGAGGCAGAGGAGGGGGGATCTGACAAATTAATTTCTTGGAGTACAAACAAATTCACAACACCTTAACTCCATGTCTTGAAAAGGCTTTCACTGTAATGTCATTTGCAGTCTTTCAGTACTATCAGCTTTGCAATGATTTGGTGGCGAGTTACTGTGTATTTTTACAGTTACACTTTGAAAGAAGAGGGGCCTTAGTTAAAGCTGCACAGGGGAAGAAAAAGTAATTATTGGTGCACGTGGGATTATAGTACTGTACATGATGTCACATGATTGAGTCACTAGATTACAGGGATGTCCACTCTGAAGGTCATGAGGACACACACACACGCACACACAGAGCAGCAGCACTGACCCAGAGAGAGTGCTGAGAGTGTGCATTTGTTTGGTCCCTAGCTGTCTGCCAAAGATTTGGGGGGGGAGGCGACGATGATGGCGTCTCCAGACAGAGATGACAGCAGTTCAGGACAGTTCACTCTAGCATGCCACAGGAGGCTGACACACAAATACAAGCATACCCCTACACCCTCTCAAACACACACACACACACAGAGAGAAGCATCACGCTGAGCTACATTACAAGGAAACAAAACAACAACGCAGTATGGCGGCCATTGTTGCCTCTCTCCATGTTGATTGGGAACAACAGAGGTTTGTAATCTGTCCTGATTCTGTAATTCAGTCTTCTATTGGTCACCACTCCAACACGATCAATCATCATGTCATCAAAGTATTTGTTGTATCCTTGATTCCCCTGAAATTCCCACTGTATTTTTCTTTTCTTTTTTTCTTTTTTTGCACTTCTATTACAAGTGAGCAATCGCAGCCTTTCAAAGCACAAAGTGGAAACTGGAAATGGATCGGTCCGGTGTTAGAGAGGAAGATCAGTCTGAATCTGAACATCAAAATGTCCTTTCAGTTCCTAAAAGTGGATCACTGTGTGCCATTTTGAGATACTTTAGTTTTAACTTTGTAAGTAAGGACTACAACAACAGCATGAGACCTGCTTCTTTGTGAAACACTACACTGGGGGAAAAAAAGCACAATAAAATAATTTTGTCTCCTGGAAATTAGACAAAATCATCGTGATAATTCATTCTAATTAGAATATTGAGCACAATAATGATGATAATACTCTTCGGCCTCAGTAGAGCGACAACAACATGAAGAAGCCAGAGGCCGGCTTGCACAGACCAGGCATCATCTCCAGCCAGCCAGCCAGCCAAGTGCTGTGATGTACAGGCCAAGTGCTTCTGCATGCATGTTTCATTGCTCGCTGCAACAGCAACAGAGAAAGGGGCACTTAAAGCGGAATATCAAATGAAAACATGAGAGAGAGAGATTCGCAGAGTTCAGCGGATGTGTGTGTGTGTGTGTGTGTGTGTGTGTGTGTGTGTGTGTGTGTGTGTGCGTGCACCGCTGTCTATGTGTGTGTATTTTTATGTGCATGTGCCTTTTTGTGCAAATGTGTGTATGTGTGAATACAAATTACTGTTCACCTGCTGGTAAGGGAAGGCTTATCTGAAGGCTTGTTAACTGTGTATCTGACATTTCTGGGGGCAGTTGAATCGCTTCAGCCAAAATGAATGTAATCAGGGCAAGACAGCAAAGAATGTGCAGTGACATGGTATTTTTTATTATTATTTTTTTATCTCTCCAGAATTCAGGAACCGAATAACTTCCTGTGCGAGTCGAGCAGCTTTGACTGAAGCTCTGGTGACACTCTTAATTCATCGCCTGGTGTGCGTACAGTATAACTTGACCTGTGGCGGTGCGGGGTCACACCCTTGCTTGTGCTATGATGTCACATCCCCCTTTCATGACCTGCCCATAGGCTGATGTGGACAACCTCACTGGATATGCTTTTCCACGTTTTGAACCCCCAGGTTGACTTTGACTGAGCTGCGGACCCCCATTTGGAGTGGTCTGGTTCCACAGGGACCCTGATTTTAAAAGATGTTTTGTTTGGTGTGAATTATTAAATTGTTTGGATGTCATATTTAAACACAGACAAATGTAGTAATCTCAAAGTAGTGAGATTAAAACATAGGGTGAAAATAATTAGTCACTGTGGTCAAGATCTCCCTGTCTCTATCTCTGTCTCACACACACACACACACACACACACACACACATGCAAAACCAACAGTGTGAGAGAAAGGCTATTGATACCATCAACCTGGTACTAACAAGGCAGAGTCCTCTTGACCAAATTTAATGTTGATAAAATTTTTAAATTATTCAAATTTAATTAAGGTTGTCCTCCCTTACACTCTCCTCTATGCCACCCCCACCCTTTTTTGATATTCTTGTGCCCTTTTTTTGCTCTCCTCTGTACTTATCTTATGTCTTTCACCATTTTTTCATTTTCCCCCTCCTCTTATTCTTTCCTCTCCTCACAGCAGCAGCAGTGCCCCACTGCCATGGGCCTTCCTCTGTCTCTGTTGCCTGAGCTTCATTCCTTTCTCCTCTCTCTTCTCCTCTCCTCTCCTCTCCTCTCAGGCCTGTGAGTGTCTGGGTGGAAATCAAAGTGCATTAAACATTAAATATGCTGTCAAGAGGCAGAAGTCTCTCCATGCTGATGATGATGGGGAAAGTAGGGCAGTGAGGAAAGGGCTGGAGATAGAGACAGAGAGAAAGAGGGAGAGATAAAAAAAAAAAAAAATGGGGGGTGGAGGAGGAATGGACACAGACCCACAAAGATGGAGGGGGAGACACTGAGAGGAAGGTGGAGTGACGACACATAGCGACCTGAATGATCCCACAAATTCAACTGAAAAAGGTTTTGAAAGCAGTTGATGGTGGCGATGCGAGGTGTGTGTGCGGTCTGTGCCTGTGGTTAGCAGTGCATCGGACGAGACAGAGAAGATGTGTCCTGATCTGCCTCATGTGGCTGAAATCAGATTCCTGAACCACACACCAGCATACACACACACACACACACACACACAGAGAGAGAGAGAGAGAGAGAGAGAGAGAGAGAGAGAGAGAGAGAGAGAGAGAGAGTCCAGAATCTGCCCCTTGGTCAATAGGAAGTTGTTAAATATGTGTCTCCATTTCTCGTTTCACAGTATTTTGTGAGTTTGTCTTGCAAGAGAGATGGAGAGATCTATTTCCAGCCCACTGGGGCTCATATGGTGTTATAGTCTCTCTCTCTCTCTCTCTCTCTCTCTCTCTCTCTCTCTCTCTCCCCAAATGTGTTGTCTACAACACAGTTTCAACAATCTGAGCTCCAGAGTTTGTGTGAGATGTACCAGAGAATGTAGTATGTAGGAAGAGAGAGAGAGAGAGAGAGAGAGAGAGAGAGAGAGAGACAGACAGATCGACTCAGCTGAAAGGTTAAAGCAGGCATCCCTCTCTCTACTGTTACTATGCAGACTAGAGAGACGAAGCAGTCCCCTGCTGCCACGGGCCATACTCCCTCTTTTTGTCTCTCTCTCCCTCTCTCTCTCTCTCTCTCTCTCTATCTCTCTCTCTCTCTCTGCCTTTGTTTCTGAGATAGAGGGAGGCCATTCAAAATGTGGAGGATAACATTTCCACGCAAAAGGAGTCCATAAATGCTGTCATGTCAGAATCAGATGGCACAAGGTGTCTCTACATCCTGTGCATGTTTAGTGAATGTATGTGTGAGTGTGAGAGCTCTCGTTCCTCTGTCTTGGCTAACTATCCTCATATGGACATTGGAAAACGAGGACTTTTGGCAGTATTCACTTTGATAAGGTCCTCTGTAAGGTTAGAGGTTGGTGTGATGGTTAGACTGCCCATGCAGAAAACTAATGTATGAATATCAGGGGTGTAAAATCGAACTGTGAAAAATTATTCATTCATGAATTAATGACTATACTTTAAGTTTTGATTTGTCTATTTGTCTAGGCTAGGGAGTGTTATATATTATTTGTAGTTTGTTATTTTCTATCTCTCTTGTCTTCAATCTGTCTCAAAATGGCAATATTCCATGGTAAGATCTTAACTAGGACAGAAAAAAATAGTAACGTTTGCTCTTCTATAACGATTAGTGTATGTCATTTTACAAAGTGAACAACTTTTTAGGCCTAACTTTTTTAACATCTGCAAGCTTGTGGCTAGTTTTTGTGAATCAGTTTGCCTTAGTCGAGATTAATCTGTACTTCAATACTATGATACTGAATATTACCAGACATTATTGGATTAAAAACAAAGATAGCAGCAGTATTTGTAGTCCCAAATTTATACTTATTAGTAATGCTATAATTGATATTACTTTATCATCTGATAAATGTGGTGTAGTGAAAACTGTAGTATTTTGCTCTGAAATTTAGTACAAAAGTGCCACAAATGGAAATACTTAAGTCAAGAGCCAGCTCAAAACTGGACTCAAGTAGTGTGCTTGAGTAAATGTACTTAGTAACTTTGTACCTGTGTGTGCAATCTCACACATGCTACATTTGTGTTATAATGTGCTTGTCAGTGGTGTGTGTGTTATAGGGTGAGCATATGAGCAGAGCAAAGTGTTGTTGTTAATAGTCAAATAATGGTTAACTTACGTTTAGTTAACTATTAATTTAGCATTTATTGATGATACCTATGCAAAAAAAAGTGTCTGTCCCAACAAAGGAATCAGTGACTGTCACAGCCATTGACTGCCTTTATCCAAATCTATTTAAAAAACACCTTCATAGTCTTATCCTTCATTATCCATCATAGTTTTTTGCGGGTGAAGGAGAATGACCACGGCCAGGCACTTGGTGACTTTGTATTGTTGTGTGATGAATTCTCCACTAAGCTTTAAGGTGAATATGGATATAATCTGTATAGGGGTGCAACATCAGTGGTTTTTCCTACAGAAAATCAAAAACTTGCATATCTAGACATACAGCTTTGTTTTGTTTTGTTTTCTCACAGCTCTACTGAGTCTGCTCACACATTTTACTTTGTAGACAGATTTGGCAGTGAGAACAGACTAGGAAGCGTGCAGGCAGATAAAATATCCACTAAGGTTACTGGCACAACCCACTGATATTTTTGTGAGGCATTTGGTGAGGAGGGCCAGCGACATTATTGATGATGCTGGTCAGCCCCTTGGCCGACAGTTAAAGCTCAACTCGAGCAGCAGCACTATTCATGAATGGTATCCCCGCCGCAGTTAGACTGCTTGATTTGTAGCCTCTGGAGCTTGGATTATAAGTTTCCACTGCACAAATGAACAATTTTTGACACTTTATTCAACTATTGAGTCTCTGATATTATTAACTGGGACTTGATGACTGTTTTTGTGGCCGACAACATGGTAATGTGTGCACTGGACCCAGCCTGGAATCAAAAACGATCTTGCAGGACGATCTAGCTTTGAACTGAACTGCAGCAAATTGTGCACAGCTGTGGTGCTCAACTCAGAATGAAGGTTGTAGTCAGTGTGAAGGCGTGCAAACTGACTGGAGACACGGGAGACATAATTTCTGAGTCTCTGCTGGCAGGAAGATTCTTGAATCAAGTTGTTGAAACCACTTTAGCAAATTATGGGGTTGCATGGCTACAATTAACGCTTCCTATCTAACTCTATAATGACTTAAGGTGTCATTGGTGACTAAAAATAGCAATATTTACACAACAGATTTTATTTTTTATTTTGTATGTGTGTGTGTAAGCTAAATAATCATTTTCACTGTGCATTCATGTCGTGGACTAGTGCGGCTGACTGTTCCAAATAAAGAATATTCAGGGATTTGCTTCTTCACTTGCTGCAGTTCAATGCATTTTTTGGTGTAATAGGCATTGACTGTGCATGTTATTCTACATCAACCCAGGTTAGTACCATACTGACTCACTCAAATGTTGATACACTCTACAATGCTTAGTCAGGACACTTGTGATTAACCCCTAATATACAGTATCTGTCTGTCTGTCTCTGTCTCTCTTCCTCTCTCCCAATATTTAGTTCCCTTGGGCTATTACTGGCATTTGAGTGCAGGCGGAAAGATAATGGCTCTTTCAAAGCTGAATAAAAATAGTAAAACCTAGCTGGGAATCAAAATAAGAGCACTGGTTTAGGGACTCAAACTCTCCATGCACCCAAGCTCAAATCCTAAAAAATGAATCAAAGCACCTTTCGTAAATGCATTTTTTTGTTCTCCATGATGCATTAATTTTAATACCTGATGGCCAAAATGTAATTCCAAATTAAAAGAGCAAAAATGATTGAAGCTGAATGAAAAATCCCAGATGTTAACTTGAAATACCGTGATTTACCGCACAAACTCCAAACCGAATCCGAACACGGTCGATTCCATGCTACAGGAACGGTTGAGGGAGCTGGGAAAATGAACAGCTGAGCCTTAATTGATCATGCACGCCACATTAAACCCATGAGCCATTTGAACCTGTAAGGATGAGTCTCTGTGCTCACGTTCATGAGAAGCTGGTTCCCTCCAACACAGCTCCGGAAAACGGCTCTCCAGTGTAGAAATTATTCAAACGTCTCTCACTCTCTGCTGGTAATTAGACTGACCATGCAAAAATCACACCATTTATTTCACCAAGACCCTGTAGTCTTGGACAACACAGCCTTGTTCATCCTGATTCACAGCCAAAAGAGTAAACAGAGCAATATGAGGCAATAGGACTGTTTTACGTAATGCAGACAAGGCCTGCATCACTCTGACACATATGCTTGGGGGGGCTGTGTGTGTGCATGTGTGTGTGTCTGTGTGTGTCTGTGTGTGTGTGTGTGTGTGTGTGTGTGTGTGTGTGTGTGTGTGTGTGCACGCGTACGTGTGTGCACCAATTCTAAAGAGGGAGTTCACAGTTAGATAATCTTACAGTACCTTGAGGCCCTATACAATGTTCTAAGATTGTCCCAGATTATGAGTAATCTACAGGAATATCATAATTCCCATTGCACAGGCTTGAGCTAAAACTACCGAGCAGACCATCAGAACACCAGAACACTTATTTAAAGAACTGAGGTGAATGTAGGACATAAATAACATGTAGCTGCTGTTGTGCGGAACACACTGTTACACCGGATTGCATGTTCGTTTATTGATGCCAGTCAGTTTTTCCTCATGATCCATCCACACACTATTAACACCAGTCGATGACAGTGGACGGATGCTGTGTAATTCCGCGACACCAGCACATCTAGTCATGATCAATTCATATTTACCCTGCAATATGGACATCTGGATTCATTATAGATGCTGTGCTGGTGCCGATGTGGAAGGGTGGGTTTGGCGCACGGGGAGTCGCCTCGCTGTGGAAGCCTCAGCACACGCATGTCAGCCCTATGTCACACACTCGACACACATCGATTTCATACAGAAAGCCTGAATGGAGGCTAATTAAGGCGGTTATGTACCCCCCCAAAACACCGCCGACGCTTCAGGTGTGCGCTACCCGCAGTAACGAGACTGCGATGCTGAGCCAATGCAGCGGCAACACACGCCCCTCCGCGCTGTGGCTCCCTGCCTCCCCTCGTCGACGGACACATCCGAGCCTAACCCAAACGAGTGAATGGTTACCAGATCCCCGCGCTGTTGCTGATAAATCACCATATACTCTGGACTACTAAATGGTGGAATGTGCAAATGCATCCGTGTGACACGTTCCGACTGGAGCGATGCGAGCGCGTCCGCGTCCACGGCGGGCGTGCGTGCGGGGTAAAAATAAATCTGAGGTGGGCGCCTTTCTAAACTTGAACGGCCCAAATGAATGAATAAAAATCACATCGCACATTTGCTCAGGTGTTAAAGCACCAGGATTTCTTTCTTTTTTTTTTCTTTTTTCTTTTTTTTTTTTTGCGGCTTCTCTTGTGGTGGGCTACTTACGCACTGCTTCCTTTTTAGGGTCTAGGGCACTGGCGGTCTGCTGTATCTGGCCTATTTTGTTCTGGAGGACCCAGACCCGCTGGTTGGTGCTAATGATGTCGTTCTCCAGCTCCTGAAATAAGGAGCAGGCGTGCCGGGCCAGGTCGGACAGCTGTCGCAAGGTCCGGGACAGAACCACGTTACTGATGGCACACAGGTCCTCGAAAAGCAGACCTTCATCATTGGGGATCTGATGCCTGCACAGAAGCTGCGGCTCCACAATCCTTTTGGCGAATGGCATTTTGCACGCCACAAATAATAATAATAAGCCAAGTGTAAATTCCCACTCCCTAGAAAAAGGAAAAGGGGGAAAAGAGACAGCATCCAAATATATATCCACGAGAAACCGATGGTTCAGGCCGACGGCGCGTTATCCCCGGGCGTCAATCCAAAGTTCCCAGTTTCTCCTTGAGATCCTCCATCCTGCTGCTGGTTTCTGGGCTCACTCACACTCCCTCACACACACACAGACACGCGCACACACACACACATATGCAGGAGACAGCAAAGCCCAGGTCAGTGGCGTGAGGATGCGTGTTGAGTCTGGGATCATGGGTTGCCTCCGTTCCAGTGTCAAAGCAGACAGAATGAAAAGGGACTTCCGCTCAAAAATTTCAAATTACAATTCCATGGTCGCTGCAACGTTTTTATGAAATGACCCGGGAAAAAATGTCCATGTGGAGGATAAGGTGTTTTTTTTTTAAACGCCTGCAAAATGAGGAATCAGTCACGAAACATAAACACTACACTACATGCCCAGCTTTAAGTTTTTATGCTGATTGTTCCTACAAGGTAGCGCATACCTCCAGTACCCGGCGTCATTCCCAACAGTTTATTTTGAAAATAAAAAATTACGGTTCCGGAATACATGTGGTTTTTTCAGCAGTATTGACGCAGCTTGGCTCTGTGGCCTCGGAACAGAGTACAGGTTGAGAGGTTTGAGAGGAAAGACAGAGACAAAACGCGGAGATGTGGAGGCATGTTTCCGGATCGGGAATAGACAGGAAGGAGCCGGCTGAGCCGATCCTACCTGACGTGCATTTAATTGAATTATGATTTGTCTAGAAGTGGCAACTGGACTATATATTGCTATTATTTCTTTTATCGCTGTTGTTGTTATTCATTCATTCTCTCATTGTGCTCATTCCTGGTGAGGAAAATTGCATGAAATCACAAAAACTGAAGTGTTCCCCATTTCGCAGGGGATACCCTGGAAAACCTTCAGGCCCCCCTGGAGCCTCACCCTGGGAGCCACTCGGTTATTAGCTGCTCTTCCAGCTGGGTGCATGAGCAGTGCAGCCAAACTCATGAACTTCAGCTGCAAAGTTTCAGTCCATCTCAGAATCAGACACGGTGTGTGCATGATATCTACCTGTTCACCAAACAAACATCTGTTCTAACAAAGTTATTGCATGCAAACACCTTTAATAGGATAATACTGTTATAATAGGATCGTAAGCCATGCTGAGCTTTATGCATTTTTGCCAATAATGTGTTGATTTGAACCAATGCCATTTGTGCAGCAAAATTTGAACCATGAATGACAGATACAGTGGATTGAAATCTCCAATTGTAGCATCCTTTTCATTCTGTTACCACACAAGTCTGTTGTTTATTATTTGTTTAAAGAACATGGACTGAATCAACTAGACTAGAACAGAATAGAACAGAATGCATTGCAGCCAAAGTTTGATATAGTATAAGTTTGGAGATTTTGCCAATTCAGAAAAGGCAAACTATTGCTAGAACCTCTATCTAACCCGAGTCCACTGTACTGATTTTTCTGGACATTTGTTCATTTTTGCTGAATGTGAGGTTCCAGGATGCTAAGCCTGGCTGTTGTCTGTTTCATTCACAGTGATTAGGCTATGGCCTCCAGGCTTGGTCTGTAGGCTATAGACATGTCTGCGGTACACTTGCTGTGCCAGCAAATTTGAGGGACCACAGACTGACAGTAGCTTCTATCATGGGCCCCACTCAGTGCCACGCTGAAGCACACAAGTTGTAAAATATGCCATTTGGACAGCCCACCCAACATGAT
Source organism: Myripristis murdjan (assembly GCF_902150065.1). NCBI lineage: Eukaryota > Metazoa > Chordata > Actinopteri > Holocentriformes > Holocentridae > Myripristis > Myripristis murdjan. The sequence continues at coordinate 10,656,504 of NC_043982.1, forward strand.
AACTGCACCCTGCAGTTATCATTTGCAAAGGAAATGAAGGGCGTTAATTGCAACGGACAGAGAATAATGTGGGTTGTTGTTGGCTGCTTGTAAAGCATGGTGTGAAATTCTTTATGCCTGTTCAACATTTTTCTGCAGCTTGATAATCTCCACCCTCCATCCACACTAGTATGAATGTGAGACTTTCTTACCATGAATTAGACGTTTCAGGGCCACGTGGTGGAGACATTTAATGTGCTGTATGGGAGCACATTCAAGAATCAAGTCAAGAAAAAAAAAGGTTATTGACAGTTCAATGGCTGCTGTTGCCACTTAAGGCCTTTAATAAATGTAAGAGCTGAAAAAAAATATCATTGAAGCCAGAAATTAGTAAAAAGATTTTTTTTTTTAAATTTCATTCATGCTTTCATTCATTCATTCTTTCATTTATTCATTAATTTATGATGTTATAGTACCAATCTCCATAAGAGGACACTGCTGCACCGTGGTTAAAATATTCCCTAGTGGGACAATTATGTGCCACTGATGTATCATTTTTAACAAATCCATGTGTTTAATTTGAGGCAACACACAACAGTGTTGATTTTCACAACATTATGTGTTGACAGCAGCATGTCATGATGTTAAGCTTGTTTATAATTATATATTGTGCTGAGAAGTACATAAATTAGATCCACTTATGTGTTGAAAATACACATTCTGAGCAGAGGCAGTGCATAGAAACCCTTAAAGGGGACTTTGCCCTTAATGTTTTCAGCTCTAACACTGGAACCTAATCTATTTTGTGACCACATTTGTATTTGGCATTGGTATTTTCTCTTTCATTCAATTCCAATTTAATAAGCACATTCAATCAAATCTGACACCAGTTATTAAGACATGTATGAAATGTTATGCTCCACCTGCCAACCAATCAGGACATAAGAAAATGGACTTCATTCACATTTATGAAGTGATCCCATTCCAAATGCCAGATATAAAGTAGGTGGGGATTTTACAGCCTATGTCATTCATTCATTCATTCATTCATTCATTCATTCATTCATTCATTCATTCAAAAAAAAAATACTGTATATAACTAGAGGAGTGCACTCAGTAAAGAGCAGATCTCTGCCAGGTGGATCTCCCCTTTTTCTGACAATATGAGCAAAAGTTGGGAGAGATTGGCAGCTAATTTTATTTAAACACAAATTAAATTATTATATATTTCAAGTATAATATAGAACAGTATAGAAAACACCATAAAACTCTCCAAGCCTCTCGAGTGTAGCTATTTCTTGCTCTCTCAGTATCTGCTTCAGTTTATTAAAAACATTATCTGGAACCTATGGGCCACAAGTCTGTTCTGGAGTGCAAGTCATATGGCTATTGACAGAAACCACATTTCAAAAATTTGTGAGTGAATGAAGTCAGGGAGTGGACATGGTGAAAACAAACATTTTTCATACAGACATATCATACAGACATAAATTTGCACAGAGAAAATTATAGCTGATAGGCCCAGTAGTTGGTGAGATTAGGTACAGACAGACACATAGACAGATGCACACCAGCTCAGTGATCTCCTCCAGGCTGCTGTCCGGCTGAGATAAAAATAGGCAGACATCTGCACAGGAGGCAGCGAGGATACACCTGTGCTTCCTCGCTCAAGCCTCCTCCAGGAGCCTCCACTCCCCTGGCTCCTCGCGGCCCCGCTGCACGTTTAGTGAATTAAGACATCCTTGATGATAGAGGAGACAGATCGATTTCCAGGTCATGAGCCGGAGGAGCGAGGAGACGAGGAGGCATAAAGTAAGTGAATGGGATGAATCTACGTGTCTGTTTCCCTTCAGCTCCTTGGTAGGCGGAGAATCAATTAGTGCAGTGTGGAGCACCTGGCCCGTCTCCCAGGAGTGGTTAATAAGAGCTGGCTGTCCCCTGTCCCGTCAAGCTCTCCATATCCCGCACATCATTTTTCTGTTTGCTTGGCTTTGGCCGGCGTGTTACTTTCACACTTTACAGCACCTTTCACTCACTTCATTATTCACCCACTGACATCAGTGACAGCACTCACTGACACATGCCACAGTTTTGGTGTGTTTCTGGTTTTGCGTATTGCATTAATAAATCTGCTGATGTTGTAAGTTTTGAATCTGTGTATCTCTGTCATGGTTCTCGAGCCAGGTCATGACAGCCTCCTACAGATATGTTATGGTTATTTTATGAGACAGTAAAAATCTTACATATTGCACCTTTGTACCTTGAAGAGCTGGCCTGTTAAGTAGTTATCATGCAACACAACATATCCTGATACAGTCACACAGTAAAAACGCAACAGACAGAATAAGTTGGATTATATTTGGCACAGGCTGTTTCTTTTGTATCTAATTATAAATTGACTCGAATATTTAAAACAAAATGTACACAAGCTCAGACACATTATATGAGGCAAATTATAATAACTTTTAGTTCAGTAGTTCAAAAGTAATAATTTTCACCTGCATACTCACGACATAATATGTGCATTATTCTACAAAGTGGTAAATTTGGTAGGTTGGTGGTCCATTCCTTTAACTTTGGCATCTTACGCCTGATTATCAAGAAACTGACAAAGAAAAAAAAAAAAACAGAAAAATGTGTTATTTTCTTCTTTTTTCCCTGCTCCATCTGTTTTTTTTTTTTTTTTTTTTTTTTTTTTGAATGACATTTGGGTGCTGAGGAAAAAGTTAAAAAGTTGGAAAAAAAATTGGAAAAAGTTATGTTTTAAAGGTGTTGCAGCAGATTCATTTACTAACTGATCTGGTTAAGCCATGAGTTGATCGATGACTGAACTGATTAACTGATTGATTTAATGATTTGCTGCAAACACAGAACATTGTATAATCTTTTGGTTTTGGGGCTATATGTCAATTATAATCTTGGCTTTGTCTTATCAGCCTGTGGGGCCTAACAGAGCATGACTTGCAGTTTCCTTGGTGCTTGGAAGTCTATTGTCTGCAGATAAGGAGGTGGGGGGCTCGTCTCACTCTACTGTTTATTGTTTCCTTGACATTACTCACCCTAAAGTCCTAAAGTCACATGACGAAACTTTTACTCAATCACAAGAAATCACTCAATAGCACTTTTATAGAGGAGATAACTAATTCTAAGTTTTTATGTGTTGTCCTGTTTACTACAGGTACAGGAAGCCAAAGCATAAAGACTTCAGTTTTCTGGGAGTTTGTTCTAGATATGAGGAGCATAAAAACTAAAAGCTGCTTCTCCATGTTTAGTTTTGACTCCCAGATGACCTGAGAGGTCTGGATGGTTCATAACATAGCAGCAGATCAGAAATGCATTTTGGCCCTAAACCATCCAGTGCTTTATAAACCAACAGCAGTATTTTGAAATCAATTCTTTGACAGACAGGAAGCCAGTGTAAGGACCTCAGAACTGGAGTAATATGATATGGTTTTTTGGTCTTGGTGAGGACTCAAGAAATAGCGTTCTGAATCAGCTACAGCTATCTGATGGATTTTTTAGGGATACCTGTAAAGACACTGTTACAGTAGTCCAGTCTACTGAAGACAAATGCATGGACTAGTTTTTCCAGATCCTGACATAAGTCCTTTAATTCTTGATATATTTTTCAGGTGATGATAAGCAGACTTTGTGATTGTCTTAATGAGGTCTGAGTCCACGATTACGCCCAGCTTCCTGGCTTGGTTTGTGGTTTTTAACATTACTGATTGAAGCTGAGCGTTGACTTTTAATCGTTCTTCTTTGGCTCCAAAAACAGTTACTTCTGTTTTGTCTTTGTATAATTACATCCTCCGGAATGTCCTGGTAGCGATGAAAGTCCGGCGAAATGGACTTATATGGGATTATAGTCCCGTGGTGATATGGTTATGTAGATTTGTGTGTTGTCTGCATAACTGTGGTAACATATTTTGTTGTTTTCTATAATCTGAGCTAGTGGGAGCATATAGATGTTGAACAGAAGGGGCCCCAGAATGGAGCCATGGGGAACTCCACATGTCATTTTTGTCCATTCAGATGTATAATTGCCTATGGACACAAAATAGTCCCTGTCTTTTAGGTAGGATTCAAACCAGTTATGTGCTGTGCCAGAAAGTCCCACACAGTTTTCCAGTCGGTCTAGTAATATGATTTGGTTGACCATGTCAAACGCAGCACTGAGGGTTAGGCATGGAAGAGCGCAAGGGAGTAATTTTGTCTAGAGCGCCAACACAGGTCAAGCCGGCACTGCATAAGTGATATGTCTAGATTGTTCTTTTTTAAGAGTGGTTTGATTACTGCAGTTTTCAGGGTCTGTGGGAAGTCACCTGAGAGAAGAGACATGTTGACAATCTGTAGAAAATCTGAGGCCATGCAGTTAAATACAAGTTTGAAAAAGCCTGTTGGTAAAATATCAAGGCAGCAGAAGGAGGATTTTAAATGTTGTATAATGTCCTCCAGATTTTTATGGTTGATAGGATGAAATTGTGTCATGATGTCTGAACTGGTTTTAGGTGGACACAGGGACAACACATGTCCTGCACCTGATATGGAGGCATTGATTGCCTGTCTAATTTTCTGAATTTTGGCGGTGAAGAACGAAGCAAATTCATTGCAGGCCCTGGTGGAGAGATGTATCATTGTCAACATGAATGTTTAGATCACCAACGATTAACACACAGATTATTATTTAAATGATTAATCTAGCAATTATTTTTTCGATTAATGGATTAATCTAATGATTACTTTTTCGATTACCTAAACAATTATTTTTTCGATTAACGATTATTTTCCCATTACTTGGTTAACATAGCAATTTACACATGCAATATTATGTATATCAATGAAAAAACATTAATTTCTTAACATTTCAATATTTATTTAACTTTTTTTAATACAATACTTAAAAACTCCAAATTCCAAAATAAAATTCAAGTAAGAAGAATTACCGTAAGTAGTGCAAAATAACGCATTCCCATTTAAGGGGCTTTCACATAGCACACGAATTGGGCCGCGCTCTGCGCTGGGTACGGCGCGGACAGGCGCCCTGATTCTGGTGCCCCTGGGTGGATTCAGGGCTGAAACGATGTGAGTTGGACGTAGTGTAAGTTTGATTCCCGCAGTGAGCAGCTGTTTCATCTAGTCCAAGAACCCCAGGAGGGGGGAGGAGGAAGAAAAGATAGCTGGAGCGGGAGGTGATCAGGGTGGGGTTTGGGGTGGTGTAGGAGCGGGGTCTCTTAGAGGGGGAGGTGGGGGCCCCTCCTCTTGGGGGGGCAGGACCGGAGATGAAGCCTCCTCCTCAGAGCTTGGCTGTCCGTCCTTTCCTCCAGACAGCTCTCCTTTGGTGATTCTTGGCTGCTCTGTTATTTCTCCCTAGCGGTGGTGTTGTTCTGGCTCCTCTCGCATTTTGTTCTTCATAGAGGAAACACATGGGTGATGCAGAAAGTAAAATAAGTTTGAGGTGAACATTTTTACTCCTGTTTTGTTAAGGCAGAGTCCATCTGCCTTAAAAAGGAGTCTGCGCTCCCAGAAGAGTTTGAAATTGTCAATGAAATTCACTGAATGGACGGTACTTGTCCTTGACAGGAATTGGCTCAGTGACCACAGTCTGCTGAACCTCACATCTCCTCCCCTGACGGGTGGTATAGGGCCACTGATAAATACCTCGATATCCAGAGAACTGACTTTGTTCAAGAGATCAATAAAGTCTCTTTTCAGTACCTCAGACTTCTGTTTCACGATGTCGTTAGCCCCCATATGCAAAATAATGGATTTTGCAGTTGGATGAGTAGCAACCATGTTTGGAATTCGCTCTGCAAGGTCAGCTACCATATCATCAGCAAAGCAAAATATTTTGGTGTTCTGTGTCCTGTATCTTGCTAACAGGGGCAGATGCATTGTTTTGTCCCGGTGATAAGGGAGGCCTTACGGTTTCACCACACATCTCAGGGCGTCGGCGTCCTCTAATCTTCCAGGGGAATGATTTATCTTTCGGCTTGGCAACAACAGTGTTGTAGTTAGGACTCCCACTTGTAGATTTTTTACCCGGTACAATGGCCTCCTGTTTCTTGGTAGCTTGGTTGGTGCTAATTAGCTGCATATTAGCATCCTCTTGTCTGCCGTTTTGCCATGGTATGGTGGTGTCGTTCTCACATAGTCCATTCACTTCAATGTTCACTTCTAATCGGTGGATTTTAGTTTCCAGCACGGCAATTTTCTGAAGGAGTTTGTGATAGTCATCCGTGGAAAATGGAGGCATCTTGCTGTTAATTAACAACTAATTAACAAGCATGTCTGCACTGCAGACATGCTTGTTGAGTTTATTACATACATTTTCTGAATCTCATCCGTGAAAAATACCCGATCTTCAAAAAAAAAAAAGATTAAAAAGACTAACACCGAAACTAATAAAAACTAAACTAAAACTAAGCATTTAAAAAAATAAATAAATAAACTAGCAAACATGGTTTAAAAATGAATTAAAACTAAACTGAACTTAAATCAAATAGAAGTCAAAATGAAATAAAAATAAAAACTAATGAAAAACGCAAAACTATAATAACACTGACACACACGCACACAGAAGCAGCTCTTTCACAGCTGACAATGCATCAAATGATGATATGAACTTTTTTCTGTGTGAAGAGATAGTCCAGTGATGTACACTGTTGTCCTCAAACATCCTATCTATGAATGAAAACTCAGATACGCCCTCCGTTATGGCACTGTCCAAAGGCCAAGGCAGTGCAGAGTTAACGCTGTATAATAGCATACAGTGCCCTTCCTCTCCTCTCATTGTGTGTGTGAATGGAGCTGAAGCACTAAGATGTCCGCTTGGATACTTGTAGCGGTGTTGGCTGTGGCCTGTGGGGTGTCTGCTCAGACAGACACGGACAACAGAGCCAAAGTGTTCCTGCAGCGCTTCGACGAAGAGGCCACTGTACTCATGTACCAGTACTCACTGGCATCATGGGCCTACAACACTAACATCACCAAGGAGAACTCAGACGAAGTGGTGAGTGTTGGAGATCACCCTCCTGCGGCGCACCTTCATGCACTTAGGCAGGCCGATGTGCATCCCTGTGAGGTGAACCGCAGTGTAACTTACTGATTTGGAGAATGTGATCAGTCCGTTTTCATTATGCTCCCCATTTTCCCACAGTCAGAACAAGGGAGAATCTGGGGCGACTTCTACAACAAGATGTCAGAGGAGTCCAGGAATTACCCCATTGAGGAGATCACCGATCCAGAAATCAAACTGCAGCTCATCTCCCTCCAGGACAAAGGCTCTGGAGCTCTGTCCCAGGATAAAGCCGCACATGTAAGACAGTTGCTCCTCTCTGAATTTCATTTGCCAGAATCTATAATCCATTCACTGTCAGTTAGCTGGTAATACATGCTTATATAACGGTATGTCTTCAGGATGTGCTTTTTGATGGTGTCTGTTGCTTCTACATGTTAAATTTTCCGTTGCTTATTTATAGTTTAATTACAAATTTATGAGTGTCTATCACTGTGGTCATTAAGCATTACATTACAGTGTTATCAGAATCAGAATCAGAAGTACTTTATTGATCCCAGAGAGGAAATTGGGTCAGTTGCAGTTGCGCAAATTCTCAAGAGAAGAACATATTATAAGCATAAATGAAATAAGAAATAGAAAAAAGAAATAAAAAAGAAAAATATGTGCATTAGAAATTTGTAAAGAAAAAAGCATGTGCATTATGTATATGTGCAGTAATCCTCTTTGTTAGCATCTCATCTTAGTGTTTTTATTTTTTTTTAATCTGCTTCTAGTTGAGCAAGGTTATGAGTGAGATGAGTACAATCTACAGCACAGCGACAGTGTGTCTGATGGACGACCCCTTTAACTGCCAGACTTTGGAACCAGGTACACTCCGTTAATCAGTCATGCTTGTGGTAACGTGACTGCCTTTCCACCACGGGGCCAAAGTCAGACACAGTCATTTGTAATTAACACAATCATCATGATAAAGAAAATGGCTTCTATTAAAGTCTTTGAATAGAGGGGGGACTTTAGGGTACTCAAGGTTTTTGTAATCCATGGAAATGATTAGGTGCACACTCTCTATTCAAAACATGTTTTTTTTTTTTTTTTTAAACTAAAGTGCCCTGAACTCTTCTTTAGTTCAGCAGACATTAAATATTATAAAAGACATACATAAAGACTAATAGTTTCCATGGATTGCTCCTCATCTCTAAGGCACCATTTCCATTTTAATTGTTTGAACACAAACGTTTTCCTTGAAACTTAATAAGAAATTGTATACATCCCTAAAAACGTATTCATTCAGTTTTGAAGGTTAGAAGAAACCATTACTCGAGACCTTTGCCCTTGGTCACTTAGGGATATATGTGTGTGCTGTTGTGCTGTGCAGGTCTTGAACATATCATGGCCAACAGCCGAAACTACGCGGAGCGCCTGCATGTGTGGGAGGGCTGGAGGAGAGAGGTGGGGAAGAGGATGAGGCCGATGTATGAAGACTACGTCGATCTGAAGAATGAGGCGGCCAAGCTCAACGGTAATCAATCTCAGACACATCCACATGCAGTGTGAGTCTCCAAAGACATACATCGCCCTCTGCTCTCATAGCCCTAAAGCTATTGAGGCAATATATGGAGATAAGCAAAGTTTTCCATCGGTCTGACAGGAAGTGCTTAAAGCTGATAGGTAGTAATTATACATGACCGATCCTCACGACACAAGCTGATAAACAGCTGATTGTCGGGGAGCTGCAGCAGGCGTTTAGCTGCCACTGTAACCCAGCATTCACTTCTGTCACAACACTGATAACCCATGTGATAGTAGTGTCACACCAGCGTATATATACCCACAACAAAATGACTCTCTGCAACAAACAGCCCTTAAACAAAAACAAACCACCAAAAAAATGGTAGAGACATTTCTTCCTCTAACCTCTTCAACTCTCTCTCTCTCTTGCACATGTGCACACACACTCCCACAGGTTTCAGTGACTATGGAGCATACTGGAGATATAACTACGAGACCATCGAGGAGGACCCTCTGTACAAGTACTCCAGAGATCAGCTGATGGAAGATGTTCGTTCCATATACAAGCAAGTATGTCTAACATACCATTCATTTTAATGGATTTGTTTCCATTTTCCCAGTCTAATATGAAAATAATCAGAGTGCTGTTGACTGTAGAGAGTGATTAGTTATAGCAGCACATTGCTCTTCGCAGATACTACCCCTGTACAAGGAGCTGCACGCCTATGTGAGGGCCAGGCTTATGGAGGTTTACCCGGGGCACATTGATCCACAAGGACCTCTGCCAGCTCACTTGCTGGGTATGTGTATGTGGGGGAACTAGTTTGGGACAATACACTGTGATGAACTGTCCTGTCTGAGGCGTCGGTATCTAAATATCAGCTGTACTGCCATGACTGTTCTACTTATTTGATTTTTGATTGTTGTTTGGGTGTCTTGCCCGACATTAGGGCTTAATCTCATCAGAGTCACAGATTTGTCCGTAACAGCAGTCTATATAAAGACAAACTACAGATGCATTTTCAGAGAAGCACAAGTCAAAGCAACGCTTGAGACATCAAAATACAGCACTAACAACTGTTGATTTTTATTGTCAAAGTATGAAGAATGTGTCTTTGAAATGGTGAGATCTGAAGGTTAACGCTCTGTTTTAATGCCCGATTCAGAAGTGGAGTGTGGCTCCCTCTTTTGTCAGGGTCAATTCACTGCCACTTTGTTTAAAAGGGGCTAAAAAACGCCTGTTTAAATGAGCTTAAGGTGAATTTAAGGCAAGCTTTGTTTGCTGATGCTGATGCAAAATGGACCAGTATTTTTTTTTTTATGTTTTGGTGTGGTGATTGTTCCAGCCATCAGGAAAACTTACTTCAACCCTTTCTTCTCGTTTTCAATAGGATTGCACTTACTTTTACTTGACCATTTATACTTGATATTGTTTAAGCACAGTGTTAGTAAGAATCTCAGTATTTGTGTTTATTCCTCAGGTGACATGTGGGGAAGATTCTGGACCAACCTGTACTCCCTGTCAATCCCCTATCCTCTGAAGCCAGATATTGATGTCAGCAAAACTATGGTTGAACAGGTACTTTTTGGTTGAGCCGACCACATTATTAATACAGAATACACATTGAAACAAGGCATAACGAATGAAACAAACATACATACAAATATCAAATAAATTAATTAAACAAAAAAAAAAAAACCTGTAAGGTACAGTTAGCATACGATAAGTGCGTTTTCATTTGTAAGCAGTTAGATTGAGAACAAATTAAATCACAAAACATTGGCACTCGTTGTTTGGAAATTAATGAAGTGCCAAACTTCTGCTTGGATCTCAGGGCTGGGATGAGATTCGACTGTTCAAAGAAGCCGAGAAATTCTTCATGTCTGTGGACCTGTACAAGATGTTTGATAACTTCTGGAATAATTCCATGCTCGTGAAGCCCACGGACGGTCGCAAGGTGGTGTGTCACCCTACAGCCTGGGACATGGGAAACAGAGAGGACTTCAGGTTGTGTGAACATACAGACACATACACGTTCAGTTCCCTGAGAAATTAACTCTGAATCTGTGTGATAGACAGATTCTACTCACCAACAGCATCTGATTGGTTTGCAGTGGTATCAATAAAACTCTCATATGTGGAATTACAGACTGAACACTTTTTGACTGATAAAATAAGAGCAGGAAGACTACAGAGTGATATGTCGAAAGTAAATTGCTATATATTTCCTTATACCCTGAGGGTTTTTTTTTGTTTTATGACTGGAAAACAGAACTCTCACTCTAGTACATGAAAGCTGTAAAAAACCTGTTGCAAAAATGATGCTGAGTAGAGTCTGAGTCACTCTTTCTTAGTCATAAAGATAACAAATGTAAAGATAACAAATATGTGTGTGTGTTATTAATTATTACACCATGTTCATTTGACAAAGTTTACACATGTGCATTTTACCGTAACCTAAAACCACTCACAACAGTTTTAATGGCATCCTCCAATGATTTGATCCCCCACACCCTAAATTCCCTCATGCAGCATTGTGTTTCTCATTAAGCTTCAGTAATCTGTATTTTTACAGCTTCTTAGAAAAGGTTTGCTGACACTTTATTGCCCCTACTTGATTCATAGTGAAGCCCTTTACCTGACTTACCTCAGCACTGTTTTTCTTTTGACCTTGGGCCTTAGTGTACATTTTATCTAAGTCATCAAAGCAGTTTATTAGTTGTCAATTTTATTATCACAGTAAATCTGATACGGTATCATGCCATATCTGCATCACTCAATATAACTGCTAACATTTGCAATTCCTCTGTACTCAGGATAAAAATGTGCACCAAGGTCAACATGGATGACTTCCTGACAGTGCACCACGAGATGGGTCACAACCAGTACCAGATGGCTTACCGCAACCTGTCGTACCTCCTGAGGGACGGAGCTAATGAGGGTTTCCATGAGGCTGTTGGAGAAATCATGTCCCTCTCTGCGGCCACACCCAAACACCTGCAGGGCCTGGGACTCCTACCTCCCAGCTTTGTTTATGATAAGGGTAATGATGATGTGGATAAACTTGAAAATGATCAAATCCAGGAAAACACATTATATAGGCATGCGATGCTTTTTTATACGCAGAAGACAGATTTAAGGTGACAAAGTAGTAAGGTGTTGGTTCACCATGAGCCACCAGAGCAGCTTCAATGCTCCTTGTCAGAGATTCTCCAAGTCTCTGGGACTCTACTGGATGGATGGAGCACCACCAGATATTCCCTCATTTGGTGTTTTGATGATGGTTTTGGAGAGCGCCGTTGGTCCAAAATCTCCTGTAGGTGTTCAGCTGGGTTGAGATGTGGTGACTGAAGATTGAAGATTTATCATTTTCATCCTCATCAAACCATTCAGTCCCCTGTGGATGGTGGCACTGTCACCCTAGAAGAGACCTCTCACATCAGGAAAGGAATGTTTCATCATTCATCAAGATGAATGATGAAGGTGATGGTGATCACTCAGAATAACTTTATATTGATTGGTAGTGAGCCTTCCCTCTGAGGGGACAAGTGGAAACAGAATAATAGAGCTAGTGGAGCCCCTCACTGTGGGGGTCCAGCATTCAGGCCTGCAGCATCCTCTTGGTGGACGCCACACCTGCTCTCACCCACTTATCCATGGTGAAGGTGACAGATGACTCATCTGACCACATTACTTTTTTCCACATCATTACAGATGTGTGCCCTTTGGTTTTTGCACCACTGAACTCTCAAATGTGCATAATCTCCCTCTGTATGCTCAGTGCTCTATTCCTCCAGTAGAGTTTCAGAGACTTGCAGAGTCTATGCCATGGCACCTTGGCACACCTGCATTCACCTGTACACTTCAAGATATTCAGATAATAACAGAGGACAGCCTAACCTTTGCCCCTCTGGCACCTATTATACACCTGTCTGCACTCTGTATTTTGAAGACGTTATCTGAGACAGGTGTCCTGATTTGCTTATCATATGTCTAGTTCAAAACATTGTTTTGATCTTCCACAAAGTGCCTTGCATTTATAAAGCTGCTCTGCAACATGCCTTATTGAACATTCATCCTTTCTTTTTACCTGGCATTTAGAAACAAATCTTGAGATATGAAAATTCCAAAAACACATTAAATTCTGTTAATATCCTTTTTCAGACAGGCTTCATTAATTTGTTCTTTACACACTGTCATGTACATCTAAAGATCACTGCGTGTTTGTTTTTTTTTCCTTGCCTGAATGTAGAAACGGAAATCAACTTCTTGCTGAAGCAGGCCCTCACCATTGTAGCTACACTGCCGTTTACCTACATGCTGGAGGAGTGGAGGTGGCAAGTCTTCAGTGGAAACATCACCAAGGACGAGTGGATGGAGCGCTGGTGGGAGATGAAGTGAGTTGAGCTCAAGCCAGTATGAAGAATTTGTAAATTTGTGAATTGTGAATTGGATGTGTCTGACTTTTTTCCTATGCGGGACACAACACAGGCACAGATAACACAGTGTAAAAATATGCTGGAAGTCAAATGCTATTACTAAAACCAGTATCTAAACCAACATGGTCATGACATCAACAGTAGAAATACTGCAGGTGATCAGGTGATTCAGGATTTTTTTTTTCTGCAGTGACCTCAGCAGCTGCCTCGCTGCAGGCCTGTGATTGCAGCATCCGCCTCTAGATGTCAGTGTTGACCAGTATTTCTCTTTTACTCCATCAGGAGGGAGCTGGTCGGGGTTGTGGAGCCAGTGCCAAGAGATGAGACCTACTGCGACCCTCCAGCTCTCTTCCATGTGTCTGGAGACTACTCTTTCATCAGGTAACCCTCCCTCTGTACACCTCATAAAGCATAACTCATAATGCCATTGGAGCAAAATGCCACTGGACGTTCTCCCATCACTTTCTATCACATCAGTTGATCATGGCAGAAAATCTTGCCAGTTGCTCTACGCTAGAACAGCAGCACTTAGATCTTGATTGCCTAGGTGTGAGTTCTACAGGACCAGTGGACACTAAAAAAAAAAAAAAAAAAAAAAAAAAAAACAAGCTTAAAAACACCTAGAGTGTTTTTCAACACACTTATGTAGTATACGCATGGGTATATGTTTTGTTTATTATGACAATTTTCAGTATTTATTTTGCACATCTTTACACCGCTGTTTTACTCTCCTGGTCTCCATCTACTGTTTTTTTTTTTTTTTTTCAATTTCCTTGACTTATATTAATGTAGTAGTCATGTTTTTTTCATTGAGCATCATATTTTGTTATTGTGTTTTTTTTATTCTGTGAGGGACACGTACATAATGTGACCGCTACAGAAAAGAAATATAACTTTTGGTGGAAAATAAAATTTAAAAAAAAAACAAAAAAACATGCTTTTTATTTTTATTTTTTTATTCCATAACTTGTATTATTGTCCCAAGAATGTATTAACCTACCTGACATTCCTTGTCTAAAATGCACTTCCAAATCCACAATTCCGTGACCTTCCAGAAATTGCATGACCTGTAAATCCTGAAATCAGTGAGTTGAGGAGACATGTCAGGCAAGATGCAAGAAGCCTGTAGTGAGTGAGTGTGTGTGTGTGTCTGAAACAGGTATTTCACAAGAACCATCTACCAGTTCCAGTTCCAAAAAGCCCTTTGCGAGGCAGCCAACCATACAGACGCTTTGTTCAAGTGCGACATCACTAACTCTAAGGAAGCAGGAACCAAACTGAGGTGAGTTTGTCTCACCTTTGATGGCTTAGTACGACTACTTTACTGCTTTTTGTGCATCTGGGTGATTTGCATTTTGTATGTGTACAATCCATCCTTTCTGCTTAATCAAAAGAAAAGATACCTTGTCATCACTGGTGTTTGATTTTCCTCTAGGAAAATGCTCGAGCTGGGACGGTCCAAATCCTGGACCAGGGCTTTGGAAATGGTGTCCAATGACGTTAAAATGGATGCTGGCCCACTGCTGGACTATTTTAGAGACCTTTATGATTGGCTGGTGGCAAACAACAAGGAAAACAACAGGGCGGTGGGTTGGAAGACAACAGTAGACCCATGTGAGTTCAAAAGTACAACCACAGATACACCCCAGATTACAATTCTGCTTTGTTTTGTCCTTTTTTTATTTTGTTACGCACACCTGCTGTTTTGTAAGATGCTGATGTAATAGCCTCACAGTGATCCACTTCCTTTAGCTTTGTTTCAATTCCCCCTTCTCACCAAAAATTTCAGGGCTAATTTCACTGTGAAAATGTAGAATCAGCAATATTCCAAAGGTCACCTTGTCAAGTCAAAGACAACTGTCCCTGGAAAATCAGCATGTATTAACAATGGAAAGTTTGCAGTGTCACTTCACAATACAGAAGGGCACTGAAGGTCACAAGTTTCCTTGATGGTTTTTTAGGAACTACAAAAAGCACCGACTGAGTCAGTATTTTTTCTTTTTTCGGTGATGTAAACTTTTGTAATCAGCACAATAGAAAATCTGAAAAATCACAGAAGAAAAAAAATAACTAAATTATCAGTTTTATTTATTTTACAGATTCACATCATGCCATCAAAGTGAGGCTTAGTTTGAAGGCTGCCATGGGCGATGAAGCTGTGAGTATTATTGAGCTGCTGGTCTATTATAACTATTTTAATGGGTTCAGTTTGTCTTACAAAAATGTATATAACACAATCAACCGTGCCATGCCGTAATTGTTTTCAGTGAAGCAGTATGCCAAGACTTAACTCTACCCAACTGCATATTTTACAGCTTTTGAGTAAACCACATTCTGTGTGATATGGAAATATTAAATAAATCAAATGTGTTTCAGTATCCCTGGAGTGCCAACGAGCTGTACCTATTCAAGACCAACATTGCGTATGCCATGCGGCAGTACTACAGCCAAAAGAACATGACTGTTCACTTCACGTTAGTATCAGTTCACCACCAATACAACCAAAATGCTCCGTTCTTCCCTCCTCACATTAGTTTGAGAGCTCATTTGTGTTTGCTTTTCCAGATCGGAGAACGTTCTCACTTACCATGAGACTCCCAGGATCTCCTTCTACATCATGGTCACAGACCCGGCAAGTCCGTCTTTATTTATCCCGAAGGAAGAGCTGGAAGCCGCTATACGGTGAGCTCAGAGCTGCATTCACCACGCAAATGTGTTTCAGTGGCATATATCCCAAAACAGGTATAGTATAGTATAGTAGTTATAAACAACAGCACAATATTACTATTGCTATTGTGCAGAATTTCTTTTTTTTTCTCCATACTCCTTCCCAACAGCTTTTTTTTAATGATTAACAATTTGTTTTTCTCTTTACATTGCCCCTAATATGACATATTATATGCTGTTTGGAGATGGCCTTTATTCAAAGCACGCTACAGTATCGTATCTGGCATTTTATTTACGCAGCTGACCATATAGCATCATCCAGTGAGGACTTTTTTTTTTTTTAAACCAGCCTCACTCAGCCACAGTCAGTTGGCTGTGGCCTGACCTCAGTGCATTTTGGAATGTGGTTTTAGATTGGTGATAAAAATGAAGTGGTTAACACCGGCTAATGACTTTCTTCTTGTTAAAAGAGATTATCTTAACAAATCAAGACTGCTTTACAATTTTAAAGCACAAATTTAATCCAAATGAGTAAAAAATTAGGTTGGCCTGAGAAAAGATGAACCATTGCAGAGGGAAAAAACATCCTTTGAAAAAAAAAAACAACCCTCAAATTTTGCTTTTCCAATTCAAGTCTCACAGAAATGCATTAGCCAGCAGAGGGTATATCTCATTTGGCCATAGGAAAGGTTTCAGCGGACAAAGGTGCATTCTGTCAATTAATCCCAGACACAGCAAACTGGTGTGCTCACGCTCTGTAACTCTACATTTTGATATCAATCGTAGGTCATCTCGTGGTCGAATCAACGACGCCTTCCAGCTGGATGACCAGACGCTGGAGTTCATAGGGATGCCTGCAACACTGGCCCCGCCTGTGGAGCAGCCGGTTCCCGTGTGGCTGGTGTTATTTGGCGTGATCATGGGAGTCGTAGTGCTCATGGGCGTGTACCTCATCGTCTCTGGCATCAGAATGCGCAAGAAGTGAGTTAGCTTCCTCAGAGATTTTTGAAAAATAGCGACACATACAAGAGGGCACCTTAACACTGATACACAGACTGTGAGCTGTCGCCTCACTTGTTTAGCCTGGCTCCAGACCTCGTTAATCTCACGTTCACTGAAAAAGAGCTCCAGTGATTCTTACAGGTCTGTTTGTTTGTTTTGCATGAATGTGAGTCATATTCTGTACTTCTTATGTCTGTAGGGAGTCTCAGATGACAAGCATGGAGAATCCCTATAATGCACAGCCAGAGGGCGTGACCAATGATGCCTTTGTTAACGAGGAAGAACAAACTGGATTTTAAGTCCATCACTGCACCTTAAGGACAAAGGCAAGATGTCCTCAGATATCTACCAGTGCGCTGATACTTCAATGGACTTTCTTCCTTCCATGAGGCCTTTTCTTCTTTCAGTGCTGCAGCCTCTTAATAAACATGTATGTATGTGTGCACAGTGTGTTAGTGTGAACGTTTGAGGATGTTGTTGAGTGTTGTGACCCTCATTGAAAGTTATGTTGTATAATGAGTGGGTCCTTGTGGAAAGTGCAGTTTTCCAATGTTGCTACCAGTATCTGTTATGTGATTTAGAGTGCATGCAAATGAATTCAGTGTCTTTTTTTCTGCTGGTATAATAGAGATATGAAGGGATTTTCAGTATGACCGGAAAATGTGCTTAAAATTGAAATAGCTGATCAGAAACACTTTTTTTTTTATTTTTATCACTGCTACTTATAATAAAAGATGTGTGTGTGAATGTCTGTGTGTGTGTGTGTGTGTGTGTGTGTGTGCGGGCATGTGCACGTGTGCGTGTGCACGCATGCACCATAGACAGAAACATATCTCAGCACTCATGAAGAGTCGATAAGTATTAGCTGTGTCATAAGGAGGCTTTTCCAACAGGTCTGTGTGTTATTTATAAAATGTTATATAACCACGGTGAGTTCACTTGTAGCTTGTGCCATTGTTTTTTGTTTTTTTTTATAGTTATAATTATTTGCACTTACAACATCCTATAATCATGTACGCTCCAAATGTTAAATAAATATCATGATTGTCAGTTCTCCCTACATATATATACATATATATATATATATATACATATAATTTCAAGCAAGTTTTTTATTTTAATTTTATTTTATTATAGATTTTAAAAAAAAATGAATGTCACATCCCCACACAAAAATGAAAAAGCAAGCTAAAAAAGGAATTGTGTAAGTAACAAAATGTAAGGCCAATCCTGATATCACATCTCTAATTCTAAAACATAAGCACAAAAAAACCCATTTAAATTAGATATAGCTGTATGATACATATCTACGCTCTTCTGCAATAGCAGATATAGCTACAATGCACTGACACAGAACTTTTCCATGTGTCTCTAGATGGCATGGTGCTCAAACAGGTGAGCTTCCCATAATGTATTTTTTTTTTCCACTATCGCAGAATGCCCTAATCCCTAATCCGAATCCTTACAGAAACTGAAATGTTGATATATATTCAAAACATTAAGAGTGGATTATTAAAGCATAATGTAAAATAAGTGCACTGTCATTTTGAGTTGAAGGAAAGACTGTATGTGTGTCAAAGAGGAAACAGGATAGATTCAGACAAAAGTTAGGAAACTGGACCCTTTGGCTCGACTGGCCCGGGGATGGGAACCTCCCTGGACAGAGTGATTCTCCATTACTTCTGAATGATGAAGAAGAAGGATGGATCATCTGCCTGCCCGCTCGGGGTTACCATCTCCAGCTTGTCAGAGTTGACAATGTGGATGAACCAGCCGAGGCACAGGGCGGACTCGAACTTCCGCTCTTTGGTCTTGGTAGACGTCATGTAGAAGATGAATGAAAGGCCCGTCGCATCGTTTTGACAAATCTTCTTCAGTTTCTGCTTTTCACATGCCTAAAACGAGCGTTCAGCAACAAACACATGGATATTCGTTAAAGGTGGTGGTGAAAACATCATGGAGGAACGATTTATGGTGGGAGGTCCTGAATCCCCAAACTGTCAAATTAACAGTGAAATCCAGTATAACTCATCTATATTGTGTGCTAATTCTCCAAATCATAAAGCGGTCCTATTTAATGGCTTATGGTGCAAAACTGCCTCAAGTCGGCCAAAAACAAAACAAACAAACAAACAACAACAAAAAAAATGTTGATGGTTGGATCAACATGATTCTCATCTGACTCACCGAGTGATTGTGTGTTTTTCATGTTTTTTTTTGTTGTTGTTTGTTTGTTTGTTTTGTTTTTCAGTTGAGTCAAAAGGATCTTCACCTCAATCGACCATGGGCAGTTTTTCATAACGCATCTTTAAAATAACCTCCCCCCTAGAATTGGCAACTTTTTTTTATTTTCACAAAATGTATTTATCAGTATCTATTCACTTTTACCTCCTGGGAAGTACATTATTTTCACTTACCAAATGATGTAACAGTATGCATGCATAAGAAGTCCAGCTGCTAAAACCATTAGCCCACTTGTTCGATATTTTGTTTGTTTGTTTGTTTGTTTTGTTTATCAGCAATCCCATCATGTAAAGCCTGTGACTTCACATTTTTCAATGTGACACAAGCGGCAGCTGGGGATTTTTTTTAAAAAACCCATTTCCTTTTTCTGAGACGTCATCAGTAGTGTTACGATGGTTGGACTTGATTGATTTTGAAGAACTGTGACTGCTCAAGATTAATCACAAAGCAGTGAGTCTTGTTTCATGTGGGCTCTGCGCCCACACTGGAACTGAAAGTGTTGAAACCGTTGAATAACAGAAGTAAGACAACATCAAAACACAACATAAGTGGGACCACTGAAACAAGATTTTCATTAAATCTAACTTTTTCTGTATGGTCAATCACTCCCACAATAAAAGTGCGTACCTCCACTTTCAGAAGCACCTTGTCCCCGTCCTTGCAGCACTTCAGGAAGCAGTTGGAGTCAGAAAAGTTCAGGGCCACTGGAGTTCCTTGGGCCTGTCTTGCTGTCACTTCTGCCTTGTAGGAGTAGATGGTGATCTTCTCTGAGAACACAGAAAATAAAAAGCCATGAACAAGAGTCCTCAAAAATCCACTGTCGCATTACAGTAAATCAGAGTTTTCTACAAAGCCTGTAAAACAAAACAAACAAACAAAAAAAAAAACGTAGAGTTTTAATACTGTACAATGGGTATCACTATTATTTGGATGATCCAATGTTAATTTTCAACTTTGTAACGATTAAATATGAACTTTGCAACAACTTAGTATCAATCTAACCCTGATACAAAGTTGATACTAAGTTAAAAGTCAATTGATTTCCTATTGGTGCGATTTACATTGGACAGGTTGATACAAAGTTAAACTGTAACACCGACTTAACAGTGAAACTCAACCGACACAAAGCTGATACTAAGCTGACTATTAACAATCCAAATAAAGTGTGATCGAGCAATTACTAAAAATGCTATAATGAAAGACCTGGCTGAGAAAAACATAACATTTGAAATCAAAAACTGGCTTGTTGTTGACTGAAAATGACAAACATTGCTGAAGAGGAGAAGTCGAGCCAGGCAGCTGCCGCTGTGCGTAGCGTGATGTGACAGACCTGGGTTTGGGGACACGTAGGGCCTGTTCTGCGTACAGAAACTTCTGATATATTTATTAGAGGCAGCATGTTCCAGTGAAATGTTGGCCATCTTTTTTTCCTGTTTGAAACTGCTACAGCCACCTCCTCTTGGCACTGAAAGTGAAACGAAAAGAGAAAAAAGAGAATGTTCAAAATGATTGAGCTTAACTAAGAATAAAATATGATTCATATTTAGAGGCAGAGTCAGTAACATCCTTTAAATCTCTGTCCATTCATGCACTTTGGCCAGTGAGATATATCTATCTATCTATATCTATATATCTATATCTGTCTATCTATCTATCTATCTATCTATCTATCTATCTTTACATATTTATTTTTCTTTCAGTGTGCTAGGGGTCAGACAGAATATAAAAGAAGGGTAACACATGATTTTGATGTGTTACTGGTCGTTGACTGTTAAAAAGATTTGTCTCGTTGACGAGTAACGTGAATTCAAGCAACCAGGAGTACACTATAACAGGCATCTCTAGTGATAATAAACAAGTCAACAAAGCAACCGTTGACCGTCAGCCAGACACAAACATGTCTTTACAGATGAAAATGCTTCATGGCTCAATTGCCTACGTGTCAGCTGACCTATAGGAACAGAGGCTGACATAATTTTTGGTAATACACTGTTGAGTGTTGACTACTGAAATAAACTGATACCGACAGAAGAGAAGAGAAGAGAAGAGAAGACAAGAGAAGAGAAGAGAAGAGAAGAGAAGAGAAGAGAAACAGGACATGACAGGCGAAATAAAAAGCCATGTTTTTTTATTTACCGAGGGTCACCACGCTGGATTCTGCCACCATAACGACTTCGTTAATGGTGCATCCTTTCCCAGAACAGCAAAGACATGAGCTTCCATTATCGCAGGCTCTCCCCTTCACCACAGTGACGCTGGTGTTCATCATGGCAATGATGAGCAGATCCCCCTTCTGGCCCACATCCCCGTTTTCACTTTGGCAAACCTTGTCGTCTCTGTCCCCGCCCTCCCATCCTTGCTCCGTAGGCTTCCTCTCATCGTCCCCCAAGTCTTCCTCTCTCCTCATCTCCAGGCTAAAGCGGAGCAGGGTGGTCTCCTTGGAGACGGGATAGAGAGCATCCTCATCAGGGCAGGTCTGGTCAGCATGTTGCTCTTTAATCTTGGTGGCCTGGTGCACTGTCTGGAGACGGGGGGAAATGTGGACACAGACACGTGGTTAGTTTTACAGGTACTGTCTCTCTGTCTCTGTCTGACAGCTCCTGTTTTTTTTGTTTCTGTTATTGGAAAAAATCTACTCAACAACACTGAAGAACACTGAGGAAAACACTGCAAAAATAGTAACTGGCATTGTACCTTGCATTTTTTGTGTCCAACATGTAAGCTTTTATTTTCTAACTCATGTGGGTGACTGGCCAAATGTATGCATGGTACAAGATACACAATTTTTAATAATGTGTAGCCACCAAAACCAGCCAATGGTGTATTTTGCCTTTTCGCTGGGGCGAGTGGAAGTGGATGAACTCACCAACATCGGATTACCCTGGGCCAGCATTTCTGCAAGCTCCTCAGGTATGATATCCTGAAGAGTGACGCCATTAATCTGCATCAGTCTGTCTCCTTTCCTATGAAAAACAGAAAACATTGCACTCATCCTCCTGATGGGATAGAAAACCACTGTGGGGGGCGAATGAATAAATCAGTGAACCAATCAAACTTTCCATAAGGACAGGGTCGTGCCAGGGTCACATGATATCAGTGAAGACCTGCGATATGTTTCGATATGTCGTACTGTTCTCGCTCTCCCTCTCCCTCTGATTGGTTACAGCAGTAAACTCATTTCTTTGGGGGAAATTGTGACTCATCAGTGTTTCTCCCATCTGACTGTACCACACATATAAAGATATCAGACAAAAAGGTCAAACATATTTTATAAAATGCCAGTTAAAACATCACCACAGCAAATCCTGTGAAATTATAAAATATCATGTATTATTCGATATCACACACATTGCATGTTATGACTGTTATTCATGCTGCTTACTTTAAGGAAAACATACTATTTCATTAAAATTTTTTGAATAAAATTCCATAAAATCAGGTTATGGGAAAGGACTGTAGAGCTCTCAGATTAGCGTGTTTTATCATCATTATTCTAATTTGAATATATCTGAACATTTCTTATAAACAGAGTTTATAAAAAATGCGAGTTTGATGCGAGTATTTGATTGTCATGAAAATCAAACGTGGTTTGAAAGGAGAACAATTCTTCATTTATCTGTGGCCTGTTTTGAAAATAAAATGATGTTTTTGAGAGCATGAACTTTAAGTTGGACAAATGTGTGAGAAGTGTGTCAAATCAATCACTGCAGAGGAGAAAACATCCATTTTTAGCAAAAACACAAAGTCTGCCTGACAGTATGGCAGTGCATACTGATATACTGGTTTGGGCACTACCTGACAAATGGTTTCCCAGCATTTGCTTTTTTTAATTTGATGACACTGTCCACTTCATACTGATGCTTTCCCTCGTGGATCTGGTGTATGATCGACACTCCTCCTTTTACCAGAGAATCCTGAGAAAGATAAAATAAATCAGCAGGCTTTCTCTTAACAAAGCACATCAGCTCTATCCACAAATTTTAATCTTTCAATTTTTTTCAAAATTAGGAAACAGTGAGATTTGATCACCCACCGTGATGTCCATGGTGATGCTGGCGGTGCCTCTCGCTGATAACGGTATTGAACAGGGTCACTGTCAGTCTGTTAGAGCATCCACTGAGCTCATGACTCATGTCAGGCTTACCATTACGTAGAGCTGGACTTTATATTGGCAGAAGGGGAAGTGTGACTGTGAGCCAGCGAGGCAGAGGGGGGCTGACAGTTTGGGAACTGATGTCAGAAAGAGGAAGTGGATCAGAGTTGTAAATCATATATTTTAAAAAAACAAACAAACAAAAAAAGGACACAACAATTAGTTTTGTGTGGAAAAAAAAAAAAACAGAACTTGTGACCAAGTAACAGAAGGACAAACAAGGGAGAGGACAATGTATGAATTCTCTGGCTGAAAAACATTTTAATTTGTGAATTACTGTGGAGGTTGATGTAATGTACTTCTGTATTATAATTTGAAGAAGCAAATGAAGTAATTCTCTCTCTCTCACTCTTTCCACATATTGTATAACAAACAACTCATGTAAAATGCCTGCTCTCATAAAATATATCACTACCTGACTTCTGATCATTGATTGATTGATTAAGCGTTTGTTTGATTTTTTTTTTTCACTCAAGTGTCCAGCACCATTACAATGCCCAAGACACTGTATCTACAACATCCAGTTAAGTAGCCTGAAATACATGAATGATAACGCCAGAGCAAAGAAGGAAGAGGAAGTGGCAGCTGAGGTACTGTATAGTTTATTCATGCAGACGTAGGAACTACAGCATGAATATTAGAATATTACTTCCTCAGTGACAGTAAGTCAGTCATCCTGTGATGATAAATGATACTTGTACTGTATGTATGGCTACATCCCTGTACATTAACTCTCATACTAAATAAAGAGGACATAAACATGATCGTGTCACTGAACCTTTGCTCACAAACCAGGACGTTGCTGTCTGACGTACCTGAACACAGACATGTAAAACAGGTGGACTTTGGGTTTGTAAAATGTTCTGTGAACTATCTCTTTAACTAAATGGCACATATTTAGGCTATCATACAGCACAGTGTCCTTTGATAACTAAACAGTTCATTAGAAATTCTTCATGATTTTTGATTTATAGTATTTATGTATTTATTTATTTATTTATTTATTTATTCATTTATTTTAGCCTTGTCTCTGAACATGAAACTGGTCTGGGGAGGCCCACCTCCCGCTTTGAAAACCTCTGACTTAAAGGAATACTCCAATGTTTTGGCCAAAACTCCCTTTGTCTGTCTTACTCAGACCGAGACAAGATGTTCGATACCATTTTCACTTTGGTACATCTGGCGGTTTGGGTGCACTGGGAAAAGGTTATTTTGTCCAAACTGCTGGGATATTCCTGTAAGTAGTGGTGTGTAGTGGTGTGAATGCACTCTGGGCATCTTATTAGTACTGAGATGTAATTATAATGTATAATGACTGTCTGCATGTCTGCACACATACTATGTGCTAGGTAGTCCAAAGCCTTTGCTGTGTTGATACTGGGATGAGTTGTGTTACTAAATTTAAGCACACACACAAATACACACACACACACACACACACACACACACACACACACACACACACACACACACTAAAGTTATTTCCAGCTTTCCCTTGCGAGCCAATGGAGTCCTGCTGTATCTATAGACGTCGAGGTGGATTGAGTTTCAGGACAGGCGCGCCACTGTTTGTTGCAAAATTACAGGTCTGCCCCACACTTCAGTCCTGAGACACGGCGCACGTTTCCTCCAAGACAGAGCTGGCATAAGTTGGCAGTGCCAACTCCTCCAACCAGGTACTGTGGTGCGCCAACCTTTAATGAAGTGTATTGCAGATATCTGTTTGTGTCTCTCCTAAAACACTTTTGGGTCACTGTAGAATCTGAGGTTGTTGAATGATAGTTGTTAATGGCTAAAACGTTATGTTGCTGAGCTCTGCTGTGTATTTGATTTGCCGTGTATCGGTTCTGCTGTGAGTGCTGATCACTAACAGTCCCCACACAACCTCACAACAGTAAAATACAGCCGCAATGTGTGACAGGCTATAACATATTCTTCACTGCAAACATGGTTATCCAGTGCTTTTTTGTCACAATTATCCCAAAAATAAACATTGCACCTTGTCATATCATCATGCAACCTAAAATATTTTATTAGCATAGGCCATTACTTCAGGAAAATACAAAATATTCCTGGTGAGTTTTATTTTCATTTCAGCAGTGATTATTTGCATGTTTGTGCACATTTGTACATTTTTAAAGTTCATTTCACCCGACACTGCTGTTATTAGTTTCATTAGATTAATAAGAATCAAATATTGTACTTCAAAACTGTAGAACTCCAGCTTTTTTGTTCCTATCCACTGATCCTTGTACCCTATTGGCTATATACATCAGAGTGACATCATATAAAACTCACTGTGTCAAAACAGGCTTTGAAAATGCTGCATACCTCTTCATGCTTCTTTTCAATGATTCTGGTGTAACGGTGGTGTATTTTTTGTGCGTGCCGGCATGATTGTGTTCCAGATGGTGATGTTTGACCTGCTGATAATCGGAGGCGGCCCCCATGCCTTGACCCTGGCCAGTTTGCTATCCATCCCATACCCTGATCCAAACCCAGACTCAACCCTTTCCCTTACCCACCCGCTCCTGCCAAACCTGGACACAAATAGGGCCAAGCGCTCCAGGAGCCAGAGGAAGACAAGGAGGGGGGCAGCTGGTAAACTTGCAAAATAAGACAGCAGAGTAGATGGATGCTCCTCTGTGAGCGCTATCACCTGTCATACACCTGTGTGTGCATGTGATATAAATGACATTCCAATAGTTCAGCAATATGGGGTGTGGCCTGTGAATTATGTTTGCAGGCCAAACACAGGAAGAGCAGCTGGCACCTCTGATGGTCTCTGACGGGATCCTTCGCTCTCCTCTGAGCCTCAGAGTTGTGGATTCTTATGGAGAGTGGACCGCTCTGTGGGAGAGCCAGTTCACCGCTCTCAACATCCCTCATCTGCGCTCCCACACACTCGTACACACAGACCCTTTCAACAAGGTAAACACACAGCTTCCCTATCATAATAACAATGGAGTTTTATACAGTAACGGTTTTTACGAGCTGGAACTATGTGTGTGTCTTCACTGACAGAAGGCATTACAGGACTTTGTTCTCAAGTCTGATCGTACGGCAGAGCTCCACAGTCTTCCAGACCAGGTCTACATTTTGGATGACAACGCATTCTTCAATGACATGCGGCTCGGCAAGAAAGAGAGGAGACGTCTGAACGTGGCCACAGCGCTCAAGAAGAATTTATCCTTCAGTCTGCCAGGAACCAAATTAAGTGTGGATTTCTTTAAAGAGCAGGTTGGACACCCGTTTATGTGTGTGGACTGCACGAGAATACTACATGATACGGAGGCAGGATAATGTCTGTGGACGCTGATTGTACTGACTGAGCAATTTGATGAAGCTGACTGACAACACTGTATGCGCTTTAACTTGTATTAACTTTGTTTGTGCCGTGGTCTTGCTGTCACTGGTGCCACTGACTAACCATGTCTTCAAGAAGTGTTACTCAATAAAGGAAATGTCCAAAGCCAAAAATAAAACAGAACAAAACAAAACAAAACAAAACGAGAAAAAAAAAACTCAGAATCAAGATTAAAGATGTAAATTATCAAGAAAAAAGTCACCAATCTATGACAAACTTGAAAATTCTGTGATTACAAAGTCACAAATTTACAAGGCAAAAACTAAATTTTTTTCTTCAGAATAATTTTTTAGAGCCTAGAATAGTGATTCTGTTGTCTTTTTCTCATACATTTACAACTTAATATTTTTTAAATCTTTTTTTTTTTCTTAGAAAATGATCAGTAAACCCTGTTCTTCAAATAAAAAGAAAATCATACTTAAACTGAGATTAAGTGAGTTTATGCTCCACTGTTTCCCTGGGTCTAACATATTAACCATGGCTTGGGACACAATCTGCATGGTGCTTGGCCAAGAAATATGTAAATATATGACAGCTGAAGTATGGATTCTTGCAAGCAGAATTTTTGTGCCATTTATTCAGTTACTTGAATCATAATAATAAAAAAAAATGAATCTGGACATACAGGTGGAGAGATATGGCCTGGACAAAGTGCTAGTAAAGGGAACAGTTGAGCGCATCACCCCTGTGATTGATGACGAGGAGGACAGAGAAGAAGTCAGTGCTTCGGTGAACGAGGGTGAAAAAGAGGATATGACAATGAGAGAGACTGAAAAAAATGAAGTTGGGGTGAGGAAGAGAGTGAAATATTTCCAAGTTCAACTTCAGGAAGGCATCACACTAAAGGCCCACCGGGTTGTTATGGCAACAGGTCCCACCCGTGCCCAGATGGCAAACATCCCTTCCTGGGTGAGCTGCATCGGAGAGAGTTACCCAGAGGATCGCTTGCAGCACACCGTGCACCTCATGCATTACCTGCCCGTCGCTCAGCAAACATGTCAGGAAACATCCAGCCCAGAACAGAGAGAGACTTTTCCCACACAAAGTAAGTCCACTACCTTCGGGGGGTTAGGGAATCAAAACATTATAAAAATTCTTTGTAGGGAAGGGCTCCATTTTTTGACATGACCGGGAAATTAAGTTGGCATGCTTTGCTGTGTAAAAGAAAAATGGAACTAATACATCACAAGCAGGGCTGTCCCCCATTCTGAAACCCCTAGCCTTAACATAAATGTACTTCACTGCTGTTGAACTGCAGATAGGTCAGCCTCTGCATGCATCCTGTGTTTGAGGTCTCATTGCATTGCTGTATCTCAGAAGCTGTTTTGCTGTCCACAAATATGCAGAATAATTTCATTCATTAGTCATAAGCCATTCATTCATAAGTCATTCATTCCCGAAAAAAAGAGAAGACCTCTACTATGCCTTCTCCACTTTAATGTACAGAGTGCTTATGTGTGTCTAGGGTTGTGTGCGGTGTGCGAGGCAGGACAGAGAGTCATGGTCATTGGTGGAGGTCTGACCAGCGCTCATGTCATCTCCATTGCCCTGCAGCAAGGTGCCAGCCATGTGACATGGGTCATGAGGAAACACCTCCAGGTTCAGTGTGATACTGCTTATAGACTGTACCAGCCCTAATGAAATGGATTTAAATTCTACCTGTCTGTGTCCAGCACATATACTATCACTCTACTCTGCAGTTAAAACAGTTTGATGTGGGCGATGTGGAGAGTCTGGTGGGCCGCTACTCCCATGTGGAGCACGGCATCAAGATGGATGGCCGAGCCTACCTGCGACAGTTTTATAATGAAAGGAGTCTCCACAAACGTCTGGCAATGATTCGCCAGGCAAGGAAAGGAGGAGCCGTCACCCCAGAGGCCTACAGCCATCTCCAGCCATTCATACAGAATGGTCAGGTGGATATTAAGACCTACTGTCAGGTAATAGTAAATGTGTATTTCAGAGGGATTGTGGAAGATTGCAGAGTGAAGGAAATGAGATGAGATGGGATGAGATGAGATGTCCTGATCCGGTTGTCCTGTGGCTATCCAGGTAAGTGAAGCCAGATGGTGCTATAGGAGCCAGGCCTGGAGCTTGTCCCTCAGCAATGGGGAGCACTGGACTGGGGATATGATCTGGCTGGCTACCGGCTGCAAACTGGACGTCAACCAAGACCCTTTGCTTACTGGAGTGATGAAGGAATTCCCTATTCAGGTGAGTTAAAGACAAAAATGGTTGGATGGATGGATGGATGGAAATGGGTGAACAGAAATATGATAAAATTGCTTTCAAATTAAGCCATAATCAACCTTTTTTTTTTTTTTTTTTTTTTTTTTTAAATTTTCATTTAGTAACATGAGAAAGAACATATCACCACATACACAACATGAATCCTGCTTGTCCCTCTTTACAGGTGATAGATGGTTGGCCCTGCATCACTGAAAGCTTGCAGTGGGCACCAGGTTGCCCCCTCTATCTAATGGGGCAATACACTGCACTTCAGGTAGGTCAATTCAGGACTGGTCTTATGGGATGTTTTATTAACAATCTGTCCTCCGGCAAACACAAATTATGGACTCATCATTTGCAACAATCTCCTCACAAATTTGTTTTTGTTTTTTTTTTTTTCCAATTAACATAAGTACAGGTTGGACCTCATGCAGTGAACCTAGCTGGAGGACAGGCAGCCAGTATGCGTATTGCCAAGGACATCATGCACCTGGTAGAACAGACCAATGGAGCCCCAGAAAGATCTAAGACCGAGGAATACATTCAACAGATGCAAGGCCTTATGTGGTTGTGACTCTGACATTTAGCCTGTCCACTCACTGTACAAGGCTTAGGCATTCGAGATTACATTTTTGTATGAAGGGCTTTATTATTCAGAAATAATGTAACATAACATACATCAGCTGATCAGACCCAAACTTAAATTTACTGCAAATGCAGTCAATGGCTGCTTGGATGTGATGTGTTCTTCTTTTGGTGAGGCCTGAGGCATTTTCCCTCATTTTTGTCAGCCAAGTTACAGTCTGATATCTTCAGCTGGCAAGCACACCTCTGGATATTCCTCTGTCCTCCATCCGTTTGCTTTGGAATCAAACTTTTGTCACTTGTTATAAAATCAAACACATTAAAGTGGATAAAAGAATGCACACACATACTGAGGAAGACCCCAGCTTTCTCTTGGTGGGATAATCACCTGCTGCTGTTAAGACAGTGACTAAACCTGAGATGCTCCTCTGTGTTGCAGCACAGTTAGACTATTTTTACATTAAAATGTTGCCAGACGCTACTTTAAGACAGTAAGAGTCAAATAATAATAAACACCTTTGACAATAATGCTAGAAGTGCAATCAGTTCTTACCAGCTGTTAATGTCAAGAGCTGCTTCATCACCTGACTATTACTGGAATCTCTACATTTACATACATTTTTAAATACAACATGCAACTTTTCAATGCATCGTTATTCCCACCCTCCTCCACTTCAGCTGGTCTTGAGTTACACGTTGACAGTATTCGCTGTCATCTAAATAAGATATCTACCTCCAATAGCGTCCTGCTGCAGAGCTCTGGACTCACGTCCACCAGTGCTGGGACCCATCTCCATCACCAGGACCCATGGTGGAAAATCACGTCTGTTTATCATGCTTCCTTAACAATAAATAACATTTACTTACTATATTATATTGTGCAATGTATTGTTTTTAATCATGTTAACAAATAGCCCACTGAGCGCATCTTTAATACATTGCATCACACTGTATTATGTCCATGCAACTGCATTAGTATTGTAAGCTGACTGATCATGTTTGGTTTCACATTTAGGCTACTAGCCTACTGTTTGTTGTGCTTATCATTATTACACAGGGCTGCCCAGCCTCACCAGTTATCTTTACTTTAGCATTTGAGTCCCTTGCCTGCTATTAGGCCTAATCAGAATGGTATCACACTTTTCATGATTTTAAAGCTAACCTTTATGCAGATGATATCGGTTTGTCCAGTCCAGATCATCCACATCTTCTTAAAGTTATCAGTGATTTTAGCCTGTTTTCTGGGTACAAAATCAGTCGGTCACAAGCAAGGCTATCTCTTTAAATCAACTTTCATGCACAGGACATCTGACCTCAACTGCCATTGTGTGGAAGTCACACGGCATAACATAACTCCGTCTTAATATCAGATCTCCAACTGAGAGCATTTTTGAGTTGACTGGCCCCAAGAAAACTGTTAGAGGTCCCATCAGTGGGTTTGTTGTTATGAATGTGTGCTGCAATGTGTGCTTCAAACCCACAGAACATTATTTTAAATTCTATTGGAGATCCCAAGGTTTCCAAACATACCATACATGCCCTGCTGTGCTAAAGGGAAATGTGTATAAAATGATGCACAAGACATCTAGATATTTTCTATTTGATGTAATGCTGCGGCCGTAAAACAATTTGTCTTGGCTTTGAATATTTCATCCGTGAGTGTAATGTAGTTTCAGTAAAGCAACCAGCAACCAGCAGCTACAGAATATGAATGTGGCATTTTCATACAATATGGAAAAATGTCTTTTCCTTTTAAATACTACAGCGCTGGCAGGGCAGGACCTGCCAGTTTCTCTGTAATTTACAATTTACAATTTCTTACTTTCTTTTTTTTTCTTTCTTTCTTTCTTTTTTTTTTTTGGTTTCAGCTTGGCACCACTCTCCAGATTCTGGTTGTTAGTTGAAAATGAGCTTGAGTATCTCCTTAGTTATCAACGCAACTTTGTTCCCCTCCCTTCTTTAGTTTCTCTTCCACTTTACTCCTTGGATACAAAAACATCACCTATTCCTCATTAATAATTCATCCCAACCTATTTGCATGACACTTTGCTGTGCTGTTCTTAGAGCTCAGACATGATCTCAGACTGTAAACCTCAGCATGTTTTCAGTGTACATCCATATCCATTCAACTGAATCATCACCCCCGCTGCCTTGGGAGCAGCTACACTTAAACCTGACAGGTATTTTACAGTAGTCTTCCTCCCACTGGTTCAGATTGTAAGCACCGACATTATAGTACTCAATGGCAAGTTTATTCTAGCAAACAAAGACAGGAAATGCATCTTGTAAATCACCCGGGGCTTCAGGGAAGCTTCCATTGGCAACGTTAAGTGATTTACATCCACATGTGTGGTGTATCAATATTGTAAACATGCACAGTATTTGCATTCAGACATGATCCAGAGGCCTGCTGAGCTCAGTTTCTAGTGAGCTCATTAGATTTTAGCAATGGACAAGCAGAATGAACGAAATGAACAGAAACATCCCACCTGCTGAGTAATTGATTATGGAACATCACCACTGCCCAGCCATCGGGATGATTTACAGTTAGGTCCATAAGTATTTGTGACACAATATTAATAATTTGAATATTTGTGACACAATATTCATAATTTTGCCCTTGTACACCACCACAGTGGATTTGAAATTAAGTAATCAAGAGGCGACTGAAGTGCAGACTTTCAGCTTTAATTTAAGGGCTTGAACAAAAACATGACATTAACCGTGTAGGAATCACAGCCACTTTTATACACTGCCACCCCATTTTCAGAGACTCAAAAGTCATTGGACACTTGACTAAAAAACAGTTTCATGGCCTGGTTTGGCCTTTTCCCTCGTTGACAAGTTAAGAAAATAAAAGGTCTGGAATTATTTCCAAGTGTATGCTTTTTCCATTCGGTAGTTGTTTATCAGAAACCTCAACATGTGATCCAAAGAGGTGTCTATGCAGGTGAAGGAGGCCATCATTAGGCTCAAAAAACATAAAAAATCTATCAGACAGAGGACAACAACTTTAGGAGTAGCCAAATCAACGGTTTGGTCTATCCTGAATAAGAAGGAATGCACTGGTAAGCTCAGCAACACCAAAAAGCCTGAAAGACCACAGACCACATCTAAAGTGGATGACAAAATAATTAT
This sequence comes from Myripristis murdjan, assembly GCF_902150065.1. Taxonomy (NCBI): domain Eukaryota; kingdom Metazoa; phylum Chordata; class Actinopteri; order Holocentriformes; family Holocentridae; genus Myripristis; species Myripristis murdjan. The sequence continues at coordinate 10,688,838 of NC_043982.1, forward strand.
TTCCCTGGTGAAAGAAAAACCCATTCACAACGTCTAGGGAAGTCAAAAACACTCTGGAGGAGGTAGGTGTATCACTGTCTAAATCTACAGTCAAGAGACATTTGCGAGAAAACAAATACAGAGAGAATACAACAAGGTGCAAGAACAGGAAGGCTAGATCAGACTCTACAAAAAAAAAATTAAAATTAAAATTAAAATTAAAATTAAAAAGGCCTGCCCAATTCTGCAACAAGGTTCTTTGGTCAGATGAAACCAAGATTAACTTGTACCAGAATGTCTGTGCATATTCTCATTCGTCCAGGTCATTGGCATCTAAAAGAAACTGAATCAGGTCAACTGCACTTTGTTATATAGTCCAGTCATTTTATGAAAAAACCTAGGACAAATTGCAAGAGAAGCAAACTCAACTGATTTTGGATCCTCAGTTTGTCCTGAGTGAGGGAAAAAAAGTCCCAAGGAATCCCATTGGTGGAAAGTTTTGAAAATCACCTATATATGAGCATATAATACCAAAAAACACTGTTTTTAACACACAGGGGAAAGGGGTTCAAAATTTTACTTTCATATATCACTATAAAAATTCACAAGTTGATTACACACACAAAGACAAGAAAAAAGTCATTTACAAGTTGTAGTTGTATATAGTAACCTTTTAATAATTAAAATAATTAAAAGGTTAATTCACTGTTTAAATATCTGTTCTGGCATTTATTCCTTATATTCCTTATTAGCGCATATCAAATCAGATAATGTGTGATATGCATGTGTAAACAGAATAATTCAAAGAACTTGTAATTGACTTTTTTCCCTGTGTTTGTGTGTGTAAACGACTTGTGAATTTTTATAGTGATATCTGAAAGTAAAATTTGAACCCCTTTCCCCTGTGTGTTAAAAACAGTGTTTTTTGGTATTATATGGTCATATATAGGTGATTTTCAAAACTTTCCACCAATGGGATTCCTTGGGACTTTTTCCCCTCACTCAGGTCAAACTGAGGATACAAAATCAGTTGAGTTTGCTTCTCTTGCAACTTGTCATAGGTTTTGGCCTATTTTGGCCTAAAATTACTGGACTAATATGTCTAGAAGGCGTTTCACCCCTTATCCAGGTGGCCTCATCAGTCCATGCTGCTTAGACTGGACTGGTAGTCAGACTGCCAGTCTAGTCATGTTAATATTGTAACATTACAAGTGAAATGGAGCCTGAACCTGTGACCCTGTGATTCTGCAGATATGTGAATAACAAGGAGTCATTCAGAGAGAGTTTCAGACTGTAGAAACTAAGAGAAATGTTAGGGGAAAAAAGTAGATAGATGAATCAGGAAGAACTGCAGCTCGTTTTTGTGGTTGGAGTACAGAGGCCTGAGATGAGGAAATCCCAGAGCAGAGACAGTGACACCTGCTATTACAAAATAATAGATGCCACTATACTGTAAGAAATTATGATACAGGATTGGTACACAAATTGACTTGTTACAGGTTGAAATTTCCATATTTTAGAGAAATGACATGAATTTGAGGTAGACCTATATGTTAAAACATACATATAGGCTTTTGGAAATAATTTTCTTCAACAAAGAGATTAGCCTCCCCTTTTCCTGCAGCCCCACTTAAATTTCCTCAGAAAGGGTTCAGAGAGATCAACAGATTATTCTGAGGATTCCTGTGAAAAGACAAAAGCCGAGTATGAACTCTTGGTCATCTGTGGCTCAAGCAGACTCTTCCTCTTTCTAATATGACCACATGTGTGTGCGTGGGTGCTTTGGAGCAAAGGGAGTTGTCTTTTGAGTTTTGTCATGAATTCTTATCACATACAGTCAGGCAAAACAAAAGTTATTAGGCCGCCTCCAATGAATATGACAGCCTGACACTGCCATCTGCTGGAAAAAAAAACAGACCTCTCTCTACCTTTATCTTTGTCTCAAGCCTCTAGCCTCCTTCCCATCTCTGAGCTTAACAACAACAACAACAACACCAGCAACAACAACAACAACAACAACAACATTTCTTTGGAAACCTTCAACCCTCAGTCATCTTAGTACATTGCACCAATTCATTTATCAGTAAAAACAACCAAGGCCCAAACGCCCATATACATTGAGAGGTGCAAGTCTCCCCCAATGTTCAGGCACTCCAAAAATCAGTACACACTGTTTTTTGGAGTGCCTGAACAGACTGTGTGTATGACGAAATCTACCTGCAGCATATCTACAGAGTAGAACGTGTGTATATGAAACAGACTCATGATGCATAAGGCAAAACATTTACTCAGAAAAAGCAGCACAGTGTCACACATGTGGAAACCAGCAGCTTGTGGGTGGGCTTTTACTCTGAAAGGTTTTATTTCACTGTCTTCATTATGTTAATTATCACTATTATCACTCTTATTTGTGTTGTTGCTATTACTGTATTTTTTTGTTGTTCTAATTTTAAGAAGGAATTTTCTGGCATTTTTGCTTTTCATTTTATTTCATTTTATTTTTTACATTTTTGTCGTTTGTGGTAATTTCATTTTAAATGTGTAATTGAAATAATTTTAAATACCCTAACCCACTCATGATATTGTTCTTTTCTGTTTGTTTGTTTTTTCCAAATTTTCTAGCAATTTTGTTGTTATTAGGGACCTGGCAGCCTAAACTGCCTGGTACCTCTTGTATTCCTGTGTGTTCTTCTTCTTCTTTCTTCTTCTTTCTTTCTTCTGAGAAAGTCATACTTCCCATTAACAAAAAATCACCAAATTTTGCACAAAGGTCCAGTCCCATGCCAGATTACCTCAGATTACCAACACAAGCCAATAGTCCTGATGGTGGCGCTACAGCAAACCTCTAAATTCCAAAACTTTGAAAATTCATAACAAATCAACCATATGTGCTACAGCTTTGCAACTTTCACCAAAATGTAGCCCCAATACAGAAGAAAACAAACGAACAAACAGACAAACGATCCACACAGAATTTTTATTTATCAAAAATTGAGCCTACAGTGCATCAAAATGTTTGACTGTAAATGGTACTGTAAACATACACTTGCAAATTCTTGGTAAATAAATGTTCAATGTTCATGAAAAAATGGAAATCTGGAGACAAAAAAATTCTGGAGACATGGTAGATGATGTGTGGTAAATTTCAGAATTACTGGTATATCTCAAAAGCTCAATTTTTGACAGCATTTTGAATTTTGCTCTCATGTGAACAATTGGAGTCAATGCAAGAATGGTATTTTTAAACATCCGTTTTTCACTTGTGCAGCAAATCAATCATTGTTAAAAACAAATGATCAACATCTCTATGCTGTCTAGATGTGTATTTTCAGATTTTTGTCTTAATAACTGAATTTTTCACAGCTGTTTAAAATCTGCCTTTTCATGCATGGATGGCTGCTGTCCTGCACGTCAGTGATTGGCTCAGTCAGTTTGTGAAGCTGCATGTGAAGTTTTAGCTCAGTGAGATAGAGGCCAGTCCTCAGTGTAGAAGATTGTGAGTTCAAGCCTCAGCTTGAGCAACGTTGCCATGTGCCAAAAATCACCAAACTTTGAACAAAGGTCCAGTCCCATGCCAGATTACCTCAGCTGCCAACACAAGCCAATAGTCCTGATGGTGGCGCTACAGCAAGCCTCTAAATTTCAAAACTTTGAAAATTTATTATAAAGCAACTATATGTGCTACAACTGTGCAACTTTCATCAAAATGTAGCCCCAATACCGAAGAAACCTTTGTACACTTTACACTTAAACATCAGTTTTTCACTTATGGAGCAAATCAATCACTGTTAAAAACAAATTTCCAACATCTCCATGCTGTCTAGATGCAATATGTTTATTTTCAGAATTTTTGTCTTGATGACTGATTTTTTTTTCCAGTGGTTTGAAATCTGCCTTTCCATGCATAGGCGGCTGCTATCATGTGACTGGCTTAGTCAGTTTGTGAAGCCTCACATGGACTGACACTTGCCAATTCGCTCAGTGAGATAGAAGGTGGACTTTGGTCTCAAAAATTGTGAGTTCAAGCCTCAACTGATGCAAAATGCACATTAAAATGCCATCTTCCTGTTCTCCACTTGTTTTTCAGAATTGCCTAAAATTGCCCAGCTCTGACCATTGCTGCACAGCAGCTATAATTTTTTTTTTTTTAATCTTATTTTATTTTATTTTTGGAGGGGGGTAATTCTGTGGCAATTTAATGATTCTGTTTTTTTTTTACTGATATAAATTCAAATATATCAGTGAATTAATTAGATTTCAAAGGGTCAGCTGCTTTACCGGTTTGGCAGTTTTACACTTTTATTTTTGAAGGTGAAGCCCTGTGGCATCCTGTCGGTGGTTGTTTGACCGGAATTTGACGCAGCTCGGACCGCAGCTGTGCGTCTCCAGCTGAGGAGCCCAGATGATGCGCTGAGCTGCCCAGGAGCAGGAGCTCATCACCCCGGACGGACCTGTGCACACACCGGGCTCCTCCACCCTCCGGACCCCCGCAGTGCCGGACCCCCGCAGCACCGGGACCCGCAGCATGGAGCGGGGCAAACCGGCCACCTACACCGGAGACAAGAAGGCGAAGCTGCTGGCCCGGACCAACCAGAAGTGGGTCAGACCGGCCACCGTGGTCGCCTACGTGCTGTGTCTCTGGCCGCCGTGATCCTGGCTGTGTACTACAGTCTGATCTGGAAAGCCTCTGCAGGGCCCGGCCCGGGACAGACCCACACCCTAACCCTAACCCTCACCTTGCGCCTTTTTTGTCCCTAACCTAACCCACCCAAAACCAACACTTAGTTATTAGAGATCAGATCAGCTGCTGCTGCTGGACATTTGCTGTTCCAGTGTGAAGCTGCACAGGCCGAGGAGAACCTGAGGAGAACCTGAACAGAACCTGAGGAGAACCTGAGCAGAATATGAGGAGAACCTGAAGAAAAGCTGAGGAGAACCTGAGCACAACATGAGGAGAACCCCAAGAGAAGCTGAGGAGAACCCGAGGAGAACCTGAGCAGAACATGAAGAGAACCCGAGGAGAAGCTGAGGAGAACCTGAGGAGAAGCTGAGGAGAACCTGAGCAGAACATGAGGAGAACCCGAGGAGAACCTGAGCAGAACCTGAAGAGAACCTGAGGAGAAGCTGAGGAGAACCTGAGCAGAACCTGAGGAGAAGCTGAGGAGAACCTGAGCAGAACATGAGGAGAAGCTGAGGAACATGAGAGAGAGATGCTGCACACACTCCCCTCATCATTATGAACCTCCCTGCTTTGCTTTATAGGCCTTCAGCAAGAACAACACATGCACTGCCACAGTTTCCACTGGGAGCAGCACACATACACTCACACACTCACACACACACACACACACACACACACACACACATGCACTCTCACTCATACACACACACACTCACACACACACACACACACACACACACACACACGCACACACACACGCACGCACGCACACACACACACACACACACACACACACACACACACACACACACACACACACACACTGCAGCTGAGCAGCTACAGGAATATTACAGGAATATTACGGGATATTACAGGAATATTACAGGAATATTACAGGGATATTACAGGAATATAACAAGAATATTACAGGAATATTACCGGAATATTTCAGGCAACAGTGTGAACAGCTCAGAGTGAATGTGAACCAACATGAACATCAGCTGAGAGCATCATCACACTGTGTGAATATAATCTTTGTAGTAACAGCAGCCAATCAGAACAAAGCTGCAGACTTGAAACAGGTCACATTTTTTCCTATTTTTTTCCACCTTAATTTAACTTTTTAAATGTGACATCAAATATATTTGATTTAACAGTTATATTTGTTTTTTCAAGCTCATAACGGCAATGAACCTCAGAGGTCGGCTGGAGTGACATGTCACAGCCATGACTCTCAGTATTCAGTTATGACATCATCACTGACATCAGCCAGACTGCAGGAGTTTTTCACACCTGGACTGTCCTTTCTTACGACTAGAAGCACCCTCTAGAGTACTCCAAGGAAACTTAAACCTTACCTGAACCATGGGTGCAAACAACTCCAAAAGTCCCGATCCACAGGAGATCGGGAACAAGGCCAGCAACCGCACACCTGGACTTACAAAGATGGACCAAACATCTTGTCCCCAAAGCGTCAATTTATTTGGAAGCCGGACTGAAGAGCTGTGGAGGGAAACATGCTCCGGCATTTCTGATCCAGAAGTGAAGAAACAGCTGAGCACAGACCTGAAACGGTTTGTTCAAAAGGCGACTGCTGAGGCTCTCTTCCCCGCCATCAAGAAGTTTGCTAGATCATGGGGCCAAATGACCCCAACTAGCACCTCCCCGCTGCCCTGCACCTCACAGGCGCCAGGGGAAGACCTCAGCCAGCTGACCGCAGAGCCTCTCAAGGAGCTCTTTGGCATCACAGAGGAGAAGGTCCAGAGGGGTTTGGAAAGCTCCTTCCACCATGTTCTCTGTGATGTAGTTGGCGTGGACAGAGCCGGCAGGATATCTGGACAGTTCACAGAGGTCATCGTTGAGCATGTTGTGACACAGGTGAACATGTTGTTGACAGTCTTGCAGAACTATCCGGACATCCTACGCCCTGAGTTAGCCTTGCAAATGCAGGAGGGAGTTGCCAGGACCATGCAAACCTTCCTGCAAGCAAAACTAGAGGCTCTCAGGACACAGAAACGCTCGACTCTGTGTTGTCACACCAATCCCTCACAGGATACAAACACTGCCAAAGCCGTTTCCACCATGGCAGAGGAGCTGCCTCAGAAGTCTCCAGGTGAGGCACTTTCATCTCAATGCAGTTCCTTTAGCCACTTGACGCCTCAAGTGCATGGTAGAAATTCGGCGACGTCTCTCGTACCCGTAGAGATCATCGAGGAACAGATGCCTCAGCTATCCCACGCTGACAACCACAGCATGAAGGACACCGTTTGCTCTACTGTCAATCATGTAAAGCCGGCCGTGGCAGAGAACAACTCTGCTCTGCCCATGGACAACAAACATGGTGACAACCCAGAGCTGGACGGTCAGTCTCTAATGATTGCTTGCTGCAGGACCTGCAATAATCTCCTGGAAGAGGTTTTGCAGTCCATTAAAAACTGGGTGGCGAGGTCAAAGAAGAAGGACACAGCTGCCAGGAGGGCGCTCGCATCTTCTCTCGACTTGTTGGTGTCAGTCTTTAACAAGCCTGAAACACCCGAGAAAGAAAGGCCGTCCTCAACAGAATCTGAATGCTCAGACATCTGGGAGAGGCTGGAGGATTTCTACCGTGTGGCTAGGACTCCTCAGTCCTGTGTCATGTCTGAGCTGGATTTCTGTCCAATCAGAGCCTACTACACTGATATGGACGAGTGCCACACTGTGGAGTGGTCCTCTGTGCAGTCTGTTCAGCAAACAATGTCCAAAATAGCTGACACCATTATGGAGGAGGTGGGCAGCAAAGACCCTGTCCAGAACATCCCGGCCGCTGAGGCGTCCTCACCACAGACACTGCAGATGCTGCTGTCCAGTGGAGCTATTCGCTGTTCTTCAGCGATGCTCACTGACAGAATCTGCTCTGTGATTGAGGGCGAGAACCTGCAGACTCAGGAAATGTTCCTGATGGCCAGTCAAACAATTTCCGAGTCTGTGTTCCTGAAGACAGTGGAACTGGAAGTCCCAGGCACATCCAGGGATGACCCCGGCGACCTCAGGCAGATGTTTGCAGACGAGCTTTTAAAACGGCTTCTTAATCTTCCTCTGAGCCTGTGCCAGAGCCCGGCTCATCACCTGACCGACACTTCAGATGACGCCTCTGAGACGCCCTCCCAGACCCTCAGCCAGATCGCCACGGCCGAGGCTCCCACAGAATCTCCAGCCGAAGGCAAGGAAGATGCCAAGCAGGCTTGCAAGACCAAGAGCTGCTTCAGGTGGATCCGCGAAGTCTTCTCAAAAAACAAGAACAAGAAGAAGGAGAAGGAGAAGGAGGTTCCTGCTGAGAACCCAGGTGCTCCCGAGGACCAGGCCTCTACCGCCAGAACCAAAATGTTCTCCTACATGGTGAGAACATTCATCCGAGGTCTGTGCTCCTGAGTGGCGGTTCGGCCTATTTTGCCCTAAAAGCAGAACTCCCTCCTATCCAGGGTCTTCAACAACAAGATAGACCCTGACGGCTGTTAACACACACACACACACACACACACACACACACACTGCAAAACCCTCTTCCCCAATCCATCAGATACCTCAACTCCCAGTAACCTCTCCCCAACACACACACACACACACACACACACACACAATGTGTTGATAATAAACAGTCGTACTCCTAAGTTTGACTGACGTTGTGCAGTATACTCATGTTTCTTTTAAAGAATGTTTATATATTTATTATTTGTTGTTTACTGTCAGTTTTTAAAGTATTTTCCTTTACAGCCATCAGCAGGATGGAACAACACTTCATTCTGCTGTGCTCTCGTCCTGTGTGCAGTCTGAACCACAATCAAGTTCATCTTGGATCTGTAATCTTGTTACACCATCTTCACCTCCGTATGTCACGTGGTTCGATTCCTATGGGTAGCATTTCCTGTTAGCTTAGCATAAAGACTTGAAGTCTATGGGAGTCATTAGCCTAGCTCTGTCTAGTATAAAAGAATTAAAGCTGTCAAAGCTTTAAAAGTTGAAAGGCTCTGACAGCTCAGCAAATTCAATCAGTTCCTTTCCAAAACCATGGGAGACTCATACCTACTCTACTATATACTGATGTCTATTGTTATTTTTTGTTTACTTTTGTCAGTTCTTATTATGTGCTTGCCTTGAAAAGGAAACACATCTTATTTTCTATTACAGCCGTGGAAGTGAAAAGAGCTGAAGAAATATATATATATAAAAAAAACAACAACTATATATATATATATATATATATATATATATACGCCCATATACATTGAGAGGTACAAGTCCCCCCCCAATGTTCAGGCACTCCAAAAAATGTGTGTGTGTGTGTGTGTGTGTGTGTGTGTGTGTGTTAATACAACTCTTAGTAACATTTCATTTCAAAATCCTCATCAGTGAACTCTCAGAACAGAACACAAACTTATGAGGACAATGTTTGTGAGTTCTTGGAGAAAAAAGGCTTGAATTGCTCAAAACGAATTTATCATAAAACATTTTGATCAGATATTGTGTCTATTAAATCAGTCTGCTTCATGATGTCATATACCTCCTGCATAATGAGACCGTAACTTCAAACTTCTTCCAGTAATTTGCATCTGAAATGTATAACACACACTTCAAAACATAAGTACAACAAAAATAAACCACGCCCTCCTTCATGCGACTTCCGCCCTGTAAATCCACCCGGGTCACGTGACCTGTGAGCAGGGAGGCACGCGGCGGCAGATTTCAATTGTTTGTATCAACAAATTAAACGAGAGACAAACTGAGATCTTTTGTCAATCGGTTGGTGCACACAGGTACCCTTTGGTTGTTTCACCAGAAGCCAGCCCATGACTGGGGAGGGTGAAGGGAAATGGAAGGGTGGAGGGGAGTGGAAAGTGGTGGAAAGCAGAAGGAAAAAGAGAGGGCATAAAGCAACTTAAGAGACTGAAGTATCAGCTGATAGTGACATAGACATGCAGGCAAAGAGCAGAAAGGTTGACATCGGTAACGACGAGGAGGGATTTAAAGTGATGTTTAAGATCAAAGATGCAGGAGCTGGATTTGGAGCTGTAAACCCCCTAAAACTAACCAGTGTGATAAAACGGGAGCTTGGGGAGGTCCGTCATGCTAAAACGTTAGCAAATGGGATGTTGCTTGTGATTTGTAAATCTGCTGAGCAGCAAGCTAAAGCAAGTAAAATGAACATCGTCGGTGGGAAGAATGTGGAGAGCTTTATACCCGGAGTCAGAGGTGTAAAAGGAGTGATTTATAATGTGGCAAAAGACATCTCAGAAGAAGAACTTAAGGCCAATTTAAAGGGAGGAAAAGTGATAAAAGCAAATCGCATGGGGAAAAGTATCAGGGAAGGACGAGGAAGCTCCCCTGTGTTGCTGACGTTTCAGGGGAAAGAATTACCAGAGAAGGTTATGCTGGGTTATCTGTGCTTCACAGTTAAAGTGTATGAAAGACCACCACTAAGATGTTTCAAATGTCAGCGTTTTGGTCATGTAGCAGCAGTGTGCAGGGGAAAACGCAGATGTGGGAAGTGTGGGGAGGATCACGACATTAAAGAGTGTAAAGGTCCTGTCAAGTGTTGTAACTGTGGTGGAAGTCACATGGTGGGATATCGGGGATGCCCGCATCGTGAAAGGGCTGAATTGGTACAGAAAGTTAGGGATGAGAACAATATTTCTTATGCAGAGGCTCTGAAGAGAATTGAGGGAACAAATCATTGCAGCCAGGCAGCAAGGCCTCTGACACAGCAAGCGCCCCCGGTGGCAGAGCCAGAAGATTCTATAGTGATCAAAAAGAGTGCATTCCTTGCGTTCTTCTCTGAGGCAGTGTGGCGCATTAAAGAGGTGGCAAAAAATAGGTCAGATGTTGCAAGGGAAGTAGTATCAGCGGCAAGCAAATTTCTTGATGTTGGTGACATTTCTCCTGAAACCCTTTATAAGTACATTCACTCAGGACTGACTGGAAGTCAGAAATCAACCAGGAGTCAGGACAGAGATATATCAGATGAGGAGTGCATATTCTCAGATGGAAATGAAATGGATAATTAAATACTGGTTTATGTTTTATATCCTGCAATGGAATGCCAGGAGTCTGGTAGCTAATGGGCAGGAGTTGAAACACTTTGTTGATACGTTTAAAGATAAACCGGATTTAGTTTGTGTACAGGAGACCTGGCTGAAGCCATGTTTAGATTTTGTAATTCCTGGATATGAAAGTGTAAGAGCAGATAGAGCAAACAGACCGGGGGGTGGGTGTGCCACATTCATAAAGAAAGGCATACAGTTCAGTAAAGTAGAGACTAATACAGAGATTGAATGTGTAGTTGTAAAAATATGGTCAACCCAAGGGAGAATCAGTGTAATTAATTTCTATAACCCTGGAGCACAATTGGAAAGTGGACTACTTGAAAATCTAATGGGTACAGTAGAGAAACCTGTAATCTGGGTGGGTGATTTCAATGCACATAGTGTGGTCTGGGGGAGTGACAAACAAGATAAAAATGGTGCTGTATTGGAGGATTTTATAGATAATCAAGGATTAGTAGTCCTAAATGATGGGAGACCGACATGGTTTCAGGTAAGTCGGGGAGCAAAATCATGTATAGATCTAACCTTAGCATCAGCTGAGCTTGCCTTAGTAGGAGAATGGGAAGTAATGGATAGGAACACAATGGGAAGCGATCATGCTCCAATTATTAGCAGGTTTGGTAAGGAGTTAATAAAGGAACAAAAGAATAGGCCAGAGAGGTTTAGCTACTCTAGAGCTAGGTGGGAGGATTTCAGAGGAAGGACTCAGGAGGAGGTTGGGAATGTGTGTGATATTAACATAGATAGTTGGAATAGATCTTTATGCAAAATGTTGACAAAGGTGGCTGATGAGTGTATCCCAAGAACAAAAGGCCCAAAAGAGCGTCAGGTAGTACCATGGTGGAATGATTCTTGTAATTGTGCCATTCGTGCCCGAAAAATAAAGCCTATAGGAAATTTAAAAAAAGCCCTACTGAAAGAAATGCAATAGAGTATAAGAGGCTCAGAGCTAGAGCTAGAAGGGTCATAAAAGATACAAAAAAAGAGAGCTGGCAGAAATTCTGTAAAACTCTAGGACCGCATACAGAAATAAGGAAATTATGGACAGTTGTACATAAAATGGCAGGAGTGTACAGGGTGTCAGCAGTGCCAGTCCTGCTGAAGGAAGGGAAGGAAGCAGTTGATAATAATACCAAGGCAGATATGCTAGTTAAGACATTTCAAGTGATACACAGCTCAGAAAACTTAAGTGCTATGAGCAAAATTAAAAAAGAGAAACTCAGAAATGAAAGCTTCAAGCTAGAGCACAATCATGATAATGCAAATGTGATAAACAATTTTTTCTCAATGCAAGAATTAAAGCTAGCTATTCAGAGAGGTAAGGACACAACTCCTGGGAGGGATGGACTGGGGTATCAGATTTTTAGTCACCTGAAGTTCTTGCATTAATCAGTACAATATGGCAAAATGGCACGTTGCCAATGGAATGGAAACACTCAATTATTGTTCCCATTCGGAAACCTGATAAACCAGCTAATGACCCTACATCATATTGTCCAATTGCATTGACAGCAGTGTTGAGTAAAATTATGGAACGTATGGTTACAGATAGACTAGTATACATTCTTGAGAAGTGGGGATATTTTGTTCCTTATCAGAGTGGTTTTAGGGCAGGCCGATCCACCATGGATTCAATCTTGATGTTAGATTTAGAAATCAGGAAGGCTCTAGCAAATAAAGAAGTTGTAGTGGGGGTGTTTTTGGATATAGAGAAGGCGTACGACATGCTGTGGAAGGAGGGATTAGGTTTAAAGCTGTACGACGCTGGAATCAGAGGAAGAATGCTAAACTGGATAAATAATTTTCTGAGGGAGCGCACCATCCAAGTAAGGGTAGGTGGGGCTTTATCATCTGTAGAAGCTGTAACTAACGGAACCCCACAGGGAAGTGTGATCAGCCCAGTCTTGTTTAATATCATGATCAATAATATTTTTTGTGGAGTGGGCCATGGATTTGGTGTGTCGCTGTTCGCAGATGACGGGGCCATATGGAAGAGAGGACGAAATCTGGATTATATCTATAGAGAACTGCAGCAAGCGCTAGAGCGAGTGGAGGCTTGGGCAGAGGAATGGGGTTTTAAAATCTCAGCTACAAAATCCAAGTATGTTGTTTTTGGATATAAAAGGAAAATGTCAAAACTGGACCTCAAACTGTATAAAAGCCCTATTGAAAGGGTTAAAACATTTAAATTCCTTGGTGTTTGGTTTGAGGAAAGAATGACATGGAAGGAGCATGTAAAGAAAACAGTTGCCAAATGTGAAAAGATTATCAATGTTTTGAGATGCCTGGTGGGAACTGACTGGGGAGGAAGTAGAGAAACCCTAATGACAATATACAGAGCAGTTATAAGATCCAGCATAGATTATGGTTGTTTGGTATACGGGGCAGCAGCTCCTTCTGTGTTCAAGCAGTTGGATGTAATACAGGCCAAGGCACTACGGATATGCGGAGGAGCTTTTAGAACTACCCCCATTCAAGCTCTTCTGGTGGAAATGGGGGAAACCCCATTAGAGTTGAGAAGGCGCAAACTGGCACTGAACTTCTGGGCTAAATTACAGAGCTGGGGGTCCCTCAATCCTGCCACAAGAATCTTGGGAGAGCATTGGGAATTGCAAGGGAATAGTGTAAAAGGGAAGAAAGGGAATCTAATGCACTCCTTGAGAGGAAAAGCAGTGGAGCTAGGAATACCAAATTTACCCTTTGGCCCTGTGGTATTTAGGCCACCTGTCCCACCGTGGCTCCTACCAGAGCCAGACGTAGACCTCTTGATTTTAGATAAAATAAAGAGTAAGAATGCAGGCAACCCAGTGGCTCTAACAAGCAAACATCTGAAGGATAAATGGGCAGGGTATATGCAGATCTACACTGATGGCTCCAGAAATCAGATCCACGGAAGGGCAGCAATAGGAGTGAGCATTCCACATTTACAATTACAATATGGAAAGCGGGTATCAGATTGGGTTTCAGTTTTCACTACAGAGCTTGTGGCAATATTATGGGCACTTGGGTGGGTGGAGGAAATCAGACCAGAGCATGCAGTTATATGTTCAGACTCAGCAGCAGCACTAATGGCAATGAAGGGGGAAAGTGGGGCCAGGCCTGACTTAATAACTGAAATAAAGATTATTCTTAACAAAATAGAAAAATTAGGTTGCACAGTTGGGTTTGTCTGGGTACCAGCCCATGTTGGAGTTCAGGGTAATGAGGAGGCCGACAAGGCAGCAAGAAGAGCACTCAGTAGAAAGAAAGTAGCAATACAAGTACAATATGGAAGAACTGAGTATAAGAGCTTAATCCAACAAGAAATAGCAAGAACTTGGCAGAAAGAGTGGGAACAGGGGAGCAAAGGCAGATTTTATTTTGCAATACAACCAAATATCAAAATTACACAGAGTTTAAAAATGGGGAGGAGGGACACTGTGGTGATCACAAGATTGAGGCTGGGGCATTGTGCACTAAATCATGGGCTGGCAATGGTAGGTAAACATCCCGATGGAAAATGCTCCTGTGGAGAGGAAGAGAGTGTAAATCATGCTCTTACAGTATGCACCAAATATAACAAGGAGAGAATTATTATGCAAGCAGACCTGACTGCATCTGGAATCAAGGACACTTCAACTGCGTCACTTCTCAGCTGGGATCATTACGAAACGGCTAAAGCTGTTTTAAAATTTCTTCACATGACTGGAATGTATAAAAGCATTTGAGACGCTGTTTAACCAGCATTAACGACCAGTAGAGGGCAGCAATACGCCTTTGACGCGTCTAGTCTGCCGGAAATCAAAAGAAGAAGAAGAAGAAGAAGACCTGTGAGCAGTGGGGGTGGACTGACGCTCCGCCGGAAAACATAGTACAAACCTTTACTGTCAGAGCTGCCTTCCTGAAACTCTGAGGTAGGTCTGTGCCTCTCTAACACCTCGTTTAGTCTGAATGGCGTTTGACTTTGCGGTAAAAGCACGAATGACGGTGAAAACAGTTCCAGTATTTTGACACGCTGGTGTGAACGACGTCGTGTGCCTCAGGTGATGCGGACAGGTGTGGTGACAGGTGCCTGTGACAGAGTCAGGTATCTAGATAGCTATTCTAGATCAGCTGTACTAGCCTACACATAAAAGGACACTTAACAATAGACATACATGTTTTCAGTTAATATAGTAGGCTAATACTTATTTTGCTGTCTCACGAGTCCTAGCAAATGCCAAAAACCTCATGATATACTGTATAACGTGAGGAACACATTGGAAACCAGTGTTGAGTATGCTTTTATATTTTGTTCTCTATGTAGATACATATATTTGTACTTTTTACCCAATAAATCAACCAGTCAACCTAAAATGTAAGTCTTTAATAAGTCTTTTATTCATCAGGCTCATTGCCTTTTCTCTACCCTGTGTGCACATGCAGTTGTGCCACAAAATGGGGTATAATACTGCAGCCCGGAGAGTTTGACATAATGTTGCAAAGAGGATCACTTTACCTGGACTTTTTATACACATGAGCCAGAGTTTAGCTGCAGGGTTAGAGAAACCCTTAGTCCCTGCACCGTTTTATTGTCCTGTGTTAGAACAACCATGGACACAATAGACTACAATACTGAATTATGTTTTATTGATAACTACTTGATCAGTATTGGGAAGGTTACTTCTGAAATGTAATAGATTACTAGTTACTCTGTTAAAAATGGAATAAGTAATGTAATTATTTTGTCAAAGTAATGTAATTTATTGCATTTGATTATTTTCATTAGTTTTGTAGCAAATGTTTTAAAGTGGGCATTAGCCTAAAAAGTGAGAAGTCCTAAAAATATAAATTTAAACCAGGCAGCACTCAAATTTGTCCAAACAGCTTTGTTGTCTGGAAATCTGAAAGTAAGACATTCATGCACGGCGAAAAGATGCAAGGCGACAGAATGAATGTTGCATACAAGCATCCAGCATGTAAGCTTTCAACCAAAGTGACTATATTCAGATGTAACCCCTTTGCAATCACCAACATTTTGATCACTAACTGTAATTGAATTGCTTTTATTTCTTAGTATCTGTAATTGATTACAATCACATTCATTTTGAAATTAATTCCATGTAACTAGTTACTCCCCTACACTGTGTATGATGTTTTGGTTTGGTGCCTTGGATACTCAGTATTGTCTTCCTTGGGGATGGGTGCATCATGGCATGCAGGTCTCCCAGAATACATCTGTTTTGCCTCACAAGGTTCATCAGAAAACCTGATGAAGTAGTGATATGCAAGCTGGCATTCACTCCAGTATTTTTACTGGCATTGTAAAAAAAAAAAAAAAAATGTAGGTGAAAGAAGATGGCAAGTTTTGATTTATTTAGATGTATCATTTTGTTTTCTTGCATTTTGTCAGCCTTTCAAACAACTAGCTACATAAAACAGTATACACTTAATTAGAATTATTTTTCACCTCCCAATAAACAATTTTTTTTTTTCTTTTTCATGAATCATACCTTGGGTTATCTGTATCTGTGGTTAATGGTCATTGTGTTTTCTAGGTGTTGGTAAAACCTTTCCCTGCATGATGAAAGTGAGGAGGGTTGAAAGGACAGTTTTGAGCGTGGAACAGGCCGAAGGAGCTGGTGCTCGTGTCCGCAGGAGCATTGGTAGAAAGGAGGTAAGTTTCAGATTGTGATGATGTACTTGGCTATTTTACAGCACTAGTTATCCACACAGCGCCCTCTTCAGGTGGCAATCAACCCTTTACTATGCATCGGATATACTGAAGCACAAAAGTCAAGTACAGCAGATCAACAAATTGTCCTTCAGTTTTCATCACAGAGTTGCACATAACAATAGTCTGTGTTTTACATTTTATTTTTTCAGCTGAGAAATCTGGATCCATTCCTGATGTTGGATGAATTTAGGGTGAGCAAGCCATGGGGCTTTCCAGATCACCCACACAGAGGGTTTGAAACAGTAAGCATCTTTTAAACTATAATCATAAATATTTTAAAGTGGCCCAAGCTATTTAAAGAGGGAAAAAACAGATAAATATTGTCATCGCCTTGAGTAGGAGCCAACCACCAGTAAATTTACAAATCCTCAAGGAGGAAAAATAGAGAAACAGATGAGGTTTTTGAATTAAAAAAAAAAAAAAATTCTGCGCCTTCATGTGAAACATTTGACTGTTTCTCCAGTCAACTGCAGCCACAAGGAAAAACATTCTCAGCCCAGGTTTTCCACAGTGATGAGAAGATTTACAATGAATGGATACCCAAGCCCCATCCCAGTGTAGGGTGGTGGATTTCTTACTTTGATCACTAGATGGCGACAACGGGTCAGTGAACAGCCATGTTGATTCAACAGGTTTTTACACCTTAGACCCAAAGAGTAAAAGGCTTTGAGAGGCTCTTGGTTTCAGTCCGCATGCCGAAGGTTGAAAACATCATAACCCCCGCTCAAAATTCCCCCTGTTTTGAAAGAGAGGAACTGTCCCAGCACTCAGCAGAGAAATTCACCAGCTGCTTTTGATGTGTGTTTGTAGAATCATGCCTGGTTTTGTGGTATTTTATTTTTCTGTGTATTTCAAATTAGTGTATTCTGTCTCCACCCAAAGGAAATGTTCCTTGACCATAGTTCCTGACATTCGGACATGATGTTATCCAAATGTTTTAAAACCAAGCAAACATGATCATGTTACTGTGGTCTTACTCTTCACTGGCCTCTTGTAGATACTCAGATTCATCATTAAGTCCTATTTCTTGCAGGATGCAGGTCTGCAGTGCCCACTCCTCTCCTCAGAGTCTTTTCTCATTGTGATCTCCCTTTGATCCGAGCCTCCTGATAATGTCAGGAAAGCAGATGTGGAAGCCTGTTCATGTAGAAGAGCTTACAGTCTACCTTCATTTCCATCAGATCAGCCATCTATCTCTCTTCCTTCCTTGTTGTCCATCATTTTTTTGCCGTTCTCCAAACTTTCTTGGTTTTTCTGGAGCTGCTTGCAATCACTCTGTTTCATGCCTTAGTGTTTGTGATGTGCCCATTTATTCTTGTTTTCATCTCCCGCCTTCCTTTATAAGAGATAAAAATAAGAGACTACACTCCTTCTCAAAATTAGTATTTTTTAATCATTTTTAAAAATTGATTTATCAAAATCAATGGGGCTAGGCGATATGGACAAAATCAAATACCACAGGATTTTTAACTTAATACTTCAGTATTCAGCATGTGTTGATATTATTGGGAGGACTATGGGTGACATTTACTGAATGATATTTTTGATAAACAGTCATTAATAATGTGGACATGATGACCAAGCAGCTAGAGGCAGATAACAGAACAGCTAGAGAATTCAAATAAGTTAAAAAATTTGCACCCCTTTACTGTAATGCAGCCTTTAAAACCAGGAAAAGACAATACATAGTCTCAAGTCACAGTATTGATTAAATATTGATATATCACACAGCCCTAAAGAGCAGATCAATTAATTTTAGGTGATGACAAATTAGCTGCAAGCCTGTATTTAAAGAGTCTTTACAAAATAAGTTAATTCATTCATACCCATTCAAATTTGATATTGTATATCATATTCACCACAAGCCTGTGATGTATTTCTAAAACTAATGGCGAAGCTATGTTTGCAAATTTTTATGTGTCCCTACTACTTAAACCAAGTTATTCAGCATGAAGGAAGACTGGACGTAATTTCTTCCAAAATTCTGTTTGGATTGGCAGATGCAACTTAAATCTCCATTTGAACCCCTGTTTTGGGTGAATATAGGCCTAGGCTGTCTGCTGCACTCCCAGCATGCCTTTCAGCAGGTGTGTTTGTTCACAGTCACGTGACCTTTGAAATCACACAGCTGTGGAGGCAGATCACAGGCGACTTCACTGCAGGGGCCAGTGCTTACCTCCCTCAAACAGATGTTCACCGCTGAACCCTGACTGCTCCGCGCAGCACCGCTCTTCCTGTCCAGCCTCGCCACTGGGGAGGTGGAAGCGAGCGCACGTGTTTCAGTCTCAAAGAAACACTCGTTTTGTCTCAGAGAAGCACTTGTTTTGCAGCTCATTCTCTGACTGAAGGATGACAGTACCTTTTGGTGCAAAAATTTGCTGATTACCTTTTTTTTAAAAAACATAATGTGAGTTGAACTTTATACCAACATCGCCTTTTTGTATGTGTTTTAAAATATAACACATCTTCTGGCCATCTACACAGAAAAAAAAAAAAAACTTTTGAACTGTGCACAATTTGGAGCATTTCTGTTGTATTGTACATAATACATTTTTCTGTGTGGCTTTTCTCCACCAGGTAACATACGTTTTAGAGGGAATATCAGCCCACGAAGACTTTTGTGGCCATTCAGGACAGCTGGAACCTGGGGATCTGCAAGTACTGTTTGATTAATTAAATCTGTCCTCTTTAAATGAAGACAGTTTCACTGTCATTTCTGAGCTGAGCAAGGAATAAAAGTTCTAGCAGAATCACTCACTTCATCTGGAGGCATTCAGTCCACTGGCTCTTCAGATATATAAATTATTCATAGTTTTTTCATTAACTGTGCATGGAATCCACTGAAACCATTCAACAAGGACTTGGGTGATACTCAGATACACACATTTGCACACATTATATCTAAATTGTACTATTGGACAGCCACACTAATTGGATATCATGCCCTGTGGCTTGTTTCCTGGGTTTTGGAAGTTGTAAAGTTACATTCAGACACACACAGCCTGCTGACTCAGCTAAAAAATGCAGCAGAGATTCAGTCAACTCAGCCAAGTCCCCCCACCCCCCCCTCCTTAGGGGCTGGACTTCAAGGGGGAGCTACAGATGCTGAAGCTTACAACAAGGCATCAGATGTGTGAACGCCTGCCTGTCCCCTTACTGAAGGGCTGCATTAACATGATATACATGACATGTAGATATGATATATTATGCATGTGATTCTGAACTGTCTGCGTTATGTGTAAAAATCATTTTTGGTGGCAGTGGGGCATCATAGCTTGCGTTACCAGCCTTATGTTCCACATTATAGGGATTTTCGAGTAGAAACTGATATTTGAGCTCAAGCTTGTGACCTTGACCTCCAGTCACTAAAGTAATGCTACCATCGTATTCCTTGTGCACAGAAACCATAATGTAGAGGTATTGCACATGTCTCTGTGACTTCAAAATTAAAAATTAAGCTGAATAAGCTTAATTACAGGGTATTAATGAGGTCAAATTGACTGTTCAGTATCAGGATTTGGGAAGGGTCTAATAAGGGACATCTCTGCCAAACAGGTGACTTCTATACAATATGCACGCTCCATTCATCCATCCAAGTTTCCCCTTGGGGATCAATACAGTATATCTGATTCAGATTTGTTTACCCCTGATTTTGTGATGCAAAAATGATCCCCTTTGATCATGGCATATAACTCACATAATTTGAACAAGTACGCTAGTTCTCGTTTTGGAGGGTTTTATTAATCCATCACTCCTTAAGAACTATTAATTTGGCCATCTTCAGCAGGGCTTCAATGAAAAAAAAAAAACCTGAAATGCAAGATGAACACTCACAGATGAATCATCATAGGGAAGCTGCGTTAAAGAAGACAGTGGAAATTTCCAGTCGCTGTAAGAGAGGGAGAAGTCATTAAGCTCAGCTTCATTTCATCCTGTTATGAATCACTACCTGAGATCAGTTCCACATGCCTGTTACAGCGCTCAGCCCTCAGCTATATCAATGAGTGTTGACATGTTGTGTTTGTGTGTACATAAGTGTATGTGTAGCCGAGTTTGTGTGTATCTGTATAGTTGAGTGTCTTTTAGCATTTGTGCCTGTCTCTGTTTGAAATGGTCTCTCATGGTCCTCCAGTGGATGACCGCAGGACGGGGAGTGGTTCACGCTGAGATGCCCGTGTCAGAGGGGCCGGTGACGGGCTTACAGCTGTGGGTGAACCTACCGAGGCGGGACAAAATGGTGGAGCCTGCTTACCAGGAGCTGAGAGGCAGAGAGATTCCCAAACCGAACCAAGGAGGAGTTACGGTCTCTGTGATATCTGGAGAGGCCTTAGGGGCAAAGGTGTGTTTATGTGTGTCACTTTGTGTACATGCATGTTTGTGTCTGTGTTTCCATGTGTGGGTGTGTGTTTATGACATCACCAAAATTTGCTGTGAAACAAACAGATGCATTTTCAGTTTTGAAATGTGCAATTTATGGTATACATACAGTATACCGTAAACTAAATAAGTAAGCCGTAATCCCCTGAATCTGTTTATAAGTTGTTTGGAGGTAATAAGCTGACATCATCATTTATTTGGGTTGAGTTTACATGTTGGCACAAAAGGTGAAAGCACACGATACCCATCTCTCTGATGTGGCCCCGTGTTTATGACAAATTAAAGTGTGATGTTTTGCATGCAACATCATTGAATCAAAACCAACAGAGAGTTTCGGCAGGATGAAGAAAATATGCTGTTTACCGCCGCAGAGAGAACGAGAGAACAACAATCACATAAATGTGGGTTAGTGTTTGCATGTGCGTGCATGCGTGTGGGATTGTGTGTGAACCAGACTAGGTGACTGTAAGTGTTAAGGAGTGTCTGTCTGAAGGGTGGAAACAGGAAATGAGGAGCAGATTGCCTTAGCCTGTGAGGGATTGCCTTGTACCGTTATAGTGGTGACATGTCTGTGGCTCTGTGCGTGTGTGTGTACTTGTTCTGTTATTCTTGTGTGGACTAGTGCCATTTTTGAGGTGAGGAGTCTTTAAGGAAGTGAGGACTGATTGTGATTTTGAAAATGGGCCATGTGAGAGAGGGAATGACGGTAACTCATGCATGTATTTATGTGGTTCAAGGTTAGTTAAGAAACATGATGAGGTTCTTGTAAGTATAGTAATACATAACAGAGTGTGTTTGTGTGTGTGTGTGTGTGTGTACACTGCATAGGGTTACTGCAGGGCAGGAGACACAAGGAGTTGCAGTCCCTCATTAAATCAGTGGGTTTAACATAGGTCATTGCACTCCTGTAGCCTGCTCTCGTCGTTCCCTGATGCACCAAACAGTCAAACACTCATTCCACTCCATGACAACAGTTGCTTAGCATGCAATATGAATAGTTTCTCACACTGTACTGACACTGACATTTCCTCCTTACATGGTGCAATTTAAGAGATGGGTTTCTTTAAGGCCATTCGCACCAACTGGCATGGAGCAAGCTCGGCAGCAGCTGGTAACGTTTATATCAGCCATAAATGTAGAACGGAAGCCAGCTATATCGTTATGCAAAGTGCATTCATTCAATCACACTGGATCTGGTAACTTGCTCTCAGTGACCAGAACATCTCTCTGCAGAAAGTACAAACCATGAAACTTCCATTAACGTATCAGCACACTGGATTTCCAAAGATATCTGTGATGTTTAATAGATTGTCAAACCACATGGCATTCCTTGAGCAGCGAAGACAGTACAGTTTTTTTGAGTTTCTGATAATACACAGCCTGTATGCACAGAACAAGAGTTATACAGCGGGGCTTAAGTTGTGGTCAAATGAGCAGAAAAGTTTTTTTTTTAATTTATATATTTTATTTACAATTATGTAGAGTTTGGAACTGAGTCAACAAGGTATGAGCAGTGTGAGGAACAGCAAGATGAAACTGCAGTATGCATGTTAAGACTGTTTTGTGGTTTTGTGCCTAGTCCAAGGTCTACACAAGGACACCGACCTTATACCTGGACTTCAGACTGCAGACAGGGGCCATGCATATCCAGCCAGTCCCCCCAGGTAGGAGAAGCCTCAGCAAGTCCAAACACACCACAGCCTGTCAGCATCAGCATCTCTGAAAGAGTTACGTTTCTGAGTCAGTAACTAGTACAGCAGAGATCCGCTTATTAAATTACCTGGAACAACTTTCAGGAACAACTGCTCACATAAAAGCAATCTAGTGATGTATCCAGGTTATTTTTACTACAAGAAACACGAACGAAGCATAAATGCTTTATGGTTATGCCTACTGTATCATTGTAATCTCATTCATTACAGCTAGTGTTGGTGCCAGAGAATTTTGGTTATGCGTTATAAGTTTGTGTTCAGCAAATTTGTGGCAGCCAATATGGTTATAGACAAACAATAATACCATTGTTTGTTATTTAACATTCTGTTGCATGTTATTTAGAAATCCTTTTTTTTGTTTGTTTGTTTGTTTTTTGACATTTTAATGATAGCCATTTAAAATAAACAAAGCACTTTGACAGACCCAGTGCAATTTGAATTGCCACAATCTTTACTGTCCCGTTGAATTGTGTGATTGCAGCAGAGACTCATGTCAGTCTGACTTGTATGAAAGCAGCTCATGAGTATAACAGCTTAACTTATGAAAGCATTTACCAGTGGATTTCCATGGAGAAATAATCGTTGTCCTTTGGCGGCCGTGTTGAATTCCTTTGGAGTAGTTAAAGCTGGAATACGTGACTTTTTTCCAGCAATAAATAGTTATTTTATTCATCCTGATTGTGTAGTCAGCTTATGCAATACCAATTGACAGTGTTATTATGGCCAGGGATATTCTGTCTAGACCATTGTTAAAATTTTTGACTGGGTAGGATGAATGTTGACTGGGCGGCCGTGTAGCATTAGCTAGTTAGCATACTAGCTGACAAGATCTCAGATTTAATATTGTATATGCTAATGCTAGCATTGCACACTATGCTGTTGCCTGTTACCTGGAGTGAGGACGCTGTTTGCACTGGGAACTGTTTACTGATGGCAGATGGCGCTTGAGCGACACTAGCTCAGAGTCCTACGCAGGTCCATTTTACAAACCCATGTCGGACTCAAACACTCAAAACCACACCTGGACTGCAGCCAATTCGTCTCAGGGATAGTCAGATTCTGTCGTTTGTGAGCGATACATTTGGAATGAGCTGCAGTCGCTGGAAACGCGGACAGAACAGAAAACTGTTGCCACTGATTCATTTTGAAAGAGCAGCGGCCAACACTCGGCAGACCAGTGGTGTGACTTCATCACTCAATCTTTGACTCGCTCACTCACTGATGGACATTTGTGTTTATAGGGATGGCCCTGCTGTTGCGCTTCAGCCAGAAATCATAGGCAATAACATGGGATGTTGTGCACTGGAATTTATTGTTATTGTTTTTTTGTTTCTTATTTTGATTTCACCTGCAACCTGCTCTCATAAAATTAATTTTTACCTATGCCCACTACACCCTGCAGTAAATTCTTGTTAGTCAAGTTTATGTTAATATTGCCCTAATTTTCTGAAGTAGTTCACTGTTTTGTGGCACACCACAAATATGTCATCATTTCTGTCTCTGAACATCTGACCTCAGAGGAATTATCACAATACTTCACTGTTACCACAAAATATTGACTTTCTAAAACTCTGTATATGCATGTGCAATAACAAAAAAGTAGTGTTTATATTTTGGTCGTACAAATAAGAGCTAAAGCTTCCTCTCTTCCTCTCTTGAGCTTGTTAAGTTTGAGAGACAGAGAGAGAGAGACGGAGACAGAGAGAGAGACAGAGCAAGATAAGACAGCTTCTCAAGTGCCTTTGGATTCTGTCGCTGTAGCTTTTGTATTCAGCTGCTCCGGCTAATAATGTAACGCAAACTCTCTGACCTTACGGACTCTGTTGCATAAGCCAGTGTACTGACTGTGGAGAACAGTGGTGAACTTGATGAAACACTGGACAGATTGCTGTAACTGTGTGTTTTTTTTTTTTTTTTTTTAGTTTAATGAGAAAATAAAACACTTCCCACTTAAGAGCTTAACATCATTTGACAAATAAAGCCACTCATTTTTGTGTGTGTTCACCTCTCCAACTGGTGTCAAACTGTTATGTGGGTAATATCACACATTTTCCAGTTCGGTAACATTTAACAATGCAGACATGCTTGATAACAGGGAGAAATCTTTATCAAATATGAATTAAAAACAGTGTATACATTTTTATATTTGACAGGATGGACTGCATTCATCTACACACTATCTGGATCTGTTCATGTCGGTGAGTTTTGCCTGGTTGTAATAGTTTGCACAGGTAGTCCGCTATTTGTATATGCATGTTTTATATTGCCAAGAACATCACAAGCAGTAGCATTAAACAGAGGAACAAATGAATCTCGCTCTTAGGTTTTTTAATTTGTGATTTACTAACTGAAAAAGGCAATAGCGAGATTCATTTGTTGTGTCTATTGTTTTTTTATTTGCAATATTTTTCCATGCTATGTATTTGACCGCTCAGTCACTTCCCTGCCCACTCTCATCCTCCGTATTTGACTTCCATATCAAAGTGAGAAGAATGTGTGTGATCTTAGTCCAAAAGCAACTGGTCTTGTAAATTCAGCCAAAAGGTCTGATGGGCTCCAGTTTGAAGCTTGATGGATTCTTACTGTCAGTAAAGACTTACATGACCTCTGTGCTTGCTAATATGAAAATGTCAGAACTCTCACAAAACTAAATTTATTGGGCTACTGTATATATGATATCATTTATTTTGACTGAACATCAATCAGCTGACCCAGAATTCGTAACAGAGCACATCAGTGTTTTTATTCATCATTATGTTGGGAAATACAATAATAATGTCGTGCTTATTTGACAACACAGCAGTGGACAGAGAGTTCCCCTTGCATGACAAGAAATGTTTTTGGATTGTAACCTCATTTTCAAATGAGCTTTGCTGGTTGGTTAAAACCTGTTGCTTTTAGTCAGAATGCTGTTTTTTATATACTTTCATAAAAATACGTTGATTTGATTACACTTAATCGTTATGTTGCAGGATTTCACAATTGCTGTCAGATGTTTTAAAGACAAAAGAATAAAAACGGCAACTAAGATTAAAGAAGTTGTTCAAATCAAGAAGTCTCCAACTCTAAATGTATTTGGTACAAATCAGGACCAGCTGGCTTTGATGAATGCATCCACCACAACTGGACGTGTCTGACTTTCTCGGCATTTAGTATGCGAGACAGTAAGAAATACAGCGAGCAAAAACACTAAAACAGGTCAAAACTGGTGAAACACGATAGCGCCCAATTCTGTACTCTTAATTTCTGTTGGTCCCAGTGTTTTCACCATCTTCTGCTACAGATACTTTTCAGTGTCTGCCTGGTCATAAAAATGAATGGTACTCTCAGATGATTTGTCAATTAAAGATGTTATTAGCGATGCACGATATTGGATTTTTTGCTGAAAGCGGATAAGCTGATATTTTCCAATTCTTTTGGCCAGTTGTAGATGCCAATAACAATAAATGCACATATTTTTTTTTTTTCCACCTAATTGTGGAGAACATCAAGTCTCTCCTGTAGCGGAAATTAATATATTATTATGCCTACTCTTATTGTGATGGTATTGTTCATACTTTTCAAAATGAATGTAATCACTGGACAAAATAAGAAATGTACTCATCTAAGGTTATGCAAAATATACCATATTGATTTTTTTAGGGATGCACAATGTCGGACTTTTGCTGATATCCAATATGCTGATATTCGTTTTAAACCCCTTTATCAGCCGATACCAATACCAATACTTATTATTGCTAAAGATGTAAATCTGTAATCTGTAAGCTGGTTTTACGCCAGTTAACATCTAAGTCATTCTGATGGGGGTGATCTAATATTGGGGTGAATTGCACAGGACTTAAGAAATATGTCAGTGATAATGAATATTTGAAAGTTTGGGTCTAGACCAGGCAGACTAAAAGTAAAAATGAAGCATGGTCAAATGGAAGTTCAAATCGAAAAACGGGCTGAGGCATTACTCACAGTCCCAAAATGTTAAATACAGAGGGTGCGGTCTAAGGATTTCATGTTGTCTTCCATTGCTGCACAAGGCCCAGATCAGGAGCAGCAGAGAATAGAGCCACATCACACCGTGGTGTTTGGAGATGGAGACTGTGTCAAAGTTGAGAACAAGGTGAGAGACTTACAGGAAATCCCAAAGGTTTGTCTTTATCCACTGTGTCTACTGACTAGCTTCAGGCTTCATAGACAGACAGATATGATAAATACTGCTGTCTGTTTTCTGCTCAGGGCTCTGAGGTTTCTCATTTTGTGCTGATTGCTGGAGAGCCCATCAAAGAGCCGGTGGTGCAACAGGGTACGTCTTTAGTGTCTTACCCTCCACACAGACAACAAATGATCAGACAAATCAAATGATCTGTGTATTTTTAAAGGTCACAGACACAACTTAAACCATGCTCGTCATGTCGTTCATGCTTCACTGTATTGCGTCTGTTTTCCAGGTCCCTTTGTAATGACTACAGAGGAGGAGATCAGACAGGCTATTAGAGATTACCAGACCGGAAGCAATGGCTTTGAGCGGGCCATAAACTGGAGGTCCAAGATCCGAGACTTGACTTCCTGATGAAAATGTTGCCACACTTGTTTCCTGCTGTAAAGACATATTTTCCAGATATTTATTCTGTGGCCAGGTTGTGAGGATGTGCATCCATTTGCCAGGAAGAGTACATGCTTATAGTACCTTCACACTTTCCAACATTAGTCATAACTTCCTACACTGTGTCACAGACAGTACTGCTCACAGACTGTACTGTGACGTCATGTTGGTAAATAGCAAATTAATTGCTCTCCACTCCTCTTGTTTAGTTTGAACTTTATTGAGTTTTCCCACAGTTTGCTACCATGCCGTTACTGTAGCACAGCTAAAATACTGAACTACTGAAAAAAAAAATAGTTTGAGCAGTTTGGTAAAATGTATCATTTTTGTGAAGCTGTTTTTAAGTGCATCAGTGTTTTGGGAGATGTTTTGATGTGTGAAATGATTTTGTACTATAAAATTTGTTAAAGAACCATGAACCAGTTTAGTCCTGTTTAATCATGGTGAGTAAAGTTTTGCAACCCACAGAAAAGATGCCTTGCAAGCTGAAGCTCCTCATTTGCATATGAATAATCAATATGGTTCTAATGTTTCCTCCTATCTCACTATGTTTATGCCTAGCAGCGCATATCGCAAGTCAAATGAGCACGGATGGAGGAGTGGTTGGGGTGTTGGTAGAGCAGGGGTGGTGCCGGCCCCTCATTTCCCTCACATATTACTGAGGTCTGGATCACATTTGAAACACATGTTACTGCTCCAAGACTGTGTGCGGTTTGGCAGCTCCAGAGAGGAAGACACTGACAGGGGATTTAATGGGCAGGGGACTTGGATCGATTCACAGCCAGACAGACAAGCATCAAATAAAGGAAGACAGAGACACACCAACAAGCAAATAAAGAGACACGTTTAGGGCAGGAGGACAGCAAGCCAAGCAGCCAGTGGCAAAGACCGAAGGGTAGGCACAAATAACAAATACAGCCATACTGACCTTTCATAAGACCTCCCCAGCTCCAGCCCAGATCTTGAGGGAGAGGAACTAAGTGTGTGGCTGTAGTCCTCCACCTCAGGGCCTTTTACACAGACAGACCACAGTAGGATGTGGAGAAGTGCAGACTGATAGAGAGGGGAAGTTATACATAAGGCATCGCTACCATTCCATGAAACAGCTGGCCCCATGTGCTACGGAGAAGTCTGAGGTCCAGACTGGAGTAGCCTTTATTGGAGGTGGAACTACTAGGAGGAGCAGGAGAAAGAGATGAATGAGAGTCTGAACACGGAGGAGTGTCCACAGATCATCTAGCAAGAGGCCCTGAAACACAGGCCCTGAAAGAATTTGGACCAACTGGGAAAAGTCTGCTAATAAGGCTTACAAGACGTCTTCAAGGGAATCCTGACTTTGGTTTTTCCCAGGCAGTTCTCGGCTTTTTACTGCTGGTAGACTACTTGCTTAACAGGACACCTCGGGATCTGCATCAAAGCTTCAGCAATACGAGGCGCATGTTTTAGAGCCTCTCAAGCCCGCTCCATTTGGCTCGGGGGTGTCTAGGTCGCTGTGACAGGTTGCATCTGGCTCAGACACACACGCACATACTCCTGTGTGCCTGGGAGTTCAGGAGTTTGTGTGTGTGTCATATACCCACATTGAGAGGATTGAGAGTGTGTGGTCTGAGGTGCTCAGCTGGTCTGGGAAACAGTGAGTCTACGGAGCGGCAGCCAGCTCTAAGTGGCTTTTAGCAGCAGTAAAAGGAGACAGGCTTCTTACCGCTGAGACCGAGCACTTTTCTCAAAGAAACTGCAGAGCCAAGGGCTGGTGATGAAGATAAAACAGACCGTGTGCAGAGTGTCCTGTTTGGTAACTCTGGTGGTGGAGCTGAGCTGGCTGAAAATGGGCCACAGCATGCACAGACAAGAGGAGAGTAGGGTGAGTGAGGATATTAACCATTCTGCTTTGAAATGCAGCTTCTACCTAGTGCATGTGAACGTTGCCACTCACTAAGTAGCTTGCAGTGGCAAGGTTTTCCCCCGGCGCTATTTTCATTTATTATCTAACATTACTCAAAGAGAAGAAATCAGTGCAGTGTATTGTTACAAGGTCCTTGTGCATGTGTTAAAAAAAAATCTGTCTTTATTTCACTCTTCATTGCGGTTTAAGTCTGTGATACTTCTTCCACTCTTTATGTCATAAATCTCACACTTGACCAGTTAAAGGCCCAATACGCTCAAACACACACTCTGTGCTGTTCTGGGTAATGAAAATTGACAGTGATCATGTGTGTGTAATCTTGTGGTTTTTCTTATGTCTCCATATTAAATGACAGAGGAAACACACATGACAAGTAGCAGAATGTGTATTCTGTATTAGTGTGCGGTGTGCATTAGAGTCATTGGTTTTCCCTTTTACCCATTCATTATTTAATCCATTTTTCTCTGTTCCATTCTCCATTTCCTCTATATATCACTGTTTTTCCTCCTTTACAAATCCTGTCATCCCTCTCTCCATCTCTCCCTCACTCTCTCTGTTTCTCATTAGCGGGTCTATTCCCTGGTAGAAGTTGCTGAGGGGAAACCTCCCTATTTTCTGTTGTTTCTCTGATTTAAGTTGAAGCAGTCAGCCAGCCAACTTGCCCCACCCTCCTTTCCGCAACACATTGAACACATCAGAGTGCTCAGATCCTTACAGTTGTCTGGGGGAAGTAAAGCAAACACTGCGCAGACAAATGTAATATTCCATAACTGTCTCCTCTGCATTGTTTTCACCCCAGCTGTAGACTTCACCATTTATCCGGCTCGGGCTTTCCCACCTCAAAAATGAGCTTTAGAAGTCCTGAATATCTGAAACTCTCCCTTAGACAGATCACACCCTTGGCTGCTGTATGTTTAAAGTCTATTAAAGTGTACCAAGTTTTATATGGGAAAACAGAAACACACATTAAATATCTTCAACTGAAATGAGACAATTCACACAGGACACAGACAAACATCATTTTTGAAATGTTCAACAAGGGTTTGACCCAAAGCAGACAAATCTACTGTTTGAATAATCTGTATTCCTTGCGTGACAGGTGGTTTTTACCCCATCAGTTCACCCCAACACACAGCCCTTTTTCTTGTCTGCTGGGTTATGCCAAGGTTTTGTTGCATGTCATCCTTCTCTGTCCCGTTTTTACTGTCCCTCATCACTGTTTCTGTCTTCCATGCAGCGGGGGAAAGTCACAAAACACATTTTTCAAGTTCTGTATGTGCATTTCACTGTTTATAGTGCTATATATTTTACTTGAAGATGATTTGTGGAGTTTTTAGCCCCTACTAGTGTTAGCACTTGTCACATGCTTTTCAAGAAGAACACCTGCAAGTTCATTTAAGCCGTCAATCAAATGAAGGGCTGGTAGCTTCCTCTCCGCCGTGATGTAAGCATTATATTTCACTCCTACAGTGATGTTAGCCCCCGGACAGTATGTGAAATCCATGTATGACCTTCACAGCTGTTCAGGGAGTCTTACATTGACTCTTCTCTGTATGCAGTCTGCATATGGAGCAGAGTCTTGAGGCACTGGTATGGGCAGAATTAGAAAGTTTGGAGGCAGGAAAGGGACAGCACAGACCAGCCATAAGACAGATTTGCCAGACAGCTGTTGATAATTGAAGTCTAACTAATCAGTGTTACATCAGGCCTAGAGCGCCAAGTCATTCCTCACTTCAGAACACACACGCACACGTTTCAGCATCAGTGTTATGAGTTCAACACAGCATAACAGTTTGCTTGCTTTTGCTTAGATATAATCACAAATATTTGTCTGTAACAACAACAAGACCACGGAGGTTTCTTTGTTTCATTGGTGCATGCCCTCTGACTGTAAATAACCAGATAGGCCACCGAGGGGCACAGTGACTAGTGAACCTTTAGGATTTTATAGACCAAGTGTGGTGAGATGAAATTATTTTCAACATATATGCTGTACTTGTATGTTAAAGATAAAGTGAAACACTGAAGGATGAAGGTGTATTGACTGTGACCCCTCTAGGTAACGAGTCAGGAGAAGTGGGAGAGGGAGGTGAGGTCGGCCTCCAGTCTGGATGAGCTGCTGAGACTGACAGACTTTCCTGACTGGAAGCTGTGGAAGTGTCGCCTCAGACTGCAGCAACCAGGGGCTCAGACAGAGGCCCATTCCTCTCCCTCTTCCTCTTCGTCTTCCTCTCCCTCTATGTCTCCAGCAGGATCACACCGGTCCACGCGCTACGCTTCAGAATGGTACAGCCTGGATATACTTAAAGGTCAGACAAAATACATACATGACGTGCAAATCTGTGTGTGCAGTCTCTGTCTTGAGTCTTAAAGGAATACTTTGGGCAAAATACCCTTTTTGTGACTTAACCAGAGTGAGACAAGATGTTCAGTACCATTTTCACCTCTGTACGTCCACTGGTTTGGTTCCTAAAAACTAAACCTTACAGTGTGTGTCTCCCATCTAGCCATAGATGAAGAGTGGCAGCGGACCCAGTGCATGCCGAGGGAAACCTGCATTGATGTGGCCAAGGAACTGGGCACCGACCCCTCAATGTTCTTCAAGCCGCCTTGCGTGTCTGTCCACAGGTTTGTTTAACATCAGACCAGATTCAGATTCAACACCACCAAACCACGACCTATGGCCAAGTTACTCCATCTTATATTAAAGCCACCAAAACTTCCCGGCAGACATTTTGATGTTCAATAGATTTTTAATCAGCCTGTACAAATGCAGAAAACTTGTATAGTGGCAGAATCAAAGTTAAATTAATTCTGTGGTCAAAGATAACAGCAACCAGGAGTTGGGCTAGGATAGGGAGAAAAAGGTGAATACTTTACTACACAAGAGGTGACCCTTCAGAAAGGTGAAGTGATACTTTATTAAATAAGATGCAAGATAGAGAGGCAGTGTTGCATTTTATCTGAGGGGCTATGACTCCTAGTAGTACCTGAGCTTCCTGTGATGAAGACCATATGGTCAAAATGCATTGACTCTGAGCCATGATAGAATTTTTATAAGAAAGCATTAAGTTTCTCCCCTCCTTGTTTGATTTTGAGCGCTTTATCTATTGTGGATACAGCTCAAGAATTGACTTTCCTCATCTCATTAGAGCGAGTATCTCTGTTGTCTCATACAGATCTGGTTGCTTTTTCCAAATAGCACCAATAAATCCAAGGACTTCACTTTTTTCTTGCCCCAGCAAAAAAAAAAAAAAAAGCTTTTGTCAATTTCCTATGCTATTTTAGTATAAATTTTCATTGAAGTTCTGCACATCGCAATTCATCTAATGCTTAATCAGCTGAAACTGATTATAACAAGAACTTAGTCAGCTTTTCTTTTTTTTTTTTTTTTTGTCAGTATAAAAAATAATTAAATATGGGTCAACCAACCCTGAATTATTTGTTTAAGATATAGAGAAAATTGATTTAGGCTATTTTTTTCTTCAACTTTACTCTCTTTTATAACAACAAGAGCAATTTTGGACTCAAGTAGACAAAGGTTCTGTGCTGCTCGACTTGCAGTGTTCTTTACTCCCTTGTTTGTCATCTTGTGTTGACTGGTACATACTGATTTGATTTCTTTTGGTCCCGTTATATGATTATATAATATAAGAATTGTATGCCCACCTATAGGTGCAATGGCTGCTGCAATCAGGAGGGTGTCACCTGCAAAAACACAAGCACCACATATGTCAATAAAACTGTGAGTGTCCAAATCTTATTTCAGATTGATATTTTATTTTTGTATGAAACCCCATTTGAAGTTTTTTTTTTTTTTTTTTTTTTTTTTTAAATATTGGATGTTAAACTGTCCAAACCACACAAAAGTTGATCAAGGGATTCTCCAGGAAGAGACACAGAAAATATTGAGGTTTCAGAAAACTGAACAGAAACTGAACAGTGTGTGTGTGTGTGTATGTGTGTGTGTGTGTGTGTGTGTGTGTGTGTGTGTGGGTGGGTGTGGGTGGGTGTGTGTGGGTGTGTGTGGGTGTGTGACTGTATGCACTCCAGCTCCTGAGTGTAGTTCCATCCAAGTTTAGACCGGAGCCCGTGCTGATAAAAGTAGCTAATCACACAGAGTGCAGGTGCATGGAGCCCGCCATAATCAGACGCAATGCCCGGCCTCATGGCAGGACGTGGTGAGTCCAAAGTCTCAGCTCGTTGTATTTCTCAGGTGAAGTCGCTCTGCTGTCATTTTCATTATACACTGTTCCATTCTAATCTGCTTGCTTCATTGACAGCTGCTCGTCCATGTGCCAGCTGTCGGAGGTCGAGGACTCCAGGAGACTCTGTGCCAGTGGGCTGATCTGGGATTGCATGTCAGAGAGATGCATTCCCTACCCCTCCAGTAAACCAGGTGTGTACTACAGTGTGTGTGTGTGTTTGTGTGAAAGTACCTTGGACAGAGGAAGACGATGTCTCCTACAATATTTATTCCTGCAACATTTCGCCATGATTGTGTCCTGAACCTTTACCCAACTTGGACTTGATGTGCACACCATTGTTTCATTTCTACAAAGTACCTTGGAGGGCCTGCCTGTCGTGTGCACCATCTTTGACTGGACCTAGAATCTCATGAACACATTAAAAGTCATGAGGAAACCACGTTTCAGTATTGTCTTGCTGGTGCAACTTTACAATAAGACTACCATTATAAAAGGTTTATGAATGGTTTATAATTAAGTTAATTATGTTGTAAATACTTTATAAATCATTAATAAACGGTTTTCATCATCATCATTTATGCAGGCTCACTATTTGGCAAAATCCAGTTACTGCTGCATTGTATCTATTCTATTAAATCTCAGACCTAGTGCTAGTGGCTTAGATTACTTAATTTAATCTTAAATAGTGAGTTATAGTAATAGCAAATAGTAAGCTTTTGTCATTGTATGTAAAGTGTGTCAACGATGTATAAACCTAAATAATAACCTTTTGGCCCATTTGACCCATTTACTACAATTTACCCACATTTTACATTGCAACAAACCATTTTGCAAATCATGTACTA
Organism: Myripristis murdjan; assembly: GCF_902150065.1. NCBI lineage: Eukaryota > Metazoa > Chordata > Actinopteri > Holocentriformes > Holocentridae > Myripristis > Myripristis murdjan. Next base: position 10,722,912 of record NC_043982.1, read on the forward strand.
AATATTTCACAATGTATAATCAAAATTGGTTTGGTTGAAACAGCCAGTTGTCACCATTCATAAACCACAGAACTGATAATTGGCTGTGTAAAGCAAACGTTTCCCCAGGAACTATTTTCTGGCAGAGAGACTCTCCAGTTTCAGGACATCATAACACAACAGTGCTGCTGCTTTTAGGAAACTAATATGGACAACTTTATTACAGTGATGGAGTGCTGGTGTGAAGAAAGTTTGAAGTCTGAAAGTTCATTTTCATATCGTAGTGGAATGAATGGAAACCAAAGGCTGGATAAAAGGCAGGAAAATCGGAGTTGTAACATATGACTGCTTGCTTCAGGAAAAGATTAGAAGTACACACATTGTGTAGATATTAGGCTGAATATATAAAATCACTGTATGGTCCTTAAAAAGTGATTGAGTTGGACCAGAGCAAAGCCAGTGAGACCCATGTCGTTGTTGGTGAAACAGCTGAAATGCTTTCTGAATGATCTTGAGCCGTCACATCACTGTATGTGACAGTGATGTCTTGAAAACTGTTAGCTGCAGGTTTTATGTGACAATGGGTGGGGGGGTCAGGTGGAAGTGTCAAGGATGGAGTTCAATTCTCCTTTATTTTTCCTTGCTCAGAGTTAACACTCAGTTCATGGATGCCTGACTGTGAGATCGATGTGGAGCGCTGTAGCTGTTTGCCTCGACCCCAGCTGTCCCTCAACCCCAGACCTGTCTAACACTGTCCCCTCAACTCCACCATCTGTGCCAACAGGAGACAGCACTTTGACCACCGCTCCTGCAGGTGAGGTAGACTATGGAAATTCATCTAATATCCTCATGGAGGTTGTTTGTCTGGCAGCACAAGTTAAAACATAAAACATTATCAAAGCCACATCTGCTCAGAGACTAATGCCCCTTTTCCACTAGTACCTACTCAGCTCGACTCGGCTCGACTCTACTCGGTTTAAGAGCTTTTCCATTAGGTCGTAGTACCTGCTAGCAGGTCCCATTTTAGCACCTACTCAGCCGGGGTTCCAAGCGAGCTGAGTCGCGCTGAGTCGAGCTGAAAATGTGACGTAAACGCCGTGCAGGCAACTGATTGGACAGGGAGTGACGAGAGCGACTCCCGCACGAAAACAAAACCCGACATTTAAAAAAAAATAAAAAAAAAAACGGCAACAGCGGCCCTGCGCATTGATCGTCAGTGAAGTTGTCAAAGTCGGAAAATGGCAAGCAAACCGCTGCCGCGGTCAAATAAAGACGTGGAGACTTTTCTGTGCTTGGTGGCGGCCCAAAGAATCCACAGGGAGCTGGACGGTGCGCCGCCTTGCTAAGACGACTCCACCCACAGCGAGGGGCTACTCAACTGTAATGGAAAACCACCTAAACCGTGTCGAGGCGAGTAGAGTCGAGCTGAGTCGAGCCGAGTCGAGCCGAGTAGATACTAATGGAAAAGGGCCATAAGGAAATCAGGGAGAAAGGCCATATACCTGACTTAGTCCTACATATCACCAGTTACTATGGTACAGTATTCCATTATAATGGGTTTCATAATATAAAGAATATTATTTGACACACTGGAGATCTTATTTTCACATTATCAATATAGCTGTCAATAGTGATAACAGCACACAAAGACAAAGAAAAAAATACACATTCATAATTTAAGGCTTCAGTATGCATGTGCATTTAAGAGAAGTTCAAACTGTGTTTTAATAATATTCTAAAGGTTTCTGAGTGTCAAGCAAGAAAGAGCAACATTTTTCCACACTCAATATCCTGTCGAGATGATTTCTGCTGGTGGCCTTTGCCTCACCAAATCGTCACATTATACAGTACAAGAGTGCTTTCACTAAAAGATTTACCTAAAAAAAAATTAGATTGTCTGGTTAACATCTAAATAACACAACTTTTGCAAACTTACATGGAGACTAGGCTATTGTCTGTATGGTTCATGCAAATAAGGTTATTGTGAAAATGTCATTATACGTTTATTAAATGCTAGTGCTTTTGGAATAATGTGACTAGCTGCACTGAAGGAGTGGGCTCAATGGATTTAAAGGGAAAAAAGCCTGAGCAAATTATTTTCAGTTTCTAGAGCTGCCAGTGAGGTCCACCTCATCCACAGTGAAATCTAGTTTATTGTTTGCACAGTCATGCATATTTTATGCTGCTAAATGTCCTGTTTTTATTCACAGGTGCAAGTGACACAGCGCATGAGTCCAGTGTGGGAATATATTTCGACAATCTGCCTGAGAAGTATGGAAGCAGAGTAAAAAAAGACTCATAATTTATTTACAGTCTTATTTATGCCAATCACTTTAACTAATTAAAATCCTTCTTTATATTTTTTTTCCTGAGATGATAATAACTCACATGACCATGTTAATAGATTTTTTAACATGCTTACCTTATCAAATCAATGTGTAAAGTTTATGATTTGTACATTTGTCTTTTGTGCACTGAACAAACCTTTAGTTTATATTAAAAGAATGATATTTTTATAATTTGAATTTGTTATGCACATGTGGATTGTTGCCTGTCTGATTGTCATTTTGCCAGTATTGCCCTATTTGGCCAATCCTCTTACATTCATCTCCCAGTACTGTTATGCAAAATAATTAAAGATTCATAGGACACTCCTGCACATGGATCTCTGTTGTATGACGGTAAACTCGCCTCTAGAGGGCGCAAAACCCTGCTTTATTGCTACAAGGGCTGCCTCCTTTTCCACTATAAAAAAAAAAAGTGTCAATCAGTCATCAAGCAAGATAGTAATGATGCACAAAACAAGGAACATAACAGGTGAAAAAAGAAAATCCTGCTGTGCCTTATAAAGAGATGAAAAATTACAGCTGTCATCTTTTCAGGAACATTTTTTAAAAAGGAAACGATTTCAGTTTTGAAGTTTAAACAAATTGATCACTGATTGCTTGCTAGTTGAAAAAGAAGGCTGATGTATGGCGGGACACTTTTCTTCAAAACACAAACGGTAGCACTTGGCAGTTTTTGTTCCACTAGGATTCATGTAATAGTAATTGCTTGGAAAGCCATACTTTAGCTCTGTCTGCCAGCTAACGGGGTGTCATTTTTGCAAACACATGACCTTGCTTGAGATGCACAAGTAAGTGTGTGTGTGTGTGTGTGTGTGTGTGTGTGTGTGTGTGTGTGTGTGTGTGTGTGTGTGTGTGCGTGTGTGCGTGTGTGTGTGTTCTGCAGAGTACTTGGGCTTCCTGGAGAAAGCATAATTTTCTACAACAGTGTCTGAAGAGTCCCAGTTACTTGAAAAGTCAACAGAGCGCTTTCGGTGAGGACTGAAGTCGATGTATAATAGGGCCTCTCAACAAATAAAAAACGAGTGTTGATTGAGCATGTGGTTATTTTACTGTTGTTGCTAGGTGAGTGCATTGATTTCCACTGCGGGAGTGTCAGCGGTGGTGCCGCCTGTCAAAGTGGTCAACGTTCTCCTGTGCGCATCACAAATTGGCCCACCTCTCTCTGGTGGCTTCCTGCATTCAGATAGATTTTTCTAACCATTACAAAATGGCATAATGTCTTTGTGTCATCATGTCTCAGCAGTACAGTGTACACATTCATGAGTGTGTTAGTCCAGGCTCTCACTTAGGCTTTTTAACGTAAAAACAGTAATCTGTGGTTCACAGCTCTAATAACAGCTATATTGTGTCCTGGCTCCTCTGTCTCATCCTGCCCGTACAGAAGTCAGGTTGATAAGTGTCATCAGCAGGAAATGAGAAGCAGACGCTGCAGGTGGCACCATTTTACACCCCGGTGTCCTCACATGGCACAGATGAAGCTTTCAAGTCTCTCTCCTCGTCCTGTGTCTGACAAAGAGCTCAACCTGTCTCACATACATACTAAGAAAGTAATTAAAAGACAAGAAAGAGAATATGATGTGTTAAATATTTCAGGAAATAATGTCACCTCTATTTCAACAGTGCAAACTATCTTCTCGTTAAAGCCAGGATATCACCACAGGTCGGGTTGGGCTCATACAAAAAGCAAAACCCTTAAAAAGGATCACACCAGTGATTTTGAATGTCTGGCCCATTTACTACAACCCACACTGACCCACATTTTACATCTCAACAAATCATTTTGCAAATCATGTGGTGGTGTGAAAGATTTCACAACATATAATCAAAATCCCTTGATTTTCATATTTGAATTTTTGGTTGAAACCCCCACCTTAAAATAATAATAATAACAATAATAATAATAATAATAATAATAAAGGTATGTGCAAGGCAAACATTTCCCTCAGGGACTATTTTCTGTGAGAAGTCTGTCAGAGGTTTGTCTTTTCATTCAGTTCATATATTCATATGTCACATTCACTGCCATTCTCTCAAATGAACAAATTTAGTTCTGTCGTTTAGGAGTCATGGTTGGATCATTTTGATCTGTTCCCCATCCAAACAGATTTTACTCACATTCAGATTCACAAAATATAAAGATATTCTGGATTTGACCAGAGGATCATTTCACTTACTGAATTTGTGATACCCTGTCCTTTCCTAATGATTGAGTGTGATCATGTGACTGAGAGACAAACAAACAAGTAAAAGATTATGACACCCATTAGTCAAAATCGGGGCAGTAAAGAGTTCTATTTCAATAGAAATTCATGTTAGAAACATCAAAACAATTTATGTTAATTATAAAATCACACATTTCCGAGGAGGGGCTGACTGAAATAAATGTGAGCAGCTCAGTAAGATAAGGGCACAAGCCACTTGGATCGATACAGTACTTAGCGAACTGCTATGACTTATTTAGATGCAACAACATGGGCAACCCTGAGAAGGGGGCAAGGGAGGATAGGAAATGGCCTTTGTTTCTGTTTTTTTTTTTTTTTTCACTGTTTTGTTTCAGAGTGTTTTGAGTGAGCAGGATGCCAGGAATATTGTCTCAACAATCACAAATATATCTAATGACGTAAATAGGAATGAATGCAAAAAGACAAATATGTATTAAAGGAAGAGGAGGGGAAATCTGCTTTTTCTCTATCATACAGAGTCAGATGAGAAGATCAATACCACTTTTATTGCTGTGTGTCCGGCGCAAAGATCACAACGAGCTGCATGCTAACTGAGTGATGTCAGCTACATTTAGAACAATATTTGAAAATTGACCATTTATCCATTCAGCACCATCAGTAACCAGAGTGCTGCGTACAGATCAACGTAAAAATCATGCCCAGAGTTAGAAAAGCTTCAATCACCTAACATATTACTATATTAGATGTATATTATTATGCGGTGTTGCCATCCTGTGAAGTGCTAGACCCTCTCTCCACAACAAGAGAACAACATGCGTCAGGGCTGAGAGAGAAGGAGGAAAAAAAGTTCATGATAACAACCTAATCCCTTCTCTGCACTTTATTATGCCAACGCAACAGTACTGCCTCCTTCCTCAGGGCACACAAACACAAAGAGCAAAGAGTATGCATCAAATACTCCCATACAAAGGGAGCTGATTAGACAAATGGGTGCACTGCATAGAAATAGATATGCCAGGTTCATTCAAAACATTGCAGCAATACACAGAAATAGATGTGCTTGGTATGTGCTCTGTTGCTGCATAGTGTTTGACATAACTAAGGTCGGTGTAGCCGAAAAAGCAAACCTCTCATTCTTTTGTCTGTCATTCATGCTGTAAAAATATGTCAGACTTAAAATTCATTTGGATCCATCAGAATATTAGATACCAATTTACTGTTTCCCTAGAAAAGACCACATGGGACACAAATTAAATTCTGTGACGTTAATGTCTCACTATTCACTAGAGCGAATAGCATTAAAGAAAGTGGTGGAAGATGAAGGAAGATGAACAGTCTCTTTGCTACTGTGTCCTGTAAACCTGTGACTTCCCCCCTCTGCAGACACTGGTGTGCAAACATACTCACACAGTGGTGTCCATGGAAATAAATCTAATAAATAAATCGCATAATTCATAGAGTGCTACTCAAGGGCAAAAAGCAAACCAAAGAATTTTTAAAAAGAAGGCAAATGCATAAACAAAAATAAGACAGCCTTCCTGCAACAGAAAAAGGACAGACCAGAGAGACCAAAGACATCAGTATGACAAATCAAATATGTTGTCATGGAAAATCAAACTCCGGAGAAATAATTTGAGTGTACAGACCTCAGTTTTCAAAGTGGGCATCCATTATTTGGCTGTGCACATGGAAATGGCCGACTCGAACATTCTGTATGCTTTTTATTGAGACTATGACGTTTGCAAGTACATCTTCATCACTTTGACAGAAATTTTCAAATGAAAATACTGCACAGACCTGCAAACACATGCTGCAAATTTGGAAAATCAATCTATTGCATCAAAACTGATCAGATGATAAATATTCTCTGGTTTGCACGGTGGTTTCATTCCTGATATGTATTTACATTAATAATCAGTGCAATTAATTTCTCCTATTAGCACTTTTACCCTAAGCTGGGTAGCTGAGCCATGCTTCCTCTCAACCCAGCAACAGACAGACATCACAGCTTTACAACACAAAAACTGCCTTCTCTAGGTGGCAGCGCCATCTGCTGGGCATTTGAAGCTTGGCTGCATTAACACTGGTGGCTTACCTCATAACAATATAGTGAATCAGCCTTAAATTATAAATAAATCAACATTTTCTATGTTAGCGTAGGAGTTTCTAAAAGTTTCTTTTACACAAAAGTTTAAGTTTGCAAAAAGTAGCAAAAAGTAGGCCTTGAAAGTTTCACTTTAAATATATATTTACACAGTATAATTACAGTAAATGCAATTGAAACACCTGAACAACTGAATGAAGACATCTGCAAACAGCTTGCAGCAATAAATAGTGATAACATAAATCTTCTGAGTCTGAAAGTATCTTAACATACATAAGTACTGGGCCACCTACACATTACACCTACAGCAGCTTTTATGAAATCCCATTCTAAATCCATAGGCATTAATGCGGAGTTGGGCCCTCCTTTGCAGCTAGAACAGCTTCCACTCTTCTGGGAAGGCTTTCTACAAGATTGTAGACTCAAGTGTATCTGTGGGAATTTTTGCCCTTTCATCCAGAAGAGCATTTGTGAGGTCAGACACTGATGTTGGACCAGAGGGCCCGGCTCACAATCTCTGTTCTAGTTCATCCCAGAGACGTTGGATGGGGTTGAGGTCAGGGCTCTGTGTGGGCCAGTCAAGTTCTTCCACACCAAACTCACCCAACCATGCCTTTATGGACCTTGCTTTGTGCCCTGGGGCACAGTCACTGGAACAGAAAAAGACCTTCCACAAACTGCTCCCACAAAGCTGAAAGCAGAGAATTGTCCAAAATGTCCTGGTGAGCTGAAGCATTAAGATTTCCCTTCACTGGAACTAAGGGGTTGAGGCCGACCCCAGAAAAACAAGCCCATAGCGTTATCCCTCCTCCATTAAACTTTACAGTCGGCACAATGCAGTCAGGCAGGGAACGTTCTCCTGGCAGTCACCAAACCCAGGCGTCCATCAGACTGCCAGATAGAGAAGCGTGATTCCTCACTCCACAGAACATGTTTCCAGTGGCAGCGTGCTTTACACCGCTCCATCTGATGCTTGGCATTGTGCTTGGTGATGTAAGGCTTACGTGCGGCTGCTTGGCCATGGAAACCCATGCCATGAAGCTCCCGGTGTACAGTTTTTGTGTTGATGTTGACAGAGGAGGTTTGGAGCTCTGCAGTTACCGAGTCAGCAGAGCATTGGCCATTTTTACGCACTTTTACGACTGCATATAGTGCATATATATATATATATACACATATATGTATATATATGTGTGTGGCATAATTAGCATAACAACTGTCAAATACAGCTGGCTTAGTAACTGGTGTTGTCCTGTCTAGTCAGAAAAAAATAGTAACGCCTTCTCTTCAGGCTTGTGCTTCAACAGATGTTCAAGAGCCAACCAAATTGCAAACAAATATTGCATAATGTGATAAATATTTGCTTTGAAACTACATTGAGAACTAAAATTGAGTTAAGTTATTAATTGGTTCCAAATAATAACAAGCTGAAATTAAGCAAATACACTGGTTTTAAGGTTGACTGGGAAGCATTATGCAACACTAAACAAATCACAAATGCTAGGAGCTGAAATGCTTAGAGTGCCTCTATAAATGCTTCTATATGTAAGCAGTATTTCACAAACTGGTATCTGGAAAAAAAAAACATCTTGGTGGGTCTGCAAGCTTGGTCCAGGATCATGGATTATTAAAAGTAAACAACAGAAAGCCTGATAAATGACAAGAGCAGTGCACATGTTAACCAGTAAATGTCAAAAGCAGTTGTGACAAACGCTTGCTGTCACCCTATGTTTATAAAATCAGTGCTGGTTCAGTCACTGATGTTTGTATGAAATCATACGTGTGTCAGTGCTTTTATTTGCATTTTTAAAATAATGTTCTTTTCATTTGTTTTCTGTTACTTTTGCTCCTCAAATGAAATAGATGTTAATAAGCAATCCCTGATGACAGCCAAGACTTTGCCCTCAAACAGCAAGGAAAGATGACATGTTTAGTAGATGGTTGACACCTCGCAGGCACAAATTTGGCAAGGCCCTTATGCCATAATTAAACAAACACTGTCCAGAGTGAATTATATAGCCACTCTCCACACCCTGTGCATGATCCTTTGCCTCTATGAAACACCAAATTAGGAAGTCATGGTGTGATATGATGACTGTAAGTCTAGATTAGCTGTGTCAAGCGAAATTAGTGGCACAGAAACTATTTGGTGTATAAACAATCAACAGGACTCCACTGTGGCTTCCTCTAAGACTGCAGACACAGTCAAACTAGTTGGCACACAACCTCACTAACGCTACGCAAGATATGCCAGGTTCCGCGGTCAGATTGTCACCACAACTTAGTGAGTTCGTCCATGTCCCATCAACAACTTGTTTCCCCTCAGGAGATGCACACAGTTTAAGGACTGTACCCATACTGTGCGGCAAATGTTTTTTACTTTCCAAGGATGAAAGAATGATTTGAGTAGTCCTTTTTGGCTTTGGTTGAGGTTAGGGTTTGGCATAAATTGGTCATGGCTAAGACTAGAGAAAAGCTGAAAATGAATGCAAGACAGTTAGGTCATGACTTCACCATCCTAGGGGAGAAAAAAACATTGCATACTGTGCCTGCTCAATTATTACCAATTTTATTGAAAGACTAGGTCTACCACACCAGGTCTGCCTTTTTGACCAGGTCTCCATTGAAAAAGACACTCTTAATCTTAGTGGGACTATCATGGGAAAATAAGGTTTAAAAAATAAATGAATAAAAGCACTATGTTTGCTTTGCGGACCAACCCTTCTACTTTCATCCAAATCTATTCAGAACTTTTTGATATCTCTTGCTAAAAGACCAACATACAATTTAAAAAAAAAAAAAACATAAGCACAATACACACATGGAGTAGAAGTGTCCCTAGACAGACACTCTGAAGTTTTTCAAAATCATGTAGAAAGTGGCTCGTCAGCTGCTTCTGAGTGATGACTGCTCTAATGTTCATTTTTTTAGTCAATAGTCAGACGTTCACATGAATTGCACACTCCATTCACACATTGCGTTCCACATTTCGCTGGCTGCTTTACATTCATTGTTTATTCTTCACACAGTATACCTTTAACAATAACACACAGAGACAATGGAGAACAGGGAGCATATAAGAATATACCGCTCAGAAATACAATTCAGCAATACAGTTCAGGGGGGGTCAGTGTAACCAGCTGACATTTAAAGTACATACTGCACGTCTCTGAAGGTACAAGGTACAAGACATATCACGGTTATCATGCCATTTGACATTTAGAAATATTATACTCATGGAGTGCTTCATAAATAAACACAGTACAATGTCCATCAGTGTCATAAGACAAGGTGGTGTATTTGGAGCACTCTGATTGAGGTTTCATCTTGTTGTAAACAGTCTGTGTTTACACACAGCAAATAAATATAGGGATATTCATTTGCTCTGAATGCAACTTAGCAACTTATTTAACCTGGCACTGAGTCCTAAAAAATTACTTTAGGCCTACTTAAAAATTGTCCAAACATCTGTCGGTGGGGTGAGATCATTTCACTTGTAGCTGATGCAAAATGACTTGTTTAAAAAAGGTTAAGAGGGAGGAGTACCACCGGCTTGACACTTGTGATCTAACCCATTCTAAAGTTTGCCACTTTAAATTTGCCAGTCCTTTAATCTTTCTGCACTCTTGGCTCCTGCCAAACTCTGTGCCAATGCCAGAATCTGTAAGCTGGGCTGGCATCCTTATACGTAACGCGTTATGCATCCATTATTATTGCTCATAATCTGATGAATTATGAACTGTTCTTTCTATATCAAATAATGTGATGTGCAAATTTTACAACCATAATCCTTTGTTTGCATAATTTGATATAATTTGAGTCAAGAGCAAAAAGACTTAATAGAAATTTATTAGAAAATGCCATGAAATGTCTTGAGGATGCAAATCGGTATTACCAAAGTTACTTTTGAAGTTAAGAAGACCATTGCTAAAAATCAAATTACACTGTACGTACAAGTAAGCACATCACCAAAAGAGCAAAGGTTTGAATGGGTATGTGTTATTTAACGCTACACAATATAATAATGCATCATTTGAGGGGGGGGGGGGGGGGGGGGTAAATGTGTATATGCACACGTACACACACACACACACACACACACACACACACACACACACACACAGTGTCCAAATTTTCACTCATTCCCCTGCACACTTTCTTCCTGACAGACCTGCCTGCTGTTGATCATACTCAGACTAGCCACAGAGTGATGTGTGCTGCGAACAGTGGTCATGTGTGTGTTGTGACCCGCCGGGCTCTGCGACGAGTGTTTGAGGATCATGCGGCAGCAGCAACACAGCTGCTGGTTGAACTGCTTCTGGAAAGTCTTGCTCAGCAGATAGAGGGCAAAGGGGTTGATGCAGGAGTTGGTGAAGGCCAGGATACGAGCTAAAACGCTGCACACGAAGTGAACCAGCGAGGTGTCCACCTGGCAGGAGTGAGATATAGGGTGTGGGGAGATGAGAGAAAGCAGGTCTTTATGTGTGTAAAAGTTTATAAAAGAGAGAGAGACAGCATGAGAGAGAGGAACAAAATAAAGAGAGGAACAAAGACAGGTAGATCACAAACTAAAACATGTAGGTAGTCACAGGTAGTCAGAATATGAGAAGTAATAAGACACTCCAAAGACTGTACTGTTTTTGTTTTTTTGTTTTTTTTCTACCTGGGAGTAGTGATAGGAGCGGTATAAGTAGAGGACATGGCTGGGCAGCCAGCACACTGCAAATAGCCCAACAAACACCAGCACTGTCATGGCCAAACGTTTCCTCGATGCAGCCTGCTGGTTGTGCAAAGAGAAATGAAAGATCTTTGAAAAATGAAGGCAGGTGGTGGGTGATAAGATTCGTGTATAATAAAGAAATAAAAGTAAGTAGTAAAAATTTTTGTGACTGGCCTGTCGTCTGGCGTGCATGTTCCCCTCCACAGGTAAATCTGAGGCGCTCCTCATCAGGCTGCGGGCGATAAAGGTGTAGTACACAGAGATGACCAGCAGGGGGATGACATAGAAAATGAGGAGGAAAGCCATGGAGTGTATCTTGGGGTGTAGCTCTCCAGCATGGGGATAAGGAGCGCAGGTGACGAAGGTCTCATTAGTGGAGTTGATGCTGAAGGTGTGGAGGTCAGAGAAGACAGCCTCAGGGATGGCCAGGACCAGAGAAAAAAGCCAGATGAGCGCTGCTCGCAAGACGATGCTGGTAATGGTGCTGGATGTCTGGATGTCCAAGGGCTTCACAATGGCCCTGTATCTTTCACAGAAAAACAGAGGGAGGGAGACCAAACAAAACAGGCATTAGTACATAAAAGAAATAGACAGGACAGGAACAGAATGTATGAGAGAGAGAGAGACAGGGAATTTAATGTGTTGGTTTCCTCTGCAGCCTTGTTCTATTTATAGGGAAAATGCATCCTGAAAAACTTCAATTCTGCTAATATGCTATTGGTAAATGGCTGATGTACTTGGCATGTTTGAGCCTATTGTGTTGTTTGGTAGTGTATTCCCTTATTCCTTAACTGGCCAAATGTGAATCATGTCACATTAAAATATTTGCAACGCAGCGACATTTGACATAGATCATGTGAATTAAACATAACAGTGATTTGATCTTAAATAATCAATCATTTTAGCTTTTAAACATCATTTTGCGGCCCCATGGATCTGTCTATGTAAAAACCTGCACTACAATTTCTGTACCAGTGCTTTGCATCTCTCAGTGTGGTGACATCTGCTGATACTCTTTATACTCATCTGGTGATTTAACACACATATATGAGCTAAACAGTGAGGACTCCAACTGTTCTCAATTTTATTTAATTGTATAACGTGTGCACTTTTACATGTTTTACATACATAGTCCTCTTATTTTTGACATAATCCATATGACGTATCTGTTCTATTGAGACAAATCCAACTGGATCATATGTGCAATTACATCATGTTGTGAAATAGTACACTGACTAACTTTGAATGATGTTTGCACAGTGACAGATTTTGAAGCAAGGTATTTCCCACAGTCCTCCTTAATTTAAGTGCTGTGTTCATATGAACTAATCTCATGTTTATTCTAATTTTCAGTCTAACAATATAATTCATTATATAAAATGTATATGCCAAATAATTATGTCATTTGTGTGAGGATAATATAAATTTGGTGGCATAGGATTCCTAAGAACTGTGTGTGCATTACTATCTGTCCTAAATTCAAGTGATAGAGGTATGAGAACATATAGCAAAATATGCACCAGACCTCAGCTTACTTCAAAGTGTATCTCTCACCACCTCTTGTATTTGGAGCTCCTGATCATGTAGGTCTAACATTGTCAATAATCTCACTTTTACTTTCTGTGCTGAAGCTGTTACTTTTGTGACATTGTGCATTGTGGCTCAAATACTCCAAATCTGCAGATATGAATCACAACATAAAGTGCAGCACAGGAGACCATTAGCAGCACCAAGAAACTTACATAAGCAGGTTCTATTACACACGCACGCGCGCGCGCACGTACTCACGCACGCAGGCGAGCACGTACGCGCTCAAGAACATTTTTGTTTCAGTACTGTACTTTGCCACTTCCCATCCATGTCAGGATACAAATTTTGTCAGATGCGCTATCAGTGAGTGAACAAAGATGAAAGGCTGACCTGGCTTCACCTTGTTGTGGCGCATTGTCTTCTAATTTCCAAATAAAAGAATCTAGTTTGAACTTTGCGCTCTTGTGCTTTTACAATTACATGGAGAAAGAAAGCTGCTGCTTCTTAACCCAGTAACGTTATGAGCACATCTTATATTCCTTCACTTTTTATTCCAGTAGATTTTTTCAGTCTTACTTCTACTTAAGTAAAATAACAGAAAAGTAACAACATAGCAATTTGTAAGAGGAACTCTCATGGGTGGTTAACGACAATGCATGCCGAACCAATATAAATTGTGAGCAGGCTATGGAGACAGGAGGAGCATTTACACTGTTTATCTAATCTATAGATTACTATATAGTTCTTGGAAGCGCAATGCGCAAACACTGCGAAGAAGTCGGTGTGAAATTTTACTGAAGCTCATGTCCCTACAGCTTTTGCCTAATGGTGATCGCATTCAACAATAAATCACCAGTGCTTTTATCATTTTGAACATCATTCCAACCAGGCCGTGGGGTTTCCATAATTTACGGGAGGAATCAATTCACTAAACTTTAAAATCATTATTTCATTGACAAGTACAAGACCAGCCCCGTCGGGGATTAAGACAACAACATGTGCGGCCTACCTGTCAGCGGACAGAGCCGTGAGGGTGAACACAGACACTCCGACCGAGGTGAGCTGAATGAAGGGGATGACTTTACAGCCCACCCTGCCGAACAGCCACTCCTCTGTCAGGTAGCGGCTGGCATCCACCGGGGCGCAGGTCACCAGGAGTAAAACGTCCCCCAGCGCAAGGCTCGACATGAACAGGTTCGGGACATTACGGATGGATTTCGCAGAACAAAACGTCTTGATGAGGGTGATGTTGCCGATCAGCCCCAAGGCACTGATGACAGTGTAAACGGAAGCGATGGTGACGCCGGTGTACCACATCGTCTGTGCGGAGCCGTGGAGACGCATCTGGGTACGAACCGTCTACTCCGTCTCCTCACGCGCCAGCCTCCTGGAGAGACATTGTCAGAAGTTGCTTTTGATGTCGAATATCAGCAAAAGATGAGAAAGCTCCTCTGGCTTTCAGTGGTGAAAACCATGTGTCACACTGAGCAGCGTGCCTCCACCTGGGAATCTGAGCCTGGGGCCACGCGCAGCGAAGCGCAAGTTCACGCGCGTCCATGAGTTGTTCACACCAGAAGCAGAACACCCTCCCTCTCTCTCTCTCTCTCTCTCTCTCACACACACACACACTCCCTCTCTCTCTGTTGTGTGTCTGTCTCTCACTGTCCTCCCCTTTCCCCTCTCTTTTTAGACACAACTGTCATGATTAATTAATTATTTAATTAAACAAGTAATTTCATGGCTGCATCTGCATGGTCGTCATGGTCAGTTTCAGTTATTGTGGCTCTGGAAATGATGCTGTTTTACCTCTGACAGAAAACAACATGTTCTCAGTGGAGATGGACGCAACTGGAAGAGAGACGCTATCAGTAAGGAAAGCATGCAGACTATTTTCTAATGTATTCTGAACAGGCCATGAGGTCACCACATCTCATGTGATTATTGCCCTGGAGTAAAGGGCTGAATGGATGGATGGATGGATGATGGCCTGACTGACAAACACAGCCTCCCTCGCCTTCCAGTGGGGGATAAGTGGTTGAGCTAAGCACACAAGAGAGTGTGTTCAGTTTCTCTGAGAACATTAACATTGGTCAGGAACCTGATAAAAACTTCATCTAAACTGATGTCTGTATTGTACATTCTGACAGAATTGTTGATTTGCTTGCAAGCACACAGTGTAACGTGAGGTGGAATGGACACACTCCTAAGACAGCTGTGAATTATCATACAGTTAAACGTATTAACTGTACATAAGCATTATATCGTGTTGTGGGTAAACACCAAAGCATCAATGAATAAATCAATGCAGAGAGCACGTTGGAGATGGGGACTTTGCTTCTTGTCCTGCTGGCAGGTGGAGTGTAAGGATAGCCGTGTCGGTCTGTCCGTATGTCGACATCAACAGCAATGACCAATAATCCAGCATGGTGTGATACGGCACAGAGAGAGCACCTCTAATCCTTATTAATCTCTAGGGTTTGATGGGAGCTGTTGAGCTGCTATATGCTTTAATTGTTTGAGATCGCAAAGGTGTCATGGGGCTTAGTCTCATTATGTGGAAGAGAGATAAGACTAGCAACAGTAAAAGAGGAGAAATAATCCCTTGGCCAAAGAATGGGGATAGACTGCTACCATATCAAAGGACCGGCACAGGAGACAGAAATAAGTAATGTGGAAATGACTGGGTGAGTAATGCATGTACACACACACACACACACACACACACACACACAGGGAACCACCTGATTATTTTTCACCTTTGAGAAAGACTATAAATCCTGGAAATCGATAATTGAAAAAGAAAAATCATAAGCCAACGATGTCATATAGCAATCAAGCAAGTGGATTATTTTACAAGAGTGGGCTAATTTACAGTTCTGGTGGAAACCCGTTGTCTTCTGTCAGAGTCCCCTCCCCTGCTTGTTATGTAGTAGGCTAATGTCAGTAAATGTCATATTTGACTTTGTGAAACGTGCACAGGCAGGGTTGTGAAATAAATGTTTAAAGGATGTACAAATCAATAATGGATTGCTGAATAAGACTTCTCGGGGTACAAAGGAATTTCTCGAAACATTTTTCAAACAACAATGTGGATGTATCATGAATGTCCTTAGGCACGATTAAGGATGGGCACTAGGGGGCGATGCCTATCCATGGTTCATCATGTGCCTCCCTCCCCTAATAGCTGGGAGGCATGGTGGCATGCAGCATTTGTTAGAGAGAAACAAAGCAGAGAAATCCCATATGTGCTTTGTTCAAACTACCGTTTCCATGTGGTAGGACACACACTCGCAGTAGAGAAAGCAGCTGCTGATTTTTTAAAAAAATTTTGTGTGTTTGTATCTTGTGGGAAGGTTAACAAACACTGCATTAGGCTACAGATGGGGTGATGGATTACACAATCAGTGGTCCTTTGCCTCTGTAGACTGGAGTTCATGTTTCGTGTCAAGCAAGAGCCGTGTTTGTAGCCAATATTAACATTAGCTAAGGTTTTGTGATGTTAACCACGACCTTTTCCTAACCTGAACTGCAATTAACCAAGTAGTTTAGGTTAAGAAGCCAACAAAACAAATGAAAGTGGCTAAAGTGGCACAGCTAATATTATATTATTGCTAATATTGTTCAATAAGCTTGTATGTTAGTGTGTATTTGCGTTGATGCAGACAGCTGGTGGTGATAGAGGCTGGTGTATGTGTGTGTGTGTGTGTGTGTGTGTGTGTGTGACAGTGGTCAGTGGCTGTAGAGCAGGGGTGTCAAACTCGTGCCATGGAGGGCCAAGAGGCTGCAGGTTTTCATTCCAACCAACAACTCCACCAGGTGATTTCACTGATTAGTCCCGCCTCTCTGTTTGGAGGTAGGGTGATCAGTGAAATCACCTGGTGGAGTTGTTGGTTGGAATGAAAACCTGCAGCCTCTTGGCCCTCTATGGCACGAGTTTGACACCCCTGCTGTAGAGAATGTGGACGTGCAGTGTGCCGGTCTGGCTGGGTCAAAGTCCAGGGCCACTTTTTTTTGTCCCAGTCCATCCCTGCCCACGCTCTCACATGCAGGCAAGTTCACAATCTCCAGGCCACCTCAACTATTTGTTTTGAGTCAAAAAATGATGCCGAAAATGCTATTTAAATAAAGATTCCATTACTACTGCCCTGCTTACCCCTTTCAGACACTGGCACTTGACACTACTGAGATTCACCAATGACAAGTCAGCTTTACACAGTCGTAATTCACTGATTCTTGGGAATTTGGATAAA
Source organism: Myripristis murdjan (assembly GCF_902150065.1). Taxonomy (NCBI): domain Eukaryota; kingdom Metazoa; phylum Chordata; class Actinopteri; order Holocentriformes; family Holocentridae; genus Myripristis; species Myripristis murdjan. The sequence continues at coordinate 10,740,026 of NC_043982.1, forward strand.
TCATGTCCCACTAAGAAAAATGCTATTTCTGTTGGAAATTTACAACATTTTAATGAATAAACATGATCAAGGGCATAATCAGGGGGTCCTTTGCACATTTGTAAGGTTCTTTCATAGGTTTATTTTTAATTTTTATTAATTTAATGATTATATGTTGGCCCATGGCCTACAAAACCAGTTGTCCTCAGATAGGAGATAATCATTTCAACTTGATTAAAACAACAAAAAGTAATAATTTCATTGAATAATATATTTACCACATGAAAGAGTACATCATAATATGTATTAAAAACTACAAACGATGGGTTTTGAACAATATTTACAATTATTTTGTGGTTGCTCAAAATGTGTCCCACATATTCGTCACCACCGTCAGATATATATTTAAATAATAATAATAATAATAAAAAAAAAAACAACTACAAGTTCAATTACATTCCTGAGGATCCCTTTTCAAATGAATATGCTTACAATATGTTTCTTTGGTGCTGTTGAATTATTAAAGTAATAGTCTCTTTAATACAAAAATATGTTTTTCAAATAAAAAAAAAAAAAAAAACATTACGGTTACGGTGTTGACAAAAACAAAGTAGCCTAATAACTGGGAAAACGCCTATTTTATGAAAAAAATGCAAAATGAGGAGGTTGCACCGGTACATTGCTGAACAGCCAAGACCTTGGCCTATAATGATATACCTTCAGATTTTGTAATTTAACACACTTTTTTTTTTTTTTTTTTTTTCAAAATTAAAACCTGTTTTATCCAAATTCCCAAGAATCAGTGAATTGCTCATGGAAAAGCTCAGATGAGATTAAAATTAGATTCAACTGGGCCAAGATATGCCAATATGGAAAAAGGTTCACAGATATTCATGATGCTGCAACTTAATAATACATGTATGTGGTTTTGATGGCCTTTTAAAAATTTTACTGATTTGGCTGCAACATTTCATGTAACTCTGTAATAATTTATGATCATGTCAATAATTATTTGTTTGCAGCAGGAATCATATTTTGAATATTTACAGTCTCCCAGTGGTGCAGATGTTGTACCTCTGAGCTGTCATGTATCATTGTCATGTATCACATGGAGGAGCAAGTGCAATGACAGCCTGAAGAAACAGACATGGAGCAAACTCCTGTTCCTCTGGTATAATCTGGCCATTTTTAAAAATCACTGTCGTGTGCAGAACAACAGCTGGCATGCTGTCCAACACTTAGGCTAAAGTTTGTATTTTTTAGGCTCAAGCTCCCAATAAAAAGACAGAATAAACAAATAAAAAGAACACTTCCATCCCACCCACACACACATACACACATCTTAATCCTAGAAGGAAGGCCAACCTAACTCAGCCACTGCAAATGGCTTGGATGAAAGATGCTGGCAGTTTTCAAAGTGGCTCCAAAACTGTAGGCAGTAATCTTTTTATGAAAATGGCAAGCTCGTATTTGTTACTCTGTGTGATTAAAAGCCAGTGGGAAACAGGTGTTTTATGAATTCTGTGAAATATAATAAATTTTCCCAGCAGTTCGAGGCAATAAAAGAAATAGGCTCAAAGGGGAGAAAGTGGCATAAGACCTAGAGGAGAGAACAGAGAATTTCACTTCTTGAAAGAGGAGACATAAGCAGCACTGGACTTGTAACCCTGAGCTACATCTTAGTGTTGAGTCCTTTGAAATAATTTAATATAATTTAATTTAATAACCCCATTTTCACCAAACTAATATTATACATTAAACACAGAGACCCATGAGTCTATGTGCAGTGGAGTCGATTTACTGATGTGAGACAAAAGGTTGTACTGCGTTGATCTCCCTGGCACATCCACTGAAGGGTGCTACAGTACAAAACAACTCAAGACTAATAGATGGCGCGGATTTGCTCACACAAAATGTGTGTACAGAGTGTCTTTTTAGACATTCAAGTCATATAAACCAAATTGCAATCGGATATTGTGGGCTGTAGGGTCTTGAAATCTAATCATTCCCCTCTGCCTTTCTCCCTTTGTCTATAGTTTACCTCATTCTCTCTCACTCTATCACATAGTCTACATTTTGGGCGTGTACCTGTGTGTGTGTGTGTGTGTGTGTGTGTGTGTGTGTGTGTGTGTGTGTGTGTGTGTGTGTGTGTGTGTGTGTGTGCAGGCAGCAAGTTGTGGGTGTCGAATCCTCGCCAAACCAGTCTAACTGGACAAAACTTCTCTCTTGTTGTAGCCACTCAAATTTTTGTTTCACTTTACTGTCACCCAGGGACTATGAGGTGCTTGGTTTTGTTATTTTAATCATTTTTAAGTTGTTTTTTTTCCCCGTCAGGAAATAGCCAAACAAATAAACAAACAAACAAGGGTCATGTACACACATACACAGGTCCTGTTGTCATAACAATCCTTAAATACTTGGGCTGGAATCAGTGGAAAGGTGTGTGCTGGAAGGCAACAGTTCTGCAGAAACCCAGGTTAAGATTTGTCTGGATGACAAGGCAAGCCGCAACACGACAAGGGGGCGGGATAAGAATGCTGCTTGGAGAGGCAGCGGCCGCTCTCATTGGTGGAGAGCACTGTCAGTCACCCTGAGGTGGCGCACACCCCGCGGGCGCATCAGAGGACACAGACGGGTTTCGATGCAAACAGGCGTCGGCCGGGTCCTGTTTCTGACTGTGTATGGCCGTACGGAAATAACGACACTTGTTTGTTAGGTGAGACTTAGATAGATTAAAAGTCAACCGGGCCTGTAACGATGGAGCGGACGGTTTTTTCTTTGACCCTACTGTGTCTTGGTGAGTTTTCTTATGTTTCATTAAAATAATATTTAGCCTATGTGTGGCTGTACCTGTGCCACACCTGTTAGTGTACCTTCAGCCATTCCGCAATTGAACACCTCCTACCTATCCAGCTCATCTGTTTCAAACTTTTGGGCCAAATGTCTGTGGAAAAAACTCTAAAATTGTAATTGTCGTCTAATACTAATACTATCAAATACTATTTCGTTTTGTTTATAGACTCAATTTTGTTTTCCGTTTACTGACAAATAGGCAAAAAATTTTAGGCCAAATAAATCACAATGAGGCCTTTATTACAATTATGTTAATATCCAACCTAAGGATGACAATAAGACGGATAATTTAGTCAGGAAATGTATTTGTTCATTTATTTAAAAAAGAATCAGGTATCAGGCGTAACAGAGCGACGTCGATTGATTCTGGAAAAGGTCGTTTGGGCCGACTCTAAAAAAAAAAGTGTGTTGCTTCCGTCTCCTCCTTCTATAGCCTACGTCTTTTTGTCTTACTTATGCCACGCTACTCGCTATACACACACACACACACACACACACACACACACACACACACACACACACACACATATTTGTTATATATATATATAGCGACGTAGGCTATATTGAAGAAGAGGGAAGCCGCTCACACTTTTTTTTTTAGAGATCAACGACATATATATTGTTTTGTTTTGTTTTTTACTTGTTTTCTGTGCAGTTACATTGCAATGCAAATTCTGTTTTCAATTATGTCTCTCCAGTATTGTCAAGAGCTGGGGCCCTCGAGGTAGCAATACCACAAGATGTGTATGAGGCTGCCAGAGGTGACAACATTACGCTGCCCTGCAGCTTCATACCAGGGATCGCCATAACCCCTAAAACCCTGGTCGTTGTCACCTGGACTGCTGAGGCTGAAGCAGCTGATGCTAAAGAGGTCAGACAACTACAATTGTGTGTGTGTGTGTGTGTGTGTGAGTGTGTGTGAGTGTGTGTGTGTGAGAGAGAGAGAGAGAGAGAGAGAGAGAGAGCCTGTTTGCATGCATGCAGGACTTCATATGTTTGTATTCTTGGTCACTATCACTACTGTTGCTTGTAGACAAAAGACAATAGTAGAGAACTTGTTTTCTTCCCTTTTTAATGTTCTGCTGTCGTTTTGGTTGAACAGTCCCAAGTCCTTGTCTACTATTCTACTGGCATCACTGACGTCGCACCCAAATATGAGCGCCGAGCGTCTGCGGACATAGACATTGCCAAAGGAAAGGCCAACCTGAAACTGAACTCCATCACACTACAAGAAAACAAGGAGTTTCAGTGTCGTGTCCAGATCCCACGCGATGATGAGGGCACGCTGGCTGATACAACACGTTTGGTGGTGCTGGGTAAGGAGCTTTCTGTATCACAGAAAATCTCTTCCAATATGTGGTTGCATGTTTTTAAACGTTTACAGGTTTTCGTTGACCATCACAAGCACTTCTAGGTATTTCAAACATGCAGGATTTTTAAGCTCAATCTGTTTTGTGTTGTGCAGTAAATTTTGTATTGTGTGTTAGAACAGTTGATATAACATTGATGAAATTATAACTCATTATTTGTTACAACACTCATTTCTAGTGCAACATATTAACATCAGTTGCGGTAGAAACAATACATTTATAAGAGTTGTTTTTCAGTATGCCATTGTCTTAAAATTTCATCAGTTGCTTTGGCAGTGACATATTTTATCAGACATTATATTACATTATATTACGTACATTTTATTAAAGTAGCAGTTATATAAAAACATCCAACTTCAAGTTTAAAAAAAAGGAATTCACTGACCGAATTGTATTATATAGCTGATGTTTTTTGTCAGGTTCAGGGTTTGTCTGTTTCCCACAGTGTCATTTTTTAATGGAAGGCAGAATATGGAAAAACTGATCACACTGAATTGTGTTTTTTCCTAGTGGCTCCGTCTAAGCCCAACTGTAAGATCCAGGGTAAGGCAGAGTATGGCCAGAACATCAACTTGACCTGTGTGTCTGAGGAGGGCTCCCCGACGCCTACGTACAAGTGGGAAAGTCGTGATGTCAGAGACATGCCTCGTGTTCCAGACCCCAGGACCACCGACAGTAAGAAACAGCAATATCCCTTTCACCACAGACTAGTGAGCTGGGTAATATGGTCAAGTAGAAGGGTGAACGGGTGTATATCGATCCCTGCCTATTGGTCAACATCAGGATGAGACCCAGGTCACACTTTGTTCTGTTCGTCATGAAAGTTAGATGCTTAATACATGTTGTGGTGCCAAGTTCCAGTTTATTTAGATCCCCCAAATGAGTGTTATGAGTCACCAAGGGATTTACAAAACCCCAGGTTTACAAAAAAGAAAATGTGACGACCCCTCAGACATGAAAAAACTCCCAGTGGGAAAAAAGGAAAGAACAAGGAAGATGGATTCACTCACATAACCAGGGTTTTTCCTGCATAGAAAATTACGAGGCGGCCGCCTCAGCCTAATTTCGTGCCGTCCCCGGCTCTCAAAACTCTGACGTCGGGAAAACTATTATTTTCTGACAAGCGTTGTGGTAGATGGATGTCATTTTAACTGCAGTTGCAGCATTGCGCCGATGTGGTGGCGCTGTATCAACAAGAGTGCACCGGAAGTCGCTGCCAAAACTGCCAAAGAGGAAGAAAAGAGCCGCGAAATTCTCTTCCTGGAGGATTTTCTTTTGTGTTTCAGTTTCTTCGCTAGTGTGTGTGTTAATCGGCATCCTGGTAGTGGAAGTGAAAATGCAGCTTAGTTTGACCGCTATATGATGATATACGACGAGCTCACACACACTGCGGGTCTGTGCGGCGTGTGTGTTTGCGGGGAGTATTTGCCGGCTCACGTGTGAATTAAAAGATCTTGTCAAACCAACCGACCTCCCTCGAATTTCCACTTTCCCAGCCATCCTCTTAGCTAGCTGTTTGTGTTTTTAAAACACATTTCAGTAAGTTAAAAAAAAAAAAAAAAAAAACTGCCAATGGAACAAGGAAAAATTATCTTGAAACAAGTGAAAGTGGTCTGAAAACAAGTTACATTTTAGGCGACTGTCTTATTTTAAGTGTAATGAGGGGGTTTTTTTGGACTAGAAATAAGAAATATTCTCGGTAAGATTTCAAATTTTTGCAGTGAATTTAATGTTGAACAGGGCACCTTCTTATTTGTATTTATTTTTTAATAAAATATGCTTTAACATGATAACTGTCATTTTCTTAATTATATATTAGACTCCTAAAACACAAAATACGTTGCTTGTAAAAAAGTGTTTGCTTGAGCCAGTTGAAGACGAGGTATACATGCTCATGTGCGCATGATCAGGATGGTACCACCTCTGCCTCAATTTGAGCCAGGAAAAACCCTGCATAAGGCATTCACATTGAAACACATAAGATATTCATGCGGTGGACAGAGAGGGAATAGCGAAACATTAGGGCAACGGAGAAAAGAATAGAGCTAAGAGACCTGGTTTATCAGCCAACAGCCGTGGAAGGTACAAGAGATGCAGAGATTAAACAGGAAATGTATGTGGTGACTGCTAATAAGACACTAGTGCAGCCTAGCACTGCCCGGTGCTGCTGACATAAGCCTGGCTATGTGTGTTGGGAAGCAGGTGGATCTGGGGAAGGCTATACCCAGACAAAACAAAGGGGACGGACCAGATTGGCTGTTTTCAGAGCTTGAAACCTCAGCAGTAGTCACAGTTGCTGGTAACTCATAATAAGCTGACAGGAGGATTTATCACATCTTTACAGCTTTTGGTTCGAATGCATGTATTTGGGTCCAGTAAATAATTTCTAATAAATTTAATTCCATCCCAACTGTTTTTGGTGTTGATGCAACGTAAAAAAAAAATGATAGATATTCTAATTTTTTTGCTCTTCACGTTTTCTGACTATCACTGATCTAACGTACTTTAGACAAGAACAGGAGATTAGGAATGAAGTAGACTTCAGACTTCATTTTTTTAATTTGCTGTACAAGAACTGGACTGAGGGAGTCTCAATATAGTGTCAAATAGAAACCTGAGATGATTTTGTTATGGTTACTAAACAGATGACTTGTAGGAGGGAATAAGTAGTGTTGTACCAATTTGACTCACATGCCTATTAATATCTCTTGAAAAACCACGCAGGAAGACACTGAGGCCACAATGTTAAGATAAGGTCTAAAATGTTGCTGTCGAAGTGAGTAGAGTCGGGTTATGTCATGCTCAAGCAAGGGTGGTGTTTAGGAAATTTAGGCATTACAGTCTTGACAACGGCAAATGTAACAATAGTTTAAATGTTCTAAAGATGCTTGGGTGTATGGGTCTGGCGTGAACAGGAGGCACTTGATGCTCACATTCGTTTGTGTGTGTGAAAAGATAACAGATCTTCAATGTAATAATTGTTCAGTGAAAACCTTGTATCTCTCATATATCTGCTCCTCAGGAAACACAAACAGAAACAGCATATAAATTTATAATATCTAAGTGTGTGTGTCCGTGGTTCATTTTCAGAGGGAGGCATCCTGTCTCTTTACAATATCTCCAGAGAAACATCAGGATACTACATCTGCACCGCCAGGAACAAGATCCGCTCTGCCACCTGCAACATCACCGTCACAGTCATGCCACGTGAGAGCAGCTCTATTGACACTTTGCCGTGCTGGCTTTTTTCTAAAAGATGTCAGGACTTAGCAACTATAATGCTAACATAATCTACATCCCTCCTCTCACCCCCTCCTCGTTCTGTCTTGCAGCTTCCATGAACATTGGCTCCACCGCAGGCATCATAGGTGGGGTCGTGGCAGCTTTGATCGTACTCATCATCATCATCTATTGTTGCTGTTGCCGGAAGAAGGGCGACAAAGATGAAGAATACACCATGGCACCGTAATGTCTTTCTTTCCATTGTTAAACCATTGCTAAAAATCAAATTACACTCTATGTGCAAGTAGGCACATCATCGAAAGAGCAAAGGTTTGAAAGGGCATGTGTTATTTAACTCTACACAATATACTAATGCATCATTTCATGGGGAGGAAACTACTCTTAACACCAGGAAAATTGGGGTAAATGTGTATACACACACACACACCCATACAGCCTCTCTGGTTTCCATTTAACTGTTGTGCATTCTCTTTGCAGAGTTCAAGAAGGAGAGCACCTCGACAAAGAGCGTGCGAGAAATGGCGAGAGCCTCCGTGACGACAGGCGTGAGGATGCACACAGTGATTATGATGACTCCAGGAGCCCCGCTGATCGCCGCGACCGCTATGAGGATCGGTATGAGTCAGACCACCGCAGTGACTACGATGATCGCCGCAGCGATTACGATGACCGCCGCAGCGACTACAATGACCGCCGCCGTGACTACGACGATCGCCGCAGCGACTACGACGATCGCCGCAGCGACTACGACGACCGCCGCAATGATTATTCCGACCGACGTGAGCGGTACGACGACAGACACTACGACGATGAGCGCAGAGACCGGCGCTACGATGATGAGCGCTATGATGAGCCGTATGATGAGCGTGACCGCGACCGACCACCCAGTGTGCCACCCAACAAGCCATCTAGGGTGGATTATGATGACTAAGGCCTCCACAACCTTCCTTCAACCCTCGTGTCTCCACTGACTTTAGTCCCTTGGCAGCCATTTTGAAATTTCATCACCTTTGGAAGCTCTTCCTGGAGCAAACCATGTCATACTGTTGTGTACCAAAACTCATCATATACAAAAATACACATCCTACAAATACTGGGAACTGGGATTAATGTTTATCTTGAGCGATTCACCCATGAAAATGCATTTGAAACAAACATGTCAAGAGTATGGAGAGATACAGGTTGACATTTGAAAATGATTTTTTTAAACGCATTTCAGTTTGCTAGTGGAATATACCTAGTTGGTAAACTAACTAAATTTGCTGCTAAATTCAAACAGTACTTGTACTTTTTGTTCCCGAGATTGGCAGCGAATTTTATATCTTCTAGAGTATGACATGACTTCAACATGGCCACCATGGGAATAAGGTCAGTAAGCTCCATGCTAAAGTATTGTCTGGTTTATGTCACTGATTTTTTCAGTTTTTAAAAGTAACAAGCGTGTCTTGCATACCTGGGATGAGCATTAGGATTCCACTCTAGAAACAAATGGTAGACGACTGATGTTTTGTTGTTAGTCTTCCATTTTTATCCTGTGAGACTTCACATCCAGTTATCTCAGATGAATTATTGTTGCACAGTACATCCTTGATATTTTATTTAGAATGAATTACCCATTAATTCCCTAGGTTGTAACTTGTGGCTGGGTTTGTGGTGTTATGAAAAGTGTCTTGATGCTGTCTGGTCAGTTTTGGCTGCGTCTGGTTGTGGAGACGGTGGCTTTGACCCAGAGAGGCTAGTGGAGACAAAGCATGCAGCTCACATGCTGCTAGGTGTGTGGAAGCATGCTTTGGTTATGAAAACAAATCAAAATGGAATTGTTTTTTGGCTTCAGGCTTGATATGTTGATGTTATCACATCAATATACAAGGTATAATTTCTGCTTTTGTTTGTTCAGCTTAAATGTGTGCCTTAAGAAAATCCTGCAGGGCCTCTGTTAAAGGGTGTGACCTTAGTCATGGTAGTTTTGTTTTTAACTGGAAGCCAGCTGTTAGCGCTGTCGTAAATAAGTGGCCTTTTCTTAAAATGTTTTTTATGCATACTTTTCATTTTGTGTTGTCATATAGTTGTGTGTGTGAGGGCACATTAGATCATTTTCAGTTGCCTCTCTAATGAGTTTAATGAGTCATTTCTGCAGTGTGTGGTGTCTTTTTCTCAGTTCCACCTTGTTGTTACAGAAACCACTTTCATCTCTCCTCTGAACCTCAGGACAGAAAAAGTCACCACAGATTAAACATTAGCAGAATATCTTAAATATATATATTCCACATTTATAAGCTTTTTTTTTTTTTTTTTTAATATGCCTTATGTATTGTTTTACAGCTTCTCATCAATTATTTTGTAAAGAGATTTCTGTTGTATGTGAGATGCAGTATGGTCAAATAATGTAAATAGACTTATTATTTTAGAATTGGAAATCTTGACCATTTGTATTTTTTATTGGGATTTAAGTTAAAATAAAATGGTTGCAAATAAAAACAGCTCCTTTGCAAACTTTGAAGCCTTTGAATGAAAGCGGAAAACTTGGACATTGTAGTAGCCCCATTGAACACTAGATGGCAGCATCATAACTCACTCAATCTCGCATTGACTCCATGTTATCAAGCTTGAGGCTTGTGCTCCCCCTTGCGTTGGCCTGCGGGTTACTGCAGATTTATGAAGTAAAAGGATAGGTGTAAATAAGTTATGCTGCCTGACAAAGAGTTGCCTTTCACAATTTCAGTGTTTTGGCCTCTGATATTTCTTCAAAGTAGCATAGCCACAGTGCAGACATGATCACGCTCCTGCTCCGTTCCCTCCATCACCATCTATTGTCTCTCCGGTGGACCAGAGGCTCACTGCGGTCAAGTCACACACAGAAATGCAGCGCCATTTGCGGAAATTAGATAATGTCTTCAAAATGAACAAAGTGAACTCACTCCCTTTGAGCTACAAAAAAGCCTTGCATGTCAGGGGAGGAAAATCAAACTACGACAGCGTAGTAGGGCTTCATATTCGGGGTGGGGGGAATGCGAAGCTCTCTCTCTCTCTCTCTCTCTCTCTCTCTCTCTCTCTCTCTCTCTCTCTCTCTCTCTCTCTCTCTCTCTCTCTCTCTCTCTCTCTCTCTCTGTGTGTGTGTGTGTGTGTGTGTGGAGGGGTTAGTATTACGAGAAGAATAAAAACTCGGCTATTTTCTGAGATTAACAGTAAATTTATTTGGAAAAAATTCGAAGATTGTGAGATTTTTAAAATTAGCAAATTTATGAGAAAAAAACTCGGAAATATAGTTCTGTTTTTCTCAGGAAAAGGGGAACCACATCGATTCACTTTTCTGAATATGCTTCTTAGTTAAGTCTAAGTTTAAAATATATATATATATATATTTCTCCAAGATTTTCTTTTCTCATAAATGTATAAATCTCTGAGAATTTCTCAGTTTTGTCACACAAACTTGTTACTTTATAATCTTGGAATTTCTCAGGGAGTAATCTTTTTTCCTTTAAATAATAATTTCCTGTTCTTACATTTACGAATTTAACCTCGAGGTTTTTTTTTTCCTTGGCTCCCTAGTAATTCCCCCCCTTCAGTGGCTCTCACTTCGGCATACGTTTGGCTTTTACTTCGAAGGTCCAGCCGGAAGTAGTATTTTGTAAGGTGACTAGCTTGACAGTGGTCCCCATTGAAGTGCTGCGGTCCCGTTATCTGAAGTCACTGTGCGGGAGAGCCAGGAGCCGCGGGGTCTGCAGGCATGAGACGAAAGAGAAAAGAAGACGATGTGAATCACAGAGCTCTTATGAAATTCACTCGTGGATTTTGGAGAATGTTTTGGACGCTGAGGTGCTGGATTATGATCATTTTCCTGGCAGGTGAGTGATGTTGAACAGATAAACAGTCTGCGCGCACAGAAGTGTAACAGGTTGTTTCATCGGGAGGTTGCTTGTTTTGGAGTTTTGCTAACTTTTGCTAATTTGACCACATGAACGTGTTTATATGCAGATAGCTGGGACAAAATATGCGTCTAGAGATGTTTACAACTTTGTTTTTGTTCAGAGGTAATAGGAATTTTCCTAGAAGCTGATGGCCTGTGAGCCTGTGGGAAATGAAGGTCATTTCTACACTGACAAACTGGAACATTTGCAACATTTAACCCCGAAAATTAAGGTTTTAAAGTAGCCTATGACAGGCACGATGTAACGTTTTTGTGTCGGGGTGTGAAGGCTCCATTGTACGGCCTGGTTATTAGCTGGGCTTCAGCCGACTGTTACATTGTATTCAGTCATGTGTGAGTGATCCGAGGAGGAGCATAGGGGGTTGTGGATTAGGAAAGTCTAACTTCAGCTAGAGAAGCCCTAACCAGGTCACTCCAAAGTGCACTTCACCAAATAAATCAGGCAGGATGTCTTTACACGTTCTGTTTCTCCTTCCAAACACTTCCAAAACACCACGAACACTCTCATCAAATGAGAAATAGCACATGAACAGCAACAGGTAGTAGGATTTGAATCCAGAGCCAATTATGGATCCATGTTGCCAGTTTCATCCCCCCCCCCCCCCCCCCCCCCCCCCTAAAACAGCCCCCCCGCCAGAGCAGGGCAATAACCACGCAGCAAGAAATCAAGTAACCTCCCTAGTCAGCAAGTCTTCTCTGTGTCCAGTGTTTGGCTACATCTATTCCAGTAAGTGCTCTTCCCCTCCTCCTCCCTTTGTTTTCTCCTCTGGAGGTGGCCTCCTAGGAAAACTAATAAAGCTTGGATTTCCCCACAGCCTGTGATACCAGGAACGCCGGCTTTCTGGGTTTTTTTGCTCCAGTTCTTAGAATCTGGAATAATGTCCCATAGGAAATTTGTGCCGCAGTCCACTGGATTCCTCTTTGTCTGCTTGCCAGTCTGTATACCTTTTATTTCTAAGTTGCAATATACTATAAAGAGTTTCTGCAACCCCCTGAACTCTGATCCCCTCCTTAAATTTCCTCTTAAACAACCTTAAAGTTTGGATTAGGGTTAAAGAACCTCAAACTTAAGTAAAATGTGTATTTTTTCCAGAGTGTTCAACAATAGCACGTATAAAATCTCTCTCTGCAGCGCTTCACTGAAGCTCCATCATGCTTCTGTTATGCCAAGATGCTATTGTTTTATGGCTGCACCAGTACATCGAATTGAAAATAGCTACATCTTTGCATCATTTCGTAGGAATTTCCATGTAATTCAACAGGACATATTTGGTGTCTTTGGAAAACCTGGGATCTCCACTAGAATTTAGTTTACATTTCTGTGGGTTTGAAAAGAGCTGGGCCGTGCGGCGTGCATTTGTAATGATGGACTCTCTGACGGGACCCGCAGGGTGGAAGAGTTAATTACCAAGAGTGAGTAGCCTTGTCCTCTCTGAAAAGCTGCTGTTGTGCTTGGTGTAGCTCGCATGGTGTTATGTGTTTTGATGACATCTATCAGTTCTAACAGCAGGCTGGAGTGTTTAATCAGGCGCACCCTCAGTAACTGAAAGAAAACAAGGCTCTTTTAACAGGCCTGGTCCGGATTAAGTGAAGCAGCCCCCTCACATCGTCCACCCCATCCCTGCTCACTGGTCCAGCTCAGAACACAGCGTTCAGTCACACCTCGCACTGCCCCGCCACACACACACACACACATGCACGCGCGCACACATACACAGACACCCCCGGAGACACAGATGTTTCTGGGTGTGTGTCTGTGAGGGTGTTTCTCCACATGGCCACCTCCCCAGTGTGTGTTGCTGTTGAACTGCTGCGTTCCAGCTCCTGGTCATCATGTGACACACAGTCCTGCGGCTTCAGAAGTCTCCAAAACAACCTCTGGACATCTCAGCTCACAGCCAGTTTTATCAGGCAGACTCGGCTCAAAAACCACTTTCAATACACAGCCTCCTTTTGGCTTGCGTATTTTGCCAACTATTTGAAAACAGTGAAAGAGAAGAAAACATTAAAGTATTTCTTGGAAGCCAGTTATCTCCCAGAGTCCCAGCCAACTAAAAGGAAAGCGGGCACGATTTTCACTAAATTCAGCCAAAGGCACAGTTTAACCTCTGCCACTCTCTGCTCATAGTCCAGTTGGATGAGGAAAATATGATAGTGGTCAGATATTTTCATATTTTGCAAAAAGGAACAGGTGTCTCTCCCTTTTTCTTTAGACCTTGACTCAGCATCTGACTCATGAGGTGTTGCTGTTTGCTGTCCTAGTCAGTAAATCCCCCTTATTACACATTCCTAGTTATTATCAGGCACGCTGTGGCTCGCAGGTTCATGTGTGTCCCAACAAAAACAGTGCACAGACTCAAGTGCACAGTTTATGATGTTGCTGATTGTATGATTTCCATCCTACACCAGCTGCTGATGACTGAAAAGCATACTTTCACTTGTTTGACCCTTTGATACCATAATAGTTTTATAAGCTTTATAAACACAATGCACTGCTGATCTAATCCGTCTTTTACTTTCCTCTCAGCATTCCAAGTCACAATGAAATGAATAAATGACTTTTTAAACTTGTTCACTAATTTTCCAAACTAGAATATTCACATACTTAATAATAAGTGCTGATGAATTTACTCAGTTTTGGCATTTTTTTATTTTTATATTAAAGTCGCTATACTTCTGCTTCCCAGTGACGTCATGCTGAACCAGTCAGCACGAACTAAGGTTTCAGATGATAAAACCATCACATTTTCAAACAAATCACGCCCCTCCCATCATCTCCTGTTAGTTTAGACTTTTAAATGATGCCTCTCTGCAATCGCCTATGTCCCGCCGTCAGCATCCTGTTTCAACAGGAAATGGCAAGGCAAGGCAGCTTTATTTATGTAGAGCATTTCATACACACAGGCAAAGCAAAGTGATTTACATAATAATGAAACACAGTGAAATTAACAGATTTCACAGAAAAATAGCATTCAAAGGCAGTTCAGCAAAAGTTTCATAATATGCATCAAATTATGGAAGGAAAAGGCTTTCAAAATTACATTTCAATGTGAGTGTAATAGAAATAAATCTATTAATTGGCTGTCCAGTGGGTTGGGCTGATATCTGACATTCTGAGATCCATTTCATACAGCTGATTTTTAAATATAAAATAAGTGCACTGCAGAGAGAGTGCAGATCTACTTAAGCAAACTGAGACAGAGCAGACAATAATATTAGTGCTAAATAAATGTTCATTTAAGTTAAACATGTTGGTTTCTCATTTGTTTAGTAAATTTTATTTTATTAAATGCAAAAAATAGCCCTTGGCTGCCCTGCTCTCTAAATATTGGCACTTGTCATTTAAAAAAAAAACATATCAGTCGACCACTAGACTATAACACTTGATTTAGTCGCTACATCTGTCTTCCTTTTGCCGTCCCCCAGGCGTCCTGCCTCCCTGTTGCTCGGGGGTCCAGGTGGTCGTGAGAGACGAGAAGAAGTATGCTGTGCTGTTCCAGTCGGTGGTGCTGCCGTGCCACTACACCAGCGCGTCCACCCAGATCCCCGTGGTGCAATGGGTGTACAAGTCATACTGCCACGACCGCACGCGGGACTCATTCAGCTTCCCCGACAGCCTGAGTGGAAGCGGAGGCCTGGGTGGCGGGATGAGAGGCGGAACCGGAGGAGGGTATGACACAGGGATGACGGCGTCCTACCTGGACTGCGCCGACAGCAGCCGGACGGTCCGCAACGTGGCCTCCATCTCTGGCTCCTCTGTCACCCTGTCAGAGTACTACAAGAACCGAGACATCTCCATCATTAACAGTAAGACACTCGTGTGGCTTTGACTGATATCTTTCTGGATATCATGTCCCGTAATTGTTGTGTTTTCCTGGTTTTAAAGGCTGTATTAAAGTAAAGGGATGCAATTTCCTGAACTTAACTAGAATGTTCTAGCAATTCTGTTCCACATCCACATTATTAATGATTGTTCATCAAAAATCTCTATATAAAATCTTATGAGAGCACCAATAATCATCCCTGCAGTATCGTCACAGTAGCGATATCGAGCTATTTGTTGTTCATATCACCCAGCCCCCCGCTGAAGATTTGTATTTTTCTCATCAAACTGAATCGCTGTGGCCCGACCCGCAGGTGGAAGTCTGACAAGCCAGACAGGATCAAATGATGAATTTGTGAGATTGTGTCTCGCTCAAAGGGCTGGCCGAGTTCATACCTGTAAAGCAACTAAAAGCAATTATCCTATATTGTGTGTGTGTGTGTGTGTGTGTGTGTGTGTGTGTGTCTCCTGCTGCCAAAGTTGCCTGGCACGTGTTATGACAGAAAGTAGGCATAAATCAATGTGTTGCACCCCTTCCAGAGATTCCCTCTCCATTTCTTTCCCATCTGTTTTGTGTTGAGTGAGAGAGAGGGGAAAAGACAGAGAAGGGAGGCGACGTTTGACCCAAACCTTTGACCCCTGACCTCTGATGGTGAAACGTACAGTATATTGCCCTTGTTGGCAGGTGATGTCACCACCCGTTGGTCTCTATCGGTGATGACGCCTGCCACCACAGACCAAGCACCCTACTTTTCACCAGAGAAATGAGTTTGGAAATTAGTTATTATTGTCATAACAAAACACTGCACCAGTGTACTTTAAATGAGTTGATAGCACATCCACTGGTGGTGATCATGCTTACACTACCCTGTTGTCCTGCTCCACTATTTGCCCACCATCATGTTGATGTCACCCGAAGGGCATTAGTGTGTGTGTGTGCATGCATGTGTGTTTGTGTGTGTGAGTGTGTGTGCATGTGGGAGACAGAGAGGTAGCCTTGTTAGCAGGCCTCAGATTTATGAAGCCCTAACTCAGGGTAAAGAAACAGCCTTGTCTTTGCTGGCCGGGCACACGGACAAAAGAGACGGTTTTCACGTTGTCCCCTCATTCATCCTGACCTCTCACTCCTTCCCTCTGATGTACTTCAATGTCTGCCTTTTGAGATCCATCCACATTCTGCCACACACTGTTTTCTCTCTCTGATGTTCTTTCTTTCTTTCTTTCTTTCTTTCTCTTCTTCTTTCTTTCATTCTTTCTTTCTCAGTCCTTTTCAACCTCCTGTCTTATGTGGTCCTCCTGAATCAAGTCTGTGTTGTGCTGCATTATTTTGTTTTGTCATTCAGTCCATGTACATGTACTGTGTTAATCAGATTATTCACTCTCTGAAATGCCACGTAAATGAGAAATTAGGTTTCCATAATCGTTGCTGGCTGTCTGCTGCTTTGGCTGGTGGCCCTGTAGGTTATGGCACCGCGGCCGGCATTGGTAACAGTGCAGGAATGCGGGGGGAAGTGGGGAAACCTGATTATTAAACTAGTACATGTCAACTGGGTTTTGTCAGTAAAAGTCAGTGCATGTAAATGTGTTATCCAATTTCCTTCCCTAACCTGGTTCCTCACGGTAATCAGGTTTCTTGTGTGCATGAAAACATACTTAGTGAATGTTGATTAGTCAGATCTAGAGAGGCACTTTCTCAAGTCCTTTGAGATCTGCTTTGTGGTGAAGGGTAGCATGAAAAACCTTTTTTTGGGGGGCGGCAGAGAGAGACTAGAAGGACAGGGCAGAGAGAGGGGATAGCATGCAGCAACGCATCTGGGCTGGATTCAGACTTGACTGTTTTTAAAGAGAAGTCCATGAGGTGCATATTTAATCTAGCAGTGCAGTAAGTGGTGAGGAACAGTGAAAGCTTAGACTCTGTAACCTTTAGAGAGATTCAGTCACTTTTCATCCTGTTCATTGCTATTCAGTGTAATGGAGGTCATCACAAGGCGAACACATAGACAGACAAACACACTTATGCTCACATTTACACCTATGGGCAAGTTTAGAGTCTCCAGTCCACCTGAAATACTTGCTTTTAGCTTGCATGGGAGACAAACAGCAAACAACAAACTCAACACGAAAAGGAACAGGGCAGAGATTCAACCCCAGGACCTTCTTGCTGTCTTTAGAGCCCCATTCAGTAGAAAAAGAGAGAAGTTAGTAAGTAAGATATACAGTAAAAGAGGGCTGGTCACGTCGTCATTTCAGCGGTGCAGTTGGGTCAGCCTGCCTCTCCCTCTCCATTCCTGGCTAACAGGAAAGGGAAGTGAATTACACAACCTAGGCCTATGTCCTGTTGGCTCTTTTTACGTGTCTGACCCCCCTCACAATGGAGTCAGTGGCCTAGTCTGGTCTTCTGTAATCGATTCCCGGCAAAAACCACATTTGAATAGTTTTGATTCCTTGGAAGTCACAAGGAAACATTCTCATCCTTCCTGCTGTATGTTGGCATATTGGTTGAAACAGGATGCTGGGCTGGGACATGACTTGGAGAAGTGCTGTTTAAAAGCAGGCAGGATCACCATTGGAGTGCGGTCAAACAAAATCGGAAAAAAAAAAAATCTTTAAAAAAATGAGAATTTAGGATGGCTGTGTTGCTTGATC